>NC_138976.1:154731862-155331862 GCF_964341445.2 Mesoplodon mirus | reverse complement strand
GACCTTGTAAGAGGCATAGTTGTGAACGCTCGTAAGTTTCAGCAGAGAGTCGGCAAAGATTTATTTGTGTCCCTCCAATGAGTGGCCCGCAAGGACCCCGTTTTCTACAAGTGTTGGTCCAATACTCCCTCTAGAGGCAGGGGACTCAGACAGGGCTGCTTTGCGGCCCCCGATCTGGGGCAGGGGCAATGGGCGGCCTGTGACCCGGGCAGGAGCCTCTCCGCGTGTTTCCCAGGGACCCATCTGCCTGCGAACTTCGGTCACCTGGCAGGAAGCTACGATGCCCAGACCTATGCTTAGCTGTGCAGCGCGGTATACTGCGCGGACACGTTCCACACACACTTCAAGTAAGAGGGCGGCCTGAGTGGAAAGGTGAGAGTTTGGGCAGCTGTGCAGACAAAGAAGGCGCCCTTTGGCCTGGGCCTAAAAGCTTGTGAAACTCCACTGGGCCTGCCGGGCTCTGAGGGCCCTGCCCTTGGCCCCCTGCTCCCCTGCCCTTTGTTCAGTCACAGCAGAGATGGCCACAACCACTCCCTCAGTGAGGGCAGTGTTCCAACCTCCCTCAGCCCCGCCCCCTCTCCGCAGGTTACCATGGACTACAGAGGCTGCATTCTGAGGCCAGGGCGTTCCGAGAATGCCAAGGGCAGACATGATGACCTTAAATGATTTCCTCTTGTGTCAGTGTTGGTAAACTTTAGGAGCTAGGAAATGGTCCACTTTACAGAAATGTTCAAATTTACTGGCATTTCATATATTGTCTGCTCTAATATTGTCCTGACTCTTTCTGTATATTCTTTACTTATGTTTTGGTTTTCCTTAATCAAAGTGTGTCTTTTAATTCTTTTCAAAGAAGATTCTTTGGACTTACTAAATCACCTGAATTTTATACGTTTTCTGTTGTATTAAGTTCTGCTCATATCTTTATTTATCTTTTTTCTATGTTCTCAGGGTTTATTGTTTTCATCTTCTGATGTCAATTAAAACACTTGGTTATTCATTTTAATAAATCTTTTTACTTATAAAGATTTGAACTTTTGAAGATTCCAGCTTACTTGTTCGTGTCTAAGGGTCAGGTCCTCTCCATTGTTGCTGGCCTAAGCTTAGTTCACCATACAGCAATGTATATATTGACCTATTTTCCCCTCGACTTTCTGTGATTCCCTACATCTCACCTTTCTTTGCAGACAAGCCATTTGAAATACCCTTAACTTATTTCACAGCCAATAAGTCTTTGAAATAATGTGTATTTTTTAGATAAATCTTCTTATATAATTAGGCAGAAAATCTGACCTGCCATAGTTTTCAAAACAGCATAATTTCACTCTTCTCAATGATTAATCTGTTGTATTACACAACCTTGGAGTATTTAGCTTTATCAATGACATGTCCTTGAAAAATGTTTTAGAGATCCTACCAGTCTTCTAAAACATCCTTGTGCCTTGTTTCAGTTCCAGTTTTATGTATATTTTCTGCCTTGCACCCGATTATTCCTACATCTGATGGATGGCCTTGGGAATCTAATTCTGGTATTGATGGTTTTGGCTGATTGTCTCCCCTTGTAGCTGCTTTCTTCAATATTGTGTAAATTTAGATCATGAGCTCATGTTTAGCTAAACAGCTGACCTTGTAAGAGGCTTAGGTGTGAACGCTCGTAAGTTTCAGAAGAGAGTCGGCAAAGATGTATTTGTGTCCCTCCAATGAGTGGCCCGCAAGGACCCCGTTTTCTACAAGTGTTGGTCCAATACTCCCTCTAGAGGCAGGCGACTCAGACAGGGCTGCTTTGCGGCCCCCGATCTGGGGCAGGGGCCGTGGGTGGCCTGTGACCCGGGTAGGAGCCTCTCCGCGTGTGTCCCAGGGACCCATCTGCCTGCGAACTTCGGTCACCTGGCAGGAAGCTACGATGCCCAGACCTATGCTTAGCTGTGCAGCGCGGTATACTGCGCGGACACGTTCCACACACACTTCAAGTAAGAGGGCGGCCTGAGTGGAAAGGTGAGAGTTTGGGCAGCTGTGCAGACAAAGAAGGTGCCCTTTGGCCTGGGCCTAAAAGCTTGTGACACTCCACTGGGCCTGCCCGGCTCTAAGGGCCCTGCCCTGGTCCCCCTGCTCCCCTACCCTTTGTTCAGTCACAGCAGAGATGGCCACACCCACTCCCTCAGTGAGGGCAGTGTTCCAAGCTCCCTCAGCCCCGCCCCCTCTCCGCAGGTTACCATGGACTACAGAGGCTGCATTCTGAGGCCAGGGCGTTCCGAGAATGCCAAGGGCAGACATAATGACCTTAAAAGATTTCCTCTTGTGTCAGTGTTGGTAAACTTTAGGAGCTAGGAAATGGTCCACTTTACAGAAATGTTCAAATTTACTGGCATTTCATATATTGTCTGCTCTAACATTGTCCTGACTCTTTCTGTATATTCTTTACTTATGTTTTGGTTTTCCTTAATCAAAGTGTGTCTTTTAATTCTTTTCAAAGAAGATTCTTTGGACTTACTAAATCACCTGAATTTTATACGTTTTCTTTTGTATTAAGTTCTGCTCATATCTTTATTTATCTTTTTTCTATGTTCTCAGGGTTTATTGTTTTCATTTTCTGATGTCAATTAAAACACTTGGTTATTCATTTTAATAAATCTTTTTACTTATAAATATTTGAACTTTTGAAGATTCCAGCTTACTTGTTCGTGTCTAAGGGTCAGGTCCTCTCCATTTTTGCTGGCCTAAGGCTTAGTTCACCATACAGCAATGTATATATTGACCTATTTTCCCCTCGACTTTCTGTGATTCCCTACATCTCACCTTTCTTTGCAGACAAGCCATTTGAAATACCCTTAACTTATTTCACAGCCAATAAGTCTTTGAAATAATGTGTATTTTTTAGAGAAATCTTCTTATATAATTAGGCAGGAAATCTGACCTGCCATAGTTTTCAAAACAGCATAATTTCACTCTTCTCAATGATTAATCTGTTGTATTACACAACCTTGGAGTATTTAGCTTTATCAATGACATGTCCTTGAAAAATGTTTTAGAGATCCTACCAGTCTTTGAAAACATCCTTGTGCCTTGTTTCAGTTCCAGTTTTATGTATATTTTCTGCCTTGCACCCGATTATTCCTACATCTGATGGATGGCCTTGGGAATCTAATTCTGGTATTGATGGTTTTGGCTGATTGTCTCCCCTTGTAGCTGCTTTCTTCATTATTGTGTAAATATAGATCATGAGCTCATGTTTAGCTAAACAGCTGACCTTGTAAGAGGCTTAGGTGTGAACGCTCGTAAGTTTCAGCTGAGAGTCGGCAAAGATGTATTTGTGTCTCTCCAATGAGTGGCCCGCAAGGACCCCGTTTTCTACAAGTGTTGGTCCAATACTCCCTCTAGAGGCAGGGGACTCAGACAGGGCTGCTTTGCGGCCCCCGATCTGGGGCAGGGGCAGTGGGCGGCCTGTGACCCGGGCAGGAGCCTCTCCACGTGTGTCCCAGGGACCAATCTGCCTGCGAACTTCGGTCACCTGGCAGGAAGCTACGATGCCCAGACCTATGCTTAGCTGTGCAGCGCGGTATACTGCGCGGACACGTTCCACACACACTTCAAGTAAGAGGGCGGCCTGAGTGGAAAGGTGAGAGTTTGGGCAGCTGTGCAGACAAAGAAGGCGCCCTTTGGCCTGGGCCTAAAAGCTTTTGACACTCCACTGGGCCTGCCGGGCTCTGAGAGCCCTGCCCTGGGCCCCCTGCTCCCCTGCCCTTTGTTCAGTCACAGCAGAGATGGCCACACCCACTCCCTCAGTGAGGGCAGTGTTCCAACCTCCCTCAGCCCCGCCCCCTCTCCGCAGGTTACCATGGACTACAGAGGCTGCATTCTGAGGCCAGGGCGTTCGGAGAATGCCAAGGGCAGACATGATGACTTTAAAAGTTTTCCTCTTGTGTCAGTGTTGGTAAACTTTAGGAGATAGGAAATGGTCCACTTTACAGAAATGTTCAAATTTACTGGCATTTCATATATTGTCTGCTCTAACATTGTCCTGACTCTTTCTGTATATTCTTTACTTATGTTTTGGTTTTCCTTAATCAAAGTGTGTCTTTTAATTCTTTTCAGAGAAGATTCTTTGGACTTACTAAATCACCTGAATTTTATACGTTTTCTGTTTTATTAAGTTCTGCTCATATCTTTATTTATCTTTTTTCTATGTTCTCAGGGTTTATTGTTTTCATCTTCTGATGTCAATTAAAACACTTGGTTATTCATTTTAATAAATCTTTTTACTTATAAAGATTTGAACTTTTGAAGATTCCAGCTTACTTGTACGTGTCTAAGGGTCAGGTCCTCTCCATTGTTGCTGCCCTAAGGCTTAGTTCACCATACAGCAATGTATATATTGACCTATTTTCCCCTCGACTTTCTGTGATTCCCTACATCTCACCTTTCTTGGCAGACAAGCCATTTGAAATACCCTTAACTTATTTCACAGCCAATAAGTCTTTGAAATAATGTGTATTTTTTAGAGAAATCTTCTTATATAATTAGGCAGAAAATCTGACCTGCCATAGTTTTCAAAACAGCATAATTTCACTCTTCTCAATGATTAATCTGTTGTATTACACAACCTTGGAGTATTTAGCTTTATCAATGACATGTCCTTGAAAAATGTTTTAGAGATCCTACCAGTCTTTGAAAACATCCTTGTGCCTTGTTTCATTTCCAGTTTTATGTATATTTTCTGCCTTGCACCCGATTATTCCTACATCTGATGGATGGCCTTGGGAATCTAATTCTGGTATTGATGGTTTTGGCTGATTGTCTCCCCTTGTAGCTGCTTTCTTCATTATTGTGTAAATATAGATCATGAGCTCATGTTTAGCTAAACAGCTGACCTTGTAAGAGGCTTAGGTGTGAACGCTCGTAAGTTTCAGCAGAGAGTCGGCAAAGATTTATATGTGTCCCTCCAATGAGTGGCCCGCAAGGACCCCGTTTTCTACAAGTGTTGGTCCAATACTCCCTCTAGAGGCAGGGGACTCAGACAGGGCTGCTTTGCGGCCCCCGATGTGGGGCAGGGGCAGTGGGCGGCCTGTGACCCGGGCAGGAGCCCCTCCGCGTGTTTCCCAGGGACCCATCTGCCTGCGAACTTCGGTCACCTGGCAGGAAGCTACGATGCCCAAACCTATGCTTAGCTGTGCAGCGCGGTATACTGCGCGGACACGTTCCACACACACTTCAAGTAAGAGGGCGGGCTGAGTGGAAATGTTGGAGTTTGGGCAGCTGTGCAGACAAAGAAGGCGCCCTTTGGCCTGGGCCTAAAAGCTTGTGACACTCCACTGGTCCTGCCGGGCTCTGAGGGCCCTGCCCTGGGCCCCCTGCTCCCCTGCCCTTTCTTCAGTCACAGCAGAGATGGCCACACCCACTCCCTCAGTGAGGGCAGTGTTCCAACCTCCCTCAGCCCCGCCCCCTCTCCGCAGGTTACCATGGACTACAGAGGCTGCATTCTGAGGCCAGGGCGTTCCGAGAATGCCAAGGGCAGACATGATGACCTTAAATGATTTCCTCTTGTGTCAGTGTTGGTAAACTTTAGGAGCTAGGAAATGGTCCACTTGACAGAAATGTTCAAATTTACTGGCATTTCATATATTCTCTGCTCTAACATTGTCCTGACTCTTTCTGTATATTCTTTACTTATGTTTTGGTTTTCCTTAATCAAAGTGTGTCTTTTAATTCTTTTCAAAGAAGATTCTTTGGACTTACTAAATCACCTGAATTTTATACGTTTTCTGTTGTATTAAGTTCTGCTCATATCTTTATTTATCTTTTTTCTATGTTCTCAGGGTTTATTGTTTTCATTTTCTGATGTCAATTAAAACACTTGGTTATTCATTTTAATAAATCTTTTTACTTATAAAGATTTGAACTTTTGAAGATTCCAGCTTACTTGTACGCCTCTAAGGGTCAGGTCCTTTCCCTTGTTGCTGGCCTAAGGCTTAGTTCAACATACAGCAATGTATATATTGACCTATATTACCCTCGGCTTTCTGTGATTCCCTACATCTCACCTTTCTTTGCAGACAAGCCATTTGAAATACCCTTAACTTATTTCACAGCCAATAAGTCTTTGAAATAATGTGTATTTTTTAGAGAAATCTTCTTATATAATTAGGCAGAAAATCTGACCTGCCATAGTTTTCAAAACAGCATAATTTCACTCTTCTCAATGATTAATCTGTTGTATTACACAACCTTGGAGTATTTAGCTTTATCAATGACATGTCCTTGAAAAATGTTTTAGAGATCCTACCAGTCTTTGAAAACATCCTTGTGCCTTGTTTCAGTTCCAGTTTTATGTATATTTTCTGCCTTGCACCCGATTATTCCTACATCTGATGGATGGCCTTGGGAATCTAATTCTGGTATTGATGGTTTTGGCTGATTGTCTCCCCTTGTAGCTGCTTTCTTCAATATTGTGTAAATTTAGATCATGAGCTCATGTTTAGCTAAACAGCTGACCTTGTAAGAGGCTTAGGTGTGAACACTCGTAAGTTTCAGCAGAGAGTTGGCAAAGATGTATTTGTGTCCCTCCAATGAGAGGCCCGCAAGGACCCCGTTTTCTACAAGTGTTGGTCCAATACTCCCTCTAGAGGAAGGGGACTCAGACAGGGCTGCTTTGCGGCCCCCGATCTGGGGCAGGGGCAGTGGGCGGCCTGTGGCCCGGGCAGGAGCCTCTCCGCGTTTGTCCCAGGGACCCATCTGCCTGCGAACTTCGGTCAACTGGCAGGAAGCTACGATGCCCAGACCTATGCTTAGCTGTGCAGCGCGGTATACTGCGTGGACACGTTCCACACACACTTCAAGTAAGAGGGTGGCGTGAGTGGAAAGGTGAGAGTTTGGGCAGCTGTGCAGACAAAGAAGGCGCCCTTTGGCCTGGGCCTAAAAGCTTGTGACACTCCACTGGGCCTGCCGGGCTCTGAGGGCCCTGCCCTGGGCCCCCTGCTCCCCTGCCCTTTGTTCAGTCACAGCAGAGATGGCCACACCCACTCCCTCAGTGAGGCCAGAGTTCCAACCAACCTCAGCCCCGCCCCCTCTCCGCAGGTTACCATGGACTACAGAGGCTGCATTCTGAGGCCAGGGCGTTCCGAGAATGCCAAGGGCAGACATGATGACCTTAAAAGATTTCCTCTTGTGTCAGTGTTGGTAAACTTTAGGAGCTAGGAAATGGTCCACTTTACAGAAATGTTGAAATTTACTGGCATTTCATATATTGTCTGCTCTAACATTGTCCTGACTCTTTCTGTATATTCTTTACTTATGTTTTGGTTTTCCTTAATCAAAGTGTGTCTTTTAATTCTTTTCAAAGAAGATTCTTTGGGCTTACTAAATCACCTGAATTTTCTACGTTTTCTGTTGTATTAAGTTCTGCTCATATCTTTATTTATCTTTTTTCTATGTTCTCAGGGTTTATTGTTTTCATCTTCTGATGTCAATTAAAACACTTGGTTATTCATTTTAATAAATCTTTTTACTTATAAAGATTTGAACTTTTGAAGATTCCAGCTTACTTGTTCGTGTCTAAGGGTCAGGTCCTCTCCATTGTTGCTGGCCTAAGGCTTAGTTCACCATACAGCAATGTATATATTGACCTATTTTCCCCTCGACTTTCTGTGATTCCCTACATCTCACCTTTCTTTGCAGACAAGCCATTTGAAATACCCTTAACTTATTTCACAGCCAATAAGTCTTTGAAATTTTGTGTATTTTTTAGAGAAATCTTCTTATATAATTAGGCAGAAAATCTGACCTGCCATAGTTTTCAAAACAGCATAATTTCACTCTTCTCAATGATTAATCTGTTGTATTACACAACCTTGGAGTATTTAGCTTTATCAATGACATGTCCTTGAAAAATGTTTTACAGATCCTACCAGTCTTTGAAAACATCCTTGTGCCTTGTTTCAGTTCCAGTTTTATGTATATTTTCTGCCTTGCACCCGATTCTTCCTACATCTGATGGATGGCCTTGGGAATCTAATTCTGGTATTGATGGTTTTGGCTGATTGTCTCCCCTTGTAGCTGCTTTCTTCATTATTGTGTAAATATAGATCATGAGCTCATGTTTAGCTAAACAGCTGACCTTGTAAGAGGCTTAGGTGTGAACGCTCGTAAGTTTCAGCAGAGAGTCGGCAAAGATTTATATGTGTCCCTCCAATGAGTGGCCCGCAAGGACCCCGTTTTCTACAAGTGTTGGTCCAATACTCCCTCTAGAGGCAGGGGACTCAGACAGGGCTGCTTTGCGGCCCCCGATGTGGGGCAGGGGCAGTGGGCGGCCTGTGACCCGGGCAGGAGCCCCTCCGCGTGTTTCCCAGGGACCCATCTGCCTGCGAACTTCAGTCACCTGGCAGGAAGCTACGATGCCCAAACCTATGCTTAGCTGTGCAGCGCGGTATACTGCGCGGACACGTTCCACACACACTTCAAGTAAGAGGGCGGGCTGAGTGGAAATGTTGGAGTTTGGGCAGCTGTGCAGACAAAGAAGGCGCCCTTTGGCCTGGGCCTAAAAGCTTGTGACACTCCACTGGTCCTGCCGGGCTCTGAGGGCCCTGCCCTGGGCCCCCTGCTCCCCTGCCCTTTGTTCAGTCACAGCAGAGATGGCCACACCCACTCCCTCAGTGAGGGCAGTGTTCCAACCTCCCTCAGCCCCGCCCCCTCTCCGCAGGTTACCATGGACTACAGAGGCTGCATTCTGAGGCCAGGGCGTTCCGAGAATGCCAAGGGCAGACATGATGACCTTAAATGATTTCCTCTTGTGTCAGTGTTGGTAAACTTTAGGAGCTAGGAAATGGTCCACTTGACAGAAATGTTCAAATTTACTGGCATTTCATATATTCTCTGCTCTAACATTGTCCTGACTCTTTCTGTATATTCTTTACTTATGTTTTGGTTTTCCTTAATCAAAGTGTGTCTTTTAATTCTTTTCAAAGTAGATTCTTTGGACTTACTAAATCACCTGAATTTTATACGTTTTCTGTTGTATTAAGTTCTGCTCATATCTTTATTTATCTTTTTTCTATGTTCTCAGGGTTTATTGTTTTCATTTTCTGATGTCAATTAAAACACTTGGTTATTCATTTTAATAAATCTTTTTACTTATAAAGATTTGAACTTTTGAAGATTCCAGCTTACTTGTACGCCTCTAAGGGTCAGGTCCTTTCCCTTGTTGCTGGCCTAAGGCTTAGTTCAACATACAGCAATGTATATATTGACCTATATTACCCTCGGCTTTCTGTGATTCCCTACATCTCACCTTTCTTTGCAGACAAGCCATTTGAAATACCCTTAACTTATTTCACAGCCAATAAGTCTTTGAAATAATGTGTATTTTTTAGAGAAATCTTCTTATATAATTAGGCAGAAAATCTGACCTGCCATAGTTTTCAAAACAGCATAATTTCACTCTTCTCAATGATTAATCTGTTGTATTACACAACCTTGGAGTATTTAGCTTTATCAATGACATGTCCTTGAAAAATGTTTTAGAGATCCTACCAGTCTTTGAAAACATCCTTGTGCCTTGTTTCAGTTCCAGTTTTATGTATATTTTCTGCCTTGCACCCGATTATTCCTACATCTGATGGATGGCCTTGGGAATCTAATTCTGGTATTGATGGTTTTGGCTGATTGTCTCCCCTTGTAGCTGCTTTCTTCAATATTGTGTAAATTTAGATCATGAGCTCATGTTTAGCTAAACAGCTGACCTTGTAAGAGGCTTAGGTGTGAACACTCGTAAGTTTCAGCAGAGAGTTGGCAAAGATGTATTTGTGTCCCTCCAATGAGAGGCCCGCAAGGACCCCGTTTTCTACAAGTGTTGGTCCAATACTCCCTCTAGAGGCAGGGGACTCAGACAGGGCTGCTTTGCGGCCCCCGATCTGGGGCAGGGGCAGTGGGCGGCCTGTGGCCCGGGCAGGAGCCTCTCCGCGTTTGTCCCAGGGACCCATCTGCCTGCGAACTTCGGTCAACTGGCAGGAAGCTACGATGCCCAGACCTATGCTTAGCTGTGCAGCGCGGTATACTGCGTGGACACGTTCCACACACACTTCAAGTAAGAGGGTGGCGTGAGTGGAAAGGTGAGAGTTTGGGCAGCTGTGCAGACAAAGAAGGCGCCCTTTGGCCTGGGCCTAAAAGCTTGTGACACTCCACTGGGCCTGCCGGGCTCTGAGGGCCCTGCCCTGGGCCCACTGCTCCCCTGCCCTTTGTTCAGTCACAGCAGAGATGGCCACACCCACTCCCTCAGTGAGGCCAGAGTTCCAACCAACCTCAGCCCCGCCCCCTCTCCGCAGGTTACCATGGACTACAGAGGCTGCATTCTGAGGCCAGGGCGTTCCGAGAATGCCAAGGGCAGACATGATGACCTTAAAAGATTTCCTCTTGTGTCAGTGTTGGTAAACTTTAGGAGCTAGGAAATGGTCCACTTTACAGAAATGTTGAAATTTACTGGCATTTCATATATTGTCTGCTCTAACATTGTCCTGACTCTTTCTGTATATTCTTTACTTATGTTTTGGTTTTCCTTAATCAAAGTGTGTCTTTTAATTCTTTTCAAAGAAGATTCTTTGGGCTTACTAAATCACCTGAATTTTATACGTTTTCTGTTGTATTAAGTTCTGCTCATATCTTTATTTATCTTTTTTCTATGTTCTCAGGGTTTATTGTTTTCATCTTCTGATGTCAATTAAAACACTTGGTTATTCATTTTAATAAATCTTTTTACTTATAAAGATTTGAACTTTTGAAGATTCCAGCTTACTTGTTCGTGTCTAAGGGTCAGGTCCTCTCCATTGTTGCTGGCCTAAGGCTTAGTTCACCATACAGCAATGTATATATTGACCTATTTTCCCCTCGACTTTCTGTGATTCCCTACATCTCACCTTTCTTTGCAGACAAGCCATTTGAAATACCCTTAACTTATTTCACAGCCAATAAGTCTTTGAAATTTTGTGTATTTTTTAGAGAAATCTTCTTATATAATTAGGCAGAAAATCTGACCTGCCATAGTTTTCAAAACAGCATAATTTCACTCTTCTCAATGATTAATCTGTTGTATTACACAACCTTGGAGTATTTAGCTTTATCAATGACATGTCCTTGAAAAATGTTTTACAGATCCTACCAGTCTTTGAAAACATCCTTGTGCCTTGTTTCAGTTCCAGTTTTATGTATATTTTCTGCCTTGCACCCGATTCTTCCTACATCTGATGGATGGCCTTGGGAATCTAATTCTGGTATTGATGGTTTTGGCTGATTGTCTCCCCTTGTAGCTGCTTTCTTCAATATTGTGTAAATTTAGATCATGAGCTCATGTTTAGCTAAACAGCTGACCTTGTAAGAGGCTTAGGTGTGAACGCTCGTAAGTTTCAGCAGAGAGTCGGCAAAGATGTATATGTGTCCCTCCAATGAGTGGCCCGCAAGGACCCCGTTTTCTACAAGTGTTGGTCCAATACTCCCTCTAGAGGCAGGGGACTCAGACAGGGCTGCTTTGCGGCCCCCGATCTGGGGCAGGGGCAGTGGGCGGCCTGTGACCCGGGCAGGAGCCTCTCCGCGTGTGTCCCAGGGACCAATCTGCCTGCGAACTTCGGTCACCTGGCAGGAAGCTACGATGCCCAGACCTATGCTTATCTGTGCAGCGCGGTATACTGCGCGGACACGTTCCACACACACTTCAAGTAAGAGGGCGGCCTGAGTGGAAAGGTGAGAGTTTGGGCAGCTGTGCAGACAAAGAAGGCGCCCTTTGGCCTGGGCCTAAAAGCTTGTGACACTCCACTGGGCCTGCCGGGCTCTGAGGGCCCTGCCCTGGGCCCCCTGCTCCCCTGCCCTTTCTTCAGTCACAGCAGAGATGGCCACACCCACTCCCTCAGTGAGGGCAGTGTTCCAACCTCCCTCAGCCCCGCCCCCTCTCCACAGGTTACCATGGACTACAGAGGCTGCATTCTGAGGCCAGGGCGTTCCGAGAATGCCAAGGGCAGACATGATGACCTTAAAAGATTTCCTCTTGTGTCATTGTTGGTAAACTCTAGGAGCTAGGAAATGGTCCACTTGACAGAAATGTTCAAATTTACTGGCATTTCATATATTGTCTGCTCTAACATTGTCCTGACTCTGTATATTCTTTACTTATGTTTTGGTTTTCCTTAATCAAAGTGTGTCTTTTAATTCTTTTCAAAGAAGATTCTTTGGACTTACTAAATCACCTGAATTTTATACGTTTTCTGTTGTATTAATTTCTGCTCATATCTTTATTTATCTTTTTTCTATGTTCTCAAGGTTTATTGTTTTCATCTTCTGATATCAATTAAAACACTTGGTTATTGATTTTAATAAATCTTTTTACTTATAAAGATTTGAACTTTTGAAGATTCCAGCTTACTTGTACGTGTCTAAGTGTCAAGTCCTCTCCATTGTTGCTGGCCTAAGGCTTAGTTCACCATACAGCAATGTATATATTGACCTATTTTCCCCTCGACTTTCTGTGATTCCCTACATCTCACCTTGCTTTGCAGACAAGCCATTTGAAATACCCTTAACTTATTTCACAGCCAATAAGTCTTTGAAATAATGTGTATTTTTTAGAGAAATCTTCTTATATAATTAGGCAGAAAATCTGACCTGCCATAGTTTTCAAAACAGCATAATTTCACTCTTCTCAATGATTAATCTGTTGTATTACACAACCTTGGAGTATTTAGCTTTATCAATGACATGTCCTTGAAAAATGTTTTAGAGATCCTACCAGTCTTTGAAAACATCCTTGTGCCTTGTTTCAGTTCCAGTTTTATGTATATTTTCTGCCTTGCACCCGATTATTCCTTCATCTGATGGATGGCCTTGGGAATCTAATTCTGGTATTGATGGTTTTGGCTGATTGTCTCCCCTTGTAGCTGCTTTCTTCATTATTGTGTAAATTTAGATCATGAGCTCATGTTTAGCTAAAAAGCTGACCTTGTAAGAGGCTTAGTTGTGAACGCTCGTAAGTTTCAGCAGAGAGTCGGCAAAGATTTATTTGTGTCCCTCCAATGAGTGGCCCGCAAGGACCCCGTTTTCTACAAGTGTTGGTCCAATACTCCCTCTAGAGGCAGGGGACTCAAACAGGGCTGCTTTGCGGCCCCCGATCTGGGGCAGGGGCAATGGGCGGCCTGTGACCCGGGCAGGAGCCTCTCCGCGTGTTTCCCAGGGACCCATCTGCCTGCGAACTTCGGTCACCTGGCAGGAAGCTACGATGCCCAGACCTATGCTTAGCTGTGCAGCGCGGTATACTGCGCGGACACGTTCCACACACACTTCAAGTAAGAGGGCGGCCTGAGTGGAAAGGTGAGAGTTTGGGCAGCTGTGCAGACAAAGAAGGCGCCCTTTGGCCTGGGCCTAAAAGCTTGTGACACTCCACTGGGCCTGCCGGGCTCTGAGGGCCCTGGCCTGGGCCCCCTGCTCCCCTGCCCTTTGGTCAGTCACAGCAGAGATGGCCACACCCACTCCCTCAGTGAGGGCAGTGTTCCAACCTCCCTCAGCCCCGCCCCCTCTCCGCAGGTTACCATGGACTACAGAGGCTGCATTCTGAGGCCAGGGCGTTCCGAGAATGCCAAGGGCAGACATGATGACCTTAAATGATTTCCTCTTGTGTCAGTGTTGGTAAACTTTAGGAGCTAGGAAATGGTCCACTTTACAGAAATGTTCAAATTTACTGGCATTTCATATATTGTCTGCTCTAATATTGTCCTGACTCTTTCTGTATATTCTTTACTTATGTTTTGGTTTTCCTTAATCAAAGTGTGTCTTTTAATTCTTTTCAGAGAAGATTCTTTGGACTTACTAAATCACCTGAATTTTATACGTTTTCTGTTTTATTAAGTTCTGCTCATATCTTTATTTATCTTTTTTCTATGTTCTCAGGGTTTATTGTTTTCATCTTCTGATGTCAATTAAAACACTTGGTTATTCATTTTAATAAATCTTTTTACTTATAAAGATTTGAACTTTTGAAGATTCCAGCTTACTTGTACGTGTCTAAGGGTCAGGTCCTCTCCATTGTTGCTGGCCTAAGGCTTAGTTCACCATACAGCAATGTATATATTGACCTATTTTCCCCTCGGCTTTCTGTGATTCCCTACATCTCACCTTTCTTTGCAGACAAGCCATTTGAAATACCCTTAACTTATTTCACAGCCAATAAGTCTTTGAAATAATGTGTATTTTTTAGAGAAATCTTCTTATAGAATTAGGCAGAAAATCTGACCTGCCATAGTTTTCAAAACAGCATAATTTCACTCTTCTCAATGATTAATCTGTTGTATTACACAACCTTGGAGTATTTAGCTTTATCAATGACATGTCCTTGAAAAATGTTTTAGGCATCCTACCAGTCTTTGAAAACATCCTTGTGCCTTGTTTCAGTTCCAGTTTTATGTATATTTTCTGCCTTGCACCCGATTATTCCTACATCTGATGGATGGCCTTGGGAATCTAATTCTGGTATTGATGGTTTTGGCTGATTGTCTCCCCTTGTAGCTGCTTTCTTCATTATTGTGTAAATATAGATCATGAGCTCATGTTTAGCTAAACAGCTGACCTTGTAAGAGGCTTAGGTGTGAACGCTCGTAAGTTTCAGCTTAGAGTCGGCAAAGATGTATTTGTGTCTCTCCAATGAGTGGCCCGCAAGGACCCCGTTTTCTACAAGTGTTGGTCCAATACTCCCTCTAGAGGCAGGGGACTCAGACAGGGCTGCTTTGCGGCCCCCGATCTGGGGCAGGGGCAGTGGGCGGCCTGTGACCCGGGCAGGAGCCTCTCCACGTGTGTCCCAGGGACCAATCTGCCTGCGAACTTCGGTCACCTGGCAGGAAGCTACGATGCCCAGACCTATGCTTAGCTGTGCAGCGCGGTATACTGCGCGGACACGTTCCACACACACTTCAAGTAAGAGGGCGGCCTGAGTGGAAAGGTGAGAGTTTGGGCAGCTGTGCAGACAAAGAAGGCGCCCTTTGGCCTGGGCCTAAAATCTTGTGACACTCCACTGGGCCTGCCGGGCTCTGAGAGCCCTGCCCTGGGCCCCCTGCTCCCCTGCCCTTTGTTCAGTCACAGCAGAGATGGCCACACCCACTCCCTCAGTGAGGGCAGTGTTCCAACCTCCCTCAGCCCCGCCCCCTCTCCGCAGGTTACCATGGACTACAGAGGCTGCATTCTGAGGCCAGGGCGTTCGGAGAATGCCAAGGGCAGACATGATGACTTTAAAAGTTTTCCTCTTGTGTCAGTGTTGGTAAACTTTAGGAGATAGGAAATGGTCCACTTTACAGAAATGTTCAAATTTACTGGCATTTCATATATTGTCTGCTCTAACATTGTCCTGACTCTTTCTGTATATTCTTTACTTATGTTTTGGTTTTCCTTAATCAAAGTGTGTCTTTTAATTCTTTTCAGAGAAGATTCTTTGGACTTACTAAATCACCTGAATTTTATACGTTTTCTGTTTTATTAAGTTCTGCTCATATCTTTATTTATCTTTTTTCTATGTTCTCAGGGTTTATTGTTTTCATCTTCTGATGTCAATTAAAACACTTGGTTATTCATTTTAATAAATCTTTTTACTTATAAAGATTTGAACTTTTGAAGATTCCAGCTTACTTGTACGTGTCTAAGGGTCAGGTCCTCTCCATTGTTGCTGCCCTAAGGCTTAGTTCACCATACAGCAATGTATATATTGACCTATTTTCCCCTCGACTTTCTGTGATTCCCTACATCTCACCTTTCTTGGCAGACAAGCCATTTGAAATACCCTTAACTTATTTCACAGCCAATAAGTCTTTGAAATAATGTGTATTTTTTAGAGAAATCTTCTTATATAATTAGGCAGAAAATCTGACCTGCCATAGTTTTCAAAACAGCATAATTTCACTCTTCTCAATGATTAATCTGTTGTATTACACAACCTTGGAGTATTTAGCTTTATCAATGACATGTCCTTGAAAAATGTTTTAGAGATCCTACCAGTCTTTGAAAACATCCTTGTGCCTTGTTTCATTTCCAGTTTTATGTATATTTTCTGCCTTGCACCCGATTATTCCTACATCTGATGGATGGCCTTGGGAATCTAATTCTGGTATTGATGGTTTTGGCTGATTGTCTCCCCTTGTAGCTGCTTTCTTCATTATTGTGTAAATATAGATCATGAGCTCATGTTTAGCTAAACAGCTGACCTTGTAAGAGGCTTAGGTGTGAACGCTCGTAAGTTTCAGCAGAGAGTCGGCAAAGATTTATATGTGTCCCTCCAATGAGTGGCCCGCAAGGACCCCGTTTTCTACAAGTGTTGGTCCAATACTCCCTCTAGAGGCAGGGGACTCAGACAGGGCTGCTTTGCGGCCCCCGATGTGGGGCAGGGGCAGTGGGCGGCCTGTGACCCGGGCAGGAGCCCCTCCGCGTGTTTCCCAGGGACCCATCTGCCTGCGAACTTCGGTCACCTGGCAGGAAGCTACGATGCCCAAACCTATGCTTAGCTGTGCAGCGCGGTATACTGCGCGGACACGTTCCACACACACTTCAAGTAAGAGGGCGGGCTGAGTGGAAATGTTGGAGTTTGGGCAGCTGTGCAGACAAAGAAGGCGCCCTTTGGCCTGGGCCTAAAAGCTTGTGACACTCCACTGGTCCTGCCGGGCTCTGAGGGCCCTGCCCTGGGCCCCCTGCTCCCCTGCCCTTTGTTCAGTCACAGCAGAGATGGCCACACCCACTCCCTCAGTGAGGGCAGTGTTCCAACCTCCCTCAGCCCCGCCCCCTCTCCGCAGGTTACCATGGACTACAGAGGCTGCATTCTGAGGCCAGGGCGTTCCGAGAATGCCAAGGGCAGACATGATGACCTTAAATGATTTCCTCTTGTGTCAGTGTTGGTAAACTTTAGGAGCTAGGAAATGGTCCACTTGACAGAAATGTTCAAATTTACTGGCATTTCATATATTCTCTGCTCTAACATTGTCCTGACTCTTTCTGTATATTCTTTACTTATGTTTTGGTTTTCCTTAATCAAAGTGTGTCTTTTAATTCTTTTCAAAGTAGATTCTTTGGACTTACTAAATCACCTGAATTTTATACGTTTTCTGTTGTATTAAGTTCTGCTCATATCTTTATTTATCTTTTTTCTATGTTCTCAGGGTTTATTGTTTTCATTTTCTGATGTCAATTAAAACACTTGGTTATTCATTTTAATAAAACTTTTTACTTATAAAGATTTGAACTTTTGAAGATTCCAGCTTACTTGTACGCCTCTAAGGGTCAGGTCCTTTCCCTTGTTGCTGGCCTAAGGCTTAGTTCAACATACAGCAATGTATATATTGACCTATATTACCCTCGGCTTTCTGTGATTCCCTACATCTCACCTTTCTTTGCAGACAAGCCATTTGAAATACCCTTAACTTATTTCACAGCCAATAAGTCTTTGAAATAATGTGTATTTTTTAGAGAAATCTTCTTATATAATTAGGCAGAAAATCTGACCTGCCATAGTTTTCAAAACAGCATAATTTCACTCTTCTCAATGATTAATCTGTTGTATTACACAACCTTGGAGTATTTAGCTTTATCAATGACATGTCCTTGAAAAATGTTTTAGAGATCCTACCAGTCTTTGAAAACATCCTTGTGCCTTGTTTCAGTTCCAGTTTTATGTATATTTTCTGCCTTGCACCCGATTATTCCTACATCTGATGGATGGCCTTGGGAATCTAATTCTGGTATTGATGGTTTTGGCTGATTGTCTCCCCTTGTAGCTGCTTTCTTCAATATTGTGTAAATTTAGATCATGAGCTCATGTTTAGCTAAACAGCTGACCTTGTAAGAGGCTTAGGTGTGAACACTCGTAAGTTTCAGCAGAGAGTTGGCACAGATGTATTTGTGTCCCTCCAATGAGAGGCCCGCAAGGACCCAGTTTTCTACAAGTGTTGGTCCAATACTCCCTCTAGAGGCAGGGGACTCAGACAGGGCTGCTTTGCGGCCCCCGATCTGGGGCAGGGGCAGTGGGCGGCCTGTGACCCGGGCAGGAGCCTCTCCGCGTTTGTCCCAGGGACCCATCTGCCTGCGAACTTCGGTCAACTGGCAGGAAGCTACGATGCCCAGACCTATGCTTAGCTGTGCAGCGCGGTATACTGCGTGGACACGTTCCACACACACTTCAAGTAAGAGGGTGGCGTGAGTGGAAAGGTGAGAGTTTGGGCAGCTGTGCAGACAAAGAAGGCGCCCTTTGGCCTGGGCCTAAAAGCTTGTGACACTCCACTGGGCCTGCCGGGCTCTGAGGGCCCTGCCCTGGGCCCCCTGCTCCCCTGCCCTTTGTTCAGTCACAGCAGAGATGGCCACACCCACTCCCTCAGTGAGGGCAGTGTTCCAACCTCCCTCAGCCCCGCCCCCTCTCCGCAGGTTACCATGGTCTACAGAGGCTGCATTCTGAGGCCAGGGCGTTCCGAGAACGCCAAGGGCAGACATGATGACCTTAAAAGATTTCCTCTTGTGTCAGTGTTGGTAAACTTTAGGAGCTAGGAAATGGTCCACTTTACAGAAATGTTGAAATTTACTGGCATTTCATATATTGTCTGCTCTAACATTGTCCTGACTCTTTCTGTATATTCTTTACTTATGTTTTGGTTTTCCTTAATCAAAGTGTGTCTTTTAATTCTTTTCAAAGAAGATTCTTTGGACTTACTAAATCACCTGAATTTTATACGTTTTCTGTTGTATTAAGTTCTGCTCATATCTTTATTTATCTTTTCTCTATGTTCTCAGGGTTTATTGTTTTCATCTTCTGATGTCAATTAAAACACTTGGTTATTCATTTTAATAAATCTTTTTACTTATAAAGATTTGAACTTTTGAAGATTCCAGCTTACTTGTTCGTGTCTAAGGGTCAGGTCCTCTCCATTGTTGCTGGCCTAAGGCTTAGTTCACCATACAGCAATGTATATATTGACCTATTTTCCCCTCGACTTTCTGTGATTCCCTACATCTCACCTTTCTTTGCAGACAAGCCATTTGAAATACCCTTAACTTATTTCACAGCCAATAAGTCTTTGAAATTTTGTGTATTTTTTAGAGAAATCTTCTTATATAATTAGGCAGAAAATCTGACCTGCCATAGTTTTCAAAACAGCATAATTTCACTCTTCTCAATGATTAATCTGTTGTATTACACAACCTTGGAGTATTTAGCTTTATCAATGACATGTCCTTGAAAAATGTTTTAGAGATCCTACCAGTCTTTGAAAACATCCTTGTGCCTTGTTTCTGTTCCAGTTTTATGTATATTTTCTGCCTTGCACCCGATTATTCCTACATCTGATGGATGGCCTTGGGAATCTAATTCTGGTATTGATGGTTTTGGCTGATTGTCTCCCCTTGTAGCTGCTTTCTTCAATATTGTGTAAATTTAGATCATGAGCTCATGTTTAGCTAAACAGCTGACCTTGTAAGAGGCTTAGGTGTGAACGCTCGTAAGTTTCAGCAGAGAGTCGGCAAAGATGTATATGTGTCCCTCCAATGAGTGGCCCGCAAGGACCCCGTTTTCTACAAGTGTTGGTCCAATACTCCCTCTAGAGGCAGGGGACTCAGACAGGGCTGCTTTGCGGCCCCCGATCTGGGGCAGGGGCAGTGGGCGGCCTGTGACCCGGGCAGGAGCCTCTCCGCGTGTGTCCCAGGGACCAATCTGCCTGCGAACTTCGGTCAACTTGCAGGAAGCTACGATGCCCAGACCTATGCTTATCTGTGCAGCGCGGTATACTGCGCGGACACGTTCCACACACACTTCAAGTAAGAGGGCGGCCTGAGTGGAAAGGTGAGAGTTTGGGCAGCTGTGCAGACAAAGAAGGCGCCCTTTGGCCTGGGCCTAAAAGCTTGTGACACTCCACTGGGCCTGCCGGGCTCTGAGGGCCCTGCCCTGGGCCCCCTGCTCCCCTGCCCTTTCTTCAGTCACAGCAGAGATGGCCACACCCACTCCCTCAGTGAGGGCAGTGTTCCAACCTCCCTCAGCCCCGCCCCCTCTCCACAGGTTACCATGGACTACAGAGGCTGCATTCTGAGGCCAGGGCGTTCCGAGAATGCCAAGGGCAGACATGATGACCTTAAAAGATTTCCTCTTTTGTCAGTGTTGGTAAACTTTAGGAGCTAGGAAATGGTCCACTTGACAGAAATGTTCAAATTTACTGGCATTTCATATATTGTCTGCTCTAACATTGTCCTGACTCTGTATATTCTTTACTTATGTTTTGGTTTTCCTTAATCAAAGTGTGTCTTTTAATTCTTTTCAAAGAAGATTCTTTGGACTTACTAAATCACCTGAATTTTATACGTTTTCTGTTGTATTAATTTCTGCTCATATCTTTATTTATCTTTTTTCTATGTTCTCAAGGTTTATTGTTTTCATCTTCTGATATCAATTAAAACACTTGGTTATTGATTTTAATAAATCTTTTTACTTATAAAGATTTGAACTTTTGAAGATTCCAGCTTACTTGTACGTGTCTAAGTGTCAGGTCCTCTCCATTGTTGCTGGCCTAAGGCTTAGTTCACCATACAGCAATGTATATATTGACCTATTTTCCCCTCGACTTTCTGTGATTCCCTACATCTCACCTTGCTTTGCAGACAAGCCATTTGAAATACCCTTAACTTATTTCACAGCCAATAAGTCTTTGAAATAATGTGTATTTTTTAGAGAAATCTTCTTATATAATTAGGCAGAAAATCTGACCTGCCATAGTTTTCAAAACAGCATAATTTCACTCTTCTCAATGATTAATCTGTTGTATTACACAACCTTGGAGTATTTAGCTTTATCAATGACATGTCCTTGAAAAATGTTTTAGAGATCCTACCAGTCTTTGAAAACATCCTTGTGCCTTGTTTCAGTTCCAGTTTTATGTATATTTTCTGCCTTGCACCCGATTATTCCTTCATCTGATGGATGGCCTTGGGAATCTAATTCTGGTATTGATGGTTTTGGCTGATTGTCTCCCCTTGTAGCTGCTTTCTTCATTATTGTGTAAATTTAGATCATGAGCTCATGTTTAGCTAAAAAGCTGACCTTGTAAGAGGCTTAGTTGTGAACGCTCGTAAGTTTCAGCAGAGAGTCAGCAAAGATTTATTTGTGTCCCTCCAATGAGTGGCCCGCAAGGACCCCGTTTTCTACAAGTGTTGGTCCAATACTCCCTCTAGAGGCAGGGGACTCAAACAGGGCTGCTTTGCGGCCCCCGATCTGGGGCAGGGGCAATGGGCGGCCTGTGACCCGGGCAGGAGCCTCTCCGCGTGTTTCCCAGGGACCCATCTGCCTGCGAACTTCGGTCACCTGGCAGGAAGCTACGATGCCCAGACCTATGCTTAGCTGTGCAGCGCGGTATACTGCGCGGACACGTTCCACACACACTTCAAGTAAGAGGGCGGCCTGAGTGGAAAGGTGAGAGTTTGGGCAGCTGTGCAGACAAAGAAGGCGCCCTTTGGCCTGGGCCTAAAAGCTTGTGACACTCCACTGGGCCTGCCGGGCTCTGAGGGCCCTGGCCTGGGCCCCCTGCTCCCCTGCCCTTTGGTCAGTCACAGCAGAGATGGCCACACCCACTCCCTCAGTGAGGGCAGTGTTCCAACCTCCCTCAGCCCCGCCCCCTCTCCGCAGGTTACCATGGACTACAGAGGCTGCATTCTGAGGCCAGGGCGTTCCGAGAATGCCAAGGGCAGACATGATGACCTTAAATGATTTCCTCTTGTGTCAGTGTTGGTAAACTTTAGGAGCTAGGAAATGGTCCACTTGACAGAAATGTTCAAATTTACTGGCATTTCATATATTCTCTGCTCTAACATTGTCCTGACTCTTTCTGTATATTCTTTACTTATGTTTTGGTTTTCCTTAATCAAAGTGTGTCTTTTAATTCTTTTCAAAGAAGATTCTTGGACTTACTAAATCACCTGAATTTTATACGTTTTCTGTTGTATTAAGTTCTGCTCATATCTTTATTTATCTTTTCTCTATGTTCTCAGGGTTTATTGTTTTCATCTTCTGATGTCAATTAAAACACTTGGTTATTCATTTTAATAAATCTTTTTACTTATAAAGATTTGAACTTTTGAAGATTCCAGCTTACTTGTTCGTGTCTAAGGGTCAGGTCCTCTCCATTGTTGCTGGCCTAAGGCTTAGTTCACCATACAGCAATGTATATATTGTCCTATTTTCCCCTCGACTTTCTGTGATTCCCTACATCTCACCTTTCTGTGCAGACAAGCCATTTGAAATACCCTTAACTTATTTCACAGCCAATAAGTCTTTGAAATAATGTGTATTTTTTAGAGAAATCTTCTTATATAATTAGGCAGAAAATCTGACCTGCCATAGTTTTCAAAACAGCATAATTTCACTCTTCTCAATGATTAATCTGTTGTATTACACAACCTTGGAGTATTTAGCTTTATCAATGACATGTCCTTGAAAAATGTTTTAGAGATCCTACCAGTCTTTGAAAACATCCTTGTGCCTTGTTTCAGTTCCAGTTTTATGTATATTTTCTGCCTTGCACCTGATTATTCCTACATCTGATGGATGGCCATGGGAAGCTAATTCTGGTATTGATGGTTATGGCTGATTGTCTCCCCTTGTAGCTGCTTTCTTCAATATTGTGTAAATTTAGATCATGAGCTCATGTTTAGCTAAACAGCTGACATTGTAAGAGGCTTAGGTGTGAACGCTCGTAAGTTTCAGCAGAGAGTCGGCAAAGATGTATTTGTGTCCCTCCAATGAGTGGCCCGCAAGGACCCCGTTTTCTACAAGTGTTGGTCCAATACTCCCTCTAGAGGCAGGGGACTCAGACAGGGCTGCTTTGCGGCCCCCGATCTGGGGCAGGGGCAGTGGGCGGCCTGTGACCCGGGCAGGAGCCTCTCTGCGTGTGTCCCAGGGACCAATGTGCCTGCGAACTTCGGTCACCTGGCAGGAAGCTACGATGCCCAGACCTATGCTTAGCTGTGCAGCGCGGTATACTGCGCGGACACGTTCCACACACACTTCAAGTAAGAGGGCGGCCTGAGTGGAAAGGTGAGAGTTTGGGCAGCTGTGCAGACAAAGAAGGCGCCCTTTGGCCTGGGCCTAGAAGCTTGTGACACTCCACTGGGCCTGCCGGGCTCTGAGGGCCCTGCCCTGGGACCCCTGCTCCCTGCCCTTTTTTCAGTCACAGCAGTGATGGCCACACCCACTCCCTCAGTGAGGGCAGTGTTCCAACCTCCCTCAGCCCCGCCCCGTCTCCGCAGGTTACCATGGACTACAGAGGCTGCATTCTGAGGCCAGGGCGTTCCGAGAATGCCAAGGGCAGACATGATGACCTTAAATGATTACCTCTTGTGTCAGTGTTGGTAAACTTTAGGAACTAGGAAATGGTCCACTTTACAGAAATGTTCAAATTTACTAGCATTTCATATATTGTCTGCTCTAATATTGTCCTGACTCTTTCTGTATATTCTTTACTTATGTTTTGGTTTTCCTTAATCAAAGTGTGTCTTTTAATTTTTTTCAAATAAGATTCTTTGGACTTACTAAATCACCTGAATTTTATACGTTTTCTGTTGTCTTAAGTTCTGCTCCTATCTTTATTTATCTTTTCTCTATGTTCTCCGGGTTTATTGTTTTCATCTTCTGATGTCAATTAAAACACTTGGTTATTCATTTTAATAAATCTTTTTACTTATAAAGATTTGAACTTTTGAAGATTCCAGCTTACTTGTACGTGTCTAAGGGTCAGGTCCTCTCCATTGTTGCTGGCCTAAGGCTTAGTTCACCATACAGCAATGTATATATTGACCTATTTTCCCCTCGACTTTCTGTGATTCCCTACATCTCACCTTTCTTTGCAGACAAGCCATTTGAAATACCCTTAACTTATTTCACAGCCAATAAGTCTTGGAAAAAATGTGTGTTTTTTTAGAGAAATATTCTTATATAATTAGGCAGAAAATCTGACCTGCCGTAGTTTTCAAAACAGTATAATTTCACTCTTCTCAATGATTAATCTGTTGTATTACACAACCTTGGAGTATTTAGCTTTATCAATGACATGTCCTTGAAAAATGTTTTAGAGATCCTACCAGTCTTTGAAAACATCCTTGTGCCTTGTTTCAGTTCCAGTTTTATGTATATTTTCTGCCTTGCACCCGATTATTCCTACATCTGATGGATGGCCTTGGGAATCTAATTCTGGTATTGATTGTTTTGGCTGAATGTCTCACCCTGTAGCTGCTTTCTTCTTTATTGTGTCAATTTAGATCATGAGCTCATGTTTAGCTAAACAGCTGACCTTGTAAGAGGCTTAGGTGTGAACGCTCGTAATTTTCAGCAGAAAGTCAGCAAAGATTTATTTGTGTCCCTCAAATGAGTGGCCCGCAAGGACCACGTTTTCTACAAGTGTTGGTCCAATACTCCGTCTAGAGGCAGGGGACTCAGACAGGGCTTCTTTACGGCCCCTGCTCTGGGACAGGGGCAGTGGGCGGCCTGTGGCCCGGGCAGGAGCCTCTCCGCGTTTGTCCCAGGGACCCATCTGCCTGCGAACTTCGGTCACCTGGCAGGAAGCTACGATGCCCAGACCTATGCTTAGCTGTGCAGCGAGGTGTACTGCGCGAACATGTTCCACACACACTTCAAGTAAGTGGGCGGCCTGAGTGGAAAGGTGAGGGTTTGGGCAGCTGTGCAGACAAAGAAAGCGCCCTTTGGCCTGGGCCTAAATGCTTGTGACACTCCACTGGGCCTGCCGGGCTCTGAGGGCCCTGCCCTGGGCCCCCTGCTCCCCTGCCCTTTGTTCAGTCACAGCAGAGATGGCCACACCCACTCCCGCAGTGAGGGCAGTGTTCCCACCTCCCTCAGTCCCGCCCCCTCTCCGCAGGTTACCATGGACTACAGAGGCTGCATTCTGAGGCCAGGGCGTTCCGAGAATGCCAAGGGCAGACATGATGACCTGAAATGATTTCCTCTTGTGTCAGTTTTGGTAAACTTTAGGAGCTAGGAAATGGTCCACTTGACAGAAATGTTCAAATTTACTGGCATTTCATATATTGTCTGCTCTAACATTGTCCTGACTCTTTCTGTATATTCTTTACTTATGTTTTGGTTTTCCTTAATCAAAGTGTGTCTTTTAAATCTTTTCAAAGAAGATTCTTTGGACTTATTAATCACCTGAATTTTATCCGTTTTCTGTTGTATTAAGTTCTGCTCATATCTTTATTTATCTATGTTCACAGGGTTTATTGTTTTCATCTTCTGAGTCAATTAAAACACTTGGTTATTCATTTTAATAAATCTTTTTACTTGTAAAGATTTGAACTTTTGAAGATTCCAGCTTACTTGTATGTTTCTAAGGGTCAGGTCCTCTCCATTGTTGCTGGCCTAAGGCTTAGTTCACCATATAGCAATGTATATATTGACCTATTTTCCCCTAGACTTTCTGTGATCCCCTACATCTCACCTTTCTTTGCAGAGAAGCCATTTGAAATACCCTTAACTTATTTCACAACCAATAAGGCTTTGAAATAATGTATATTTTTTAGAGAAATTTTCATATATATTTAGGCAGAAAATCTGACCTGCCATAGTTTTCAAAACAGCATAATTTCACTCTTCTCAATGATTAATCTGTTGTATTACACAACCTTTGTGTATTTTGCTTTATCAAAGACATGTCCTTTAAAAATGTTTTAGAGATCCTACCAGTCTTTGAAAACATCCTCGTGCCTTGTTTCAGTTCCAGTTTTATGTATATTTTCTGCCTTGCACCCGATTATTCCTACATCTGATGTATGGCCTTGGGAATCTAATACTGGTATTGATTGTTTTGGCTGATTGTCTCCCGTTGTAGCTGCTTTCTTCATTATTGTGTAAATTTAGATCATGAGCTCATGTTTAGCTAAACAGCTGACCTTGTAAGAGGCTTAGGTGTGAACGCTCGTAAGTTTCAGCAGAAAGTCGGCCAAGATTTATTTGTGTCCCTCCAATGAGTGGCCCGCAAGGACCCCGTTTTCTACAAGTGTTGGTCCAATACTGCCTCTAGAGGCAGGGGACTCAGACAGGGCTGCTTTGCCGCCCCTGCTCTGGGACAGGGGCAGTGGGCGGCCTGTGGCCCTGGCAGGAGGCTCTCCGCGTGTGTCCCAGGGACTCATCTGCATGCGAGACTCGGTCACCTGGCAGGAAGCTATGATGCCCAGACCTATTGTTAGCTGTGCAGCGAGGTGTACTGCACGGACAGGTTCCACACACACTTCAAGTAAGAGGGCGGCCTGAGTGGAAAGGTGAGAGTTTGGGCAGCTGTGCAGACAAAGAAAGAGCCCTTTGGCCTGGGCCTATATGCTTGTGACACTCCACTGGGCCTGCCTGGCTCTGAGGGCCCTGCCCTGGGCCCCCTGCTCCCCTGCCCTTTGTTAAGTCACAGCAGAGATGGCCACACCCACTCCCTCAGGGAGGGCAGTGTTCCAACCTCCCTCAGCCCCGCCCCTTCTCCGCAGGTTTCCATAGACTACAGAGGCTGCATTCTGAGGCCAGGGCGTTCGAAGAATACCAAGGGCAGACATGATGACCTTAAATGATTTCCTCTTGTGTCAGTGTTGGTAAACTTTAGGAGCTAGGAAATGGTCCACTTGACAGAAATGTTCAAATTACTGGCATTTCATATATTGTCTGCTCTAACATTGTCCTGACTCTTTCTGTATAGTCTTTACTTATGTTTTGGTTTTCCTTAATCAAAGTGTGTCTTTTAAATCTTTTCAAAGATGATTCTTTGGACTTACTAAATCACCTGAATTTTATACGTTTTCTGTTGTATTAAGTTCTGCTCATATCTTTATTTATCTATGTTCTCAGGTTTTATTGTTTTCATCTTCTGATGTCAATTAAAACACATGGTTATTCATTTTAATAAATCTTTTTACTTATAAAGATTTGAACCTTTGAAGATTCCAGCTTACTTGTACGTGTCTAAGGGTCAGGTCCTCTCCATTGTTGCTGGCCTAAGGCTTAGTTCACCATACAGCAATGTATATATTGACCTATTTTCCCCTCGACTTTCTGTGATCCCCTACATCTCACCTTTCTTTGCAGACAAGCCATTTGAAATGCCCTTAACTTATTTCACAGGCAATAAGTCTTTGAAATAATGTGTATAGTTTAGAGAAATCTTCCTATATAATTAGGCAGAAAATCTGACCTGCCATAGTTTTCAAAACAGCATAATTTCACTCTTCTCAATGATTAATCTGTTGTATTACACAACCTTGGAGTATTTAGCTTTATCAATGACATGTCCTTGAAAAATGTTTTAGAGATCCTACCAGTCTTTGAAAGCATCCTTGTGCCTTGTTTCAGTTCCAGTTTTATGTATATTTTCTGCCTTGCACCCGATTATTCCTACATCTGATGGATGGCCTTGGGAATCTAATTCTGGTATTGATGGTTTTGGCTGATTGTCTCCCCTTGTAGCTGCTTTCTTCATTATTGTGTAAATTTAGATCATGAGCTCATGTTTAGCTAAACAGCTGACCTTGTAAGAGGCTTAGGTGTGAACGCTCGTAAGTTTCAGCAGAAAGTCGGCAAAGATTTATTTGTGTCCCTCGAATGAGTGGCCCGCAAGGACCCTGTTTTCTACAAGTGTTGGTCCAATACTCCCTCTAGAGGCAGCGGAATCAGACAGGGCGGCTTTGCGGCCCCAGATCTGGGGCAGGGCATTGGGCGGCCTGTGACCCGGCAGGAGCCTCTCCGCGTGTGTCCCAGAGACCCATCTGCCTGCGAACTTCGGTCACCTGGCAGGAAGCTACGATGCCCAGACCTATGCTTAGCTGTGCAGCGCGGTATACTGCACGGACACGTTCCACACACACTTCAAGTAAGAGGGCGGCCTGAGTGGAAAGGTGAGAGTTTGGGCAGCTCTGCAGACAAAGAAGTCGCCCTTTGGCCTGGGCCTAAAAGCTTGTGACACTCCACTGGGCCTGCCGGGCTCTGAGGGCCCTGCCCTGGGCCCCCTGCTCCCCTGCCCTTTGTTCAGTCACAGCAGAGATGGCCACACCCACTCCCTCAGTGAGGGCAGTGTTCCAACCTCCCTCAGCCCCGCCCCCTCTCCGCAGGTTACCATGGACTACAGAGGCTGCATTCTGAGGCCAGGGCGTTCCGAGAATGCCAAGGGCAGACATGATGACCTTAAATGATTTCCTCTTGTGTCAGTGTTGGTAAACTTTAGGAGCTAGGAAATGGTCCACTTGACAGAAATGTTCAAATTTACTGGCATTTCATATATTGTCTGCTCTAACATTGTCCTGACTCTTTCTGTATATTCTTTACTTATGTTTTGGTTTTCCTTAATCAAAGTGTGTCTTTTAAATCTTTTCAAAGAAGATTCTTTGGACTTACTAAATCACCTGAATTGTATACGTTTTCTGTTGTATTAAGTTCTGCTCATATCTTTATTTATCTTTTTTCTATGTTCTCAGGGTTTATTGTTTTCATCTTCTGATGTCAATTGAAACACTTGGTTATTCATTTTAATAAATCTTTTTACTTATAAATATTTGAACTTTTGAAGATTCCAGCTTACTTGTACGTGTCTAAGGTTCAGGTCCTCTCCATTGTTGCTGGCATAAGGCTTAGTTCACCATACAGCAATGTATATATTGACCTATTTTCCCCTCGACTTTCTGTGACTCCCTACATCTCACCTTTCTTTGAAGAGAAGCCATTTGAAATACCCTTAACTTATTTCACAGCCAATAAGTCTTTGAAATAATGTGTATTTTTTAGAGAAATTTTCTTATATAATTAGGCAGAAAATCTGACCTGCCATAGTTTTCAAAACAGCATAATTTCACTCTTTTCAATGATTAATCTGTTGTATTACACAACCTTGGAGTATTTAGCTTTATCAATGACATGTACTTGAAAAATGTTTTAGAGATCCGACCAGTCTTTGAAAACATACTTGTGCCTTGTTTCAGTTCCAGTTTATGTATATTTTCTGCCTTGAACCCGATTATTCCTACATCTGATGGATGGCCTTGGGAATCTAATTCTGGTATTGATGGTTTTGGCTGATTGTCTTCCCTTGTAGCTGCTTTCTTCATTATTGTGTAAATTTAGATCATGAGCTCATGTTTAGCTAAACAGCTGACCTTGTAAGAGTCTTAGGTGTGAACGCGCGTAAGTTTCAGCAGAAAGTCGGCAAAGATTTATTTGTGTCCCTCGAATGAGTGGCCCGCAAGGACCCCGTTTTCTACAAGTGTTGGTCCAATACTCCCTCTAGAGGCAGGGGATTCAGACAGGGCTGCTTTGCGGCCCCCGATCTGGGGCAGGGGCTGTGGGCGGCCTGTGACCCGGGCAGGAGCCTCTCCGCGTGTGTCCCAGGGACCCATCTGCCTGCGAACTTCGGTCACCTGGCAGGAAGCTACGATGCCCAGACCTATGATTAGCTGTGCAGCGCAATATACTGCGCGGACACGTTCCACACACACTTCAAGTAAGAGGGCGGCCTGAGTGGAAAGGTGAGAGTTTGGGCAGCTGTGCAGACAAAGAAGGCGCCCTTTGTCCTGGGCCTAAAAGCTTGTTGCACTCCACTTGGCCTGCCGGGATCTGAGGGCCCTGCCCTGGGCCCCCTGCTCCCCTGCCCTTTGTTCAGTCACAGCAGAGATGGCCAAACCCACTCGCTCAGTGAGGGCAGTGTTCCAAACTCCCTCAGCCCCGCCCCCTCTCCGCAGGTTACCATGGACTACAGAGGCTGCATTCTGAGGCCAGGGCGTTCCAAGAATGCCAATGGCAGACATGATGACCTTAAATGATTTCCTCTTGTGTCAGTGTTGGTAAACTTTAGTAGCTAGGAAATGGTCCACTTTACAGAAATGTTCAACTTTACTGGCATTTCATATATTATCTGCTCTAACATTGTCCTGATTCTTTCTGTATATTCTTTACTTATGTTTTGGTTTTCCTTAATCAAAGTGTGTCTTTTAAATCTTTTCAAAGAAGATTCTTTGGACTTACTAAATCACCTGAATTTTATACGTTTTCTGTTGTATTAAGTTCTGCTCATATCTTTATTTATCTTTTTTCTATGTTCTCAGGGTTTATTGTTTTCATCTTCTGATGTCAATTAAAACACTTGGTTATTCATTTTAATAAATCTTTTTACTTATAAAGATTTGAACTTTTGAAGATTCCAGCTTACTTGTACGTGTCCAAGGGTCAGGTCCTCTCCATTGTTGCTGGCCTAAGGCTTAGTTCACCATACAGCAATGTATATATTGACCTATTTTCCCCTCGACTTTCTGTGATTCCCTACATCTCACCTTTCTTTGCAGACAAGCCATTTGAAATACCCTTAACTTATTTCACAGCCAATAAGTCTTTGAAATAATGTGTATTTTTTAGAGAAATCTTCTTATAGAATTAGGCAGAAAATCTGACCTGGCATAGTTTTCAAAACAGCATAAATTCACTCTTCTCAATGATTAATCTGTTGTATTACACAACCTTGGAGTATTTAGCTTTATCAATGACATGTCCTTGAAAAATGTTTTAGAGATCCTACCAGTATTTGAAAGCATCCTTGTGCCTTGTTTCAGTTCCAGTTTTATGTATACTTTCTGCCTTGCACCCGATTATTCCTACATCTGATGGATGGCCTTGGGAATCTAATTCTGGTATTGATGGTTTTGGCTGATTGTCTCCCCTTGTAGCTGCTTTCTTCATTATTGTGTAAATTTAGATCATGAGCTCATGTTTAGCTAAACAGCTGACCTTGTAAGAGGCTTAGGTGTGACCGCTCGTAAGATTCAGCAGAAAGTCGGCAAAGATTTATTTGTGTCCCTCCAACGAGTGATCCGCAATGACCCCGTTTTCTACAAGTGATGGTCCAATACTCCATCTAGAGGCAGGGGACTCAGACAGGGCTGCTTTGCGGCGCCCGATCTGGGGCAGGGGTAGTGGGCGGCCTGTGACCGGGGCAGGAGCACCTCCGCGTGTGTCACAGGGACCCATCTGCCTGCGAACCTCGGTCACATGGCAGGAAGCTACGATGCCCAGAATAATGCTTAGCTGTGCAGCGCGGTGTACTGTGTGGACACGTTCCAAACACACTTCAAGTAAGAGGGCGGTCTGAGTGGAAAGGTGAGAGTTTGGGCAGCTGTGCAGACAAAGAAGGCGCCCTTTGGCCTGGGCCTAAAAACTTGTGAAACACCACTGGGCCTGCCGGGCTCTGAGGGCCCTGCCCTGGGCCCCCTGCTCCCCTGCCCTTTGTTCAGTCACAGCAGAGATGGCCACACCCACTCCCTCAGTGAGGGCAGTGTTCCAACTTCCCTCAGCCCCGCCCCCTCTCTGCAGGTTACCATGGACCACAGAGGCTGCATTCTGAGTCCAGGGCGTTCCGAGAATGCCAAGGGCAGACATGATGACCTTAAATGATTTCCTCTTGTGTCAGTGTTGGTAAACTTTAGGAGCTAGGAAATGGTCCACTTGACAGAAATGTTCAAATTTACTGGCATTTCATATATTCTCTGCTCTAACATTGTCCTGACTCTTTCTGTATATTCTTTACTTATGTTTTGGTTTTCCTTAATCAAAGTGTGTCTTTTAAATCTTTTCAAAGAAGATTGTTTGGACTTACTAAATCACCTGAATTTTATACGTTTTCTGTTGTATTAAGTTCTGCTCATATCTTTATTTATCTTTTCTCTATGTTCTCAGGGTTTATTGTTTTCATCTTCTGATGTCAATTAAAACACTTGGTTATTGATTTTAATAAATCTTTTTACTTATAAAGATTTGAACTTTTGAAGATTCCAGCTTACTTGTACGTGTCTAAGGGTCAGGTCCTCTCCATTGTTGCTGGCCTAAGGCTTAGTTCACCATACAGCAATGTATATATTGACCTATTTTCCCCTCGACTTTCTGTGATTCCCTACATCTCACCTTTCTTTGCAGACAAGCCATTTGAAATACCCTTAACTTATTTCACAGCCAATAAGTCTTTGAAATAATGTGTATTTTTTAGAGAAATCTTCTTATAGAATTTGGCAGAAAATCTGACCTGCCATAGTTTTCCAAACAGCATAATTTCACTCTTCTCAATGATTAATCTGTTGTATTACACAACCTTGGGGTATTTAGCTTTATCAATGACATGTCCTTGAAAAATGTTTTAGAGATCCTACCAGTCTTTGAAAACATCCTTGTGCCTTGTTTCAGTTCCAGTTTTATGTATATTTTCTGCCTTGCACCCGATTATTCCTACATCTGATGGATGGCCTTGGGAATCTAATTCTGGTATTGATGGTTTTGGCTGATTGTCTCCCCTTGTAGCTGCTTTCTTCATTACTGTGTAAATTTAGATCATGAGCTCATGTTTAGCTAAACAGCTGACCTTGTAAGAGGCTTAGGTGTGAACGCTCGTAAGTTTCAGCAGAGAGTCGGCAAAGATTTATTTGTGTCCCTCCAATGAGTGGCCCGCAAGGACCCCGTTTTCTACAAGTGTTGGTCCAATACTCCCTCTAGAGGCAGGGGACTCAGACAGGGCTGCTTTGCGGCCCCCGATCTGGGGCATGGGCAGTGGGCGGCCTGTGACCCGGGCAGGAGCCTCTCCGCGTGTGTGCCTGGGACCCATTTGCCTGCGAACTTCGGTCACCTGGCAGGAAGCTATGATGCCCAGACCTATGCTTATCTGTGCAGCACGGTGTACTGCGTGGACATGTTCCACACACACTTCAAGTAACAGGGCGGCCTGAGTGGAAAGGTGAGAGTTTGGGCAGCTGTGCAGACAAAGAAGGCGCCCTTTGGCCTGGGCCTAAAAGCTTGTGACACTCCACTGGGCCTGCCGTGCTCTGAGGGCCCTGCCCTGGGCCCCCTGCTCCCCTGCCCTTTGTTCAGTCACAGCAGAGATGGCCACACCCACTCCCTCAGTGAGGGCAGAGTTCCAACCTCCCTCAGCCCCGCCCCCTCTCCGCAGGTTACCGTGGACTACAGAGGCTGCATTCTGAGGCCAGGGCGTTCCGAGAATGCCAAGGGCAGACATGATGACCTTAAATGATTTCCTCTTGTGTCAGTGTTGGTAAACTTTAGGAGCTAGGAAATGGTCCACTTGACAGAAATGTTCAAATTTACTGGCATTTCATATATTCTCTGCTCTAACATTGTCCTGACTCTTTCTGTATATTCTTTACTTATGTTTTGGTTCTCCTTAATCAAAGTGTGTCTTTTAAATCTTTTCAAAGAAGATTCTTTGGACTTACTAAGTCACCTGAATTTTATACGTTTTCTGTTGTATTAAGTTCTGCTCATATCTTTATTTATCTTTTCTCTATGTTCTCAGGGTTTATTGTTTTCATCTTCTGATGTCAATTAAAACACTTGGTTATTGATTTTAATAAATCTTTTTACTTATAAAGATTTGAACTTTTGAATATTCCAGCTTACTTGTACGTGTCTAAGGGTCAGGTCCTCTCCATTGTTGCTGGCCTAAGGCTTAGTTCACCATACAGCAATGTATATATTGACCTATTTTCCCCTCGACTTTCTGTGATTCCCTACATCTCACCTTTCTTTGCAGACAAGCCATTTGAAATACCCTTAACTTATTTCACAGCCAATAAGTCTTTGAAATAATGTGTATTTTTTAGAGAAATCTTCTTATAGAATTAGGCAGAAAATCTGACCTGCCATAGTTTTCAAAACAGCATAATTTCACTCTTCTCAATGATTAATCTGTTGTATTACACAACCTTGGAGTATTTAGCTTTATCAATGACATGTCCTTGAAAAATGTTTTAGAGATCCTACCAGTCTTTGAAAACATCCTTGTGCCTTGTTTCAGTTCCAGTTTTATGTATATTTTCTGCCTTGCACCTGATTATTCCTACATCTGATGGATGGCCTTGGGAATCTAATTCTGGTATTGATGGTTTTGGCTGATTGTCTCCCCTTGTAGCTGCTTTCTTCAATATTGGGAAAATTTAGATCATGAGCTCATGTTTAGCTAAACAGCTGACCTTGTAAGAGGCTTAGGTGTGAACGCTTGTAATTTTCAGCAGAAAGTCGGCAAAGAGTTATTTGTGTCCCTCCAATGAGTGGCCTGCAAGGACCACGTTTTCTACAAGTGTTGGTCCAATACTCCCTCTAGAGGCAGGGGACTCAGACAGGGCTGCTTTGTGGCCCCCGATCTGGGGCAGGGGCTGTGGGCGGCCTGTGACCCGGGCAGGAGCCTCTCTGCGTGTGTCCCAGGGCCCCATCTGCCTGCGAACTTCGGTCACCTGGCAGGAAGCTACGATGCCCAGACCTATGCTTAGCTGTGCAGCGCGGTATACTGCGCGGACACGTTGCACACACACTTCAAGTAAGAGGTCGGCCTGAGTGGAAAGGTGAGAGTTTGGGCAGCTGTGCAGACAAAAAGGCGCCCTTTGGCCTGGGCCTAAAAGCTTGTGACACTCGACTGGGCCTGCCGGGCTCTGAGGGCCCTGCCCTGGGCCCCCTGCTCCCCTGCCCTTTGTTCAGTCACAGCAGAGATGGCCACACCCACTCCCTCAGTGAGGGCAGTGTTCCAACCTCCCTCAGCCCCGCCCCCTCTCCGCAGGTTACCATGGACTACAGAGGCTGCATTCTGAGGCCAGGGCGTTCCGAGAATGCCAAGGGCAGACATGATGACCTTAAATGATTTCCTCTTGTGTCAGTGTTGGTAAACTTTAGGAGCTAGGAAATGGTCCACTTGACAGAAATGTTCAAATTTACTGGCATTTCATATATTCTCTGCTCTAACATTGTCCTGACTCTTTCTGTGTATTCTTTACTTATGTTTTGGTTTTCCTTAATCAAAGTGTGTCTTTTAAATCTTTTCAAAGAAGATTCTTTGGACTTACTAAATCACCTGAATTTTATACGTTTTCTGTTGTATAAAGTTCTGCTCATATCTTTATTTATCTTTTCTCTATGTTCTCAGGGTTTATTGTTTTCATCTTCTGATGTCAATTAAAAAACTTGGTTATTCATTTTAATAAATCTTTTTACTTATAAAGATTTGAACTTTTGAAGATTCCAGCTTACTTGTACGTGTCTAAGGGTCAGGTCCTCTCCATTGTTGCTGGCCTAAGGCTTAGTTCACCATACAGCAATGTATATATTGACCTATTTTCCCCTCGACTTTCTGTGATTCCCTACATCTCACCTTTCTTTGCAGACAAGCCATTTGAAATACCCTTAACTTATTTCACAGCCAATAAGTCTTTGAAATAATGTGTATTTTTTAGAGAAATCTTCTTATAGAATTAGGCAGAAAATCTGACCTGCCATAGTTTTCAAAACAGCATAATTTCACTCTTCTCAATGATTAATCTGTTGTATTACACAACCTTGGAGTATTTAGCTTTATCAATGACATGTCCTTGAAAAATGTTTTAGAGATCCTACCAGTCTTTGAAAACATCCTTGTGCCTTGTTTCAGTTCCAGTTTTATGTATATTTTCTGCCTTGCACCCGATTATTCCTACATCTGATGGATGGCCTTGGGAATCTAATTCTGGTATTGATGGTTTTGGCTGATTGTCTCCCCTTGTAGCTGCTTTCTTCATTACTGTGTAAATTTAGATCATGAGCTCATGTTTAGCTAAACAGCTGACCTTGAAAGAGGCTTAGGTGTGATCTCTCGTAAGTTTCAGCAGAGAGTTGGCAAAGATTTATTTGTGTCCCTCCAATGAGTGGCCCGCAAGGACTCCGTTTTCTACAAGTGTTGGTGCAATACTCCCTCTAGAGGCAGGGGACTCAGACAGGGCTGCTTGGCGGCCCCCGATCTGGGGCAGGGGCAGTGGGCGGCCTGTGACCCGGGCAGGAGCCTCTCCGCGTGTGTCCCAGGGCCCCATCTGCCTGCAAACTTCGGTCACCTGGCAGGAAGCTACGATGCCCAGACATATGCTTAGCTTTGCAGCGCAGTATACTGCACGGACACGTTCCACACACACTTCAAGTAAGAGGGCGGCCTGAGTGGAAAGGTGAGAGTTTGGGCAGCTGTGCAGACAAAGAAGGCGCCCTTTGGCCTGGGCCTGAAAGCTTGTGACACTCCACTGGGCCTGCCGGGCTCTGAGGGCCCTGCCCTGGGCCCCCTGCTCCCCTGCCCTTTGTTCAGTCACAGCAGAGATGGCCACACCCACTCCCTCAGTGAGGGCAGTGTTCCAGCCTCCCTCAGCCCCGCCCCCTCTCCGCAGTTTACCATGGACTACAGAGGCTGCATTCTGAGGCCAGGGCGTTCCGAGAATGCCAAGGGCAGACATGATGACCTTAAATGATTTCCTCTTGTGTCAGTGTTGGTAAACTTTAGGAGCTAGGAAATGGTCCACTTGACAGAAATGTTCAAATTTACTGGCATTTCATATATTCTCTGCTCTAACATTGTCCTGACTCTTTCTGTATATTCTTTACTTATGTTTTGGTTTTCCTTAATCAAAGTGTGTCTTTTAAATCTTTTCAAAGAAGATTCTTTGGACTTATTAATCACCTGAATTTTATATGTTTTCTGTTGTATTAAGTTCTGCTCATATCTTTATTTATCTTTTCTCTATGTTCTCAGGGTTTATTGTTTTCATCTTCTGATGTCAATTTAAACACTTGGTTATTGATTTTAATAAATCTTTTTACTTATAAAGATTTGAACTTTTGAAGATTCCAGCTTACTTGTACGTGTCTAAGGGTCAGGTCCTCTCCATTGTTGCTGGCCTAAGGCTTAGTTCACCATACAGCAATGTATATATTGACCTATTTTCCCCTCGACTTTCTGTGACTCCCTACATCTCACCTTTCTTTGCAGACAAGCCATTTGAAATACCCTTAACTTATTTCACAGCCAATAAGTCTTTGAAATAATGTGTATTTTTTAGAGAAATCTTCTTATAGAATTAGGCAGAAAATCTGACCTGCCATAGTTTTCCAAACAGCATAATTTCACTCTTCTCAATGATTAATCTGTTGTATTACACAACCTTGGAGTATTTAGCTTTATCAATGACATGTCCTTGAAAAATGTTTTAGAGATCCTACCAGTCTTTGAAAACATCCTTGTGCCTTGTTTCAGTTCCAGTTTTATGTATATTTTCTGCCTTGCACACGATTATTCCTACATCTGATGGATGGCCTTGGGAATCTAATTCTGGTATTGATGGTTTTGGCTGATTGTCTCCCCTTGTAGCTGCTTTCTTCAATATTGGGGAAATTTAGATCATGAGCTCATGTTTAGCTAAACAGCTGACCTTGTAAGAGGCTTAGGTGTGAACCCTTGTAATTTTCAGCAGAAAGTCGGCAAAGATTTATTTGTGTCCCTCCAATGAGTGGCCCGCAAGGACCCCGTTTTCTACAAGTGTTGGTCCAATACTCCCTCTAGAGGCAGGGGACTCAGACAGGGCTGCTTTGTGGCCCCCGATCTGGGGCAGGGGCTGTGGGCGGCCTGTGACTCGGGCAGGAGCCTCTCTGCGTGTGTCCCAGGGACCCATCTGCCTGCGAACTTCGGTCACCCGGCAGGAAGCTACGATGCCCAGACCTATGCTTAGCTGTGCAGCGCGGTATACTGCGCGGACACGTTCCACACACACTTCAAGTAAGAGGGCGGCCTGAGTGGAAAGGTGAGAGTTTGGGCAGCTCTGCAGACAAAGAAGGCGCCCTTTGGCCTGGGCCTAAAAGCTTGTGACACTCGACTGGGCCTGCCGGGCTCTGAGGGCCCTGCCCTGGGCCCCCTGCTCCCCTGCCCTTTGTTCAGTCACAGCAGAGATGGCCACACCCACTCCCTCAGTGAGGGCAGTGTTCCAACCTCCCTCAGCCCCGCCCCCTCTCCGCAGGTTACCATGGACTACAGAGGCTGCATTCTGAGGCCAGGGCGTTCCGATAATGCCAAGGGCAGACATGATGACCTTAAATGATTTCCTCTTGTGTCAGTGTTGGTAAACTTTAGGAGCTAGGAAATGGTCCACTTGACAGAAATGTTCAAATTTACTGGCATTTCATATATTCTCTGCTCTAACATTGTCCTGACTCTTTCTGTGTATTCTTTACTTATGTTTTGGTTTTCCTTAATCAAAGTGTGTCTTTTAAATCTTTTCAAAGAAGATTCTTTGGACTTACTAAATCACCTGAATTTTATACGTTTTCTGTTGTATAAAGTTCTGCTCATATCTTTATTTATCTTTTCTCTATGTTCTCAGGGTTTATTGTTTTCATCTTCTGATGTCAATTAAAAAACTTGGTTATTCATTTTCATAAATCTTTTTACTTATAAAGATTTGAACTTTTGAAGATTCCAGCTTACTTGTACGTGTCTAAGGGTCAGGTCCTCTCCATTGTTGCTGGCCTAAGTCTTAGTTCACCATACAGCAATGTATATATTGACCTATTTTCCCCTCGACTTTCTATGATTCCCTACATCTCACCTTTCTTTGCAGACAAGCCATTTGAAATACCCTTAACTTATTTCACAGCCAATAAGTCTTTGAAATAATGTGTATTTTTTAGAGAAATCTTCTTATAGAATTAGGCAGAAAATCTGACCTGCCATAGTTTTCAAAACAGCATAATTTCACTCTTCTCAATGATTAATCTGTTGTATTACACAACCTTGGAGTATTTAGCTTTATCAATGACATGTCCTTGAAAAATGTTTTAGAGATCCTACCAGTCTTTGAAAACATCCTTGTGCCTTGTTTCATTTCCAGTTTTATGTATATTTTCTGCCTTGCACCCGATAATTCCTACATCTGATGGATGGCCTTGGGAATCTAATTCTGGTATTGATGGTTTTGGCTGATTGTCTCCCCTTGTAGCTGCTTTCTTCATTACTGTGTAAATTTAGATCATGAGCTCATGTTTAGCTAAACAGCTGACCTTGAAAGAGGCTTAGGTGTGAACGCTCGTAAGTTTCAGCAGAGAGTCGGCAAAGATTTATTTGTGTCCCTCCAATGAGTGGCCCGCAAGGACCCCGTTTTCTACAAGTGTTGGTGCAAAACTCCCTCTAGAGGCAGGGGACTCAGACAGGGCTGCTTGGTGGCCCCCGATCTGGGGCAGGGGCAGTGGGCGGCCTGTGACCCGGGCAGGAGCCTCTCCGCGTGTGTCCCAGGGACCCATCTGCCTGCGAACTTTGGTCACCTGGCAGGAAGCTACGATGCCCAGACCTATGCTTATATGTGTACCACGGTGTACTGCGCGGACACGTTCCACACACTGTTCAAGTAAGAGGGCGGCCTGAGTGGAAAGGTGTGAGTTTGGGCAGCTGTGCAGACAAAGAAGGCGCCATTTGGCCTGGGCCTGAATGCTTGTGACACTCCACTGGGCCTGCCGGGCTCTGAGGGCCCTGCCCTGGGCCCCCTGCTCCCCTGCCCTTTGTTCAGTCACAGCAGAGATGGCCACACCCACTCCCTCAGTGAGGGCAGTGTTCCAACCTCCCTCAGCCCCGCCCCCTCTCCGCAGGTTACCATGGACTACAGAGGCTGCATTCTGAGGCCAGGTCGTTCCGAGAATGCCAAGGGCAGACATGATGACCTTAAATGATTTCCTCTTGTGTCAGTGTTGGTAAACTTTAGGAGCTAGGAAATGGTCCACTTGACAGAAATGTTCAAATTTACTGGCATTTCATATATTCTCTGCTCTAACATTGTCCTGACTCTTTCTGTATATTCTTTACTTATGTTTTGGTTTTCCTTAATCAAAGTGTGTCTTTTAAATCTTTTCAAAGAAGATTCTTAGGACTTACTAAATCACCTGAATTTTATACGTTTTCTGTTGTATTAAGTTCTGCTCATATCTTTATTTATCTTTTCTCTATGTTCTCAGGGTTTATTGTTTTCATCTTCTGATGTCAATTAAAACACTTGGTTATTCATTTTAATAAATCTTTTTACTTATAAATATTTGAACTTTTGAAGATTCCAGCTTACTTGTACGTGTCTAAGGGTCAGGTCCTCTCCATTGTTGCTGGCCTAAGGCTTAGTTCACCATACAGCAATGTATATATTGACCTATTTTCCCCTCGACTTTCTGTGATTCCCTACATCTCACCTTTCTTTGCAGACAAGCCATTTGAAATACCCTTAACTTATTTCACAGCCAATAAGTCTTTGAAATAATGTGTATTTTTTAGAGAAATCTTCTTATAGAATTAGGCAGAAAATCTGACCTGCCATAGTTTTCAAAACAGCATAATTTCACTCTTCTCAATGATTAATCTGTTGTATTACACAACCTTGGAGTATTTAGCTTTATCAATGACATGTCCTTGAAAAATGTTTTAGAGATCCTACCAGTCTTTGAAAACATCCTTGTGCCTTGTTTCAGTTCCAGTTTTATGTATATTTTCTGCCTTGCACCCGATTATTCCTACATCTGATGGATGGCCTTGGGAATCTAATTCTGGTATTGATGGTTTTGGCTGATTGTCTCCCCTTGTAGCTGCTTTCTTCATTATTGTGTAAATTTAGATCATGAGCTCATGTTTAGCTAAACAGCTGACCTTGTAAGAGGCTTAGGTGTGAACGCTCGTAAGTTTCAGCAGAGAGTCGGCAAAGATATATTTGTGTCCCTCCAATGAGTGGCCCGCAAGGACCCCGTTTTCTACAAGTGTTGGTGCAAAACTCCCTCTAGAGGCAGGGGACTCAGACAGGGCTGCTTGGCGGCCCCCGATCTGGGGCAGGGGCAGTGGGCGGCCTGTGACCCGGGCAGGAGCCTCTCCGCGTGTGTCCCAGGGACCCATCTGCCTGCGAACTTTGGTCACCTGGCAGGAAGCTACGATGCCCAGACCTATGCTTATATGTGTACCACGGTGTACTGCGCGGACACGTTCCACACACAGTTCAAGTAAGAGGGCGGCCTGAGTGGAAAGGTGTGAGTTTGGGCAGCTGTGCAGACAAAGAAGGCGCCATTTGGCCTGGGCCTGAATGCTTGTGACACTCCACTGGGCCTGCCGGGCTCTGAGGGCCCTGCCCTGGGCCCCCTGCTCCCCTGCCCTTTGTTCAGTCACAGCAGAGATGGCCACACCCACTCCCTCAGTGAGGGCAGTGTTCCAACCTCCCTCAGCCCCGCCCCCTCTCCGCAGGGTACCATGGACTACAGAGGCTGCATTCTGAGGCCAGGGCGTTCCGAGAATGCCAAGGGCAGACATGATGACCTTAAATGATTTCCTCTTGTGTCAGTGTTGGTAAACTTTAGGAGCTAGGAAATGGTCCACTTTACAGAAATGTTCAAATTTACTGGCATTTCATATATTCTCTGCTCTAACATTGTCCTGACTATTTCTGTATATTCTTTACTTATGTTTTGGTTTTCCTTAATCAAAGTGTGTCTTTTAAATCTTTTCAAAGAAGATTCTTTGGACTTACTAAATCACCTCAATTTTATACGTTTTCTGTTGTATTAAGTTCTGCTCATATCTTTATTTATCTTTTTTCTATGTTCTCAGGGTTTATTGTTTTCATCTTCTGATGTCAATTAAAACACTTGGTTATTGATTTTAATAAATCTTTTTACTTATAAAGATTTGAACTTTTGAAGATTCCAGCTTACTTGTACGTGTCTAAGGGTCAGGTCCTCTCCATTGTTGCTGGCCTAAGGCTTAGTTCACCATACAGCAATGTATATATTGACCTATTTTCCCCTCGACTTTCTGTGATTCCCTACATCTCACCTTTCTTTGCAGACAAGCCATTTGAAATACCCTTAACTTATTTCACAGCCAATAAGTCTTTGAAATAATGTGTATTTTTTAGAGAAATCTTCTTATAGAATTAGGCAGAAAATCTGACCTGCCATAGTTTTCAAAACAGCATAATTTCACTCTTCTCAATGATTAATGTGTTGTATTACACAACCTTGGAGTATTTAGCTTTATCAATGACATGTCCTTGAAAAATGTTTTAGAGATCCTACCAGTCTTTGAAAACATCCTTGTGCCTTGTTTCAGTTACAGTTTTATGTATATTTTCTGCCTTGCACCCGATTATTCCTACATCTGATGGATGGCCTTGGGAATCTAATTCTGGTATTGATGGTTTTGGCTGATTGTCTCCCCTTGTAGCTGCTTTCTTCATTATTGTGTAAATTTAGATCATGAGCTCATGTTTAGCTAAACAGCTGACCTTGTAAGAGGCTTATGTGTGAACGCTCGTAAGTTTCAGCAGAAAGTCGGCAAAGATTTATTTGTGTCCCTCCAATGAGTGGCCCGCAAGGACCCCGTTTTCTACAAGTGTTGGTCCAATACTCCCTCTAGAGGCAGGGGACTCAGACAGGGCCGCTTTGCGGCCCCCGATCTGGGGCAGGGGCCGTGGGCGGCCTGTGACCCGGGCAGGAGCCTCTCCGCGTGTGTCCCAGGGACCCATCTGCCTGCGAACTTCGGTCACCTGGCAGGAAGATACGATGCCCAGACCTATGCTTAGCTGTGCAGCGCAGTATACTGCACGGACACGTTCCACACACACTTCAAGTAAGAGGGAGGCCTGAGTGGAAAGGTGTGAGTTTGGGCACCTGTGCAGACAAAGAAGGCGCCCTTTGGCCTGGGCCTAAAAGCTTGTGACACTCCACTGGGCCTGCCGGGCTCTGAGGGCCCTGCCCTGGGCCCCCTGCTCCCCTGCCCTTTGTTCAGTCACAGCAGAGATGGCCACACCCACTCCCTCAGTGAGGGCAGTGTTCCAACCTCCCTCAGCCCCGCCCCCTCTCCGCAGGTTACCATGGACTACAGAGGCTGCATTCTGAGGCCAGGGCGTTCCGAGAATGCAAAGGGCAGACATGATGACCTTAAATGATTTCCTCTTGTGTCAGTGTTGGTAAACTTTAGGAGCTAGGAAATGGTCCACTTGACAGAAATGTTCAAATTTACTGGCATTTCATATATTCTCTGCTCTAACATTGTCCTGACTCTTTCTGTGTATTCTTTACTTATGTTTTGGTTTTCCTTAATCAAAGTGTGTCTTTTAAATCTTTTCAAAGAAGATTCTTTGGACTTACTAAATCACCTGAATTTTATACGTTTTCTGTTGTATAAAGTTCTGCTCATATCTTTATTTATCTTTTCTCTATGTTCTCAGGGTTTATTGTTTTCATCTTCTGATGTCAATTAAAAAACTTGGTTATTCATTTTCATAAATCTTTTTACTTATAAAGATTTGAACTTTTGAAGATTCCAGCTTACTTGTACGTGTCTAAGGGTCAGGTCCTCTCCATTGTTGCTGGCCTAAGTCTTAGTTCACCATACAGCAATGTATATATTGACCTATTTTCCCCTCAACTTTCTATGATTCCCTACATCTCACCTTTCTTTGCAGACAAGCCATTTGAAATACCCTTAACTTATTTCACAGCCAATAAGTCTTTGAAATAATGTGTATTTTTTAGAGAAATCTTCTTATAGAATTAGGCAGAAAATCTGACCTGCCATAGTTTTCAAAACAGCATAATTTCACTCTTCTCAATGATTAATCTGTTGTATTACACAACCTTGGAGTATTTAGCTTTATCAATGACATGTCCTTGAAAAATGTTTTAGAGATCCTACCAGTCTTTGAAAACATCCTTGTGCCTTGTTTCAGTTCCAGTTTTATGTATATTTTCTGCCTTGCACCCGATTATTCCTACATCTGATGGATGGCCTTGGGAATCTAATTCTGGTATTGATGGTTTTGGCTGATTGTCTCCCCTTGTAGCTGCTTTCTTCATTACTGTGTAAATTTAGATCATGAGCTCATGTTTAGCTAAACAGCTGACCTTGAAAGAGGCTTAGGTGTGAACGCTCGTAAGTTTCAGCAGAGAGTCGGCAAAGATTTATTTGTGTCCCTCCAATGAGTGGCCCGCAAGGACCCCGTTTTCTACAAGTGTTGGTGCAAAACTCCCTCTAGAGGCAGGGGACTCAGACAGGGCTGCTTGGCGGCCCCCGATCTGGGGCAGGGGCAGTGGGCGGCCTGTGACCCGGGGAGGAGCCTCTCCGCGTGTGTCCCAGGGACCCATCTGCCTGCGAACTTTGGTCACCTGGCAGGAAGCTACGATGCCCAGACCTATGCTTATATGTGTACCACGGTGTACTGCGCGGACACGTTCCACACACAGTTCAAGTAAGAGGGCGGCCTGAGTGGAAAGGTGTGAGTTTGGGCAGCTGTGCAGACAAAGAAGGCGCCATTTGGCCTGGGCCTGAATGCTTGTGACACTCCACTGGGCCTGCCGGGCTCTGAGGGCCCTGCCCTGGGCCCCCTGCTCCCCTGACCTTTGTTCAGTCACAACAGAGATGGCCACACCCACTCCCTCAGTGAGGGCAGTGTTCCAACCTCCCTCAGCCCCGCCCCCTCTCCGCAGGTTACCATGGACTACAGAGGCTGCATTCTGAGGCCAGGGCGTTCCGAGAATGCCAAGGGCAGACATGATGACCTTAAATGATTTCCTCTTGTGTCAGTGTTGGTAAACTTTAGGAGCTAGGAAATGGTCCACTTGACAGAAATGTTCAAATTTACTGGCATTTCATATATTCTCTGCTCTAACATTGTCCTGACTCTTTCTGTATATTCTTTACTTATGTTTTGGTTTTCCTTAATCAAAGTGTGTCTTTTAAATCTTTTCAAAGAAGATTCTTAGGACTTACTAAATCACCTGAATTTTATACGTTTTCTGTTGTATTAAGTTCTGCTCATATCTTTATTTATCTTTTCTCTATGTTCTCAGGGTTTATTGTTTTCATCTTCTGATGTCAATTAAAACACTTGGTTATTCATTTTAATAAATATTTTTACTTATAAAGATTTGAACTTTTGAAGATTCCAGCTTACTTGTACGTGTCTAAGGGTCAGGTCCTCTCCATTGTTGCTGGCCTTAGGCTTAGTTCACCATACAGCAATGTATATATTGACCTATTTTCCCCTCGACTTTCTGTGATTCCCTACATCTCACCTTTCTTTGCAGACAAGCCATTTGAAATACCCTTAACTTATTTCACAGCCAATAAGTCTTTGAAATAATGTGTATTTTTTAGAGAAATCTTCTTATAGAATTAGGCAGAAAATCTGACCTGCCATAGTTTTCAAAACAGCATAATTTCACTCTTCTCAATGATTAATGTGTTGTATTACACAACCTTGGAGTATTTAGCTTTATCAATGACATGTCCTTGAAAAATGTTTTAGAGATCCTACCAGTCTTTGAAAACATCCTTGTGCCTTGTTTCAGTTACAGTTTTATGTATATTTTCTGCCTTGCACCCGATTATTCCTACATCTGATGGATGGCCTTGGGAATCTAATTCTGGTATTGATGGTTTTGGCTGATTGTCTCCCCTTGTAGCTGCTTTCTTCATTATTGTGTAAATTTAGATCATGAGCTCATGTTTAGCTAAACAGCTGACCTTGTAAGAGGCTTATGTGTGAACGCTCGTAAGTTTCAGCAGAAAGTCGGCAAAGATTTATTTGTGTCCCTCCAATGAGTGGCCCGCAAGGACCCCGTTTTCTACAAGTGTTGGTCCAATACTCCCTCTAGAGGCAGGGGACTCAGACAGGGCCGCTTTGCGGCCCACGATCTGGGGCAGGGGCCGTGGGCGGCCTGTGACCCGGGCAGGAGCCTCTCCGCGTGTGTCCCAGGGACCCATCTGCCTGCGAACTTCGGTCACCTGGCAGGAAGATACGATGCCCAGACCTATGCTTAGCTGTGCAGCGCAGTATACTGCACGGACACGTTCCACACACACTTCAAGTAAGAGGGAGGCCTGAGTGGAAAGGTGTGAGTTTGGGCACCTGTGCAGACAAAGAAGGCGCCCTTTGGCCTGGGCCTAAAAGCTTGTGACACTCCACTGGGCCTGCCGGGCTCTGAGGGCCCTGCCCTGGGCCCCCTGCTCCCCTGCCCTTTGTTCAGTCACAGCAGAGATGGCCACACCCACTCCCTCAGTGAGGGCAGTGTTCCAACCTCCCTCAGCCCCGCCCCCTCTCCGCAGGTTACCATGGACTACAGAGGCTGCATTCTGAGGCCAGGGCGTTCCGAGAATGCAAAGGGCAGACATGATGACCTTAAATGATTTCCTCTTGTGTCAGTGTTGGTAAACTTTAGGAGCTAGGAAATGGTCCACTTGACAGAAATGTTCAAATTTACTGGCATTTCATATATTCTCTGCTCTAACATTGTCCTGACTCTTTCTGTGTATTCTTTACTTATGTTTTGGTTTTCCTTAATCAAAGTGTGTCTTTTAAATCTTTTCAAAGAAGATTCTTTGGACTTACTAAATCACCTGAATTTTATACGTTTTCTGTTGTATAAAGTTCTGCTCATATCTTTATTTATCTTTTCTCTATGTTCTCAGGGTTTATTGTTTTCATCTTCTGATGTCAATTAAAAAACTTGGTTATTCATTTTCATAAATCTTTTTACTTATAAAGATTTGAACTTTTGAAGATTCCAGCTTACTTGTACGTGTCTAAGGGTCAGGTCCTCTCCATTGTTGCTGGCCTAAGTCTTAGTTCACCATACAGCAATGTATATATTGACCTATTTTCCCCTCGACTTTCTATGATTCCCTACATCTCACCTTTCTTTGCAGACAAGCCATTTGAAATACCCTTAACTTATTTCACAGCCAATAAGTCTTTGAAATAATGTGTATTTTTTAGAGAAATCTTCTTATAGAATTAGGCAGAAAATCTGACCTGCCATAGTTTTCAAAACAGCATAATTTCACTCTTCTCAATGATTAATCTGTTGTATTACACAACCTTGGAGTATTTAGCTTTATCAATGACATGTCCTTGAAAAATGTTTTAGAGATCCTACCAGTCTTTGAAAACATCCTTGTGCCTTGTTTCAGTTACAGTTTTATGTATATTTTCTGCCTTGCACCCGATTATTCCTACATCTGATGGATGGCCTTGGGAATCTAATTCTGGTATTGATGGTTTTGGCTGATTGTCTCCCCTTGTAGCTGCTTTCTTCATTATTGTGTAAATTTAGATCATGAGCTCATGTTTAGCTAAACAGCTGACCTTGTAAGAGGCTTATGTGTGAACGCTCGTAAGTTTCAGCAGAAAGTCGGCAAAGATGTATTTGTGTCCCTCCAATGAGTGGCCCGCAAGGACCCCGTTTTCTACAAGTGTTGGTCCAATACTCCCTCTAGAGGCAGGGGACTCAGACAGGGCCGCTTTGCGGCCCACGATCTGGGGCAGGGGCCGTGGGCGGCCTGTGACCCGGGCAGGAGCCTCTCCGCGTGTGTCCCAGGGACCCATCTGCCTGCGAACTTCGGTCACCTGGCAGGAAGATACGATGCCCAGACCTATGCTTAGCTGTGCAGCGCAGTATACTGCACGGACACGTTCCACACACACTTCAAGTAAGAGGGAGGCCTGAGTGGAAAGGTGTGAGTTTGGGCACCTGTGCAGACAAAGAAGGCGCCCTTTGGCCTGGGCCTAAAAGCTTGTGACACTCCACTGGGCCTGCCGGGCTCTGAGGGCCCTGCCCTGGGCCCCCTGCTCCCCTGCCCTTTGTTCAGTCACAGCAGAGATGGCCACACCCACTCCCTCAGTGAGGGCAGTGTTCCAACCTCCCTCAGCCCCGCCCCCTCTCCGCAGGTTACCATGGACTACAGAGGCTGCATTCTGAGGCCAGGGCGTTCCGAGAATGCAAAGGGCAGACATGATGACCTTAAATGATTTCCTCTTGTGTCAGTGTTGGTAAACTTTAGGAGCTAGGAAATGGTCCACTTGACAGAAATGTTCAAATTTACTGGCATTTCATATATTCTCTGCTCTAACATTGTCCTGACTCTTTCTGTGTATTCTTTACTTATGTTTTGGTTTTCCTTAATCAAAGTGTGTCTTTTAAATCTTTTCAAAGAAGATTCTTTGGACTTACTAAATCACCTGAATTTTATACGTTTTCTGTTGTATAAAGTTCTGCTCATATCTTTATTTATCTTTTCTCTATGTTCTCAGGGTTTATTGTTTTCATCTTCTGATGTCAATTAAAAAACTTGGTTATTCATTTTCATAAATCTTTTTACTTATAAAGATTTGAACTTTTGAAGATTCCAGCTTACTTGTACGTGTCTAAGGGTCAGGTCCTCTCCATTGTTGCTGGCCTAAGTCTTAGTTCACCATACAGCAATGTATATATTGACCTATTTTCCCCTCGACTTTCTATGATTCCCTACATCTCACCTTTCTTTGCAGACAAGCCATTTGAAATACCCTTAACTTATTTCACAGCCAATAAGTCTTTGAAATAATGTGTATTTTTTAGAGAAATCTTCTTATAGAATTAGGCAGAAAATCTGACCTGCCATAGTTTTCAAAACAGCATAATTTCACTCTTCTCAATGATTAATCTGTTGTATTACACAACCTTGGAGTATTTAGCTTTATCAATGACATGTCCTTGAAAAATGTTTTAGAGATCCTACCAGTCTTTGCAAACATCCTTGTGCCTTGTTTCAGTTCCAGTTTTATGTATATTTTCTGCCTTGCACCCGATTATTCCTACATCTGATGGATGGCCTTGGGAATCTAATTCTGGTATTGATGGTTTTGGCTGATTGTCTCCCCTTGTAGCTGCTTTCTTCATTACTGTGTAAATTTAGATCATGAGCTCATGTTTAGCTAAACAGCTGACCTTGAAAGAGGCTTAGGTGTGAACGCTCGTAAGTTTCAGCAGAGAGTCGGCAAAGATTTATTTGTGTCCCTCCAATGAGTGGCCCGCAAGGACCCCGTTTTCTACAAGTGTTGGTGCAAAACTCCCTCTAGAGGCAGGGGACTCAGACAGGGCTGCTTGGCGGCCCCCGATCTGGGGCAGGGGCAGTGGGCGGCCTGTGACCCGGGGAGGAGCCTCTCCGCGTGTGTCCCAGGGACCCATCTGCCTGCGAACTTTGGTCACCTGGCAGGAAGCTACGATGCCCAGACCTATGCTTATATGTGTACCACGGTGTACTGCGCGGACAGATTCCACACACAGTTCAAGTAAGAGGGCGGCCTGAGTGGAAAGGTGTGAGTTTGGGCAGCTGTGCAGACAAAGAAGGCGCCATTTGGCCTGGGCCTGAATGCTTGTGACACTCCACTGGGCCTGCCGGGCTCTGAGGGCCCTGCCCTGGGCCCCCTGCTCCCCTGCCCTTTGTTCAGTCACAAAAGAGATGGCCACACCCACTCCCTCAGTGAGGGCAGTGTTCCAACCTCCCTCAGCCCCGCCCCCTCTCCGCAGGTTACCATGGACTACAGAGGCTGCATTCTGAGGCCAGGGCGTTCCGAGAATGCCAAGGGCAGACATGATGACCTTAAATGATTTCCTCTTGTGTCAGTGTTGGTAAACTTTAGGAGCTAGGAAATGGTCCACTTGACAGAAATGTTCAAATTTACTGGCATTTCATATATTCTCTGCTCTAACATTGTCCTGACTCTTTCTGTATATTCTTTACTTATGTTTTGGTTTTCCTTAATCAAAGTGTGTCTTTTAAATCTTTTCAAAGAAGATTCTTAGGACTTACTAAATCACCTGAATTTTATACGTTTTCTGTTGTATTAAGTTCTGCTCATATCTTTATTTATCTTTTCTCTATGTTCTCAGGGTTTATTGTTTTCATCTTCTGATGTCAATTAAAACACTTGGTTATTCATTTTAATAAATCTTTTTACTTATAAATATTTGAACTTTTGAAGATTCCAGCTTACTTGTACGTGTCTAAGGGTCAGGTCCTCTCCATTGTTGCTGGCCTTAGGCTTAGTTCACCATACAGCAATGTATATATTGACCTATTTTCCCCTCGACTTTCTGTGATTCCCTACATCTCACCTTTCTTTGCAGACAAGCCATTTGAAATACCCTTAACTTATTTCACAGCCAATAAGTCTTTGAAATAATGTGTATTTTTTAGAGAAATCTTCTTATATAATTAGGCAGAAAATCTGACCTGCCATAGTTTTCAAAACAGCATAATTTCACTGTTCTCAATGATTAATCTGTTGTATTACACAACCTTGGAGTATTTAGCTTTATCAATGACATGTCCTTGAAAAATGTTTTAGAGATCCTACCAGTCTTTGAAAACATCCTTGTGCCTTGTTTCAGTTCCAGTTTTATGTATATTTTCTGCCTTGCCCCCGATTATTCCTACATCTGATGGATGGCCTTGGGAATCTAATTCTGGTATTGATGGTTTTGGCTGATTGTCTCCCCTTGTAGCTGCTTTCTTCATTATTGTGTAAATTTAGATCATGAGCTCATGTTTAGCTAAACAGCTGACCTTGTAAGAGGCTTAGGTGTGAACGCTCGTAAGTTTCAGCAGAGAGTCGGCAAAGATGTATTTGTGTCCCTCCAATGAGTGGCCCGCAAGGACCCCGTTTTCTACAAGTGTTGGTCCAATACTCCCTCTAGAGGCAGGGGACTCAGACAGGGCCGCTTTGCGGCCCCCGATCTGGGGCAGGGGCCGTGGGCGGCCTGTGACCCGGGCAGGAGCCTCTCCGCGTGTGTCCCAGGGACCCATCTGCCTGCGAACTTCGGTCACCTGGCAGGAAGCTACGATGCCCAGACCTATGCTTAGCTGTGCAGCGCGGTATACTGCACGGACACGTTCCACACACACTTCAAGTAAGAGGGCGGCCTGAGTGGAAAGGTGTGAGTTTGGGCACCTGTGCAGACAAAGAAGGCGCCCTTTGGCTTGGGCCTAAAAGCTTGTGACACTCCACTGGGCCTGCCGGGCTCTGAGGGCCCTGCCCTGGGCCCCCTGCTCCCCTGCCCTTTGTTCAGTCACAGCAGAGATGGCCACACCCACTCCCTCAGTGAGGGCAGTGTTCCAACCTCCCTCAGCCCCGCCCCCTCTCCGCAGGTTACCATGGACTACAGAGGCTGCATTCTGAGGCCAGGGCGTTCCGAGAATGCCAAGGGCAGACATGATGACCTTAAATGATTTCCTCTTGTGTCAGTGTTGGTAAACTTTAGGAGCTAGGAAATGGTCCACTTGACAGAAATGTTCAAATTTACTGGCATTTCATATATTCTCTGCTCTAACATTGTCCTGACTCTTTCTGTATATTCTTTACTTATGTTTTGGTTTTCCTTAATCAAAGTGTGTCTTTTAAATCTTTTCAAAGAAGATTCTTTGGACTTACTAAATCACCTGAATTTTATACGTTTTCTGTTGTATTAAGTTCTGCTCATATCTTTATTTATCTTTTCTCTATGTTCTCAGGGTTTATTGTTTTCATCTTCTGATGTCAATTAAAACACTTGGTTATTGATTTTAATAAATCTTTTTACTTATAAAGATTTGAACTTTTGAAGATTCCAGCTTACTTGTACGTGTCTAAGGGTCAGGTCCTCTCCATTGTTGCTGGCCTTAGGCTTAGTTCACCATACAGCAATGTATATATTGACCTATTTTCCCCTCGACTTTCTGTGATTCCCTACATCACACCTTTCTTTGCAGACAAGCCATTTGAAATACCCTTAACTTATTTCACAGCCAATAAGTCTTTGAAATAATGTGTATTTTTTAGAGAAATCTTGTTCTATAATTAGGCAGAAAATCTGACCTGCCATAGTTTTCAAAACAGCATAATTTCACTCTTCTCAATGATTAATGTGTTGTATTACACAACCTTGGAGTATTTAGCTTTATCAATGACATGTCCTTGAAAAATGTTTTAGAGATCCTACCAGTCTTTGAAAACATCCTTGTGCCTTGTTTCAGTTCCAGTTTTATGTATATTTTCTGCCTTGCACCCGATTATTCCTACATCTGATGGATGGCCTTGGGAATCTAATTCTGGTATTGATGGTTTTGGCTGATTGTCTCCCCTTGTAGCTGCTTTCTTCATTATTGTGTAAATTTAGATCATGAGCTCATGTTTAGCTAAACAGCTGACCTTGTAAGAGGCTTAGGTGTGAACGCTCGTAAGTTTCAGCAGAAAGTCGGCAAAGATTTATTTGTGTCCCTCCAATGAGTGGCCCGCAAGGACCCCGTTTTCTACAAGTGTTGGTCCAATACTCCCTCTAGAGGCAGGGAATTCAGACAGGGCTTTTTTGCGGCCCCCGATCTGGGGCAGGGGCAGTGGGCGGCCTGTGACCCGGGCAGGAGCCTCTCTGCGTGTGTCCCAGGGACCCATCTGCCTGCGAATTTCGGTCACCTGGCAGGAAGCTACGATGCCCAGACCTATGCTTAGCTGTGCAGCGCGGTATACTGTGTGGACACGTTCCACACACACTTCAAGTAAGAGGGCGCCCTGAGTGGAAAGGTGAGAGTTTGGGTAGCTGTGCAGACAAAGAAGGCGCCCTTTGGCCTGGGCCTAAAAACTTGTGACACTCCACTGGGCCTGCCCGGCTCTGAGGGCCCTGCCCTGGGCCCCCTGCTCCCCTGCCCTTTGTTCAGTCACAGCAGAGATGGCCACACCCACTCCCTCAGTGAGGGCAGTGTTCCAAACTCCCTCAGCCACGCCCCCTCTCCGCAGGTTACCATGGACTACAGACGCTGCATTCTGAGGCCAGGGCGTTCCGAGAATGCCAAGGGCAGACATGATGACCTTAAATGATTTCCTCTTGTGTAAGTGTTGGTAAACTTTAGGAGCTAGGAAATGGTCCACTTTACAGAAATGTTCAAATTTACTGGCATTTCATATATTCTCTGCTCTAACATTGTCCTGACTCTTTCTGTGTATTCTTTACTTATGTTTTGGTTTTCCTTAATCAAAGTGTGTCTTTTAAATCTTTTCAAAGAAGATTCTTTGGACTTACTAAATCACCTGAATTTTATACGTTTTCTGTTGTATTAAGTTCTGCTCATATCTTTATTTATCTTTTCTCTATGTTCTCAGGGTTTATTGTTTTCATCTTCTGATGTCAATTAAAACACTTGGTTATTGATTTTAATAAATCTTTTTACTTATAAAGATTTGAACTTTTGAAGATTCCAGCTTACTTGTACGTGTCTAAGGGTCAGGTCCTCTCCATTGTTGCTGGCCTTAGGCTTAGTTCACCATACAGCAATGTATATATTGACCTATTTTCCCCTCGACTTTCTGTGATTCCCTACATCTCACCTTTCTTTGCAGACAAGCCATTTGAAATACCCTTAACTTATTTCACAGCCAATAAGTCTTTGAAATAATGTGTATTTTTTAGAGAAATCTTCTTATAGAATTAGGCAGAAAATCTGACCTGCCATAGTTTTCAAAACAGCATAATTTCACTCTTCTCAATGATTAATCTGTTGTATTACACAACCTTGGAGTATTTAGCTTTATCAATGACATGTCCTTGAAAAATGTTTTAGAGATCCTACCAGTCTTTGAAAACATCCTTGTGCCTTGTTTCAGTTCCAGTTTTATGTATATTTTCTGCCTTGCACCCGATTATTCCTACATCTGATGGATGGCCTTGGGAATCTAATTCTGGTATTGATGGTTTTGGCTGATTGTCTCCCCTTGTAGCTGCTTTCTTCATTACTGTGTAAATTTAGATCATGAGCTCATGTTTAGCTAAACAGCTGACCTTGAAAGAGGCTTAGGTGTGAACGCTCGTAAGTTTCAGCAGAGAGTCGGCAAAGATTTATTTGTGTCCCTCCAATGAGTGGCCCGCAAGGACCCCGTTTTCTACAAGTGTTGGTGCAAAACTCCCTCTAGAGGCAGGGGACTCAGACAGGGCTGCTTGGCGGCCCCCGATCTGGGGCAGGGGCAGTGGGCGGCCTGTGACCCGGGCAGGAGCCTCTCCGCGTGTGTCCCAGGGACCCATCTGCCTGCGAACTTTGGTCACCTGGCAGGAAGCTACGATGCCCAGACCTATGCTTATATGTGTACCACGGTGTACTGCGCGGACACGTTCCACACACAGTTCAAGTAAGAGGGCGGCCTGAGTGGAAAGGTGTGAGTTTGGGCAGCTGTGCAGACAAAGAAGGCGCCATTTGGCCTGGGCCTGAATGCTTGTGACACTCCACTGGGCCTGCCGGGCTCTGAGGGCCCTGCCCTGGGCCCCCTGCTCCCCTGCCCTTTGTTCAGTCACAGCAGAGATGGCCACACCCACTCCCTCAGTGAGGGCAGTGTTCCAACCTCCCTCAGCCCCGCCCCCTCTCCGCAGGGTACCATGGACTACAGAGGCTGCATTCTGAGGCCAGGGCGTTCCGAGAATGCCAAGGGCAGACATGATGACCTTAAATGATTTCCTCTTGTGTCAGTGTTGGTAAACTTTAGGAGCTAGGAAATGGTCCACTTTACAGAAATGTTCAAATTTACTGGCATTTCATATATTCTCTGCTCTAACATTGTCCTGACTATTTCTGTATATTCTTTACTTATGTTTTGGTTTTCCTTAATCAAAGTGTGTCTTTTAAATCTTTTCAAAGAAGATTCTTTGGACTTACTAAATCACCTCAATTTTATACGTTTTCTGTTGTATTAAGTTCTGCTCATATCTTTATTTATCTTTTTTCTATGTTCTCAGGGTTTATTGTTTTCATCTTCTGATGTCAATTAAAACACTTGGTTATTGATTTTAATAAATCTTTTTACTTATAAAGATTTGAACTTTTGAAGATTCCAGCTTACTTGTACGTGTCTAAGGGTCAGGTCCTCTCCATTGTTGCTGGCCTAAGGCTTAGTTCACCATACAGCAATGTATATATTGACCTATTTTCCCCTCGACTTTCTGTGATTCCCTACATCTCACCTTTCTTTGCAGACAAGCCATTTGAAATACCCTTAACTTATTTCACAGCCAATAAGTCTTTGAAATAATGTGTATTTTTTAGAGAAATCTTCTTATAGAATTAGGCAGAAAATCTGACCTGCCATAGTTTTCAAAACAGCATAATTTCACTCTTCTCAATGATTAATGTGTTGTATTACACAACCTTGGAGTATTTAGCTTTATCAATGACATGTCCTTGAAAAATGTTTTAGAGATCCTACCAGTCTTTGAAAACATCCTTGTGCCTTGTTTCAGTTACAGTTTTATGTATATTTTCTGCCTTGCACCCGATTATTCCTACATCTGATGGATGGCCTTGGGAATCTAATTCTGGTATTGATGGTTTTGGCTGATTGTCTCCCCTTGTAGCTGCTTTCTTCATTATTGTGTAAATTTAGATCATGAGCTCATGTTTAGCTAAACAGCTGACCTTGTAAGAGGCTTATGTGTGAACGCTCGTAAGTTTCAGCAGAAAGTCGGCAAAGATTTATTTGTGTCCCTCCAATGAGTGGCCCGCAAGGACCCCGTTTTCTACAAGTGTTGGTCCAATACTCCCTCTAGAGGCAGGGGACTCAGACAGGGCCGCTTTGCGGCCCCCGATCTGGGGCAGGGGCCGTGGGCGGCCTGTGACCCGGGCAGGAGCCTCTCCGCGTGTGTCCCAGGGACCCATCTGCCTGCGAACTTCGGTCACCTGGCAGGAAGATACGATGCCCAGACCTATGCTTAGCTGTGCAGCGCAGTATACTGCACGGACACGTTCCACACACACTTCAAGTAAGAGGGAGGCCTGAGTGGAAAGGTGTGAGTTTGGGCACCTGTGCAGACAAAGAAGGCGCCCTTTGGCCTGGGCCTAAAAGCTTGTGACACTCCACTGGGCCTGCCGGGCTCTGAGGGCCCTGCCCTGGGCCCCCTGCTCCCCTGCCCTTTGTTCAGTCACAGCAGAGATGGCCACACCCACTCCCTCAGTGAGGGCAGTGTTCCAACCTCCCTCAGCCCCGCCCCCTCTCCGCAGGTTACCATGGACTACAGAGGCTGCATTCTGAGGCCAGGGCGTTCCGAGAATGCAAAGGGCAGACATGATGACCTTAAATGATTTCCTCTTGTGTCAGTGTTGGTAAACTTTAGGAGCTAGGAAATGGTCCACTTGACAGAAATGTTCAAATTTACTGGCATTTCATATATTCTCTGCTCTAACATTGTCCTGACTCTTTCTGTGTATTCTTTACTTATGTTTTGGTTTTCCTTAATCAAAGTGTGTCTTTTAAATCTTTTCAAAGAAGATTCTTTGGACTTACTAAATCACCTGAATTTTATACGTTTTCTGTTGTATTAAGTTCTGCTCATATCTTTATTTATCTTTTCTCTATGTTCTCAGGGTTTATTGTTTTCATCTTCTGATGTCAATTAAAACACTTGGTTATTCATTTTAATAAATATTTTTACTTATAAAGATTTGAACTTTTGAAGATTCCAGCTTACTTGTACGTGTCTAAGGGTCAGGTCCTCTCCATTGTTGCTGGCCTTAGGCTTAGTTCACCATACAGCAATGTATATATTGACCTATTTTCCCCTCGACTTTCTGTGATTCCCTACATCTCACCTTTCTTTGCAGACAAGCCATTTGAAATACCCTTAACTTATTTCACAGCCAATAAGTCTTTGAAATAATGTGTATTTTTTAGAGAAATCTTCTTATAGAATTAGGCAGAAAATCTGACCTGCCATAGTTTTCAAAACAGCATAATTTCACTCTTCTCAATGATTAATGTGTTGTATTACACAACCTTGGAGTATTTAGCTTTATCAATGACATGTCCTTGAAAAATGTTTTAGAGATCCTACCAGTCTTTGAAAACATCCTTGTGCCTTGTTTCAGTTACAGTTTTATGTATATTTTCTGCCTTGCACCCGATTATTCCTACATCTGATGGATGGCCTTGGGAATCTAATTCTGGTATTGATGGTTTTGGCTGATTGTCTCCCCTTGTAGCTGCTTTCTTCATTATTGTGTAAATTTAGATCATGAGCTCATGTTTAGCTAAACAGCTGACCTTGTAAGAGGCTTATGTGTGAACGCTCGTAAGTTTCAGCAGAAAGTCGGCAAAGATTTATTTGTGTCCCTCCAATGAGTGGCCCGCAAGGACCCCGTTTTCTACAAGTGTTGGTCCAATACTCCCTCTAGAGGCAGGGGACTCAGACAGGGCCGCTTTGCGGCCCACGATCTGGGGCAGGGGCCGTGGGCGGCCTGTGACCCGGGCAGGAGCCTCTCCGCGTGTGTCCCAGGGACCCATCTGCCTGCGAACTTCGGTCACCTGGCAGGAAGATACGATGCCCAGACCTATGCTTAGCTGTGCAGCGCAGTATACTGCACGGACACGTTCCACACACACTTCAAGTAAGAGGGAGGCCTGAGTGGAAAGGTGTGAGTTTGGGCACCTGTGCAGACAAAGAAGGCGCCCTTTGGCCTGGGCCTAAAAGCTTGTGACACTCCACTGGGCCTGCCGGGCTCTGAGGGCCCTGCCCTGGGCCCCCTGCTCCCCTGCCCTTTGTTCAGTCACAGCAGAGATGGCCACACCCACTCCCTCAGTGAGGGCAGTGTTCCAACCTCCCTCAGCCCCGCCCCCTCTCCGCAGGTTACCATGGACTACAGAGGCTGCATTCTGAGGCCAGGGCGTTCCGAGAATGCAAAGGGCAGACATGATGACCTTAAATGATTTCCTCTTGTGTCAGTGTTGGTAAACTTTAGGAGCTAGGAAATGGTCCACTTGACAGAAATGTTCAAATTTACTGGCATTTCATATATTCTCTGCTCTAACATTGTCCTGACTCTTTCTGTGTATTCTTTACTTATGTTTTGGTTTTCCTTAATCAAAGTGTGTCTTTTAAATCTTTTCAAAGAAGATTCTTTGGACTTACTAAATCACCTGAATTTTATACGTTTTCTGTTGTATAAAGTTCTGCTCATATCTTTATTTATCTTTTCTCTATGTTCTCAGGGTTTATTGTTTTCATCTTCTGATGTCAATTAAAAAACTTGGTTATTCATTTTCATAAATCTTTTTACTTATAAAGATTTGAACTTTTGAAGATTCCAGCTTACTTGTACGTGTCTAAGGGTCAGGTCCTCTCCATTGTTGCTGGCCTAAGTCTTAGTTCACCATACAGCAATGTATATATTGACCTATTTTCCCCTCGACTTTCTATGATTCCCTACATCTCACCTTTCTTTGCAGACAAGCCATTTGAAATACCCTTAACTTATTTCACAGCCAATAAGTCTTTGAAATAATGTGTATTTTTTAGAGAAATCTTCTTATAGAATTAGGCAGAAAATCTGACCTGCCATAGTTTTCAAAACAGCATAATTTCACTCTTCTCAATGATTAATCTGTTGTATTACACAACCTTGGAGTATTTAGCTTTATCAATGACATGTCCTTGAAAAATGTTTTAGAGATCCTACCAGTCTTTGAAAACATCCTTGTGCCTTGTTTCAGTTACAGTTTTATGTATATTTTCTGCCTTGCACCCGATTATTCCTACATCTGATGGATGGCCTTGGGAATCTAATTCTGGTATTGATGGTTTTGGCTGATTGTCTCCCCTTGTAGCTGCTTTCTTCATTATTGTGTAAATTTAGATCATGAGCTCATGTTTAGCTAAACAGCTGACCTTGTAAGAGGCTTAGGTGTGAACGCTCGTAAGTTTCAGCAGAAAGTCGGCAAAGATGTATTTGTGTCCCTCCAATGAGTGGCCCGCAAGGACCCCGTTTTCTACAAGTGTTGGTCCAATACTCCCTCTAGAGGCAGGGGACTCAGACAGGGCCGCTTTGCGGCCCACGATCTGGGGCAGGGGCCGTGGGCGGCCTGTGACCCGGGCAGGAGCCTCTCCGCGTGTGTCCCAGGGACCCATCTGCCTGCGAACTTCGGTCACCTGGCAGGAAGATACGATGCCCAGACCTATGCTTAGCTGTGCAGCGCAGTATACTGCACGGACACGTTCCACACACACTTCAAGTAAGAGGGAGGCCTGAGTGGAAAGGTGTGAGTTTGGGCACCTGTGCAGACAAAGAAGGCGCCCTTTGGCCTGGGCCTAAAAGCTTGTGACACTCCACTGGGCCTGCCGGGCTCTGAGGGCCCTGCCCTGGGCCCCCTGCTCCCCTGCCCTTTGTTCAGTCACAGCAGAGATGGCCACACCCACTCCCTCAGTGAGGGCAGTGTTCCAACCTCCCTCAGCCCCGCCCCCTCTCCGCAGGTTACCATGGACTACAGAGGCTGCATTCTGAGGCCAGGGCGTTCCGAGAATGCAAAGGGCAGACATGATGACCTTAAATGATTTCCTCTTGTGTCAGTGTTGGTAAACTTTAGGAGCTAGGAAATGGTCCACTTGACAGAAATGTTCAAATTTACTGGCATTTCATATATTCTCTGCTCTAACATTGTCCTGACTCTTTCTGTGTATTCTTTACTTATGTTTTGGTTTTCCTTAATCAAAGTGTGTCTTTTAAATCTTTTCAAAGAAGATTCTTTGGACTTACTAAATCACCTGAATTTTATACGTTTTCTGTTGTATAAAGTTCTGCTCATATCTTTATTTATCTTTTCTCTATGTTCTCAGGGTTTATTGTTTTCATTTTCTGATGTCAATTAAAAAACTTGGTTATTCATTTTCATAAATCTTTTTACTTATAAAGATTTGAACTTTTGAAGATTCCAGCTTACTTGTACGTGTCTAAGGGTCAGGTCCTCTCCATTGTTGCTGGCCTAAGTCTTAGTTCACCATACAGCAATGTATATATTGACCTATTTTCCCCTCGACTTTCTATGATTCCCTACATCTCACCTTTCTTTGCAGACAAGCCATTTGAAATACCCTTAACTTATTTCACAGCCAATAAGTCTTTGAAATAATGTGTATTTTTTAGAGAAATCTTCTTATAGAATTAGGCAGAAAATCTGACCTGCCATAGTTTTCAAAACAGCATAATTTCACTCTTCTCAATGATTAATCTGTTGTATTACACAACCTTGGAGTATTTAGCTTTATCAATGACATGTCCTTGAAAAATGTTTTAGAGATCCTACCAGTCTTTGCAAACATCCTTGTGCCTTGTTTCAGTTCCAGTTTTATGTATATTTTCTGCCTTGCACCCGATTATTCCTACATCTGATGGATGGCCTTGGGAATCTAATTCTGGTATTGATGGTTTTGGCTGATTGTCTCCCCTTGTAGCTGCTTTCTTCATTACTGTGTAAATTTAGATCATGAGCTCATGTTTAGCTAAACAGCTGACCTTGAAAGAGGCTTAGGTGTGAACGCTCGTAAGTTTCAGCAGAGAGTCGGCAAAGATTTATTTGTGTCCCTCCAATGAGTGGCCCGCAAGGACCCCGTTTTCTACAAGTGTTGGTGCAAAACTCCCTCTAGAGGCAGGGGACTCAGACAGGGCTGCTTGGCGGCCCCCGATCTGGGGCAGGGGCAGTGGGCGGCCTGTGACCCGGGGAGGAGCCTCTCCGCGTGTGTCCCAGGGACCCATCTGCCTGCGAACTTTGGTCACCTGGCAGGAAGCTACGATGCCCAGACCTATGCTTATATGTGTACCACGGTGTACTGCGCGGACAGATTCCACACACAGTTCAAGTAAGAGGGCGGCCTGAGTGGAAAGGTGTGAGTTTGGGCAGCTGTGCAGACAAAGAAGGCGCCATTTGGCCTGGGCCTGAATGCTTGTGACACTCCACTGGGCCTGCCGGGCTCTGAGGGCCCTGCCCTGGGCCCCCTGCTCCCCTGCCCTTTGTTCAGTCACAAAAGAGATGGCCACACCCACTCCCTCAGTGAGGGCAGTGTTCCAACCTCCCTCAGCCCCGCCCCCTCTCCGCAGGTTACCATGGACTACAGAGGCTGCATTCTGAGGCCAGGGCGTTCCGAGAATGCCAAGGGCAGACATGATGACCTTAAATGATTTCCTCTTGTGTCAGTGTTGGTAAACTTTAGGAGCTAGGAAATGGTCCACTTGACAGAAATGTTCAAATTTACTGGCATTTCATATATTCTCTGCTCTAACATTGTCCTGACTCTTTCTGTATATTCTTTACTTATGTTTTGGTTTTCCTTAATCAAAGTGTGTCTTTTAAATCTTTTCAAAGAAGATTCTTAGGACTTACTAAATCACCTGAATTTTATACGTTTTCTGTTGTATTAAGTTCTGCTCATATCTTTATTTATCTTTTCTCTATGTTCTCAGGGTTTATTGTTTTCATCTTCTGATGTCAATTAAAACACTTGGTTATTCATTTTAATAAATCTTTTTACTTATAAATATTTGAACTTTTGAAGATTCCAGCTTACTTGTACGTGTCTAAGGGTCAGGTCCTCTCCATTGTTGCTGGCCTTAGGCTTAGTTCACCATACAGCAATGTATATATTGACCTATTTTCCCCTCGACTTTCTGTGATTCCCTACATCTCACCTTTCTTTGCAGACAAGCCATTTGAAATACCCTTAACTTATTTCACAGCCAATAAGTCTTTGAAATAATGTGTATTTTTTAGAGAAATCTTCTTATATAATTAGGCAGAAAATCTGACCTGCCATAGTTTTCAAAACAGCATAATTTCACTGTTCTCAATGATTAATCTGTTGTATTACACAACCTTGGAGTATTTAGCTTTATCAATGACATGTCCTTGAAAAATGTTTTAGAGATCCTACCAGTCTTTGAAAACATCCTTGTGCCTTGTTTCAGTTCCAGTTTTATGTATATTTTCTGCCTTGCCCCCGATTATTCCTACATCTGATGGATGGCCTTGGGAATCTAATTCTGGTATTGATGGTTTTGGCTGATTGTCTCCCCTTGTAGCTGCTTTCTTCATTATTGTGTAAATTTAGATCATGAGCTCATGTTTAGCTAAACAGCTGACCTTGTAAGAGGCTTAGGTGTGAACGCTCGTAAGTTTCAGCAGAGAGTCGGCAAAGATGTATTTGTGTCCCTCCAATGAGTGGCCCGCAAGGACCCCGTTTTCTACAAGTGTTGGTCCAATACTCCCTCTAGAGGCAGGGGACTCAGACAGGGCCGCTTTGCGGCCCCCGATCTGGGGCAGGGGCCGTGGGCGGCCTGTGACCCGGGCAGGAGCCTCTCCGCGTGTGTCCCAGGGACCCATCTGCCTGCGAACTTCGGTCACCTGGCAGGAAGCTACGATGCCCAGACCTATGCTTAGCTGTGCAGCGCGGTATACTGCACGGACACGTTCCACACACACTTCAAGTAAGAGGGCGGCCTGAGTGGAAAGGTGTGAGTTTGGGCACCTGTGCAGACAAAGAAGGCGCCCTTTGGCTTGGGCCTAAAAGCTTGTGACACTCCACTGGGCCTGCCGGGCTCTGAGGGCCCTGCCCTGGGCCCCCTGCTCCCCTGCCCTTTGTTCAGTCACAGCAGAGATGGCCACACCCACTCCCTCAGTGAGGGCAGTGTTCCAACCTCCCTCAGCCCCGCCCCCTCTCCGCAGGTTACCATGGACTACAGAGGCTGCATTCTGAGGCCAGGGCGTTCCGAGAATGCCAAGGGCAGACATGATGACCTTAAATGATTTCCTCTTGTGTCAGTGTTGGTAAACTTTAGGAGCTAGGAAATGGTCCACTTGACAGAAATGTTCAAATTTACTGGCATTTCATATATTCTCTGCTCTAACATTGTCCTGACTCTTTCTGTATATTCTTTACTTATGTTTTGGTTTTCCTTAATCAAAGTGTGTCTTTTAAATCTTTTCAAAGAAGATTCTTTGGACTTACTAAATCACCTGAATTTTATACGTTTTCTGTTGTATTAAGTTCTGCTCATATCTTTATTTATCTTTTCTCTATGTTCTCAGGGTTTATTGTTTTCATCTTCTGATGTCAATTAAAACACTTGGTTATTGATTTTAATAAATCTTTTTACTTATAAAGATTTGAACTTTTGAAGATTCCAGCTTACTTGTACGTGTCTAAGGGTCAGGTCCTCTCCATTGTTGCTGGCCTTAGGCTTAGTTCACCATACAGCAATGTATATATTGACCTATTTTCCCCTCGACTTTCTGTGATTCCCTACATCACACCTTTCTTTGCAGACAAGCCATTTGAAATACCCTTAACTTATTTCACAGCCAATAAGTCTTTGAAATAATGTGTATTTTTTAGAGAAATCTTGTTCTATAATTAGGCAGAAAATCTGACCTGCCATAGTTTTCAAAACAGCATAATTTCACTCTTCTCAATGATTAATGTGTTGTATTACACAACCTTGGAGTATTTAGCTTTATCAATGACATGTCCTTGAAAAATGTTTTAGAGATCCTACCAGTCTTTGAAAACATCCTTGTGCCTTGTTTCAGTTCCAGTTTTATGTATATTTTCTGCCTTGCACCCGATTATTCCTACATCTGATGGATGGCCTTGGGAATCTAATTCTGGTATTGATGGTTTTGGCTGATTGTCTCCCCTTGTAGCTGCTTTCTTCATTATTGTGTAAATTTAGATCATGAGCTCATGTTTAGCTAAACAGCTGACCTTGTAAGAGGCTTAGGTGTGAACGCTCGTAAGTTTCAGCAGAAAGTCGGCAAAGATTTATTTGTGTCCCTCCAATGAGTGGCCCGCAAGGACCCCGTTTTCTACAAGTGTTGGTCCAATACTCCCTCTAGAGGCAGGGAATTCAGACAGGGCTTTTTTGCGGCCCCCGATCTGGGGCAGGGGCAGTGGGCGGCCTGTGACCCGGGCAGGAGCCTCTCTGCGTGTGTCCCAGGGACCCATCTGCCTGCGAATTTCGGTCACCTGGCAGGAAGCTACGATGCCCAGACCTATGCTTAGCTGTGCAGCGCGGTATACTGTGTGGACACGTTCCACACACACTTCAAGTAAGAGGGCGCCCTGAGTGGAAAGGTGAGAGTTTGGGTAGCTGTGCAGACAAAGAAGGCGCCCTTTGGCCTGGGCCTAAAAACTTGTGACACTCCACTGGGCCTGCCCGGCTCTGAGGGCCCTGCCCTGGGCCCCCTGCTCCCCTGCCCTTTGTTCAGTCACAGCAGAGATGGCCACACCCACTCCCTCAGTGAGGGCAGTGTTCCAAACTCCCTCAGCCACGCCCCCTCTCCGCAGGTTACCATGGACTACAGACGCTGCATTCTGAGGCCAGGGCGTTCCGAGAATGCCAAGGGCAGACATGATGACCTTAAATGATTTCCTCTTGTGTAAGTGTTGGTAAACTTTAGGAGCTAGGAAATGGTCCACTTTACAGAAATGTTCAAATTTACTGGCATTTCATATATTCTCTGCTCTAACATTGTCCTGACTCTTTCTGTGTATTCTTTACTTATGTTTTGGTTTTCCTTAATCAAAGTGTGTCTTTTAAATCTTTTCAAAGAAGATTCTTTGGACTTACTAAATCACCTGAATTTTATACGTTTTCTGTTGTATTAAGTTCTGCTCATATCTTTATTTATCTTTTCTCTATGTTCTCAGGGTTTATTGTTTTCATCTTCTGATGTCAATTAAAACACTTGGTTATTGATTTTAATAAATCTTTTTACTTATAAAGATTTGAACTTTTGAAGATTCCAGCTTACTTGTACGTGTCTAAGGGTCAGGTCCTCTCCATTGTTGCTGGCCTTAGGCTTAGTTCACCATACAGCAATGTATATATTGACCTATTTTCCCCTCGACTTTCTGTGATTCCCTACATCTCACCTTTCTTTGCAGACAAGCCATTTGAAATACCCTTAACTTATTTCACAGCCAATAAGTCTTTGAAATAATGTGTATTTTTTAGAGAAATCTTCTTATAGAATTAGGCAGAAAATCTGACCTGCCATAGTTTTCAAAACAGCATAATTTCACTCTTCTCAATGATTAATCTGTTGTATTACACAACCTTGGAGTATTTAGCTTTATCAATGACATGTCCTTGAAAAATGTTTTAGAGATCCTACCAGTCTTTGAAAACATCCTTGTGCCTTGTTTCAGTTCCAGTTTTATGTATATTTTCTGCCTTGCACCCGATTATTCCTACATCTGATGGATGGCCTTGGGAATCTAATTCTGGTATTGATGGTTTTGGCTGATTGTCTCCCCTTGTAGCTGCTTTCTTCATTACTGTGTAAATTTAGATCATGAGCTCATGTTTAGCTAAACAGCTGACCTTGAAAGAGGCTTAGGTGTGAACGCTCGTAAGTTTCAGCAGAGAGTCGGCAAAGATTTATTTGTGTCCCTCCAATGAGTGGCCCGCAAGGACCCCGTTTTCTACAAGTGTTGGTGCAAAACTCCCTCTAGAGGCAGGGGACTCAGACAGGGCTGCTTGGCGGCCCCCGATCTGGGGCAGGGGCAGTGGGCGGCCTGTGACCCGGGCAGGAGCCTCTCCGCGTGTGTCCCAGGGACCCATCTGCCTGCGAACATTGGTCACCTGGCAGGAAGCTACGATGCCCAGACCTATGCTTATATGTGTACCACGGTGTACTGCGCGGACACGTTCCACACACAGTTCAAGTAAGAGGGCGGCCTGAGTGGAAAGGTGTGAGTTTGGGCAGCTGTGCAGACAAAGAAGGCGCCATTTGGCCTGGGCCTGAATGCTTGTGACACTCCACTGGGCCTGCCGTGCTCTGAGGGCCCTGCCCTGGGCCCCCTGCTCCCCTGCCCTTTGTTCAGTCACAGCAGAGATGGCCACACCCACTCCCTCAGTGAGGGCAGTGTTCCAACCTCCCTCAGCCCCGCCCCCTCTCCGCAGGGTACCATGGACTACAGAGGCTGCATTCTGAGGCCAGGGCGTTCCGAGAATGCCAAGGGCAGACATGATGACCTTAAATGATTTCCTCTTGTGTCAGTGTTGGTAAACTTTAGGAGCTAGGAAATGGTCCACTTGACAGAAATGTTCAAATTTACTGGTATTTCATATATTCTCTGCTCTAACATTGTCCTGACTCTTTCTGTATATTCTTTACTTATGTTTTGGTTTTCCTTAATCAAAGTGTGTCTTTTAAATCTTTTCAAAGAAGATTCTTAGGACTTACTAAATCACCTGAATTTTATACGTTTTCTGTTGTATTAAGTTCTGCTCATATCTTTATTTATCTTTTCTCTATGTTCTCAGGGTTTATTGTTTTCATCTTCTGATGTCAATTAAAACACTTGGTTATTCATTTTAATAAATCTTTTTACTTATAAATATTTGAACTTTTGAAGATTCCAGCTTACTTGTACGTGTCTAAGGGTCACGTCCTCTCCATTGTTGCTGGCCTTAGGCTTAGTTCACCATACAGCAATGTATATATTGACCTATTTTCCCCTCGACTTTCTGTGATTCCCTACATCTCACCTTTCTTTGCAGACAAGCCATTTGAAATACCCTTAACTTATTTCACAGCCAATAAGTCTTTGAAATAATGTGTATTTTTTAGAGAAATCTTCTTATATAATTAGGCAGAAAATCTGACCTGCCATAGTTTTCAAAACAGCATAATTTCACTCTTCTCAATGATTAATCTGTTGTATTACACAACCTTGGAGTATTTAGCTTTATCAATGACATGTCCTTGAAAAATGTTTTAGAGATCCTACCAGTCTTTGAAAACATCCTTGTGCCTTGTTTCAGTTCCAGTTTTATGTATATTTTCTGCCTTGCCCCCGATTATTCCTACATCTGATGGATGGCCTTGGGAATCTAATTCTGGTATTGATGGTTTTGGCTGATTGTCTCCCCTTGTAGCTGCTTTCTTCATTATTGTGTAAATTTAGATCATGAGCTCATGTTTAGCTAAACAGCTGACCTTGTAAGAGGCTTAGGTGTGAACGCTCGTAAGTTTCAGCAGAGAGTCGGCAAAGATGTATTTGTGTCCCTCCAATGAGTGGCCCGCAAGGACCCCGTTTTCTAAAAGTGTTGGTCCAATACTCCCTCTAGAGGCAGGGGACTCAGACAGGGCTGCTTGGCGGCCCCCGATCTGGGGCAGGGGCAGTGGGCGGCCTGTGACCCGGGCAGGAGCCTCTCTGCGTGTGTCCCAGGGACCCATCTGCCTGCGAAATTCGGTCAGCTGGCAGGAAGCTATGATGCCCAGACCTATGCTTATATGTGTAGCACGGTGTACTGCGCGGACATGTTCCACACACAGTTCAAGTAAGAGGGCGGCCTGAGTGGAAAGGTGTGAGTTTGGGCAGCTGTGCAGACAAAGAAGGCGCCATTTGGCCTGGGCCTGAATGCTTGTGACACTCCACTGGGCCTGCCGGGCTCTGAGGGCCCTGCCCTGGGCCCCCTGCTCCCCTGCCCTTTGTTCAGTCACAGCAGAGATGGCCACACCCACTCCCTCAGTGAGGGCAGTGTTCCAACCTCCCTCAGCCCCGCCCCCTCTCCGCAGGTTACCATGGACTACAGAGGCTGCATTCTGAGGCCAGGGCGTTCCGAGAATGCCAAGGGCAGACATGATGACCTTAAATGATTTCCTCTTGTGTCAGTGTTGGTAAACTTTAGGAGCTAGGAAATGGTCCACTTGACAGAAATGTTCAAATTTACTGGCATTTCATATATTCTCTGCTCTAACATTGTCCTGACTCTTTCTGTATATTCTTTACTTATGTTTTGGTTTTCCTTAATCAAAGTGTGTCTTTTAAATCTTTTCAAAGAAGATTCTTTGGACTTACTAAATCACCTCAATTTTATACGTTTTCTGTTGTATTAAGTTCTGCTCATATCTTTATTTATCTTTTTTCTATGTTCTCAGGGTTTATTGTTTTCATCTTCTGATGTCAATTAAAACACTTGGTTATTGATTTTAATAAATCTTTTTACTTATAAAGATTTGAACTTTTGAAGATTCCAGCTTACTTGTACGTGTCTAAGGGTCAGGTCCTCTCCATTGTTGCTGGCCTAAGGCTTAGTTCACCATACAGCAATGTATATATTGACCTATTTTCCCCTCGACTTTCTGTGATTCCCTACATCTCACCTTTCTTTGCAGACAAGCCATTTGAAATACCCTTAACTTATTTCACATCCAATAAGTCTTTGAAATAATGTGTATTTTTTAGAGAAATCTTCTTATAGAATTAGGCAGAAAATCTGACCTGCCATAGTTTTCAAAACAGCATAATTTCACTCTTCTCAATGATTAATGTGTTGTATTACACAACCTTGGAGTATTTAGCTTTATCAATGACATGTCCTTGAAAAATGTTTTAGAGATCCTACCAGTCTTTGAAAACATCCTTGTGCCTTGTTTCAGTTCCAGTTTTATGTATATTTTCTGCCTTGCACCCGATTATTCCTACATCTGATGGATGGCCTTGGGAATCTAATTCTGGTATTGATGGTTTTGGCTGATTGTCTCCCCTTGTAGCTGCTTTCTTCATTATTGTGTAAATTTAGATCATGAGCTCATGTTTAGCTAAACAGCTGACCTTGTAAGAGGCTTATGTGTGAACGCTCGTAAGTTTCAGCAGAAAGTCGGCAAAGATTTATTTGTGTCCCTCCAATGAGTGGCCCGCAAGGACCCCGTTTTCTACAAGTGTTGGTCCAATACTCCCTCTAGAAGCAGGGGACTCAGACAGGGCCGCTTTGCGACCCCCGATCTGGGGCAGGGGCCGTGGGCGGCCTGTGACCCGGGCAGGAGCCTCTCCGCGTGTGTCCCAGGGACCCATCTGCCTGCGAACTTCGGTCACCTGGCAGGAAGCTACGATGCCCAGACCTATGCTTAGCTGTGCAGCGCGGTATACTGCACGGACACGTTCCACACACACTTCAAGTAAGAGGGCGGCCTGAGTGGAAAGGTGTGAGTTTGGGCACCTGTGCAGACAAAGAAGGCGCCCTTTGGCCTGGGCCTAAAAGCTTGTGACACTCCACTGGGCCTGCCGGGCTCTGAGGGCCCTGCCCTGGGCCCCCTGCTCCCCTGCCCTTTGTTCAGTCACAGCAGAGATGGCCACACCCACTCCCTCAGTGAGGGCAGTGTTCCAACCTCCCTCAGCCCCGCCCCCTCTCCGCAGGTTACCATGGACTACAGAGGCTGCATTCTGAGGCCAGGGCGTTCCGAGAATGCCAAGGGCAGACATGATGACCTTAAATGATTTCCTCTTGTGTCAGTGTTGGTAAACTTTAGGAGCTAGGAAATGGTCCACTTGACAGAAATGTTCAAATTTACTGGCATTTCATATATTCTCTGCTCTAACATTGTCCTGACTCTTTCTGTATATTCTTTACTTATGTTTTTGTTTTCCTTAATCAAAGTGTGTCTTTTAAATCTTTTCAAAGAAGATTCTTTGGACTTACTAAATCACCTGAATTTTATACGTTTTCTGTTGTATTAAGTTCTGCTCATATCTTTATTTATCTTTTCTCTATGTTCTCAGGGTTTATTGTTTTCATCTTCTGATGTCAATTAAAACACTTGGTTATTGATTTTAATAAATCTTTTTACTTATAAAGATTTGAACTTTTGAAGATTCCAGCTTACTTGTACGTGTCTAAGGGTCAGGTCCTCTCCATTGTTGCTGGCCTTAGGCTTAGTTCACCATACAGCAATGTATATATTGACCTATTTTCCCCTCGACTTTCTGTGATTCCCTACATCACACCTTTCTTTGCAGACAAGCCATTTGAAATACCCTTAACTTATTTCACAGCCAATAAGTCTTTGAAATAATGTGTATTTTTTAGAGAAATCTTCTTCTATAATTAGGCAGAAAATCTCACCTGCCATAGTTTTCAAAACAGCATAATTTCACTCTTCTCAATGATTAATGTGTTGTATTACACAACCTTGGAGTATTTAGCTTTATCAATGACATGTCCTTGAAAAATGTTTTAGAGATCCTACCAGTCTTTGAAAACATCCTTGTGCCTTGTTTCAGTTCCAGTTTTATGTATATTTTCTGCCTTGCACCCGATTATTCCTACATCTGATGGATGGCCTTGGGAATCTAATTCTGGTATTGATGGTTTTGGCTGATTGTCTCCCCTTGTAGCTGCTTTCTTCATTATTGTGTAAATTTAGATCATGAGCTCATGTTTAGCTAAACAGCTGACCTTGTAAGAGGCTTAGGTGTGAACGCTCGTAAGTTTCAGCAGAAAGTCGGCAAAGATTTATTTGTGTCCCTCCAATGAGTGGCCCGCAAGGACCCCGTTTTCTACAAGTGTTGGTCCAATACTCCCTCTAGAGGCAGGGAATTCAGACAGGGCTTTTTTGCGGCCCCCGATCTGGGGCAGGGGCAGTGGGCGGCCTGTGACCCGGGCAGGAGCCTCTCTGCGTGTGTCCCAGGGACCCATCTGCCTGCGAATTTCGGTCACCTGGCAGGAAGCTACGATGCCCAGACCTATGCTTAGCTGTGCAGCGCGGTATACTGTGCGGACACGTTCCACACACACTTCAAGTAAGAGGGCGCCCTGAGTGGAAAGGTCAGAGTTTGGGGAGCTGTGCAGACAAAGAAGGCGCCCTTTGGCCTGGGCCTAAAAGCTTGTGACACTCCACTGGGCCTGCCGGGCTCTGAGGGCCCTGCCCTGGGCCCCCTGCTCCCCTGCCCTTTGTTCAGTCACAGCAGAGATGGCCACACCCACTCCCTCAGTGAGGGCAGTGTTCCAAACTCCCTCAGCCACGCCCCCTCTCCGCAGGTTACCATGGACTACAGAGGCTGCATTCTGAGGCCAGGGCGTTCCGAGAATGCCAAGGGCAGACATGATGACCTTAAATGATTTCCTCTTGTGTCAGTGTTGGTAAACTTTAGGAGCTAGGAAATGGTCCACTTGACAGAAATGTTCAAATTTACTGGCATTTCATATATTCTCTGCTCTAACATTGTCCTGACTCTTTCTGTATATTCTTTACTTATGTTTTGGTTTTCCTTAATCAAAGTGTGTCTTTTAAATCTTTTCAAAGAAGATTCTTTGGACTTACTAAATCACCTGAATTTTATACGTTTTCTGTTGTATTAAGTTCTGCTCATATCTTTATTTATCTTTTCTCTATGTTCTCAGGGTTTATTGTTTTCATCTTCTGATGTCAATTAAAACACTTGGTTATTGATTTTAATAAATCTTTTTACTTATAAAGATTTGAACTTTTGAAGATTCCAGCTTACTTGTACGTGTCTAAGGGTCAGGTCCTCTCCATTGTTGCTGGCCTTAGGCTTAGTTCACCATACAGCAATGTATATATTGACCTATTTTCCCCTCGACTTTCTGTGATTCCCTACATCACACCTTTCTTTGCAGACAAGCCATTTGAAATACCCTTAACTTATTTCACAGCCAATAAGTCTTTGAAATAATGTGTATTTTTTAGAGAAATCTTCTTCTATAATTAGGCAGAAAATCTGACCTGCCATAGTTTTCAAAACAGCATAATTTCACTCTTCTCAATGATTAATCTGTTGTATTACACAACCTTGGAGTATTTAGCTTTATCAATGACATGTCCTTGAAAAATGTTTTAGAGATCCTACCAGTCTTTGAAAACATCCTTGTGCCTTGTTTCAGTTCCAGTTTTATGTATATTTTCTGCCTTGCACCCGATTATTCCTACATCTGATGGATGGCCTTGGGAATCTAATTCTGGTATTGATGGTTTTGGCTGATTGTCTCCCCTTGTAGCTGCTTTCTTCATTATTGTGTAAATTTAGATCATGAGCTCATGTTTAGCTAAACAGCTGACCTTGTAAGAGGCTTAGGTGTGAACGCTCGTAAGTTTCAGCAGAAAGTCGGCAAAGATTTATTTGTGTCCCTCCAATGAGTGGCCCGCAAGGACCCCGTTTTCTACAAGTGTTGGTCCAATACTCCCTCTAGAGGCAGGGAATTCAGACAGGGCTTTTTTGCGGCCCCCGATCTGGGGCAGGGGCAGTGGGCGGCCTGTGACCCGGGCAGGAGCCTCTCTGCGTGTGTCCCAGGGACCCATCTGCCTGCGAATTTCGGTCACCTGGCAGGAAGCTACGATGCCCAGACCTATGCTTAGCTGTGCAGCGCGGTATACTGTGCGGACACGTTCCACACACACTACAAGTAAGAGGGCGCCCTGAGTGGAAAGGTCAGAGTTTGGGGAGCTGTGCAGACAAAGAAGGCGCCCTTTGGCCTGGGCCTAAAAGCTTGTGACACTCCACTGGGCCTGCCGGGCTCTGAGGGCCCTGCCCTGGGCCCCCTGCTCCCCTGCCCTTTGTTCAGTCACAGCAGAGATGGCCACACCCACTCCCTCAGTGAGGGCAGTGTTCCAAACTCCCTCAGCCACGCCCCCTCTCCGCAGGTTACCATGGACTACAGACGCTGCATTCTGAGGCCAGGGCGTTCCGAGAATGCCAAGGGCAGACATGATGACCTTAAATGATTTCCTCTTGTGTCAGTGTTGGTAAACTTTAGGAGCTAGGAAATGGTCCACTTGACAGAAATGTTCAAATTTACTGGCATTTCATATATTCTCTGCTCTAACATTGTCCTGACTCTTTCTGTGTATTCTTTACTTATGTTTTGGTTTTCCTTAATCAAAGTGTGTCTTTTAAATCTTTTCAAAGAAGATTCTTTGGACTTACTAAATCACCTGAATTTTATACGTTTTCTGTTGTATTAAGTTCTGCTCATATCTTTATTTATCTTTTCTCTATGTTCTCAGGGTTTATTGTTTTCATCTTCTGATGTCAATTAAAACACTTGGTTATTGATTTTAATAAATCTTTTTACTTATAATGATTTGAACTTTTGAAGATTCCAGCTTACTTGTACGTGTCTAAGGGTCAGGTCCTCTCCATTGTTGCTGGCCTAAGGCTTAGTTCACCATACAGCAATGTATATATTGACCTATTTTCCCCTCGACTTTCTGTGATTCCCTACATCTCACCTTTCTTTGCAGACAAGCCATTTGAAATACCCTTAACTTATTTCACAGCCAAGAAGTCTTTGAAATAATGTGTATTTTTTAGAGAAATCTTCTTCTATAATTAGGCAGAAAATCTGACCCGCCATAGTTTTCAAAACAGCATAATTTCACTCTTCTCAATGATTAATCTGTTGTATTACACAACCTTGGAGTATTTAGCTTTATCAATGACATGTCCTTGAAAAATGTTTTAGAGATCCTACCAGTCTTTGAAAACATCCTTGTGCCTTGTTTCAGTTCCAGTTTTATGTATATTTTCTGCCTTGCACCCGATTATTCCTACATCTGATGGATGGCCTTGGGAATCTAATTCTGGTATTGATGGTTTTGGCTGATTGTCTCCCCTTGTAGCTGCTTTCTTCATTATTGTGTAAATTTAGATCATGAGCTCATGTTTAGCTAAACAGCTGACCTTGTAAGAGGCTTAGGTGTGAACGCTCGTAAGTTTCAGCAGAGAGTCGGCAAAGATTTATTTGTGTCCCTCCAATGAGTGGCCCGCAAGGACCCCGTTTTCTACAAGTGTTGGTGCAAAACTCCCTCTAGAGGCAGGGGACTCAGACAGGGCTGCTTGGCGGCCCCCGATCTGGGGCAGGGGCAGTGGGCGGCCTGTGACCCGGGCAGGAGCCTCTCCATGTGTGTCCCAGGGACCCATCTGCCTGCGAACTTTGGTCACCTGGCAGGAAGCTACGATGCCCAGACCTATGCTTATATGTGTACCACGGTGTACTGCGCGGACACGTTCCACACACAGTTCAAGTAAAAGGGCGGCCTGAGTGGAAAGGTGTGAGTTTGGGCAGCGGTGCAGACAAAGAAGGCGCCCTTTGGCCTGGGCCTAAATGCTTGTGACACTCCACTGGGCTTGCCGGGCTCTGAGGGCCCTGCCCTGGGCCCCCTGCTCCCCTGCCCTTTGTTCAGTCACAGCAGAGATGGCCACACCCACTCCCTCAGTGAGGGCAGTGTTCCAAACTCCCTCAGCCCCGCCCCCTCTCCGCAGGTTACCAAGGACTACAGAGGCTGCATTCTGAGGCCAGGGCGTTCCGAGAATGCCAAGGGCAGACATGATGACCTTAAATGATTTCCTCTTGTGTCAGTGTTGGTAAACTTTAGGAGCTAGGAAATGGTCCACTTTACAGAAATGTTCAAATTTACTGGCATTTCATATATTCTCTGCTCTAACATTGTCCTGACTCTTTCTGTATATTCTTTACTTATGTTTTGGTTTTCCTTAATCAAAGTGTGTCTTTTAAATCTTTTCAAAGAAGATTCTTTGGACTTACTAAATCACCTCAATTTTATACCTTTTCTGTTGTATTAAGTTCTGCTCATATCTTTATTTATCTTTTTTCTATGTTCTCAGGGTTTATTGTTTTCATCTTCTGATGTCAATTAAAACACTTGGTTATTGATTTTAATAAATCTTTTTACTTATAAAGATTTGAACATTTGAAGATTCCAGCTTACTTGTACGTGTCTAAGGGTCAGGTCCTCTCCATTGTTGCTGGCCTAAGGCTTAGTTCACCATACAGCAATGTATATATTGACCTATTTTCCCCTCGACTTTCTGTGATTCCCTACATCTCACCTTTCTTTGCAGACAAGCCATTTGAAATACCCTTAACTTATTTCACAGCCAATAAGTCTTTGAAATAATGTGTATTTTTTAGAGAAATCTTCTTATAGAATTAGGCAGAAAATCTGACCTGCCATAGTTTTCAAAACAGCATAATTTCACTCTTCTCAATGATTAATGTGTTGTATTACACAACCTTGGAGTATTTAGCTTTATCAATGACATGTCCTTGAAAAATGTTTTAGAGATCCTACCAGTCTTTGAAAACATCCTTGTGCCTTGTTTCAGTTCCAGTTTTATGTATATTTTCTGCCTTGCACCCGATTATTCCTACATCTGATGGATGGCCTTGGGAATCTAATTCTGGTATTGATGGTTTTGGCTGATTGTCTCCCCTTGTAGCTGCTTTCTTCATTATTGTGTAAATTTAGATCATGAGCTCATGTTTAGCTAAACAGCTGACCTTGTAAGAGGCTTATGTGTGAACGCTCGTAAGTTTCAGCAGAAAGTCGGCAAAGATTTATTTGTGTCCCTCCAATGAGTGGCCCGCAAGGACCCCGTTTTCTACAAGTGTTGGTCCAATACTCCCTCTAGAAGCAGGGGACTCAGACAGGGCCGCTTTGCGGCCCCCGATCTGGGGCAGGGGCCGTGGGCGGCCTGTGACCCGGGCAGGAGCCTCTCCGCGTGTGTCCCAGGGACCCATCTGCCTGCGAACTTCGGTCACCTGGCAGGAAGCTACGATGCCCAGACCTATGCTTAGCTGTGCAGCGCGGTATACTGCACGGACACGTTCCACACACACTTCAAGTAAGAGGGCGGCCTGAGTGGAAAGGTGTGAGTTTGGGCACCTGTGCAGACAAAGAAGGCGCCCTTTGGCCTGGGCCTAAAAGCTTGTGACACTCCACTGAGCCTGACGGGCTCTGAGGGCCCTGCCCTGGGCCCCCTGCTCCCCTGCCCTTTGTTCAGTCACAGCAGAGATGGCCACACCCACTCCCTCAGTGAGGGCAGTGTTCCAACCTCCCTCAGCCCCGCCCCCTCTCCGCAGGTTACCATGGACTACAGAGGCTGCATTCTGAGGCCAGGGCGTTCCGAGAATGCCAAGGGCAGACATGATGACCTTAAATGATTTCCTCTTGTGTCAGTGTTGGTAAACTTTAGGAGCTAGGAAATGGTCCACTTGACAGAAATGTTCAAATTTACTGGCATTTCATATATTGTCTGCTCTAACATTGTCCTGACTCTTTCTGTATATTCTTTACTTATGTTTTGGTTTTCCTTAATCAAAGTGTGTCTTTTAAATCTTTTCAAAGAAGATTCTTTGGACTTACTAAATCACCTGAATTTTATACGTTTTCTGTTGTATTAAGTTCTGCTCATATCTTTATTTATCTTTTCTCTATGTTCTCAGGGTTTATTGTTTTCATCTTCTGATGTCAATTAAAACACTTGGTTATTGATTTTAATAAATCTTTTTACTTATAAAGATTTGAACTTTTGAAGATTCCAGCTTACTTGTACGTGTCTAAGGGTCAGGTCCTCTCCATTGTTGCTGGCCTTAGGCTTAGTTCACCATACAGCAATGTATATATTGACCTATTTTCCCCTCGACTTTCTGTGATTCCCTACATCACACCTTTCTTTGCAGACAAGCCATTTGAAATACCCTTAACTTATTTCACAGCCAATAAGTCTTTGAAATAATGTGTATTTTTTAGAGAAATCTTCTTCTATAATTAGGCAGAAAATCTCACCTGCCATAGTTTTCAAAACAGCATAATTTCACTCTTCTCAATGATTAATGTGTTGTATTACACAACCTTGGAGTATTTAGCTTTATCAATGACATGTCCTTGAAAAATGTTTTAGAGATCCTACCAGTCTTTGAAAACATCCTTGTGCCTTGTTTCAGTTCCAGTTTTATGTATATTTTCTGCCTTGCACCCGATTATTCCTACATCTGATGGATGGCCTTGGGAATCTAATTCTGGTATTGATGGTTTTGGCTGATTGTCTCCCCTTGTAACTGCTTTCTTCATTATTGTGTAAATTTAGATCATGAGCTCATGTTTAGCTAAACAGCTGACCTTGTAAGAGGCTTAGGTGTGAACGCTCGTAAGTTTCAGCAGAAAGTCGGCAAAGATTTATTTGTATCCCTCCAATGAGTGGCCCGCAAGGACCCCGTTTTCTACAAGTGTTGGTCCAATACTCCCTCTAGAGGCAGGGAATTCAGACAGGGCTTTTTTGCGGCCCCCGATCTGGGGCAGGGGCAGTGGGCGGCCTGTGACCCGGGCAGGAGCCTCTCTGCGTGTGTCCCAGGGACCCATCTGCCTGCGAACTTCGGTCACCTGGCAGGAAGCTACGATGCCCAGACCTATGCTTAGCTGTGCAGCGCGGTATACTGTGCGGACACGTTCCACACACACTTCAAGTAAGAGGGCGCCCTGAGTGGAAAGGTCAGAGTTTGGGGAGCTGTGCAGACAAAGAAGGCGCCCTTTGGCCTGGGCCTAAAAGCTTGTGACACTCCACTGGGCCTGCCGGGCTCTGAGGGCCCTGCCCTGGGCCCCCTGCTCCCCTGCCCTTTGTTCAGTCACAGCAGAGATGGCCACACCCACTCCCTCAGTGAGGGCAGTGTTCCAAACTCCCTCAGCCACGCCCCCTCTCCGCAGGTTACCATGGACTACAGACGCTGCATTCTGAGGCCAGGGCGTTCCGAGAATGCCAAGGGCAGACATGATGACCTTAAATGATTTCCTCTTGTGTCAGTGTTGGTAAACTTTAGGAGCTAGGAAATGGTCCACTTGACAGAAATGTTCAAATTTACTGGCATTTCATATATTCTCTGCTCTAACATTGTCCTGACTCTTTCTGTGTATTCTTTACTTATGTTTTGGTTTTCCTTAATCAAAGTGTGTCTTTTAAATCTTTTCAAAGAAGATTCTTTGGACTTACTAAATCACCTGAATTTTATACGTTTTCTGTTGTATTAAGTTCTGCTCATATCTTTATTTATCTTTTCTCTATGTTCTCAGGGTTTATTGTTTTCATCTTCTGATGTCAATTAAAACACTTGGTTATTGATTTTAATAAATCTTTTTACTTATAATGATTTGAGCTTTTGAAGATTCCAGCTTACTTGTACGTGTCTAAGGGTCAGGTCCTCTCCATTGTTGCTGGCCTAAGGCTTAGTTCACCATACAGCAATGTATATATTGACCTATTTTCCCCTCGACTTTCTGTGATTCCCTACATCTCACCTTTCTTTGCAGACAAGCCATTTGAAATACCCTTAACTTATTTCACAGCCAAGAAGTCTTTGAAATAATGTGTATTTTTTAGAGAAATCTTCTTCTATAATTAGGCAGAAAATCTGACCCGCCATAGTTTTCAAAACAGCATAATTTCACTCTTCTCAATGATTAATCTGTTGTATTACACAACCTTGGAGTATTTAGCTTTATCAATGACATGTCCTTGAAAAATGTTTTAGAGATCCTACCAGTCTTTGAAAACATCCTTGTGCCTTGTTTCAGTTCCAGTTTTATGTATATTTTCTGCCTTGCACCCGATTATTCCTACATCTGATGGATGGCCTTGGGAATCTAATTCTGGTATTGATGGTTTTGGCTGATTGTCTCCCCTTGTATCTGCTTTCTTCATTATTGTGTAAATTTAGATCATGAGCTCATGTTTAGCTAAACAGCTGACCTTGTAAGAGGCTTAGGTGTGAATGCTCGTAAGTTTCAGCAGAGAGTCGGCAAAGATTTATTTGTGTCCCTCCAATGAGTGGCCTGCAAGGACCCCGTTTTCTAGAAGTGTTGGTCCAATACTCCCTCTAGAGGCAGGGGACTCAGACAGGGCTGCTTTGCGGCCCCCGATCTGGGGCAGGGGCAGTGGGCGGCCTGTGACCCGGGCAGGAGCCTCTCCGCGTGTGTCCCAGGGACCCATCTGCCTGCGAACTTCGGTCACGTGGCAGGAAGCTACAATGCCCAGACCTATGCTTAGCTGTGCAGTGCGGTGTACTGCGCGGACAAGTGGCACACACACTTCAAGTAAGAGGTCGGCCTGAGTGGAAAGGTGAGAATTTGGGCAGCTGTGCAGACAAAGAAGGCGCCCTTTGGCCTGGGCCTAAAATCTTGTGACACTCCACTGGGCCTGCCAGGCTCTGAGGGCCCTACCCTGGGCCCCCTGCTCCCCTGCCCTTTGTTCAGTCACAGCAGAGATGGCCACACCCACTCCCTCAGTGATGGCAGTGTTCCAACCTCCCTCAGACCCGCCACCTCTCCGCAGGTTACCATGGACTACAGAGGCTGCATTCTGAGGCCAGGGCGTTCCGAGAATGCCAAGGGCAGACATGATGACCTTAAATGATTTCCTCTTGTGTCAGTGTTGGTAAACTTTAGGAGCTAGGAAATGGTCCACTTGACAGAAATGTTCAAATTTACTGGCATTTCATATATTCTCTGCTCTAACATTGTCCTGACTCTTTCTGTATATTCTTTACTTATGTTTTGGTTTTCCTTAATCAAAGTGTGTCTTTTAAATCTTTTCAAAGAAGATTCTTTGGACTTACTAAATCACCTGAATTTTATACGTTTTCTCCTGTATTAAGTTCTGCTCATATCTTTATTTATCTTTTCTCTATGTTCTCAGGGTTTATTGTTTTCATCTTCTGATGTCAATTAAAACACTTGGTTATTGATTTTAATAAATCTTTTTACTTATAAAGATTTGAACTTTTGAAGGTTCCAGCTTACTTGTACGTGTCTAAGGGTCAGGTCCTCTCCATTGTTGCTGGCCTAAGGCTTAGTTCACCATACAGCAATGTATATATTGACCTATTTTCCCCTCGACTTTCTTTGATTCCCTACATCTCACCTTTCTTTGCAGACAAGCCATTTGAAATACCCTTAACTTATTTCACAGCCAATAAGTCTTTGAAATAATGTGTATTTTTTAGAGAAATCTTCTTATATAATTAGGCAGAAAATCTGACCTGCCATAGTTTTCAAAACAGCATAATTTCACTCTTCTCAATGATTAATCTGTTGTATTACACAACCTTGGAGTATTTAGCTTTATCAATGACATGTCCTTGAAAAATGTTTTAGAGATCCTACCAGTCTTTGAAAACATCCTTGTGCCTTGATTCAGTTCCAGTTTTATGTATATTTTCTGCCTTGCACCCGATTATTCCTTCATCTGATGGATGGCCTTGGGAATCTAATTCTGGTATTGATGGTTTTGGCTGATTTTCTCGCCTTCTGGCTACTTTCTTCATTATTGTGTAAATTTAGATCATGAGCTCATGTTTAGCTAAACAGCTGACCTTGTAAGAGGCTTAGGTGTGAACGCTCGTAAGTTTCAGCAGAGAGTCGGCAAAGATTTATTGGTGTCCCTCCAATGAGTGGCCCGCAAGGACCCCGTTTTCTACAAGTGTTGGTCCAATACTCCCTCTAGAGACAGGGGACTCAGACAGGGCTGCTTTGCGGCCCCCGATCTGGGGCAGGGGCAGTGGGCGGCCTGTGACCCGGGCAGGAGCCTCTCCGCGTGTGTCCCAGGAACCCATCTGCCTGCAAACTTCGGTCACATGGCAGGGAGATACGATGACCAGACCTATGCTTAGCTGTGCAGCACGGTGTACTGTGCGGACAGGTTCCACACACACTTCAAGTAAGAGGGCGGCCTGAGTTGAAAGGTGAGAGTTTGGGCAGCTGTGCAGACAAAGAAGGCGCCCTTTGGCCTGGGCCTAAAAGCTTGTGACACTCCACTTGGCCAGCCAGGCTCTGAGGGCCCTGCCTTTGGCCCCATGCTCCCCTGCCCTTTGTTCAGTCACAGCAGAGATGGCCACACCCACTCCCTCAGTGAGGGCAGTGTTCCAACCTCCCTCAGCCCCGCCCCCTCTCCGCAGGTTACCATGGACTACACAGGCTGCATTCTGAGGCCAGGGCGTTCCGAGAATGCCAAGGGCAGACATGATGACCTTAAATGATTTCCTCTTGTGTCAGTGTTGGTAAACTTTAGGAGCTAGGAAATGGTCCACTTGACAGAAATGTTCAAATTTACTGGCATTTCATATATTCTCTGCTCTAACATTGTCCTGACTCTTTCTGTATATTCTTTACTTATGTTTTTGTTTTCCTTAATCAAAGTGTGTCTTTTAAATCTTTTCAAAGAAGATTCTTTGGACTTACTAAATCACCTGAATTTTATACGTTTTCTGTTGTATTAAGTTCTGCTCATATCTTTATTTATCTTTTTTCTATGTTCTCAGGGTTTATTGTTTTCATCTTCTGATGTCAATTAAAACACTTGGTTATTCATTTTAATAAATCTTTTTACTTATAAAGATTTGAACTTTTGAAGATTCCAGCTTACTTGTACGTGTCTAAGGGTCAGGTCCTCTCCATTGTTGCTGGCCTAAGGCTTAGATCACCATACAGCAATGTATATATTGACCTATTTTCCCCTCGACTTTCTGTGATTCCCTACATCTCACCTTTCTTTGCAGACAAGCCATTTGAAATACCCTTAACTTATTTCACAGCCAATAAGTCTTTGAAATAATGTGTATTTTTTAGAGAAATCTTCTTCTATAATTAGGCAGAAAATCTGACCTGCCATAGTTTTCAAAACAGCATAATTTCACTCTTCTCAATGATTAATCTGTTGTATTACACAACCTTGGAGTATTTAGCTTTATCAATGACATGTCCTTGAAAAATGTTTTAGAGATCCTACCAGTCTTTGAAAACATCCTTGTGCCTTGTTTCAGTTCCAGTTTTATGTATATTTTCTGCCTTGCACCCGATTATTCCTACATCTGATGGATGGCCTTGGGAATCTAATTCTGGTATTGATGGTTTTGGCTGATTGTCTCCCCTTGTAGCTGCTTTCTTCATTATTGTGTAAATTTAGATCATGAGCTCATGTTTAGCTAAACAGCTGACCTTGTAAGAGGCTTAGGTGTGAACGCTCGTAAGTTTCAGCAGAGAGTCGGCAAAGATGTATTTGTGTCCCTCCAATGAGTGGCCCGCAAGGACCCCGTTTTCTACAAGTGTTGGTCCAATACTCCCTCTAGAGGCAGGGGACTCAGACAGGGCTGCTTTGCGGCCCCCGATCTGGGGCAGGGGCAGTGGGCGGCCTGTGACCCGGGCAGGAGCCTCTCCGCGTGTGTCCCAGGGACCCATCTGCCTGCTAACTTCGGTCACGTGGCAGGAAGCTACGATGCCCAGACCTATGCTTAGATGTGCAGTGCGGTGTACTGCGTGGACACGTTGCACACACACTTCAAGTAAGAGGTCGGCCTGAGTGGAAAGGTGAGAATTTGGGCAGCTGTACAGACAAAGAAGGCGCCCTTTGGCCTGGGCCTAAAATCTTGTGACACTCCACTGGGCCTGCCGTGCTCTGAGGGCCCTACCCTGGGCCCCCTGCTCCCCTGCCCTTTGTTCAGTCACAGCAGAGATGGCCACACCCACTCCCTCAGTGAGGGCAGTGTTCCAACCTCCCTCAGCCCCGCCCCCTCTCCGCAGGTTACCATGGACTACAGAGGCTGCATTCTGAGGCCAGGGCGTTCCAAAAATGCCAAGGGCAGACATGATGACCTTAAATGATTTCCTCTTGTGTCAGTGTTGGTAAACTTTAGGAGCTAGGAAATGGTCCACTTGACAGAAATGTTCAAATTTACTGGCATTTCATATATTCTCTGCTCTAACATTGTCCTGACTCTTTCTGTATATTCTTTACTTATGTTTTGGTTTTCCTTAATCAAAGTGTGTCTTTTAAATCTTTTCAAAGAAGATTCTTTGGACTTACTAAATCACCTGAATTTTATACGTTTTCTGTTGTATTAAGTTCTGCTCATATCTTTATTTATCTTTTCTCTATGTTCTCAGGGTTTATTGTTTTCATCTTCTGATGTCAATTAAAACACTTGGTTATTCATTTTAATAAATCTTTTTACTTATAAAGATTTGAACTTTTGAAGATTCCAGCTTACTTGTACGTGTCTAAGGGTCAGGTCCTCTCCATTGTTGCAGGCCTAAGCCTTAGTTCACCATACAGCAATGTATATATTGACCTATTTTCCCCTCGACTTTCTGTGATTCCCTACATCTCACCTTTCTTTGCAGACAAGCCATTTGAAATACCCTTAACTTATTTCACAGCCAAGAAGTCTTTGAAATAATGTGTATTTTTTAGAGAAATCTTCCTATATAATTAGGCAGAAAATCTGACCTGCCATAGTTTTCAAAACAGCATAATTTCACTCTTCTCAATGATTAATCTGTTGTATTACACAACCTTGGAGTATTTAGCTTTATCAATGACATGTCCTTGAAAAATGTTTTAGAGATCCTACCAGTCTTTGAAAACATCCTTGTGCCTTGTTTCAGTTCCAGTTTTATGTATATTTTCTGCCTTGCACCCGATTATTCCTACATCTGATGGATGGCCTTGGGAATCTAATTCTGGTATTGATGGTTTTGGCTGATTGTCTCCCCTTGTAGCTGCTTTCTTCATTATTGTGTAAATTTAGATCATGAGCTCATGTTTAGCTAAACAGCTGACCTTGTAAGAGGCTTAGGTGTGAACGCTCGTAAGTTTCAGCAGAAAGTCGGCAAAGATTTATTTGTATCCCTCCAATGAGTGGCCCGCAAGGACCCCGTTTTCTACAAGTGTTGGTCCAATACTCCCTCTAGAGGCAGGGAATTCAGACAGGGCTTTTTTGCGGCCCCCGATCTGGGGCAGGGGCAGTGGGCGGCCTGTGACCCGGGCAGGAGCCTCTCTGCGTGTGTCCCAGGGACCCATCTGCCTGCGAACTTCGGTCACCTGGCAGGAAGCTACGATGCCCAGACCTATGCTTAGCTGTGCAGCGCGGTATACTGTGCGGACACGTTCCACACACACTTCAAGTAAGAGGGCGCCCTGAGTGGAAAGGTCAGAGTTTGGGGAGCTGTGCAGACAAAGAAGGCGCCCTTTGGCCTGGGCCTAAAAGCTTGTGACACTCCACTGGGCCTGCCGGGCTCTGAGGGCCCTGCCCTGGGCCCCCTGCTCCCCTGCCCTTTGTTCAGTCACAGCAGAGATGGCCACACCCACTCCCTCAGTGAGGGCAGTGTTCCAAACTCCCTCAGCCACGCCCCCTCTCCGCAGGTTACCATGGACTACAGACGCTGCATTCTGAGGCCAGGGCGTTCCGAGAATGCCAAGGGCAGACATGATGACCTTAAATGATTTCCTCTTGTGTCAGTGTTGGTAAACTTTAGGAGCTAGGAAATGGTCCACTTGACAGAAATGTTCAAATTTACTGGCATTTCATATATTCTCTGCTCTAACATTGTCCTGACTCTTTCTGTGTATTCTTTACTTATGTTTTGGTTTTCCTTAATCAAAGTGTGTCTTTTAAATCTTTTCAAAGAAGATTCTTTGGACTTACTAAATCACCTGAATTTTATACGTTTTCTGTTGTATTAAGTTCTGCTCATATCTTTATTTATCTTTTCTCTATGTTCTCAGGGTTTATTGTTTTCATCTTCTGATGTCAATTAAAACACTTGGTTATTGATTTTAATAAATCTTTTTACTTATAATGATTTGAGCTTTTGAAGATTCCAGCTTACTTGTACGTGTCTAAGGGTCAGGTCCTCTCCATTGTTGCTGGCCTAAGGCTTAGTTCACCATACAGCAATGTATATATTGACCTATTTTCCCCTCGACTTTCTGTGATTCCCTACATCTCACCTTTCTTTGCAGACAAGCCATTTGAAATACCCTTAACTTATTTCACAGCCAAGAAGTCTTTGAAATAATGTGTATTTTTTAGAGAAATCTTCTTCTATAATTAGGCAGAAAATCTGACCCGCCATAGTTTTCAAAACAGCATAATTTCACTCTTCTCAATGATTAATCTGTTGTATTACACAACCTTGGAGTATTTAGCTTTATCAATGACATGTCCTTGAAAAATGTTTTAGAGATCCTACCAGTCTTTGAAAACATCCTTGTGCCTTGTTTCAGTTCCAGTTTTATGTATATTTTCTGCCTTGCACCCGATTATTCCTACATCTGATGGATGGCCTTGGGAATCTAATTCTGGTATTGATGGTTTTGGCTGATTGTCTCCCCTTGTATCTGCTTTCTTCATTATTGTGTAAATTTAGATCATGAGCTCATGTTTAGCTAAACAGCTGACCTTGTAAGAGGCTTAGGTGTGAATGCTCGTAAGTTTCAGCAGAGAGTCGGCAAAGATTTATTTGTGTCCCTCCAATGAGTGGCCTGCAAGGACCCCGTTTTCTAGAAGTGTTGGTCCAATACTCCCTCTAGAGGCAGGGGACTCAGACAGGGCTGCTTTGCGGCCCCCGATCTGGGGCAGGGGCAGTGGGCGGCCTGTGACCCGGGCAGGAGCCTCTCCGCGTGTGTCCCAGGGACCCATCTGCCTGCGAACTTCGGTCACGTGGCAGGAAGCTACAATGCCCAGACCTATGCTTAGCTGTGCAGTGCGGTGTACTGCGCGGACAAGTGGCACACACACTTCAAGTAAGAGGTCGGCCTGAGTGGAAAGGTGAGAATTTGGGCAGCTGTGCAGACAAAGAAGGCGCCCTTTGGCCTGGGCCTAAAATCTTGTGACACTCCACTGGGCCTGCCAGGCTCTGAGGGCCCTACCCTGGGCCCCCTGCTCCCCTGCCCTTTGTTCAGTCACAGCAGAGATGGCCACACCCACTCCCTCAGTGATGGCAGTGTTCCAACCTCCCTCAGACCCGCCACCTCTCCGCAGGTTACCATGGACTACAGAGGCTGCATTCTGAGGCCAGGGCGTTCCGAGAATGCCAAGGGCAGACATGATGACCTTAAATGATTTCCTCTTGTGTCAGTGTTGGTAAACTTTAGGAGCTAGGAAATGGTCCACTTGACAGAAATGTTCAAATTTACTGGCATTTCATATATTCTCTGCTCTAACATTGTCCTGACTCTTTCTGTATATTCTTTACTTATGTTTTGGTTTTCCTTAATCAAAGTGTGTCTTTTAAATCTTTTCAAAGAAGATTCTTTGGACTTACTAAATCACCTGAATTTTATACGTTTTCTCCTGTATTAAGTTCTGCTCATATCTTTATTTATCTTTTCTCTATGTTCTCAGGGTTTATTGTTTTCATCTTCTGATGTCAATTAAAACACTTGGTTATTGATTTTAATAAATCTTTTTACTTATAAAGATTTGAACTTTTGAAGGTTCCAGCTTACTTGTACGTGTCTAAGGGTCAGGTCCTCTCCATTGTTGCTGGCCTAAGGCTTAGTTCACCATACAGCAATGTATATATTGACCTATTTTCCCCTCGACTTTCTTTGATTCCCTACATCTCACCTTTCTTTGCAGACAAGCCATTTGAAATACCCTTAACTTATTTCACAGCCAATAAGTCTTTGAAATAATGTGTATTTTTTAGAGAAATCTTCTTATATAATTAGGCAGAAAATCTGACCTGCCATAGTTTTCAAAACAGCATAATTTCACTCTTCTCAATGATTAATCTGTTGTATTACACAACCTTGGAGTATTTAGCTTTATCAATGACATGTCCTTGAAAAATGTTTTAGAGATCCTACCAGTCTTTGAAAACATCCTTGTGCCTTGATTCAGTTCCAGTTTTATGTATATTTTCTGCCTTGCACCCGATTATTCCTTCATCTGATGGATGGCCTTGGGAATCTAATTCTGGTATTGATGGTTTTGGCTGATTTTCTCGCCTTCTGGCTACTTTCTTCATTATTGTGTAAATTTAGATCATGAGCTCATGTTTAGCTAAACAGCTGACCTTGTAAGAGGCTTAGGTGTGAACGCTCGTAAGTTTCAGCAGAGAGTCGGCAAAGATTTATTGGTGTCCCTCCAATGAGTGGCCCGCAAGGACCCCGTTTTCTACAAGTGTTGGTCCAATACTCCCTCTAGAGACAGGGGACTCAGACAGGGCTGCTTTGCGGCCCCCGATCTGGGGCAGGGGCAGTGGGCGGCCTGTGACCCGGGCAGGAGCCTCTCCGCGTGTGTCCCAGGAACCCATCTGCCTGCAAACTTCGGTCACATGGCAGGGAGATACGATGACCAGACCTATGCTTAGCTGTGCAGCACGGTGTACTGTGCGGACAGGTTCCACACACACTTCAAGTAAGAGGGCGGCCTGAGTTGAAAGGTGAGAGTTTGGGCAGCTGTGCAGACAAAGAAGGCGCCCTTTGGCCTGGGCCTAAAAGCTTGTGACACTCCACTTGGCCAGCCAGGCTCTGAGGGCCCTGCCTTTGGCCCCATGCTCCCCTGCCCTTTGTTCAGTCACAGCAGAGATGGCCACACCCACTCCCTCAGTGAGGGCAGTGTTCCAACCTCCCTCAGCCCCGCCCCCTCTCCGCAGGTTACCATGGACTACACAGGCTGCATTCTGAGGCCAGGGCGTTCCGAGAATGCCAAGGGCAGACATGATGACCTTAAATGATTTCCTCTTGTGTCAGTGTTGGTAAACTTTAGGAGCTAGGAAATGGTCCACTTGACAGAAATGTTCAAATTTACTGGCATTTCATATATTCTCTGCTCTAACATTGTCCTGACTCTTTCTGTATATTCTTTACTTATGTTTTTGTTTTCCTTAATCAAAGTGTGTCTTTTAAATCTTTTCAAAGAAGATTCTTTGGACTTACTAAATCACCTGAATTTTATACGTTTTCTGTTGTATTAAGTTCTGCTCATATCTTTATTTATCTTTTTTCTATGTTCTCAGGGTTTATTGTTTTCATCTTCTGATGTCAATTAAAACACTTGGTTATTCATTTTAATAAATCTTTTTACTTATAAAGATTTGAACTTTTGAAGATTCCAGCTTACTTGTACGTGTCTAAGGGTCAGGTCCTCTCCATTGTTGCTGGCCTAAGGCTTAGATCACCATACAGCAATGTATATATTGACCTATTTTCCCCTCGACTTTCTGTGATTCCCTACATCTCACCTTTCTTTGCAGACAAGCCATTTGAAATACCCTTAACTTATTTCACAGCCAATAAGTCTTTGAAATAATGTGTATTTTTTAGAGAAATCTTCTTCTATAATTAGGCAGAAAATCTGACCTGCCATAGTTTTCAAAACAGCATAATTTCACTCTTCTCAATGATTAATCTGTTGTATTACACAACCTTGGAGTATTTAGCTTTATCAATGACATGTCCTTGAAAAATGTTTTAGAGATCCTACCAGTCTTTGAAAACATCCTTGTGCCTTGTTTCAGTTCCAGTTTTATGTATATTTTCTGCCTTGCACCCGATTATTCCTACATCTGATGGATGGCCTTGGGAATCTAATTCTGGTATTGATGGTTTTGGCTGATTGTCTCCCCTTGTAGCTGCTTTCTTCATTATTGTGTAAATTTAGATCATGAGCTCATGTTTAGCTAAACAGCTGACCTTGTAAGAGGCTTAGGTGTGAACGCTCGTAAGTTTCAGCAGAGAGTCGGCAAAGATGTATTTGTGTCCCTCCAATGAGTGGCCCGCAAGGACCCCGTTTTCTACAAGTGTTGGTCCAATACTCCCTCTAGAGGCAGGGGACTCAGACAGGGCTGCTTTGCGGCCCCCGATCTGGGGCAGGGGCAGTGGGCGGCCTGTGACCCGGGCAGGAGCCTCTCCGCGTGTGTCCCAGGGACCCATCTGCCTGCTAACTTCGGTCACGTGGCAGGAAGCTACGATGCCCAGACCTATGCTTAGATGTGCAGTGCGGTGTACTGCGTGGACACGTTGCACACACACTTCAAGTAAGAGGTCGGCCTGAGTGGAAAGGTGAGAATTTGGGCAGCTGTACAGACAAAGAAGGCGCCCTTTGGCCTGGGCCTAAAATCTTGTGACACTCCACTGGGCCTGCCGTGCTCTGAGGGCCCTACCCTGGGCCCCCTGCTCCCCTGCCCTTTGTTCAGTCACAGCAGAGATGGCCACACCCACTCCCTCAGTGAGGGCAGTGTTCCAACCTCCCTCAGCCCCGCCCCCTCTCCGCAGGTTACCATGGACTACAGAGGCTGCATTCTGAGGCCAGGGCGTTCCAAAAATGCCAAGGGCAGACATGATGACCTTAAATGATTTCCTCTTGTGTCAGTGTTGGTAAACTTTAGGAGCTAGGAAATGGTCCACTTGACAGAAATGTTCAAATTTACTGGCATTTCATATATTCTCTGCTCTAACATTGTCCTGACTCTTTCTGTATATTCTTTACTTATGTTTTGGTTTTCCTTAATCAAAGTGTGTCTTTTAAATCTTTTCAAAGAAGATTCTTTGGACTTACTAAATCACCTGAATTTTATACGTTTTCTGTTGTATTAAGTTCTGCTCATATCTTTATTTATCTTTTCTCTATGTTCTCAGGGTTTATTGTTTTCATCTTCTGATGTCAATTAAAACACTTGGTTATTCATTTTAATAAATCTTTTTACTTATAAAGATTTGAACTTTTGAAGATTCCAGCTTACTTGTACGTGTCTAAGGGTCAGGTCCTCTCCATTGTTGCAGGCCTAAGCCTTAGTTCACCATACAGCAATGTATATATTGACCTATTTTCCCCTCGACTTTCTGTGATTCCCTACATCTCACCTTTCTTTGCAGACAAGCCATTTGAAATACCCTTAACTTATTTCACAGCCAAGAAGTCTTTGAAATAATGTGTATTTTTTAGAGAAATCTTCCTATATAATTAGGCAGAAAATCTGACCTGCCATAGTTTTCAAAACAGCATAATTTCACTCTTCTCAATGATTAATCTGTTGTATTACACAACCTTGGAGTATTTAGCTTTATCAATGACATGTCCTTGAAAAATGTTTTAGAGATCCTACCAGTCTTTGAAAACATCCTTGTGCCTTGTTTCAGTTCCAGTTTTATGTATATTTTCTGCCTTGCACCCGATTATTCCTTCATCTGATGGATGGCCTTGGGAATCTAATTCTGGTATTGATGGTTTTGGCTGATTGTCTCCCCTTGTAGATGCTTTCTTCAATATTGTGTAAATTTAGATCATGAGCTCATGTTTAGCTAAACAGCTGACCTTGTAAGAGGCTTAGGTGTGAACGCTCGTAAGTTTCAGCAGAAAGTCGGCAAAGATTTATTTGTGTCCCTCCAATGAGTGGCCCGCAAGGACCCCGTTTTATACAAGTGTTGGTCCAATAATCCCTCTAGAGGCAGGGGACTCAGACAGGGCCGCTTTGCGGCCACCGATATGGGGCAGGGGCCATGGGCGGCCTGTGAACCGGGCAGGAGCCTCTCCGTGTGTGTCCCAGGGACCCATCTTCCTGCGAACTTCGGTCACCTGGCAGGAAGCTACGATGCCCAGACCTATACGTAGCTGTGCAGTGCAGTGTACTGCGTGGACACTTTGCACACAAACTTCAAGTAAGAGGGGGGCCTGAGTGGAAAGGTGAGAATTTGGGCAGCTGTGCAGACAAAGAAGGCGCCCTTTGGCCTTGGCCTAAGATCTTTTGACACTCCACTGGGCCTGCCGGGCTCTGAGGGCCCTACCCTGGGCCCCCTGCTCCCCTGCCCTTTGTTCAGTCACAGCAGAGATGGCCACACCCACTCCCTCAGTGATGGCAGTGTTCCAACCTCCCTCAGCCCCGCCACCTCTCTGCAGGTTACCATGGACTACAGAGGCTGCATTCTGAGGCCAGGGCGTTCCGAGAATGCCAAGGGCAGACATGATGACCTTAAATGATTTCCTCTTGTGTCAGTGTTGGTAAACTTTAGGAGCTAGGAAATGTTCCACTTTACAGAAATGTTCAAATTTACTGGCATTTCATATATTCTCTGCTCTAACATTGTCCTGACTCTTTCTGTATATTCTTTACTTATGTTTTGGTTTTCCTTAATCAAAGTGTGTCTTTTAAATCTTTTCAAAGAAGATTCTTTGGACTTACTAAATCACCTGAATTTTATACGTTTTCTGTTGTATTAAGTTCTGCTCATATCTTTATTTATCTTTTCTCTATGTTCTCAGGGTTTATTGTTTTCATCTTCTGATGTCAATTAAAACACTTGGTTATTCATTTTAATAAATCTTTTTACTTATAAAGATTTGAACTTTTGAAGATTCCAGCTTACTTGTACGTGTCTAAGGGTCAGGTCCTCTCCATTGTTGCTGGCCTAAGGCTTAGTTCACCATACAGCAATGTATATATTGACCTATTTTCCCCTCGACTTTCTGTGATTCCCTACATCTCACCTTTCTTTGCAGACAAGCCATTTGAAATACCCTTAACTTATTTCACAGCCAAGAAGTCTTTGAAATAATGTGTATTTTTTAGAGAAATCTTCTTCTATAATTAGGCAGAAAATCTGACCCGCCATAGTTTTCAAAACAGCATAATTTCACTCTTCTCAATGATTAATCTGTTGTATTACACAACCTTGGAGTATTTAGCTTTATCAATGACATGTCCTTGAAAAATGTTTTAGAGATCCTACCAGTCTTTGAAAACATCCTTGTGCCTTGTTTCAGTTCCAGTTTTATGTATATTTTCTGCCTTGCACCCGATTATTCCTACATCTGATGGATGGCCTTGGGAATCTAATTCTGGTATTGATGGTTTTGGCTGATTGTCTCCCCTTGTAGCTGCTTTCTTCATTATTGTGTAAATTTAGATCATGAGCTCATGTTTAGCTAAACAGCTGACCTTGTAAGAGGCTTATGTGTGAACGCTCGTAAGTTTCAGCAGAGAGTCGGCAAAGATTTATTTGTGTCCCTCCAATGAGTGGCCCGCAAGGACCCCGTTTTCTACAAGTGTTGGTCCAATACTCCCTCTAGAGACAGGGGACTCAGACAGGGCTGCTTTGCGGCCCCCGATCTGGGGCAGGGGCAGTGGGCGTCCTGTGACCCGGGCAGGAGCCTCTCCGCGTGTGTCCCAGGAACCCATCTGCCTGCTAACTTCGGTCACCTGGCAGGGAGATACGATGACCAGACCTATGCTTAGCTGTGCAGCGCGGTGTACTGTGCGGACACGTTCCACACACACTTCAAGTAAGAGGGCGGCCTGAGTGGAAAGGTGAGAGTTTGGGCAGCTGTGCAGACAAAGAAGGCGCCCTTTGGCCTGGGCCTAAAAGCTTGTGACACTCCACTGGGCTTGCCGGGCTCTGAGGGCCCTGCCCTGGGCCCCCTGCTCCCCTGTCCTTTGTTCACTCACAGCAGAGATGGCCACACCCACTCCCTCAGTGAGGGCAGTGTTCCAACCTCCCTCAGCCCCGACCCCTCTCCGCAGGTTACCATGGACTACAGAGGCTGCATTCTGAGGCCAGGGCGTTCCGAGAATGCCAAGGGCAGACATGATGACCTTAAATGATTTCCTCTTGTGTCAGTGTTGGTAAACTTTAGGAGCTAGGAAATGGTCCACTTGACAGAAATGTTCAAATTTACTGGCATTTCATATATTCTCTGCTCTAACATTGTCCTGACTCTTTCTGTATATTCTTTACTCATGTTTTGGTTTTCCTTAATCAAAGTGTGTCTTTTAAATCTTTTCAAAGAAGATTCTTTGGACTTACTAAATCACCTGAATTTTATACGTTTTCTGTTGTATTAAGTTCTGCTCATAACTTTATTTATCTTTTCTCTATATTCTCAGGGTTTATTGTTTTCATCTTCTGATGTCAATTAAAACACTTGGTTATTCATTTTAATAAAGCTTTTTACTTATAAAGATTTGAACTTTTGAAGATTCCAGCTTACTTGTACGTGTCTAAGGGTCAGGTCCTCTCCATTGTTGCTGGCCTAAGGCTTAGTTCACCATACAGCAATGTATATATTGACCTATTTTCCCCTCGACTTTCTGTGATTCCCTACATCTAACCTTTCTTTGCAGACAAGCCATTTGAAATACCCTTAACTTATTTCACAGCCAATAAGTCTTTGAAATAATGTGTATTTTTTAGAGAAATCTTCTTATAGAATTAGGCAGAAAATCTGACTTGCCATAGTTTTCAAAACAGCATAATTTCACTCTTCTCAATGATTAATCTGTTGTACTACACAACCTTGGAGTATTTAGCTTTATCAATGACATGTCCTTGAAAAATGTTTTAAAGATCCTACCAGTCTTTGAAAACATCCTTGTGCCTTGTTTCAGTTCCAGTTTTATGTATATTTTCTGCCTTGCACCCGATTATTCCTTCATCTGATGGATGGCCTTGGGAATCTAATTCTGGTATTGATGGTTTTGGCTGATTGTCTAGCCTTCTGGCTACTTTCTTCATTATTGTGTAAATTTAGATCATGAGCTCATGTTTATCTAAACAGCTGACCTTGTAAGAGGCTTAGGTGTGAACGCTCGTAAGTTTCAGCAGAAAGTCGGCAAAGATTTATTTGTGTCCCTCCAATGATTGGCCCGCAAGGACCCGGTTTTTTACAAGTGTTCGTCCAATACTCCCTCGAGATGCAGGGGACTCAGACAGGGCTGCTTTGCGGCCCCCATTCTGGGGCAGGGGCTGTGGGCGGCCTGTGACCCGGGCAGGAGCCTCTCCGCGTGTGTCCCAGGGACCCATCTGCATGCAAACTTCGGTCACCTGGCAGGAAGCTACGATGCCCAGACCTATGCTTAGCTCTGCAGCGCGGTGTACTGTGCGGACACGTTCCACACACACTTCAAGTAAGAGGGCGGCCTGAGTGGAAAGGTGAGAGTTTGGGCAGCTGTGCAGACAAAGAAGGCGCCCTTTGGCCTGGGCCTAAAAGCTTGTGTCACTTCACTGGGCCTGCCTGGCTCTGAGGGCCCTGCCCTGGGCCCCCTGCTCCCCTGCCCTTTGTTCAGTCACAGCAGAGATGGCCACACCCACTCCCTCAGTGAGGGCAGTGTTCCAACCTCCCTCAGCCCCGCCCCCTCTCCGCAGGTTACCATGGACTACAGAGGCTGCATTCTGAGGCCAGGGCGTTCCGAGAATGCCAAGGGCAGACATGATGACCTTAAATGATTTCCTCTTGTGTCAGTGATGGTAAACTTTAGGAGCTAGGAAATGGTCCACTTGACAGAAATGTTCAAATTTACTGGCATTTCATATATTCTCTGCTCTAACATTGTCCTGACTCTTTCTGTATATTCTTTACTTATGTTTTGGTTTTCCTTAATCAAAGTGTGTCTTTTAAATCTGTTCAAAGAAGATTCTTTGGACTTACTAAATCACCTGAATTTTATACGTTTTCTGTTGTATTAAGTTCTGCTCATATCTTTATTTATCTTTTCTCTATGTTCTCAGGGTTTATTGTTTTCATCTTCTGATGTCAATTAAAACACTTGGTTATTCATTTTAATAAAGCTTTTTACTTATAAAGATTTGAACTTTTGAAGATTCCAGCTTACTTGTACGTGTCTAAGGGTCAGGTCCTCTCCATTGTTGCTGGCCTAAGGCTTAGTTCACCATACAGCAATGTATATATTGACCTATTTTCCCCTCGACTTTCTGTGATTCCCTACATCTCACCTTTCTTTGCAGACAAGCCATTTGAAATACCCTTAACTTATTTCACAGCCAATAAGTCTTTGACATAATGTGTATTTTTTAGAGAAATCTTCTTATATAATTAGGCAGAAAATCTGACCTGCCATAGTTTTCAAAACAGCATAAATTCACTCTTCTCAATGATTAATCTGTTGTATTACACAACCTTGGAGTATTTAGCTTTATCAATGACATGTCCTTGAAAAATGTTTTAGAGATCCTACCAGTCTTTGAAATCATCCTTGTGCCTTGTTTCAGTTCCAGTTTTATGTATATTTGCTGCCTTGCACCCGATTATTCCTACATCTGATGGATGGCCTTGGGAATCTAATTCTGGTATTGATGGTTTTGGCTGATTGTCTCCCCTTGTAGCTGCTTTCTTCATTATTGTGTAAATTTAGATCATGAGCTCATATTTAGCAAAACAGCTACCCTTGTAAGACGCTTAGGTGTGAACGCTCGTAAGTTTCAGCAGAAAGTCGGCAAAGATTTATTTGTGTCCCTCCAATGAGTGGCCCCCAAGGACCCCGTTTTCTACAAGTGTTGGTCCAATACTCCCTCTAGAGGCAGGGGACTCCGACAGGGCTGCTTTGCATCCCCCGATCTGAGGCAGGGGCTGTGGGCGGCCTGTGACCCGGGCAGGAGCCTCTCCGCGTGTGTCCCAGGGACCAATCTGCCTGCGAACTTCGGTCACCTGGCAGGAAGCTACGATGCCCAGACCTATGCTTAGCTGTGCATCGTGGTGTACTGCGCGGACACGTTCCACACACACTTCAAGTAAGAGGGCGGCCTGAGTGGAAAGGTGAGAGTTTGGGCAGCTGTGCAGACAAAGAAGGCGCCCTTTGGCCTGGGCCTAAAAGCTTGTGACACTCCACTGGGCCTGCCGGGCTCTGAGGGCCCTGTCCTGGGCCCACTGCTCCCCTGCCCTTTGTTCAGTCACAGCAGAGATGGCCACACCCACTCCCTCAGTGAGGGCAGTGTTCCAACCTCCCTCAGCCCCGCCCCCTCTCCGCAGGTTACCATGGACTACAGAGGCTGCATTCTGAGGCCAGGGCGTTCCGAGAATGCCAAGGGCAGACATGATGACCTTAAATGATTTCCTCTTGTGTCAGTGTTGGTAAACTTTAGGAGCTAGGTAATGGTCCACTTGACAGAAATATTCAAATTTACTGGCATTTCATATATTCTCTGCTCTAACATTGTCCTGACTCTTTCTGTATATTCTTTACTTATGTTTTGGTTTTCCTTAATCAAAGTGTGTCTTTTACATCTTTTCAAAGAAAATTCTTTGGACTTACTAAATCACCTGAATTTTATACGTTTTCTGTTGTATTAAGTTCTGCTCATATCTTTATTTATCTTTTCGATATGTTCTCAGGGTTTATTGTTTTCATCTTCTGATGTCAATTAAAACACTTGGTTATTCATTTTAATAAATCTTTTTACTTATAAAGATTTGAACTTTTGAAGATTCCAGCTTACTTGTACGTGTCTAAGGGTCAGGTCCTCTCCATTGTTGCTGGCCTAAGGCTTAGTTCACCATACAGCAATGTATATATTGACCTATTTTCCCCTCGACTTTCTGTGATTCCCTACATCTCACCTTTCTTTGCAGACAAGCCATTTGAAATACCCTTAACTTATTTCACAGCCAATAAGTCTTTGAAATAATGTGTATTTTTTAGAGAAATCTTCTTCTATAATTAGTCAGAAAATCTGACCTGCCATAGTTTTCAAAACAGCATAATTTCACTCTTCTCAATGATTAATCTGTAGTATTACACAACCTTGGAGTATTTAGCTTTATCAATGACATGTCCTTGAAAAATGTTTGAGAGATCCTACCAGTCTTTGAAAACATCCTTGTGCCTTGTTTCAGTTCCAGTTTTATGTATATTTTCTGCCTTGCACCCGATTATTCCTACATCTGATGGATGGCCTTGGGAATCTAATTCTGGTATTGATGGTTTTGGCTGATTGTCTCCCCTTGTAGCTGCTTTCTTCATTATTGTGTAAATTTAGATCATGAGCTCATGTTTAGCTAAACAGCTGACCTTGTAAGAGGCTTAGGTGTGAACGCTCATAAGTTTCAGCAGAGAATCGGCAAAGATTTATTTGTGTCCCTCCAATGAGTGGCCCGCAAGGACCCCGTTTTCTACAAGTGTTGGTGCAAAACTCCCTCTAGAGGCAGGGGACTCAGACAGGGCAGCTTTGCGGCCCCTGATCTGGGGCAGGGGCAGTGGGCGGCCTGTGACCTGGGCAGGAGCCTCTCCGCGTGTGTCCCAGGGACCCATCTGCCTGCGAACTTCGGTCACCTGGCAGGAAGCTAGGATGCCCAGACCTATGCTTAGCTGTGCAGCGCGGTATACTGCGCGGACACGTTCCACACACACTTCAAGTAAGAGGGCGGCCTGAGTGGAAAGGTGAGAGTTTGGGCAGCTGTGCACACAAAGAAGGCGCCCTTTGGCCTGGGCCTAAAAGCTTGTGACACTCCACTGGGCCTGCCGGGCTCTGAGGGCCCTGCCCTGGGCCCCCTGCTCCCCTGCCCTTTGTTCAGTCACAGCAGAGATGGCCACACCCACTCCCTCAGTGAGGGCAGTGTTCCAACCTCCCTCAGCCCCGCCCCCTCTCCGCAGGTTACCATGGACTACAGAGGCTGCATTCTGAGGCCAGGGCGTTCCGAGAATGCCAAGGGCAGACATGATGACCTTAAATGATTTCCTCTTGTGTCAGTGTTGGTAAACTTTAGGAGCTAGGAAATGGTCCACTTGACAGAAATGTTCAAATTTACTGGCATTTCATATATTGTCTGCTCTAACATTGTCCTGACTCTTTCTGTATATTCTTTACTTATGTTTTGGTTTTCCTTAATCAAAGTGTGTCTTTTAATTCTTTTCAAAGAAGATTCTTTGGACTTACTAAATCACCTGAATTTTATACGTTTTCTGTTGTATTAAGTTCTGCTCATATCTTTATTTATCTTTTCTCTATGTTCTCAGGGTTTATTGTTTTCATCTTCTGATGTCAATTAAAACACTTGGTTATTGATTTTAATAAATCTTTTTACTAATAAAGATTTGAACTTTTGAAGATTCCAGCTTACTTGTACGTGTCTAAGGGTCAGGTCCTCTCCATTGTTGCTGGCCTAAGGCTTAGTTCACCATACAGCAATGTATATATTGACCTATTTTCCCCTCGACTTTCTGTGATTCCCTACATCTCACCTTTCTTTGCAGACAAGCCATTTGAAATATCCTTAACTTATTTCACAGCCAATAAGTCTTTGAAATAATGTGTATTTTTTAGAGAAATCTTCTTATATAATTAGGCAGAAAATCTGACCTGCCATAGTTTTCAAAACAGCATAATTTCACTCTTCTCAATGATTAATCTGTTGTATTACACAACCTTGGAGTATTTAGCTTTATCAATGACATGTCCTTGAAAAATGTTTGAGAGATCCTACCAGTCTTTGAAAACATCCTTGTGCCTTGTTTCAGTTCCAGTTTTATGTATATTTTCTGCCTTGCACCGGATTATTCCTACATCTGATGGATGGCCTTGGGAATCTAATTCTGGTATTGATGGTTTTGGCTGATTGTCTCCCCTTGTAGCTGCTTTCTTCATTACTGTGTAAATTTAGATCATGAGCTCATGTTTAGCTAAACAGCTGACCTTGTAAGAGGCTTAGGTGTGAACGCTCATAAGTTTCAGCAGAGAGTCGGCAAAGATTTATTTGTGTCCCTCCAATGAGTGGCCCGCAAGGACCCCGTATTTTACAAGTGTTGGTCCAATACTCCCTCTAGAGGCAGGGGACTCAGACAGGGTTGCTTTGCGTCCCCCAATCTGGGGAAGGGGCAGTGGGCGGCCTGTGACCCGGGCAGGAGCCTCTCCGCGTGTGTCCCAGGGACCCATCTGCCTGCGAACTTCGGTCACCTGGCAGGAATCTACGATGTCCAGACCTATGCTTAGCTGTGCAGCGTGGTGTACTGCGTGGACACGTTCCACACACACTTCAAGTAAGAGGGCGGCCTGAGTGGAAAGGTGAGAGTTTGGGCAGCTGTGCAGACAAAGAAGGCGCCCTTTGGCCTGGGCCTAAATGCTTGTGACACTCCACTGGGCCTGCCGGGCTCTGAGGGCCCTGCCCTGGGCCCCCTGCTCCCCTGCCCTTTGTTCAGTCACAGCAGAGATGGCCACACCCACTCCCTCAGTGAGGGCAGTGTTCCAACCTCCCTCAGCCCCGCCCCCTCTCCGCAGGTTACCATGGACTACAGAGGCTGCATTCTGAGGCCAGGGCGTTCCGAGAATGCCAAGGGCAGACATGATGACCTTAAATGATTTCCTCTTGTGTCAGTGTTGGTAAACTTTAGGAGCTAGGAAATGGTCCACTTGACAGAAATGTTCAAATTTACTGGCATTTCATATATTCTCTGCTCTAACATTGTCCTGACTCTTTCTGTATATTCTTTACTTATGTTTTGGTTTTCCTTAATCAAAGTGTGTCTTTTAAATCTTTTCAAAGAAGATTCTTTGGACTTACTAAATCACCTGAATTTTATACGTTTTCTGTTGTATTAAGTTCTGCTCATATCTTTATTTATCTTTTCTCTATGTTCTCAGGGTTTATTGTTTTCATCTTCTGATGTCAATTAAAACACTTGGTTATTCATTTTAATAAATCTTTTTACTTATAAAGATTTGAACTTTTGAAGATTCCAGCTTACCTGTACGTGTCTAAGGGTCAGGTCCTCTCCATTGTTGCTGGCCTAAGGCTTAGTTCACCATACAGCAATGTATATATTGACCTATTTTCCCCTCGACTTACTGTGATTCCCTACATCTCACCTTTCTTTGCAGACAAGCCATTTGAAATACCCTTAACTTATTTCACAGCCAATAAGTCTTTGAAATAATGTGTATTTTTTAGAGAAATCTTCTTATAGAATTAGGCAGAAAATCTGACCTGCCATAGTTTTCAAAACAGCATAATTTCACTCTTCTCAATGATTAATCTGTTGTATTACACAACCTTGGAGTATTTAGCTTTATCAATGACATGTCCTTGAAAAATGTTTGAGAGATCCTACCAGTCTTTGAAAACATCCTTGTGCCTTGTTTCAGTTCCAGTTTTATGTATATTTTCTGCCTTGCACCCGATTATTCCTACATCTGATGGATGGCCTTGGGAATCTAATTCTGGTATTGATGGTTTTGGCTGATTGTCTCCCCTTGTAGCTGCTTTCTTCATTACTGTGTAAATTTAGATCATGAGCTCATGTTTAGCTAAACAGCTGACCTTGTAAGAGGCTTAGGTGTGAACGCTCGTAAGTTTCAGCAGAAAGTCGGCAAAGATTTATTTGTGTCCCTCCAATGAGTGGCCCGCAAGGACCCCGTTTTCTACACGTGTTGGTCCAATACTCCCTCTAGAGGCAGGGAATTTAGACAGGGCTGATTTGCGGCCCCCGATCTGGGGCAGGGGCAGTGGGCGGCCTGTGACCCGGGCAGGAGCCTCTCTGCGTGTGTCCCAGGGGCCCATCTGCCTGCGAATTTCGGTCACCTGGCAGGAAGCTACGATGCCCAGACCTATGCTTAGCTGTGCAGCGCGGTATACTGCGCGGACACGTTCCACACACACTTCAAGTAAGAGGGCGCCCTGAGTGGAAAGTTGAGAGTTTGGGGAGCTGTGCAGACAAAGAAGGCGCCCTTTGGCCTGGGCCTAAAAGCTTGTGACACTCCACTGGGCCTGCCGGGCTCTGAGGGCCCTGCCCTGGGCCCCCTGCTCCCCTGCCCTTTGTTCAGTCACAGCAGAGATGGCCACACCCACTCCCTCAGTGAGGGCAGTGTTCCAACCTCCCTCAGCCCCGCCCCCTCTCCGCAGGTTACCATGGCTACAGAGGCTGCATTCTGAGGCCAGGGCGTTCCAAGAATGCCAAGGGCAGACATGATGACCTTAAATGATTTCCTCTTGTGTGAGTGTTGGTAAACTTTAGGAGCTAGGAAATGGTCCACTTTACAGAAATGTTCAAATTTACTGGCATTTCATATATTGTCTGCTCTAACATTGTCCTGACTCTTTCTGTATATTCTTTACTTATGTTTTGGTTTTCCTTAATCAAAGTGTGTCTTTTAATTCTTTTCAAAGAAGATTCTTTGGACTTACTAAATCACCTGAATTTTATACGTTTTCTGTTGTATTAAGTTCTGCTCATATCTTTATTTATCTTTTTTCTATGTTCTCAGGGTTTATTGTTTTCATCTTCTGATGTCAATTAAAACACTTGGTTATTCATTTTAATAAATCTTTTTACTTATAAAGATTTGAACTTTTGAAGATTCCAGCTTACTTGTTCGTGTCTAAGGGTCAGGTCCTCTCCATTGTTGCTGGCCTAAGGCTTAGTTCACCATACAGCAATGTATATATTGACCTATTTTCTCCTCGACTTTCTGTGATTCCCTACATCTCACCTTTCTTGGCAGACAAGCCATTTGAAATACCCTTAACTTATTTCACAGCCAATAAGTCTTTGAAATAATGTGTATTTTTTAGAGAAATCTTCTTATATAATTAGGCAGAAAATCTGACCTGGCATAGTTTTCAAAACAGCATAATTTCACTCTTCTCAATGCTTAATCTGTTGTATTACACAACCTTGGAGTATTTAGCTTTATCAATGACATGTCCTTGAAAAATGTTTTAGAGATCCTACCAGTCTTTGAAAACATCCTTGTGCCTTGTTTCAGTTCCAGTTTTATGTATATTTTCTGCCTTGCACCCGATTATTCCTACATCTGATGGATGGCCTTGGGAATCTAATTCTGGTATTGATGGTTTTGGCTGATTGTCTCCCCTTGTAGCTGCTTTCTTCATTATTGTGTAAATTTAGATCATGAGCTCATGTTTAGCTAAACAGCTGACCTTGTAAGAGGCTTAAGTGTGAATGCTCGTAAGTTTCAGCAGAGAGTCGGCAAAGATTTATTTGTGTCCCTCCAATGAGTGGCCCGCAAGGACCCCGTTTTCTACAAGTGTTGGTCCAATACTCCCTCTAGAGGCAGGGGACTCAGACAGGGCTGCTTTGCGGCCCCCGTTCTGGGGCAGGGGCAGTGGGCGGCCTGTGACCCGGGCAGGAGCCTCTCCGCGTGTGTCCCAGGGACCCATCTGCCTGCTAACTTCGGTCACGTGGCAGGAAGCTACGATGCCCAGACCTATGCTTAGATGTGCAGTGCGGTGTACTGCGTGGACACGTTGCACACACACTTCAAGTAAGAGGTCGGCCTGAGTGGAAAGGTGAGAATTTGGGCAGCTGTACAGACAAAGAAGGCGCCCTTTGGCCTGGGCCTAAAATCTTGTGACACTCCACTGGGCCTGCCAGGCTCTGAGGGCCCAGCCCTGGGCCCCATGCTCCCCTGCCCTTTGTTCAGTCACAGCAGAGATGGCCACACCCACTCCCTCAGTGAGGGCAGTGTTCCAACCTCCCTCAGCCCCGCCCCCTCTCCGCAGGTTACCATGGACTACAGAGGCTGCATTCTGAGGACAGGGCGTTCTGAGAATGCCAAGGGCAGACATGATGACCTTAAATGATTTCCTCTTGTGTCAGTGTTGGTAAACTTTAGGAGCTAGGAAATGGTCCACTTTACAGAAATGTTCAAATTTACTGGCATTTCATATATTCTCTGCTCTAACATTGTCCTGACTCTTTCTGTATATTCTTTACTTATGTTTTGGTTTTCCTTAATCAAAGTGTGTCTTTTAAATCTTTTCAAAGAAGATTCTTTGGACTTACTAAATCACCTGAATTTTATACGTTTTCTGTTGTATTAAGTTCTGCTCATATCTTTATTTATCTTTTCTCTATGTTCTCAGGGTTTATTGTTTTCATCTTCTGATGTCAATTAAAACACTTGGTTATTCATTTTAATAAATCTTTTTACTTATAAAGATTTGAACTTTTGAAGATTCCAGCTTACTTGTACGTGTCTAAGGGTCAGGTCCTCTCCATTGTTGCTGGCCTAAGCCTTAGTTCACCATACAGCAATGTATATATTGACCTATTTTCCCCTCGACTTTCTGTGATTCCCTACATCTCACCTTTCTTTGCAGACAAGCCATTTGAAATACCCTTAACTTATTTCACAGCCAATAAGTCTTTGAAATAATGTGTATTTTTTAGAGAATTCTTCTTATAGAATTAGGCAGAAAATCTGACCTGCCATAGTTTTCAAAACAGCATAATTTCACTCTTCTCAATGATTAATCTGTTGTATTACACAACCTTGGAGTATTTAGCTTTATCAATGACATGTCCTTGAAAAATGTTTTAGAGATCCTACCAGTCTTTGAAAACATCCTTGTGCCTTGTTTCAGTTCCAGTTTTATGTATATTTTCTGCCTTGCACCCGATTATTCCTACATCTGATGGATGGCCTTGGGAATCTAATTCTGGTATTGATGGTTTTGGCTGATTGTCTCCCCTTGTAGCTGCTTTCTTCATTATTGTGTAAATTTAGATCATGAGCTCATGTTTAGCTAAACAGCTGACCTTGTAAGAGGCTTAAGTGTGAATGCTCGTAAGTTTCAGCAGAGAGTCGGCAAAGATTTATTTGTGTCCCTCCAATGAGTGGCCCGCAAGGACCCCGTTTTCTACAAGTGTTGGTGCAATACTCCCTCTAGAGGCAGGGGACTCAGACAGGGCTGCTTTGCGGCCCCCGATCTGGGGCAGGGGCAGTGGGCGGCCTGTGACCCGGGCAGGAGCCTCTCCGCGTGTGTCCCAGGGACCCATCTGCCTGCTAACTTCGGTCACGTGGCAGGAAGCTACGATGCCCAGACCTATGCTTAGATGTGCAGTGCGGTGTACTGCGTGGACACGTTGCACACACACTTCAAGTAAGAGGCCGGCCTGAGTGGAAAGGTGAGAATTTGGGCAGCTGTACAGACAAAGAAGGCGCCCTTTGGCCTGGGCCTAAAATCTTGTGACACTCCACGGGGCCTGCCAGGCTCTGAGGGCCCTGCTCTGGGCCCCTGCTCCCCTGTCCTTTGTTCAGTCACAGCAGAGATGGCCACACCCACTCCCTCAGTGAGGGCAGTGTTCCAACCTCCCTCAGCCCCGCTCCCTCTCCGCAGGTTACCATGGACTACAGAGGCTGCATTCTGAGGCCAGGGCGTTCCGAGAATGCCAAGGGCAGACATGATGACCTTAAATGATTTCCTCTTGTGTCAGTGTTGGTAAACTTTAGGAGCTAGGAAATGGTCCACTTGACAGAAATGTTCAAATTTACTGGCATTTCATATATTCTCTGCTCTAACATTGTCCTGACTCTTTCTGTATATTCTTTACTTATGTTTTGGTTTTCCTTAATCAAAGTGTGTCTTTTAAATCTTTTCAAAGAAGATTCTTTGGACTTACTAAATCACCTGAATTTTATACGTTTTCTGTTGTATTAAGTTCTGCTCATATCTTTATTTATCTTTTCTCTATGTTCTCAGGGTTTATTGTTTTCATCTTCTGATGTCAATTAAAACACTTGGTTATTGATTTTAATAAAACTTTTTACTTATAAAGATTTGAACTTTTGAAGATTCCAGCTTACTTGTACGTGTCTAAGGGTCAGGTCCTCTCCATTTTTGCTAGCCTAAGGCTTAGTTCACCATACAGCAATGTATATATTGACCTATTTTCCCCTCGACTTTCTGTGATTCCCTACATCTCACCTTTCTTTGCAGACAAGCCATTTGAAATACCCTTAACTTATTTCACAGCCAATAAGTCTTTGAAATAATGTGTATTTTTTAGAGAAATCTTCTTATATAATTAGGCAGAAAGTCTGACCTGCCATAGTTTTCAAAACAGCATAATTTCACTCTTCTCAATGATTAATCTGTTGTATTACACAACCTTGGAGTATTTAGCTTTATCAAGGACATGTCCTTGAAAAATGTTTTAGAGATCCTACCAGTCTTTGAAAACATCCTTGTGCCTTGTTTCAGTTCCAGTTTTATGTATATTTTCTGCCTTGCACCCGATTATTCCTACATCTGATGGATGGCCTTGGGAATCTAATTCTGGTATTGATGGTTTTGGCTGATTGTCTCACCTTGTAGCTGCTTTCTTCATTATTGTGTAAATTTAGATCATGAGCTCATGTTTAGCTAAACAGCTGACCTTGTAAGAGGCTTAGGTGTGAATGCTCGTAAGTTTCAGCAGAGAGTCGGCAAAGATTTATTTTTGTCCCTCCAATGAGTGGCCTGCAAGGACCCCGTTTTATACAAGTGTTGGTCCAATACTCCCTCTAGAGGCAGGGGACTCAGACAGGGCTGCTTTGCGGACCCAGATCTGGGGCAGGGGCAGTGGGCGGCCTGTGACCCGGGCAGGAGCCTCTCCGCGTGTGTCCCAGGGACCCATCTTCCTGCGAACTTCTGTCACGTGGCAGGAAGCTACGATGCCCAGACCTATGCTTAGCTGTGCAGTGCGGTGTACTGCGCGGACACGTTGCACACACACTTCAAGTAAGAGGTCGGCCTGAGTGGAAAGGTGAGAATTTGGGCAGCTGTGCAGACAAAGAAGGCGCCCTTTGGCCTGGGCCTAAGATCTTGTGACACTCCACTGGGCCTGCTGGGCTCTGAGGGCCCTACCCTGGGCCCCCTGCTCCCCTGCCCTTTGTTCAGTCACAGCAGAGATGGCCACACCCACTCCCTCAGTGATGGCAGTGTTCCAACCTCCCTCAGCCCCGCCACCTCTCTGCAGGTTACCATGGACTACAGAGGCTGCATTCTGAGGCCAGGGCGTTCCGAGAATGCCAAGGGCAGACATGATGACCTTAAATGATTTCCTCTTGTGTCAGTGTTGGTAAAGTTTAGGAGCTAGGAAATGGTCCACTTGACAGAAATGTTGAAATTTACTGGCATTTCATATATTCTCTGCTCTAACATTGTCCTGACTCTTTCTGTATATTCTTTACTTATGTTTTGGTTTTCCTTAATCAAAGTGTGTCTTTTAAATCTTTTCAAAGAAGATTCTTTGGACTTACTAAATCACCTGAATTTTATACGTTTTCTGTTGTATTAAGTTCTGCTCATATCTTTATTTATCTTTTCTCTATGTTCTCAGGGTTTATTGTTTTCATCTTCTGATGTCAATTAAAACACTTGGTTATTCATTTTAATAAATCTTTTTACTTATAAAGATTTGAACTTTTGAAGATTCCAGCTTACTTGTACGTGTCTAAGGGTCAGTTCCTCTCCATTGTTGCTGGCCTAAGCCTTAGTTCACCATACAGCAATGTATATATTGACCTATTTTCCCCTCGACTTTCTGTGATTCCCTACATCTCACCTTTCTTTGCAGACAAGCCATTTGAAATACCCTTAACTTATTTCACAGCCAATAAGTCTTTGAAATAATGTGTATTTTTTAGAGAAATCTTCTTATAGAATTAGGCAGAAAATCTGACCTGCCATAGTTTTCAAAACAGCATAATTTCACTCTTCTCAATGATTAATCTGTTGTATTACACAACCTTGGAGTATTTAGCTTTATCAATGACATGTCCTTGAAAAATGTTTTAGAGATCCTACCAGTCTTTGAAAACATCCTTGTGCCTTGTTTCAGTTCCAGTTTTATGTATATTTTCTGCCTTGCACCCGATTATTCCTTCATCTGATGGATGGCCTTGGGAATCTAATTCTGGTATTGATGGTTTTGTCTGATTGTCTCGCCTTCTGGCTACTTTCTTCATTATTGTGTAAATTTGGATCATGAGCTCATGTTTAGCTAAACAGCTGACCTTGTAAGAGGCTTAGGTGTGAACGCTCGTAAGTTTCAGCAGAGAGTCGGCAAAGATTTATTGGTGTCCCTCCAATGAGTGGCCCGCAAGGACCCCGTTTTCTACAAGTGTTGGTCCAATACTCCCTCTAGAGAGAGGGGACTCAGACAGGGCTGCTTTGCGGCCCCCGATCTGGGGCAGGGGCAGTGGGCGGCCTGTGACCCGGGCAGGAGCCTCTCCGCGTGTGTCCCAGGAACCCATCTGCCTGCAAACTTCGGTCACCTGGCAGGGAGATACGATGACCAGACCTATGCTTAACTGTGCAGCACGGTGTACTGTGCGGACAGGTTCCACACACACTTCAAGTAAGAGGGCGGCCTGAGTTGAAAGGTGAGAGTTTGGGCAGCTGTGTAGACAAAGAAGGCGCCCTTTGGCCTGGGCCTAAAAGCTTGTGACACTCCACTTGGCCAGCCAGGCTCTAAGGGCCCTGCCCTTGGCCCCATGCTCCCCTGCCCTTTGTTCAGTCACAGCAGAGATGGCCACACCCACTCCCTCAGTGAGGGCAGTGTTCCAACCTCCCTCAGCCCCGCCCCCTCTCCGCAGGTTACCATGGACTACAGAGGCTGCATTCTGAGGCCAGGGCGTTCCGAGAATGCCAAGGGCAGACATGATGACCTTAAATGATTTCCTCTTGTGTCAGTGTTGGTAAACTTTAGGAGCTAGGAAATGGTCCACTTTACAGAAATGTTCAAATTTACTGGCATTTCATATATTCTCTGCTCTAACATTGTCCTGACTCTTTCTGTATATTCTTTACTTATGTTTTGGTTTTCCTTAATCAAAGTGTGTCTTTTAAATCTTTTCAAAGAAGATTCTTTGGACTTACTAAATCACCTGAATTTTATACGTTTTCTGTTGTATTAAGTTCTGCTCATATCTTTATTTATCTTTTTTCTATGTTCTCAGGGTTTATTGTTTTCATCTTCTGATGTCAATTAAAACACTTGGTTATTCATTTTAATAAATCTTTTTACTTATAAAGATTTGAACTTTTGAAGATTCCAGCTTACTTGTACGTGTCTAAGGGTCAGGTCCTCTCCATTGTTGCTGGCCTAAGGCTTAGTTCACCATACAGCAATGTATATATTGACCTATTTTCCCCTCGACTTTCTGTGATTCCCTACATCTCACCTTTCTTTGCAGACAAGCCATTTGAAATACCCTTAACTTATTTCACAGCCAAGAAGTCTTTGAAATAATGTGTATTTTTTAGAGAAATCTTCTTATAGAATTAGGCAGAAAATCTGACCTGCCATAGTTTTCAAAACAGCATAATTTCACTCTTCTCAATGATTAATCTGTTGTATTACACAACCTTGGAGTATTTAGCTTTATCAATGACATGTCCTTGAAAAATGTTTTAGAGATCCTACCAGTCTTTGAAAACATCCTTGTGCCTTGTTTCAGTTCCAGTTTTATGTATATTTTCTGCCTTGCACCCGATTATTCCTACATCTGATGGATGGCCTTGGGAATCTAATTCTGGTATTGATGGTTTTGGCTGATTGTCTCCCCTTGTAGCTGCTTTCTTCATTATTGTGTAAATTTAGATCATGAGCTCATGTTTAGCTAAACAGCTGACCTTGTAAGAGGCTTATGTGTGAACGCTCGTAAGTTTCAGCAGAGAGTCGGCAAAGATTTATTTGTGTCCCTCCAATGAGTGGCCCGCAAGGACCCCGTTTTCTACAAGTGTTGGTCCAATACTCCCTCTAGAGGCAGGGGACTCAGACAGGGCTGCTTTGCGGCCCCCGATCTGGGGCAGGGGCAGTGGGCGGCCTGTGACCCGGGCAGGAGCCTCTCCGCGTGTGTCCAAGGGACCCATCTGCCTGCTAACTTCGGTCACGTGGCAGGAAGCTACGATGCCCAGACCTATGCTTAGATGTGCAGTGCGGTGTACTGCGTGGACACGTTGCACACACACTTCAAGTAAGAGGTCGGCCTGAGTGGAAAGGTGAGAATTTGGGCAGCTGTACAGACAAAGAAGGCGCCCTTTGGCCTGGGCCTAAAATCTTGTGACACTCCACTGGGCCTGCCGTGCTCTGAGGGCCCTACCCTGGGCCCCCTGCTCCCCTGCCCTTTGTTCAGTCACAGCAGAGATGGCCACACCCACTCCCTCAGTGAGGGCAGTGTTCCAACCTCCCTCAGCCCCGCCCCCTCTCCGCAGGTTACCATGGACTACAGAGGCTGCATTCTGAGGCCAGGGCGTTCTGAGAATGCCAAGGGCAGACATGATGACCTTAAATGATTTCCTCTTGTGTCAGTGTTGGTAAACTTTAGGAGCTAGGAAATGGTCCACTTGACAGAAATGTTCAAATTTACTGGCATTTCATATATTCTCTGCTCTAACATTGTCCTGACTCTTTCTGTATATTCTTTACTTATGTTTTGGTTTTCCTTAATCAAAGTGTGTCTTTTAAATCTTTTCAAAGAAGATTCTTTGGACTTACTAAATCACCTGAATTTTATACGTTTTCTGTTGTATTAAGTTCTGCTCATATCTTTATTTATCTTTTCTCTATGTTCTCAGGGTTTATTGTTTTCATCTTCTGATGTCAATTAAAACACTTGGTTATTCATTTTAATAAATCTTTTTACTTATAAAGATTTGAACTTTTGAAGATTCCAGCTTACTTGTACGTGTCTAAGGGTCAGGTCCTCTCCATTGTTGCTGGCCTAAGCCTTAGTTCACCATACAGCAATGTATATATTGACCTATTTTCCCCTCGACTTTCTGTGATTCCCTACATCTCACCTTTCTTTGCACACAACCCATTTGAAATACCCTTAACTTATTTCACAGCCAAGAAGTCTTTGAAATAATGTGTATTTTTTAGAGAAATCTTCTTATATAATTAGGCAGAAAATCTGACCTGCCATAGTTTTCAAAACAGCATAATTTCACTCTTCTCAATGATTAATGTGTTGTATTACACAACCTTGGAGTATTTAGCTTTATCAATGACATGTCCTTGAAAAATGTTTTAGAGATCCTACCAGTCTTTGAAAACATCCTTGTGCCTTGTTTCAGTTCCAGTTTTATGTATATTTTCTGCCTTGCACCCGATTATTCCTTCATCTGATGGATGGCCTTGGGAATCTAATTCTGGTATTGATGGTTTTGGCTGATTGTCTCCCCTTGTAGCTGCTTTCTTCATTATTGTGTAAATTTAGATCATGAGCTCATGTTTAGCTAAAGAGCTGACCTTGTAAGAGGCTTAGGTGTGAACGCTCGTAAGTTTCAGCAGAAAGTCGGCAAAGATTTATTTGTGTCCCTCCAATGAGTGGCCCGCAAGGACCCCGTTTTATACAAGTGTTGGTCCAATAATCCCTCTAGAGGCAGGGGACTCAGACAGGGCCGCTTTGCGGCCCCCGATATGGGGCAGGGGCCATGGGCGGCCTGTGAACCGGGCAGCAGCCTCTCCGTGTGTGTCCCAGGGACCCATCTGCCTGCGATCTTCGGTCACCTGGCAGGAAGCTACGATGCCCAGACCTATACGTAGCTGTGCAGTGCGGTGTACTGCGTGGACACTTTGCACACACACTTCAAGTAAGAGGGGGGCCTGAGTGGAGAGGTGAGAATTTGGGCAGCTGTGCAGACAAAGAAGGTGCCCTTTGGCCTGGGCCTAAAATCTTGTGACACTCCACTTGGCCTGCCAGGCTCTGAGGGCCCTGCTCTGGGCCCCTGCTCCCCTGCCCTTTGTTCAGTCACAGCAGAGATGGCCACACCCACTCCCTCAGTGAGGGCAGTGTTCCAACCTCCCTCAGCCCCGCCCCCTCTCCGCAGGTTACCATGGACTACAGAGGCTGCATTCTGAGGCCAGGGCGTTCCGAGAATGCCAAGGGCAGACATGATGACCTTAAATGATTTCCTCTTGTGTCAGTGTTGGTAAAGTTTAGGAGCTAGGAAATGGTCCACTTGACAGAAATGTTCAAATTTACTGGCATTTCATATATTCTCTGCTCTAACATTGTCCTGACTCTTTCTGTATATTCTTTGCTTATGTTTTGGTTTTCCTTAATCAAAGTGTGTCTTTTAAATCTTTTCAAAGAAGATTCTTTGGACTTACTAAATCACCTGAATTTTATACGTTTTCTGTTGTATTAAGTTCTGCTCATATCTTTATTTATCTTTTCTCTATGTTCTCAGGGTTTATTGTTTTCATCTTCTGATGTCAATTAAAACACTTGGTTATTGATTTTAATAAAACTTTTTACTTATAAAGATTTGAACTTTTGAAGATTCCAGCTTACTTGTACGTGTCTAAGGGTCAGGTCCTCTCCATTGTTGCTGGCCTAAGGCTTAGTTCACCATACAGCAATGTATATATTGACCTATTTTCCCCTCGACTTTCTGTGATTCCCTACATCTCACCTTTCTTTGCAGACAAGCCATTTGAAATACCCTTAACTTATTTCACAGTCAATAAGTCTTTGAAATAATGTGTATTTTTTAGAGAAATCTTCTTATATAATTAGGCAGAAAGTCTGACCTGCCATAGTTTTCAAAACAGCATAATTTCACTCTTCTCAATGATTAATCTGTTGTATTACACAACCTTGGAGTATTTAGCTTTATCAATGACATGTCCTTGAAAAATGTTTTAGAGATCCTACCAGTCTTTGAAAACATCCTTGTGCCTTGTTTCTGTTCCAGTTTTATGTATATTTTCTGCCTTGCACCCGATTATTCCTACATCTGATGGATGGCCTTGGGAATCTAATTCTGGTATTGATGGTTTTGGCTGATTGTCTCCCCTTGTAGCTGCTTTCTTCATTATTGTGTAAATTTAGATCATGAGCTCATGTTTAGCTAAACAGCTGACCTTGTAAGAGGCTTAGGTGTGAATGCTCGTAAGTTTCAGCAGAGAGTCGGCAAAGATTTATTTGTGTCCCTCCAATGAGTGGCCTGCAAGGACCCCGTTTTATACAAGTGTTGGTCCAATACTCCCTCTAGAGGCAGGGGACTCAGACAGGGCTGCTTTGCGGACCCAGATCTGGGGCAGGGGCAGTGGGCGGCCTGTGACCCGGGCAGGAGCCTCTCTGCGTGTGTCCCAGGGACCCATCTTCCTGCGAACTTCTGTCACGTGGCAGGAAGCTACGATGCCCAGACCTATGCTTAGCTGTGCAGTGCGGTGTACTGCGCGGACACGTTGCACACACACTTCAAGTAAGAGGTCGGCCTGAGTGGAAAGGTGAGAATTTGGGCAGCTGTGCAGACAAAGAAGGCGCCCTTTGGCCTGGGCCTAAGATCTTGTGACACTCCACTGGGCCTGCCGGGCTCTGAGGGCCCTACCCTGGGCCCCCTGCTCCCCTGCCCTTTGTTCAGTCACAGCAGAGATGGCCACACCCACTCCCTCAGTGATGGCAGTGTTCCAACCTCCCTCAGCCCCGCCACCTCTCTGCAGGTTACCATGGACTACAGAGGCTGCATTCTGAGGCCAGGGCGTTCCGAGAATGCCAAGGGCAGACATGATGACCTTAAATGATTTCCTCTTGTGTCAGTGTTGGTAAACTTTAGGAGCTAGGAAATGGTCCACTTGACAGAAATGTTCAAATTTACTGGCATTTCATATATTCTCTGCTCTAACATTGTCCTGACTCTTTCTGTATATTCTTTACTTATGTTTTGGTTTTCCTTAATCAAAGTGTGTCTTTTAAATCTTTTCAAAGAAGATTCTTTGGACTTACTAAATCACCTGAATTTTATACGTTTTCTGTTGTATTAAGTTCTGCTCATATCTTTATTTATCTTTTCTCTATGTTCTCAGGGTTTATTGTTTTCATCTTCTGATGTCAATTAAAACACTTGGTTATTCATTTTAATAAATCTTTTTACTTATAAAGATTTGAACTTTTGAAGATTCCAGCTTACTTGTACGTGTCTAAGGGTCAGGTCCTCTCCATTGTTGCTGGCCTAAGCCTTAGTTCACCATACAGCAATGTATATATTGACCTATTTTCCCCTCGACTTTCTGTGATTCCCTACATCTCACCTTTCTTTGCACACAACCCATTTGAAATACCCTTAACTTATTTCACAGCCAATAAGTCTTTGAAATAATGTGTATTTTTTAGAGAAATCTTCTTATATAATTAGGCAGAAAATCTGACCTGCCATAGTTTTCAAAACAGCATAATTTCACTCTTCTCAATGATTAATGTGTTGTATTACACAACCTTGGAGTATTTAGCTTTATCAATGACATGTCCTTGAAAAATGTTTTAGAGATCCTACCAGTCTTTGAAAACATCCTTGTGCCTTGTTTCAGTTCCAGTTTTATGTATATTTTCTGCCGTGCACCCGATTATTCCTTCATCTGATGGATGGCCTTGGGAATCTAATTCTGGTATTGATGGTTTTGGCTGATTGTCTCCCCTTGTAGCTGCTTTCTTCATTATTGTGTAAATTTAGATCATGAGCTCATGTTTAGCTAAAGAGCTGACCTTGTAAGAGGCTTAGGTGTGAACGCTCGTAAGTTTCAGCAGAAAGTCGGCAAAGATTTATTTGTGTCCCTCCAATGAGTGGCCCGCAAGGACCCCGTTTTATACAAGTGTTGGTCCAATAATCCCTCTAGAGGCAGGGGACTCAGACAGGGCCGCTTTGCGGCCCCCGATATGGGGCAGGGGCCATGGGCGGCCTGTGAACCGGGCAGCAGCCTCTCCGTGTGTGTCCCAGGGACCCATCTGCCTGCGAACTTCGGTCACCTGGCAGGAAGCTACGATGCCCAGACCTATACGTAGCTGTGCAGTGCGGTGTACTGCGTGGACACTTTGCAAACACACTTCAAGTAAGAGGGGGGCCTGAGTGGAGAGGTGAGAATTTGGGCAGCTGTGCAGACAAAGAAGGTGCCCTTTGGCCTGGGCCTAAAATCTTGTGACACCCCACTGGGCCTGCCAGGCTCTGAGGGCCCTGCTCTGGGCCCCTGCTCCCCTGCCCTTTGTTCAGTCACAGCAGAGATGGCCACACCCACTCCCTCAGTGAGGGCAGTGTTCCAACCTCCCTCAGCCCCGCCCCCTCTCCGCAGGTTACCATGGACTACAGAGGCTGCATTCTGAGGCCAGGGCGTTCCGAGAATGCCAAGGGCATACATGATGACCTTAAATGATTTCCTCTTGTGTCAGTGTTGGTAAACTTTAGGAGCTAGGAAATGGTCCACTTGACAGAAATGTTCAAATTTACTGGCATTTCATATATTCTCTGCTCTAACATTGTCCTGACTCTTTCTGTATATTCTTTACTTATGTTTTGGTTTTCCTTAATCAAAGTGTGTCTTTTAAATCTTTTCAAAGAAGATTCTTTGGACTTACTAAATCACCTGAATTTTATACGTTTTCTGTTGTATTAAGTTCTGCTCATATCTTTATTTATCTTTTCTCTATGTTCTCAGGGTTTATTGTTTTCATCTTCTGATGTCAATTAAAACACTTGGTTATTGATTTTAATAAAACTTTTTACTTATAAAGATTTGAACTTTTGAAGATTCCAGCTTACTTGTACGTGTCTAAGGGTCAGGTCCTCTCCATTGTTGCTGGCCTAAGGCTTAGTTCACCATACAGCAATGTATATATTGACCTATTTTCCCCTCGACTTTCTGTGATTCCCTACATCTCACCTTTCTTTGCAGACAAGCCATTTGAAATACCCTTAACTTATTTCACAGCCAATAAGTCTTTGAAATAATGTGTATTTTTTAGAGAAATCTTCTTATATAATTAGGCAGAAAGTCTGACCTGCCATAGTTTTCAAAACAGCATAATTTCACTCTTCTCAATGATTAATCTGTTGTATTACACAACCTTGGAGTATTTAGCTTTATCAATGACATGTCCTTGAAAAATGTTTTAGAGATCCTACCAGTCTTTGAAAACATCCTTGTGCCTTGTTTCTGTTCCAGTTTTATGTATATTTTCTGCCTTGCACCCGATTATTCCTACATCTGATGGATGGCCTTGGGAATCTAATTCTGGTATTGATGGTTTTGGCTGATTGTCTCCCCTTGTAGCTGCTTTCTTCATTATTGTGTAAATTTAGATCATGAGCTCATGTTTAGCTAAACAGCTGACCTTGTAAGAGGCTTAGGTGTGAATGCTCGTAAGTTTCAGCAGAGAGTCGGCAAAGATTTATTTGTGTCCCTCCAATGAGTGGCCTGCAAGGACCCCGTTTTATACAAGTGTTGGTCCAATACTCCCTCTAGAGGCAGGGGACTCAGACAGGGCTGCTTTGCGGACCCAGATCTGGGGCAGGGGCAGTGGGCGGCCTGTGACCCGGGCAGGAGCCTCTCTGCGTGTGTCCCAGGGACCCATCTTCCTGTGAACTTCTGTCACGTGGCAGGAAGCTACGATGCCCAGACCTATGCTTAGCTGTGCAGTGCGGTGTACTGCGCGGACACGTTGCACACACACTTCAAGTAAGAGGTCGGCCTGAGTGGAAAGGTGAGAATTTGGGCAGCTGTGCAGACAAAGAAGGCGCCCTTTGGCCTGGGCCTAAGATCTTGTGACACTCCACTGGGCCTGCCGGGCTCTGAGGGCCCTACCCTGGGCCCCCTGCTCCCCTGCCCTTTGTTCAGTCACAGCAGAGATGGCCACACCCACTCCCTCAGTGATGGCAGTGTTCCAACCTCCCTCAGCCCCGCCACCTCTCTGCAGGTTACCATGGACTACAGAGGCTGCATTCTGAGGCCAGGGCGTTCCGACAATGCCAAGGGCAGACATGATGACCTTAAATGATTTCCTCTTGTGTCAGTGTTGGTAAACTTTAGGAGCTAGGAAATGGTCCACTTGACAGAAATGTTCAAATTTACTGGCATTTCATATATTCTCTGCTCTAACATTGTCCTGACTCTTTCTGTATATTCTTTACTTATGTTTTGGTTTTCCTTAATCAAAGTGTGTCTTTTAAATCTTTTCAAAGAAGATTCTTTGGACTTACTAAATCACCTGAATTTTATACGTTTTCTGTTGTATTAAGTTCTGCTCATATCTTTATTTATCTTTTCTCTATGTTCTCAGGGTTTATTGTTTTCATCTTCTGATGTCAATTAAAACACTTGGTTATTGATTTTAATAAATCTTTTTACTTATAAAGATTTGAACTTTTGAAGATTCCAGCTTACTTGTACGTGTCTAAGGGTCAGGTCCTCTCCATTGTTGCTGGCCTAAGCCTTAGTTCACCATACAGCAATGTATATATTGACCTATTTTCCCCTCGACTTTCTGTGATTCCCTACATCTCACCTTTCTTGGCAGACAAGCCATTTGAAATACCCTTAACTTATTTCACAGCCAAGAAGTCTTTGAAATAATGTGTATTTTTTAGAGAAATCTTCTTATATAATTAGGCAGAAAATCTGACCTGCCATAGTTTTCAAAACAGCATAATTTCACTCTTCTCAATGATTAATGTGTTGTATTACACAACCTTGGAGTATTTAGCTTTATCAATGACATGTCCTTGAAAAATGTTTTAGAGATCCTACCAGTCTTTGAAAACATCCTTGTGCCTTGTTTCAGTTCCAGTTTTATGTATATTTTCTGCCTTGCACCCGATTATTCCTTCATCTGATGGATGGCCTTGGGAATCTAATTCTGGTATTGATGGTTTTGGCTGATTGTCTCGCCTTCTGGCTACTTTCTTCATTATTGTGTAAATTTAGATCATGAGCTCATGTTTATCTAAACAGCTGACCTTGTAAGAGGCTTAGGTGTGAACGCTCGTAAGTTTCAGCAGAGAGTCGGCAAAGATTTATTGGTGTCCCTCCAATGAGTGGCCCGCAAGGACCCCGTTTTCTACAAGTGTTGGTCCAATACTCCCTCTAGAGGCAGGGGACTCAGACAGGGCTGCTTTGCGTCCCCCGATCTGGGGCAGGGGCCGTGGGCGGCCTGTGACCCAGGCAGGAGCCTCTCCGCGTGTGTCCCAGGGACCCATCTGCCTGCGAACTTCGGTCAGTTGGGAGGAAGCTACGATGCCCAGACCTATGCTTAGCTGTGCAGCGTGGTGTACTGCGTGGACACGTTCCACACACACTTCAAGTAAGAGGGCGGCCTGAGTGGAAAGGTGAGAGTTTGGGCAGCTGTGCAGACAAAGAACGCGCACTTTGGCCTGGGCCTAAAAGCTTGTGACACACCACTGGGCCTGCCGGGCTCTGAGGGCCCTGCCCTGGGACCCCTGCTCCCCTGCCCTTTGTTCAGTCACAGCTGAGATGGCCACACCCACTCCCTCAGTGAGGGCAGTGTTCCAACCTCCCTCAGCCCCGCCCCCTCTCCGCAGGTTACCATGGACTACAGAGGCTGCATTCTGAGGCCAGGGCGTTCCGAGAATGCCAAGGGCAGACATGATGACCTTAAATGATTTCCTCTTGTGTCAGTGTTGGTAAACTTTAGGAGCTAGGAAATGGTCCACTTGACAGAAATGTTCAAATTTACTGGCATTTCATATATTCTCTGCTCTAACATTGTCCTGACTCTTTCTGTATATTCTTTACTTATGTTTTGCTTTTCCTTAATCAAAGTGTGTCTTTTAAATCTTTTCAAAGAAGATTCTTTGGACTTACTAAATCACCTGAATTTTATACGTTTTCTGTTGTATTAAGTTCTGCTCATATCTTTATTTATCTTTTCTCTATGTTCTCAGGGTTTATTGTTTTCATCTTCTGATGTCAATTAAAACACTTGGTTATTCATTTTAATAAATCTTTTTACTTATAAAGATTTGAACTTTTGAAGATTCCAGCTTACTTGTACGTGTCTAAGGGTCAGGTCCTCTCCATTGTTGCTGGCCTAAGCCTTAGTTCACCATACAGCAATGTATATATTGACCTATTTTCCCCTCGACTTTCTGTGATTCCCTACATCTCACCTTTCTTTGCACACAACCCATTTGAAATACCCTTAACTTATTTCACAGCCAATAAGTCTTTGAAATAATGTGTATTTTTTAGAGAAATTTTCTTATATAAATAGGCAGAAAATCTGACCTGCCATAGTTTTCAAAACAGCATAATTTCACTCTTCTCAATGATTAATCTGTTGTATTACACAACCTTGGAGTATTTAGCTTTATCAATGACATGTCCTTGAAAAATGTTTTAGAGATCCTACCAGTCTTTGAAAACATCCTTGTGCCTTGTTTCAGTTCCAGTTTTATGTATATTTTCTGCCTTGCACCCGATTATTCGTACATCTGATGGATGGCCTTGGGAATCTAATTCTGGTATTGATGGTTTTGGCTGATTGTCTCCCCTTGTAGCTGCTTTCTTCATTACTGTGTAAATTTAGATCATGAGCTCATGTTTAGCTAAACATCTGACCTTGTAAGAGGCTTAGGTGTGAACGCTCGTAAGTTTCAGCAGAGAGTCAGCAAAGATTTATTTGTGTCCCTCCAATGAGTGGCCCGCAAGGACACCGTTTTTTACAAGTGTTGGTCCAATACTCCCTCTAGATGCAGGGGACTCAGACAGGGCTGCTTTGCGGCCCCCGATCTGGGGCAGGGGCAGTGGGCGGCCTGTGACCCGGGCAGGAGCCTCTCCGCGTGTGTCCCAGGGACCCATATGCCTGCAAACTTCGGTCACCTGGCAGGAAGCTATGATGCCCAGACCTATGCTTAGCTGTGCAGCGCGGTGTACTGTGCGGACACGTTCCACACACACTTCAAGTAAGAGGGCGGCCTGAGAGGAAAGGTGAGAGTTTGGGCAGATGTGCAGACAAAGAAGGCGCCCTTTGTCCTCGGCCTAAAAGCTTGTGACACTCCACTGGGCCTGCCGGGCTCTGAGGGCCCTGCCCTGGGCCCCCTGCTCCCCTGCCCTTTGTTCAGTCACAGCAGAGATGGCCACACCCACTCCCTCAGTGAGGGCAGTGTTCCAACCTCCCTCAGCCCCGCCCCCTCTCCGCAGGTTACCATGGACTACAGAGGCTGCATTCTGAGGCCAGGGCGTTCCGAGAATGCCAAAGGCAGACATGATGACCTTAAATGATTTCCTCTTGTGTCAGTGTTGGTAAACTTTAGGAGCTAGGAAATGGTCCACTTGACAGAAATGTTCAAATTTACTGGCATTTCATATATTCTCTGCTCTAACCTTGTCCTGACTCTTTCTGTATATTCTTTACTTATGTTTTGGTTTTCCTTAATCAAAGTGTGTCTTTTAAATCTTTTCAAAGAAGATTCTTTGGACTTACTAAATCACCTGAATTTTATACGTTTTCTGTTGTATTAAGTTCTGCTCATATCTTTATTTATCTTTTCTCTATGTTCTCAGGTTTTATTGTTTTCATCTTCTGATGTCAATTAAAACACTTGGTTATTCATTTTAATAAATCTTTTTACTTATAAAGATTTGAACTTTTGAAGATTCCAGCTTACTTGTACGTGTCTAAGGGTCAGGTCCTCTCCATTGTTGCTGGCCTAAGGCTTAGTTCACCATACAGCAATGTATATATTGACCTATTTTCCCCTCGACTTTCTGTGATTCCCTACATCTCACCTTTCTTTGCAGACAAGCCATTTGAAATACCCTTAACTTATTTCACAGCCAATAAGTCTTTGAAATAATGTGTATTTTTTAGAGAAATTTTCTTATATAATTAGGCAGAAAATCTGACCTGCCATAGTTTTCAAAACAGCATAATTTCACTCTTCAAAATGATTAATCTGTTGTATTACACAACCTTGGAGTATTTAGCTTTATCAATGACATGTCCTTGAAAAATGTTTTAGAGATCCTACCAGTCTTTGAAAACATCCTTGTGCCTTGTTTCAGTTCCAGTTGTATGTATATTTTCTGCCTTGCACCCGATTATTCCTACATCTGATGGATGGCCTTGGGAATCTAATTCTGGTATTGATGGTTTTGGCTGATTTTCTCCCCTTGTAGCTGCTTTCTTCATTATTGTGTAAATTTAGATCATGAGCTCATGTTTAGCTAAACAGCTGACCTTGTAAGAGGCTAAGGTGTGAACACTCGTAAGTTTCAGCAGAGAGTCGGCAAAGATTTATTTGTGTCCCTCCAATGAGTGGCCCGCAAGGACCCCGTTTTCTACAAGTGTTCGTCCAATACTCCCTCTAGAGGCAGGGGACTCAGACAGGGCTGCTTTGCGTCCCCCGATCTGGGGCAGGTGCAGTGGGCGGCCTGTGACCCGGGCAGGAGCCTCTCCGCGTGTGTCCCAGGGACCCATCTGCCTGCAAACTTCGGTCACCTGGCAGGAAGCTACGATGCCCAGACCTATGCTTAGCTGTGCAGCGCGGTGTACTGTACGGACACGTTCCACACACACTTCAAGTAAGAGGGCGGCCTGAGAGGAAAGGTGAGAGTTTGGGCAGCTGTGCAGACAAAGAAGGCGCCCTTTGGCCTGGGCCTAAAAGCTTGTGACACTCCACTGGGCCTGCCGGGCTCTGAGGGCCCTGCCCTGGGACCCCTGCTCCCCTGCCCTTTGTTCAGTCACAGCAGAGATGGACACACCCACTCCCTCAGTGAGGGCAGTGTTCCAACCTCCCTCAGCCCCGCCCCCTCTCCGCAGGTTACCATGGACTACAGAGGCTGCATTCTGAGGCCAGGGCGTTCCGAGAATGCCAAGGGCAGACATGATGACCTTAAATGATTTCCTCTTGTGTCAGTGTTGGTAAACTTTAGGAGCTAGGAAATGGTCCACTTGACAGAAATGTTCAAATTTACTGGCATTTCATATATTCTCTGCTCTAACCTTGTCCTGACTCTTTCTGTATATTCTTTACTTATGTTTTGGTTTTCCTTAATCAAAGTGTGTCTTTTAAATCTTTTCAAAGAAGATTCTTTGGACTTACTAAATCACCTGAATTTTATACGTTTTCTGTTGTATTAAGTTCTGCTCATATCTTTATTTATCTTTTCTCTATGTTCTCAGGGTTTATTGTTTTCATCTTCTGATGTCAATTAAAACACTTGGTTATTCATTTTAATAAATCTTTTTACTTATAAAGATTTGAACTTTTGAAGATTCCAGCTTACTTGTACGTGTCTAAGGGTCAGGTCCTCTCCATTGTTGCTGGCCTAAGGCTTAGTTCACCATACAGCAATGTATATATTGACCTATTTTCCCCTCGACTTTCTGTGATTCCCTACATCTCACCTTTCTTTGCAGACAAGCCATTTGAAATACCCTTAACATATTTCACAGCCAATAAGTCTTTGAAATAATGTGTATTATTTAGAGACATCTTCTTATATAATTAGGCAGAAAATCTGACCTGCCATAGTTTTCAAAACAGCATAATTTCACTCTTCTCAATGATTAATCTGTTGTATTACACAACCTTGGAGTATTTAGCTATATCAATGACATGTCCTTGAAAAATGTTTTAGAGATCCTACCAGTCTTTGAAAACACCCTTGTGCCTTGTTTCAGTTCCAGTTTTATGTATATTTTCTGCCTTGCAGCCGATTATTCCTTCATCTGATGGATGGCCTTGGGAATCTAATTCTGGTATTGATGGTTTTGGCTGATTGTCTCGCCTTCTGGCTACTTTCTTCATTATTGTGTAAATTTAGATCATGAGCTCATGTTTAGCTAAACAGCTGACCTTGTAAGAGGCTTAGGTGTGAACGCTCGTAAGTTTCAGCAGAGAGTCGGCAAAGATTTATTTGTGTCCCTCCAATGAGTGGCCCGCAAGGACCCCGTTTCCTACAAGTGTTGGTCCAATACTCCCTCTAGAGACAGGGGACTCAGACAGGGCTGCTTTGCGGCCCCCGATCTGGGGCAGGGGCAGTGGTCTGCCTGTGACCCGGGCAGGAGCCTCTCCGCGTGTGTCCCAGGAACCCATCTGCCTGCAAACATCGGTCACCTGGCAGGAAGATACGATGACCAGACCTATGCTTACCTGTGCAGCACGGTGTACTGTGCGGACAGGTTCCACACACACTTCAAGTAAGAGGGCGGCCTGAGTTGAAAGGTGAGAGTTTGGGCAGCTGTGCAGACAAAGAAGGCGCCCTTTGGCCTGGGCCTAAAAGCTTGTGACACTCCACTGGGCCTGCCAGGCTCTGAGGGCCCTGCCCTTGGCCCCCTGCTCCCCTGCCCTTTGTTCAGTCACAGCAGAGATGGCCACACCCACTCCCTCATTGACGGCAGTGTTCCAACCTCCCTCAGCCCCGCCCCCTCTCCGCAGGTTACCATGGACTACAGAGGCTGCATTCTGAGGCCAGGGCGTTCCGAGAATGCCAAGGGCAGACATGATGACCTTAAATGATTTCCTCTTGTGTCAGTGTTGGTAAACTTTAGGAGCTAGGAAATGGTCCACTTGACAGAAATGTTCAAATTTACTGGCATTTCATATATTCTCTGCTCTAACATTGTCCTGACTCTTTCTGTATATTCTTTACTTATGTTTTGGTTTTCCTTAATCAAAGTGTGTCTTTTAAATCTTTTCAAAGAAGATTCTTTGGACTTACTAAATCACCTGAATTTTATACGTTTTCTGTTGTATTAAGTTCTGCTCATATCTTTATTTATCTTTTTTCTATGTTCTCAGGGTTTATTGTTTTCATCTTCTGATGTCAATTAAAACACTTGGTTATTGATTTTAATAAATCTTTTTACTTATAAAGATTTGAACTTTTGAAGATTCCAGCTTACTTGTACGTGTCTAAGGGTCAGGTCCTCTCCATTGTTGCTGGCCTAAGGCTTAGTTCACCATACAGCAATGTATATATTGACCTATTTTCCCCTCGACTTTCTGTGATTCCCTACATCTCACCTTTCTTTGCAGACAAGCCATTTGAAATACCCTTAACTTATTTCAACCCAATAAGTCTTTGAAATAATGTGTATTTTTTAGAGAAATCTTCTTATATAATTAGGCAGAAAATCTGACCTGCCATAGTTTTCAAAACAGCATAATTTCACTCTTCTCAATGATTAATCTGTTGTATTACACAACCTTGGAGTATTTAGCTTTATCAATGACATGTCCTTGAAAAATGTTTTAGAGATCCTACCAGTCTTTGAAAACATCCTTGTGCCTTGTTTCAGTTCCAGTTTTATGTATATTTTCTGCCTTGCACCCGATTATTCCTACATCTGATGGATGGCCTTGGGAATCTAATTCTGGTATTGATGGTTTTGGCTGATTGTCTCCCCTTGTAGCTGCTTTCTTCATTACTGTGTAAATTTAGATCATGAGCTCATGTTTAGCTAAACAGCTGACCTTGTAAGAGGCTTAGGTGTGAACGCTCGTAAGTTTCAGCAGAGAGTCGGCAAAGATTTATTTGTGTCCCTCCAATGAGTGGCCCGCAAGGACCCCGTTTTTTACAAGTGTTGGTCCAATACTCCCTCTAGAGGCAGGGGACTCAGACAGGGCTGCTTTGCGGCCCCCGATCTGGGGCAGGGGCAGTGGGCGGCCTGTGACCCGGGCAGGAGCCTCTCCGTGTGTATCCCAGGGACCCATCTGCCTGCAAACTTCGGTCACCTGGCAGGAAGCTACGATGCCCAGACCTATGCTTAGCTGTGCAGCGCGGTGTACTGTGCGGACAGGTTCCACACACACTTCAAGTAAGAGGGCGGCCTGAGTGGAAAGGTGAGAGTTTGGGCAGATGTGCAGACAAAGAAGGCGCCCTTTGTCCTGGGCCTAAAAGCTTGTGACACTCCACTGGGCCTGCCGGGCTCTGAGGGCCCTGGCCTGCGCCCCCTGCTCCCCTGCCCTTTGTTCAGTCACAGCAGAGATGGCCACACCCACTCCCTCAGTGAGGGCAGTGTTCCAACCTCCCTCAGCCCCGCCCCCTCTCCGCAGGTTACCATGGACTACAGAGGCTGCATTCTGAGGCCAGGGCGTTCCGAGAATGCCAAGGGCAGACATGATGACCTTAAATGATTTCCTCTTGTGTCAGTGTTGGTAAACTTTAGGAGCTAGGAAATGGTCCACTTGACAGAAATGTTCAAATTTACTGGCATTTCATATATTCTCTGCTCTAACCTTGTCCTGACTCTTTCTGTATATTCTTTACTTATGTTTTGGTTTTCCTTAATCAAAGTGTGTCTTTTAAATCTTTTCAAAGAAGATTCTTTGGACTTACTAAATCACCTGAATTTTATACGTTTTCTGTTGTATTAAGTTCTGCTCATATCTTTATTTATCTTTTCTCTATGTTCTCAGGGTTTATTGTTTTCATCTTCTGATGTCAATTAAAACACTTGGTTATTGATTTTAATAAATCTTTTTACTTATAAAGATTTGAACTTTTGAAGATTCCAGCTTACTTGTACGTGTCTAAGGGTCAGGTCCTCTCCATTGTTGCTGGCCTAAGGCTTAGTTCACCATACAGCAATGTATATATTGACCTATTTTCCCCTCGACTTTCTGTGATTCCCTACATCTCACCTTTCTTGGCAGACAAGCCATTTGAAATACCCTTAACTTATTTCACAGCCAATAAGTCTTTGAAATAATGTGTATTTTTTAGAGAAATCTTCTTATATAATTAGGCAGAAAATCTGACCTGCCATAGTTTTCAAAACAGCATAATTTCACTCTTCTCAATGATTAATCTGTTGTATTACACAACCTTGGAGTATTTAGCTTTATCAATGACATGTCCTTGAAAAATGTTTTAGAGATCCTACCAGTCTTTGAAAACATCCTTGTGCCTTGTTTCAGTTCCAGTTTTATGTATATTTTCTGCCTTGCACCCGATTATTCCTACATCTGATGGATGGCCTTGGGAATCTAATTCTGGTATTGATGGTTTTGGCTGATTGTCTCCCCTTGTAGCTGCTTTCTTCATTACTGTGTAAATTTAGATCATGAGCTCATGTTTAGCTAAACAGCTGACCTTGTAAGAGGCTTAGGTGTGAACGCTCGTAAGTTTCAGCAGAGAGTCGGCAAAGATTTATTTGTGTCCCTCCAATGAGTGGCCCGAAAGGACCCCGTTTTCTACAAGTGTTGGTCCAATACTCCCTCTAGAGGCAGGGGACTCAGACAGGGCTAATTTGCGGCTCCCGATCTGGGGCAGGGGCAGTGGGCGGCCTGTGACCCGGGAAGGAGCCTCTCCGCGTGTGTCCCACGGACCCATCTGCCTGCGAACTTCGGTCACCTGGCAGGAAGCTACGATGCCCAGACGTATGCTTAGCTGTGCAGCGCGGTATACTGCACGGACACGTTCCACACACACTTCAAGTAAGAGGGCGGCCTGAGTGGAAAGGTGAGAGTTTGGGCAGCTGTGCAGACAAAGAAGGCGCCCTTTGGCCTGGGCCTAAAAGCTTGTGACACTCCACTGGGCCTGCCGGGCTCTGAGGGCCCTGCCCTGGGCCCCCTGCTCCCCTGCCCTTTTTTCAGTCACAGCAGAGATGGCCACACCCACTCCCTCAGTGAGGGCAGTGTTCCAACCTCCCTCAGCCTCGCCCCATCTCCGAAGGTTACCATGGACTACAGAGGCTGCATTCTGAGGCCAGGGCATTCCAAGAATGCCAAGGGCAGACATGATGACCTTAAATGATTTCCTCTTGTGTCAGTGTTGGTAAACTTTAGGAGCTAGGAAATGGTCCACTTGACAGAAATGTTCAAATTACTGGCATTTCATATATTGTCTGCTCTATCATTGTCCTGACTCTTTCTGTATAGTCTTTACTTATGTTTTGGTTTTCCTTAATCAAAGTGTGTCTTTTAAATCTTTTCAAAGAAGATTCTTTGGACTTACTAAATCACCTGAATTTTATACGTTTTCTGTTGTATTAAGTTCTGCTCATATCTTTATTTATCTTTTTTCTATGTTCTCAGGGTTTATTGTTTTCATCTTCTGATGTCAATTAAAACACTTGTTTATTCATTTTAATAAATCTTTATACTTATAAAGATTTGAACTTTTGAAGATTCCAGCTTACTTGTACGTGTCTAAGGGTCAGGTCCTCTCCATTGTTGCTGGCCTAAGGCTTAGTTCACCATACAGCAATGTATATATTGACCTATTTTCCCCTCGACTTTCTGTGATTCCCTACATCTCACCTTTCTTTGCAGACAAGCCATTTGAAATACCCTTAACTTATTTCACAGCCAATAAGTCTTTGAAATAATGTGTATTTTTTAGAGAAATCTTCTTATATAATTAGGCAGAAAATCTGACCTGCCATAGTTTTCAAAACAGCATAATTTCACCCTTCTCAATGATTAATCTGTTGTATTACACAACCTTGGAGTATTTAGCTTTATCAATGACATGTCCTTGAAAAATGTTTTAGAGATCCTACCAGTCTTTGAAAACATCCTTGTGCCTTGTTTCAGTTCCAGTTTTATGTATATTTTCTGCCTTGCACCCGATTATTCCTTCATCTGATGGATGGCCTTGGGAATCTAATTCTGGTTTTGATGGTTTTGGCTGATTGTCTCCCCTTGTAGCTGCTTTCTTCATTATTGTGTAAATTTAGATCATGAGCTCATGTTTAGCTAAACAGCTGACCTTGTAAGAGGCTTAGGTGTGAACGCTCGTAAGTTTCAGCAGAAAGTCGGCAAAGATTTATTTGTGTCCCTCCAATGAGTGGCCCGCAAGGACCCCGTTTTCTACAAGTGTTGGTCCAATACTCCCTCTAGAGGCAGGGGACTCAGACAGGGCTGCTTTGCGGCCCCCGATCTGGGGCAGGGGCAGTGGGCGGCCTGTGGCCCGGGCAGGAGCCTATCCGCGTGTGTCCCAGGGACCCATCTGCCTGCGAACTTCGGTCACCTGGCAGGAAGCTACGATGCCCAGACGTATGCTTAGCTGTGCAGCGCGGTATACTGCACGGACACGTTCCACACACACTTCAAGTAAGAGGGCGGCCTGAGTGGAAAGGTGAGAGTTTGGGCAGCTGTGCAGACAAAGAAGGCGCCCTTTGGCCTGGGCCTAAAAGCTTGTGACACTCCACTGGGCCTGCCGGGTTCTGAGGGCCCTGCCCTGGGCCCCCTGCTCCCCTGCCCTTTGTTCAGTCACAGCAGAGATGGCCACACCCACTCCCTCAGTGAGGGCAGTGTTCCAACCTCCCTCAGCCCCGCCCGCTCTCCGCAGGTTACCATGGATTACAGAGGCTGCATTCTGATGCCAGGGCGTTCCGAGAATGCCAAGGGCAGACATGATGACCTTAAATGATTTCCTCTTGTGTCAGTGTTGGTAAACTTTAGGAGCTAGGAAATGGTCCACTTGACAGAAATGTTCAAATTTACTGGCATTTCATATATTGTCTGCTCTAACATTGTCCTGACTCTTTCTGTATATTCTTTACTTATGTTTTGGTTTTCCTTAATCAAAGTGTGTCTTTTAAATCTTTTCAAAGAAGATTCTTTGGACTTACTAAATCACCTGAATTTTATACGTTTTCTATTGTATTAAGTTCTGCTCATATCTTTATTTATCTTTTCTCTATGTTCTCAGGGTTTATTGTTTTCATCTTCTGATGTCAATTAAAACACTTGTTTATTGATTTTAATAAATCTTTTTACTTATAAAGATTTGAACTTTTGAAGATTCCAGCTTACTTGTACGTGTCTAAGGGTCAGGTCCTCTCCATTGTTGCTGGCCTAAGCCTTAGTTCACCATACAGCAATGTATATATTGACCTATTTTCCCCTCGACTTTCTGTGATTCCCTACATCTCACCTTTCTTTGCAGACAAGCCATTTGAAATACCCTTAACTTATTTCACAGCCAATAAGTCTTTGAAATAATGTGTATTTTTTAGAGAAATCTTCTTATAGAATTAGGCAGAAAATCTGACCTGCCATAGTTTTCAAAACAGCATAATTTCACCCTTCTCAATGATTAATCTGTTGTATTACACAACCTTGGAGTATTTAGCTTTATCAATGACATGTCCTTGAAAAATGTTTTAGAGATCCTACCAGTCTTTGAAAACATCCTTGTGCCTTGTTTCAGTTCCAGTTTTATGTATATTTTCTGCCTTGCACCCGATTATTCCTTCATCTGATGGATGGCCTTGGGAATCTAATTCTGGTTTTGATGGTTTTGGCTGATTGTCTCCCCTTGTAGCTGCTTTCTTCATTATTGTGTAAATTTAGATCATGAGCTCATGTTTAGCTAAACAGCTGACCTTGTAAGAGGCTTAGGTGTGAACGCTCGTAAGTTTCAGCAGAAAGTCGGCAAAGATTTATTTGTGTCCCTCCAATGAGTGGCCCGCATGGACCCCGTTTTCTACAAGTGTTGGTCCAATACTCCCTCTAGAGGCAGGGGACTCTGACAGGGCTGCTTTGCGGCTCCCGATCTGGGGCAGGGGCTCTGGGCGGCCTGTGGCCCGGGCAGGAGCCTCTCCGCGTGTGTCCCAGGGACCCATCTGCCTGCAAACTTTGGTCACCTGGCAGGAAGCTACGATGCCCAGACCTATGCTTAGCTGTGCAGCGCGGTATACTGCGCGGACACGTTCCACACACACTTCAAGTAAGAGGGCGGCCTGAGTGGAAAGGTGAGAGTTTGGGCAGCTGTGCAGACAAAGAAGGCGCCCTTTGGCCTGGGCCTAAAAGCTTGTGACACTCGACTGGGCCTGCCGGGCTCTGAGGGCCCTGCCCTGGGACCCCTGCTCCCCTGCCCTTTGTTCAGTCACAGCAGAGATGGCCACACCCACTCCCTCAGTGAGGGCAGTGTTCCAACCTCCCTCAGCCCCGCCCCCTCTCCGCAGGTTACCATGGACTACAGAGGAGGCATTCTGAGGCCAGGGCGTTCCGAGAATGCCAAGGGCAGACATGATGACCTTAAATGATTTCCTCTTGTGTCAGTGTTGGTAAACTTTAGGAGCTAGAAACTGGTCCACTTTACAGAAATGTTGAAATTTACTGGCATTTCATATATTGTCTGCTCTAACATTGTCCTGACTCTTTCTGTATATTCTTTACTTATGTTTTGGTTTTCCTTAATCAAAGTGTTTCTTTTAAATCTTTTCAAAGAAAATTCTTTGGACTTACTAAATCACCTGAATTTTATACGTTTTCTGTTGTATTAAGTTCTGCTCATATCTTTATTTATCTTTTCTCTATGTTCTCATGGTTTATTGTTTTCATCTTCTGATGTCAATTAAAACACTTGGTTATTCATTTTAATAAATCTTTTTACTTATAAAGATTTGAACTTTTGAAGATTTTAGCTTACTTGTACATGTCTAAGGGTCAGGTCCTCTCCATTGTTGCTGGCCTAAGGCTTAGTTCACCATACAGCAATGTATATATTGACCTATTTTCCCCTCGACTTTCTATGATTCCCTACATCTCACCTTTTTTGCAGACAAGCCATTTGAAATACCCTTAACTTATTTAACAGCCAATAATTCTTTGAAATAATGTGTATTTTTTAGAGAAATCTTCTTATATAATTAGGCAGAAAATCTGACCTGGCATAGTTTTCAAAACAGCATAATTTCACTCTTCTCAATGATTAATCTGTTGTATTACACAACCTTGGAGTATTTAGCTTTATCAATGACATGTCCTTGAAAAATGTTTGAGAGATCCTACCAGTCTTTGAAAACATCCATGTGCCTTGTTTCAGTTCCAGTTTTATGTATATTTTCTGCCTTGCACCCGATTATTCCTACATCTGATGGATGGCCTTGGGAATCTAATTCTGGTATTGATGGTTTTGGCTGATTGTCTCCCCTTGTAGCTGCTTTCTTCATTATTGTGTAAATTTAGATCATGAGCTCATGTTTAGCTAAACAGCTGACCTTGTAAGAGGTTTAGGTGTGAACGCTCGTAAGTTTCCACAGAAAGTCGGCAAAGATTTATTTGTGTCCCTCCAATGAGTGGCCCGCAAGGACCCCGTTTTCTACAAGTGTTGGTCCAATACTCCCTCTAGAGGCAGGGGACTCAGACAGGGCTGCTTTGCGGCCCCCGATCTGGGGCAGGGGCAGTGGGCGGCCTGTGGCCCGGGCAGGAGCCTCTCCGCGTGTGTCCCAGGGACCCATCTGCCTGCGAACTTCGGTCACCTGGCAGGAAGCTACGATGCCCAGACGTATGCTTAGCTGTGCAGCGTGGTATACTGCACGGACACGTTCCACACACACTTCAAGTAAGAGGGCGGCCTGAGTGGAAAGGTGAGAGTTTGGGCAGCTGTGCAGACAAAGAAGGTGCCCTTTGGCCTGGGCCTAAAAGCTTGTGACACTCCACTGGGCCTGCCGGGTTCTGAGGGCCCTGCCCTGGGCCCCCTGCTCCCCTGCCCTTTGTTCAGTCACAGCAGAGATGGCCACACCCACTCCCTCAGTGAGGGCAGTGTTCCAACCTCCCTCAGCCCCGCCCGCTCTCCGCAGGTTACCATGGATTACAGAGGCTGCATTCTGAGGCCAGGGCGTTCCGAGAATGCCAAGGGCAGACATGATGACCTTAAATGATTTCCTCTTGTGTCAGTGTTGGTAAACTTTAGGAGCTAGGAAATGGTCCACTTTACAGAAATGTTCAAATTTACTGGCATTTCATATATTCTCTGCTCTAACATTGTCCTGACTCTTTCTGTATATTCTTTACTTATGTTTTGGTTTTCCTTAATCAAAGTGTTTCTTTTAAATCTTTTCAAAGAAAATTCTTTGGACTTACTAAATCACCTGAATATTATACGTTTTCTGTTGTATTAAGTTCTGCTCATATCTTTATTTATCTTTTTTCTATGTTCTCAGGGTTTATTGTTTTCATCTTCTGATGTCAATTAAAACACTTGGTTATTGATTTTAATAAATCTTTTTACTTATAAAGATTTGAACTTTTGAAGATTCCAGCTTACTTGTACGTGTCTAAGGGTCAGGTCCTCTCCATTGTTGCTGGCCTAAGGCTTAGTTCACCATACAGCAATGTATATATTGACCTATTTTCCCCTCGACTTTCTGTGATTCCCTACATCTCACCTTTCTTTGCAGACAAGCCATTTGAAATACCCTTAACTTATTTCACAGCCAAGAAGTCTTTGAAATAATGTGTATTTTTTAGAGAAATCTTCTTATATAATTAGGCAGAAAATCTGACCTGCCATAGTTTTCAAAACAGCATAATTTCACTCTTCTCAATGATTAATCTGTTGTATTACACAACCTTGGAGTATTTAGCTTTATCAATGACATGTCCTTGAAAAATGTTTGAGAGATCCTACCAGTCTTTGAAAACATCCTTGTGCCTTGTTTCAGTTCCAGTTTTATGTATATTTTCTGCCTTGCACCCGATTATTCCTACATCTGATGGATGGCCTTGGGAATCTAATTCTGGTATTGATGGTTTTGGCTGATTGTCTCCCCTTGTAGCTGCTTTCTTCATTATTGTGTAAATTTAGATCATGAGCTCATGTTTAGCTAAACAGCTGACCTTGTAAGAGGCTTAGGTGTGAACACTCGTAAGTTTCCACAGAAAGTCGGCAAAGATTTATTTGTGTCCCTCCAATGAGTGGCCCGCAAGGACCCCGTTTTCTACAAGTGTTGGTCCAATACTCCCTCTAGAGGCAGGGGACTCAGACAGGGCTGCTTTGCGGCCCCCGATCTGGGGCAGGGGCAGTGGGCGGCCTGTGGCCCGGGCAGGAGCCTCTCCGCGTGTGTCCCAGGGACCCATCTGCCTGCGAACTTCGGTCACCTGGCAGGAAGCTACGATGCCCAGACGTATGCTTAGCTGTGCAGCGTGGTATACTGCACGGACACGTTCCACACACACTTCAAGTAAGAGGGCGGCCTGAGTGGAAAGGTGAGAGTTTGGGCAGCTGTGCAGACAAAGAAGGTGCCCTTTGGCCTGGGCCTAAAAGCTTGTGACACTCCACTGGGCCTGCCGGGTTCTGAGGGCCCTGCCCTGGGCCCCCTGCTCCCCTGCCCTTTGTTCAGTCACAGCAGAGATGGCCACACCCACTCCCTCAGTGAGGGCAGTGTTCCAACCTCCCTCAGCCCCGCCCGCTCTCCGCAGGTTACCATGGATTACAGAGGCTGCATTCTGAGGCCAGGGCGTTCCGAGAATGCCAAGGGCAGACATGATGACCTTAAATGATTTCCTCTTGTGTCAGTGTTGGTAAACTTTAGGAGCTAGGAAATGGTCCACTTTACAGAAATGTTCAAATTTACTGGCATTTCATATATTCTCTGCTCTAACATTGTCCTGACTCTTTCTGTATATTCTTTACTTATGTTTTGGTTTTCCTTAATCAAAGTGTTTCTTTTAAATCTTTTCAAAGAAAATTCTTTGGACTTACTAAATCACCTGAATATTATACGTTTTCTGTTGTATTAAGTTCTGCTCATATCTTTATTTATCTTTTTTCTATGTTCTCAGGGTTTATTGTTTTCATCTTCTGATGTCAATTAAAACACTTGGTTATTGATTTTAATAAATCTTTTTACTTATAAAGATTTGAACTTTTGAAGATTCCAGCTTACTTGTACGTGTCTAAGGGTCAGGTCCTCTCCATTGTTGCTGGCCTAAGGCTTAGTTCACCATACAGCAATGTATATATTGACCTATTTTCCCCTCGACTTTCTGTGATTCCCTACATCTCACCTTTCTTTGCAGACAAGCCATTTGAAATACCCTTAACTTATTTCACAGCCAAGAAGTCTTTGAAATAATGTGTATTTTTTAGAGAAATCTTCTTATATAATTAGGCAGAAAATCTGACCTGCCATAGTTTTCAAAACAGCATAATTTCACTCTTCTCAATGATTAATCTGTTGTATTACACAACCTTGGAGTATTTAGCTTTATCAATGACATGTCCTTGAAAAATGTTTGAGAGATCCTACCAGTCTTTGAAAACATCCTTGTGCCTTGTTTCAGTTCCAGTTTTATGTATATTTTCTGCCTTGCACCCGATTATTCCTACATCTGATGGATGGCCTTGGGAATCTAATTCTGGTATTGATGGTTTTGGCTGATTGTCTCCCCTTGTAGCTGCTTTCTTCATTATTGTGTAAATTTAGATCATGAGCTCATGTTTAGCTAAACAGCTGACCTTGTAAGAGGCTTAGGTGTGAACGCTCGTAAGTTTCAGCAGAAAGTCGGAAAAGATTTATTTGTGTCCCTCCAATGAGTGGCACGCAAGGACCCCGTTTCCTACAAGTGTTGGTCCAATACTCCCTCTAGAGGCAGGGGACTCAGACAGGGCTTCTTTGCGGCCCCCGATCTGGGCCAGGGGCAGTGGGCGGCCTGTGGCCCGGGCAGGAGCCTCTCCGCGTGTGTCCCAGGGACCCATCTGCCTGCGAACTTCGGTCACCTGGCAGGAAGCTACGATGCACAGACGTATGCTTAGCTGTGCAGCGCGGTATACTGCACGGACACGTTCCACACACACTTCAAGTAAGAGGGCGGCCTGAGTGGAAAGGTGAGAGTTTGGGCAGCTGTGCAGACAAAGAAGGTGCCCTTTGGCCTGGGCCTAAAAGCTTGTGACACTCCACTGGGCCTGCCGGGCTCTGAGGGCCCTGCCCTGGGCCCCCTGCTCCCCTGCCCTTTGTTCAGTCACAGCAGAGATGGCCACACCCACTCCCTCAGTGAGGGCAGTGTTCCAACCTCCCTCAGCCCCGCCCCCTCTCCTCAGGTTACCATGGACTACAGAGGCTGCATTCTGAGGCCAGGGCGTTCCGAGAATGCCAAGGGCAGACATGATGACCTTAAATGATTTCCTCTTGTGTCAGTGTTGGTAAACTTTAGGAGTTAGGAAATGGTCCACTTTACAGAAATGTTCAAATTTACTGGCATTTCATATATTCTCTGCTCTAACATTGTCCTGACTCTTTCTGTATATTCTTTACTTATGTTTTGGTTTTCCTTAATCACAGTGTTTCTTTTAAATCTTTTCAAAGAAAATTCTTTGGACTTACTAAATCACCTGAATTTTATACGTTTTCTGTTGTATTAAGTTCTGCTCATATCTTTATTTATCTTTTCTCTATGTTCTCAGGGTTTATTGTTTTCATCTTCTGATGTCAATTAAAACACTTGGTTATTCATTTTAATAAATCTTTTTACTTATAAAGATTTGAACTTTTGAAGATTCCAGCTTACTTGTACGTGTCTAAGGGTCAGGTCCTCTCCATTGTTGCTGGCCTAAGGCTTAGTTCACCATACAGCAATGTATATATTGACCTATTTTCCCCTCGACTTTCTGTGATTCCCTACATCTCACCTTTCTTTGCAGACAAGCCATTTGAAATACCCTTAACTTATTTCAAAGCCAATAAGTCTTTGAAATAATGTGTATTTTTTAGAGAAATCTTCTTATATAATTAGGCAGAAAATCTGACCTGCCATAGTTTTCAAAACAGCATAATTTCACTCTTCTCAATGATTAATCTGTTGTATTACACAACCTTGGAGTATTTAGCTTTATCAATGACATGTCCTTGAAAAATGTTTTAGAGATCCTACCAGTCTTTGAAAACATCCTTGTGCCTTGTTTCAGTTCCAGTTTTATGTATATTTTCTGCCTTGCACCCGATTATTCCTACATCTGATGGATGGCCTTGGGAATCTAATTCTGGTATTGATGGTTTTGGCTGATTGTCTCCCCTTGTAGCTGCTTTCTTCATTATTGTGTAAATTTAGATCATGAGCTCATGTTTAGCTAAACAGCTGACCTTGTAAGAGGCTTAGGTGTGAACGCTCGTAAGTTTCAGCACAGAGTTGGCAAAGATTTATTTGTGTCCCTCCAATGAGTGGCCCGCAAGGACCCCGTTTTCTACAAGTGTTGGTCCAATACTCCCTCTAGAGGCAGGGGACTCTGACAGGGCTGCTTTGCGGCCCCCGATCTGGGGCAGGGGCAGTGGGCGGCCTGTGACCCGGGCAGGAGCCTCTCCGCGTGTGTCCCAGGGACCCATCTGCCTGCAAACTTCGGTCACCTGGCAGGAAGCTACGATGCCCAGACCTATGCTTAGCTGTGCAGCATGGTGTAGTGCGCGGACACGTTCCACACACACTTCAAGTAAGAGGGCGGCCTGATTGGAAAGGTGAAAGTTTGGGCAGCTGTGCAGACAAAGAAGGCGCCCTTTGGCCTGGGCCTAAAAGCTTGTGACACTCCACTGGGCCTGCCGGGCTCTGAGGGCCCTGCCCTGGGCCACCTGCTCCCCTGCCCTTTGTTCAGTCACAGCAGAGATGGCCACACCCACTCCCTCAGTGAGGGCAGTGTTCCAACCTCCCTCAGCCCCGCCCCCTCTCCGCAGGTTACCATGGACTACAGAGGCTGCATTCTGAGGCCAGGGCGTTCCGAGAATGCCAAGGGCAGACATGATGACCTTAAATGATTTCCTCTTGTGTCAGTGTTGGTAAACTTTAGGAGCTAGGAAATGGTCCACTTGACAGAAATGTTCAAATTTACTGGCATTTCATATATTCTCTGCTCTAACCTTGTCCTGACTCTTTCTGTATATTCTTTACTTATGTTTTGGTTTTCCTTAATCAAAGTGTGTCTTTTAAATCTTTTCAAAGAAGATTCTTTGGACTTACTAAATCACCTGAATTTTATACGTTTTCTGTTGTATTAAGTTCTGCTCATATCTTTATTTATCTTTTCTCTATGTTCACAGGGTTTATTGTTTTCATCTTCTGATGTCAATTAAAACACTTGGTTATTCATTTTAATAAATCTTTTTACTTATAAAGATTTGAACTTTTGAAGATTCCAGCTTACTTGTACGTGTCTAAGGGTCAGGTCCTCTCCATTGTTGCTGGCCTAAGGCTTAGTTCACCATACAGCAATGTATATATTGACCTATTTTCCCCTCGACTTTCTGTGATTCCCTACATCTCACCTTTCTTTGCAGACAAGCCATTTGAAATACCCTTAACTTATTTCACAGCCAATAAGTCTTTGAAATAATGTGTATTTTTTAGAGAAATCTTCTTATATAATTAGGCAGAAATTCTGACCTGGCAGAGTTTTCAAAACAGCATAATTTCACCCTTCTCAATGGTTAATCTGTTGTATTACACAACCTTGGATTATTTAGCTTTATCAATGACATGTCCTTGAAAAATGTTTTAGAGATCCTACCAGTCTTTGAAAACAACCTTGTGCCTTGTTTCAGTTCCAGTTTTATGTATATTTTCTGCCTTGCACCCGATTATTCCTTCATCTGATGGATGGCCTTGGGAATCTAATTCTGGTATTGATGGTTTTGGCTGATTGTCTCCCCTTGTAGCTGCTTTCTTCATTATTGTGTAAATTTAGATCATGAGCTCACGTTTAGCTAAACAGCTGACCTTGTAAGAGGCTTAGGTGTGAACGCTCGTAAGTTTCAGCAGAGAGTCGGCAAAGATTTATTTGTGTCCCTCCAATGAGTGGCCCGCAAGGACCCCGTTTTCTACAAGTGTTGGTCCAATACTCCCTCTAGAGGCAGGGGACTCAGACAGGGCTGCTTTGCGGCCCCCGATCTGGGGCAGGGGCAGTGGGTGGCCTGTGACCCGGGCAGGAGCCTCTCCGCGTGTGTCCCAGGGACCCATCTGCCTGCAAACTTCGGTCACCTGGCAGGAAGCTACGATGCCCAGACCTATGCTTAGCTGTGCAGCATGGTGTACTGCGCGGACACGTTCCACACACACTTCAAGTAAGAGGGCGGCCTGAGTGGAAAGGTGAGAGTTTGGGCAGCTGTGCAGACAAAGAAGGCGCCCTTTGGCCTGGGCCTAAAAGCTTGTGACACTCCACTGGGCCTGCCGGGCTCTGAGGGCCCTGCCCTGGGCCCCCTGCTCCACTGCCCTTTGTTCAGTCACAGCAGAGATGGCCACACCCACTCCCTCAGTGAGGGCAGTGTTCCAACCTCCCTCAGCCCCGCCCCCTCTCCGCAGGTTACCATGGACTACAGAGGCTGCATTCTGAGGCCAGGGCGTTCCGAGAATGCCAAGGGCAGACATGATGACCTTAAATGATTTCCTCTTGTGTCAGTGTTGCTAAACTTTAGGAGTTAGGAAATGGTCCACTTGACAGAAATGTTCAAATTTACTGGCATTTCATATATTCTCTGCTCTAACATTGTCCTGACTCTTTCTGTATATTCTTTACTTATGTTTTGGTTTTCCTTAATCACAGTGTTTCTTTTAAATCTTTTCAAAGAAAATTCTTTGGACTTACTAAATCACCTGAATTTTATACGTTTTCTGTTGTATTAAGTTCTGCTCATATCTTTATTTATCTTTTCTCTATGTTCTCAGGGTTTATTGTTTTCATCTTCTGATGTCAATTAAAACACTTGGTTATTCATTTTAATAAATCTTTTTACTTATAAAGATTTGAACTTTTGAAGATTCCAGCTTACTTGTACGTGTCTAAGGGTCAGGTCCTCTCCATTGTTGCTGGCCTAAGGCTTAGTTCACCATACAGCAATGTATATATTGACCTATTTTCCCCTCGACTTTCTGTGATTCCCTACATCTCACCTTTCTTTGCAGACAAGCCATTTGAAATACCCTTAACTTATTTCACAGCCAATAAGTCTTTGAAATAATGTGTATTTTTTAGAGAAATCTTCTTATATAATTAGGCAGAAAATCTGACCTGCCATAGTTTTCAAAACAGCATAATTTCACTCTTCTCAATGATTAATCTGTTGTATTACACAACCTTGGAGTATTTAGCTTTATCAATGACATGTCCTTGAAAAATGTTTGAGAGATCCTACCAGTCTTCTAAAACATCCTTGTGCCTTGTTTCAGTTCCAGTTTTATGTATATTTTCTGCCTTGCACCCGATTATTCCTACATCTGATGGATGGCCTTGGGAATCTAATTCTGGTATTGATGGTTTTGGCTGATTGTCTCCCCTTGTAGCTGCTTTCTTCATTATTGTGTAAATTTAGATCATGAGCTCATGTTTAGCTAAACAGCTGACCTTGTAAGGGGCTTAGGTATGAACGCTCGTAAGTTTCAGCAGAGAGTTGGCAAAGATTTATTTGTGTCCCTCCAATGAGTGGCCCGCAAGGACACCGTTTTCTACAAGTGTTGGTCCAATACTCCCTCTAGAGGCAGGGGACTCTGACAGGGCTGCTTTGCGGCCCCCGATCTGGGGCAGGGGCAGTGGGCGGCCTGTGACCCGGGCAGGAGCCTCTCCGCGTGTGTCCCAGGGACCCATCTGCCTGCAAACTTCGGTCACCTGGCAGGAAGCTACGATGCCCAGACCTATGCTTAGCTGTGCAGCATGGTGTACTGCGCGGACACGTTCCACACACACTTCAAGTAAGAGGGCGGCCTGAGTGGAAAGGTGAAAGTTTGGGCAGCTGTGCAGACAAAGAAGGCGCCCTTTGGCCTGGGCCTAAAAGCTTGTGACACTCCACTGGGCCTGCCGGGCTCTGAGGGCCCTGCCCTGGGCCCCCTGCTCCCCTGCCCTTTGTTCAGTCACAGCAGAGATGGCCACACCCACTCCCTCAGTGAGGGCAGTGTTCCAACCTCCCTCAGCCCCGCCCCCTCTCCGCAGGTTACCATGGACTACAGAGGCTGCATTCTGAGGCCAGGGCGTTCCGAGAATGCCAAGGGCAGACATGATGACCTTAAATGATTTCCTCTTGTGTCAGTGTTGGTAAACTTTAGGAGCTAGGAAATGGTCCACTTTACAGAAATGTTCAAATTTACTGGCATTTCATATATTCTCTGCTCTAACATGGTCCTGACTCTTTCTGTATATTCTTTACTTATGTTTTGGTTTTCCTTAATCAAAGTGTGTCTTTTAAATCTTGTCAAAGAAGATTCTTTGGACTTACTAAATCACCTGAATTTTATACGTTTTCTGTTGTATTAAGTTCTGCTCATATCTTTATTTATCTTTTCTCTATGTTCACAGGGTTTATTGTTTTCATCTTCTGATGTCAATTAAAACACTTGGTTATTCATTTTAATAAATCTTTTTACTTATAAAGATTTGAACTTTTGAAGATTCCAGCTTACTTGTACGTGTCTAAGGGTCAGGTCCTCTCCATTGTTGCTGGCCTAAGGCTTAGTTCACCATACAGCAATGTATATATTGACCTATTTTCCCCTCGACTTTCTGTGATTCCCTACATCTCACCTTTCTTTGCAGACAAGCCATTTGAAATACCCTTAACTTATTTCACAGCCAATAAGTCTTTGAAATAATGTGTATTTTTTAGAGAAATCTTCTTATATAATTAGGCAGAAATTCTGACCTGGCAGAGTTTTCAAAACAGCATAATTTCACCCTTCTCAATGGTTAATCTGTTGTATTACACAACCTTGGAGTATTTAGCTTTATCAATGACATGTCCTTGAAAAATGTTTTAGAGATCCTACCAGTCTTTGAAAACATCCTTGTGCCTTGTTTCAGTTCCAGTTTTATGTATATTTTCTGCCTTGCACCCGATTATTCCTTCATCTGATGGATGGCCTTGGGAATCTAATTCTGGTATTGATGGTTTTGGCTGATTGTCTCCCCTTGTAGCTGCATTTTTCATTATTGTGTAAATTTAGATCATGAGCTCACGTTTAGCTAAACAGCTGACCTTGTAAGAGGCTTAGGTGTGAACGCTCGTAAGTTTCAGCAGAGAGTCGGCAAAGATTTATTTGTGTCCCTCCAATGAGTGGCCCGCAAGGACCCCGTTTTCTACAAGTGTTGGTCCAATACTCCCTCTAGAGGCAGGGGACTCAGACAGGGCTGCTTTGCGACCCCCGATCTGGGGCAGGGGCAGTGGGTGGCCTGTGACCCGGGCAGGAGCCTCTCCGCGTGTGTCCCAGGGACCCATCTGCCTGCAAACTTCGGTCACCTGGCAGGAAGCTACGATGCCCAGACCTATGCTTGGCTGTGCAGCATGGTGTACTGCGCGGACACGTTCCACACACACTTCAAGTAAGAGGGCGGCCTGAGTGGAAAGGTGAGAGTTTGGGCAGCTGTGCAGACAAAGAAGGCACCCTTTGGCCTGGGCCTAAAAGCTTGTGACACTCCACTGGGCCTGCCGGGCTCTGAGGGCCCTGCCCTGGGCCCCCTGCTCCCCTGCCCTTTGTTCAGTCACAGCAGAGATGGCCACACCCACTCCCTCAGTGAGGGCAGTGTTCCAACCTCCCTGAGCCCCGCCCCCTCTCCGCAGGTTACCATGGACTACAGAGGCTGCATTCTGAGGCCAGGGCGTTCCGAGAATGCCAAGGGCAGACATGATGACCTTAAAAGATTTCCTCTTGTGTCAGTGTTGGTAAACTTTAGGAGTTAGGAAATGGTCCACTTTACAGAAATGTTCAAATTTACTGGCATTTCATATATTCTCTGCTCTAACATTGTCCTGACTCTTTCTGTATATTCTTTACTTATGTTTTGGTTTTCCTTTATCACAGTGTTTCTTTTAAATCTTTTCAAAGAAAATTCTTTGGACTTACTAAATCACCTGAATTTTATACGTTTTCTGTTGTATTAAGTTCTGCTCATATCTTTATTTATCTTTTCTCTATGTTCTCAGGGTTTATTGTTTTCATCTTCTGATGTCAATTAAAACACTTGGTTATTCATTTTAATAAATCTTTTTACTTATAAAGATTTGAACTTTTGAAGATTCCAGCTTACTTGTACGTGTCTAAGGGTCAGGTCCTCTCCATTGTTGCTGGCCTAAGGCTTAGTTCACCATACAGCAATGTATATATTGACCTATTTTCCCCTCGACTTTCTGTGATTCCCTACATCTCACCTTTCTTTGCAGACAAGCCATTTGAAATACCCTTAACTTATTTCACAGCCAATAAGTCTTTGAAATAATGTGTATTTTTTAGAGAAATCTTCTTATATAATTAGGCAGAAAATCTGACCTGCCATAGTTTTCAAAACAGCATAATTTCACTCTTCTCAATGATTAATCTGTTGTATTACACAACCTTGGAATGTTTAGCTTTATCAATGACATGTCCTTGAAAAATGTTTGAGAGATCCTACCAGTCTTCTAAAACATCCTTGTGCCTTGTTTCAGTTCCAGTTTTATGTATATTTTCTGCCTTGCACCCGATTATTCCTACATCTGATGGATGGCCTTGGGAATCTAATTCTGGTATTGATGGTTTTGGCTGATTGTCTCCCCTTGTAGCTGCTTTCTTCATTATTGTGTAAATTTAGATCATGAGCTCATGTTTAGCTAAACAGCTGACCTTGTAAGAGGCTTAGGTGTGAACGCTCGTAAGTTTCAGCAGAGAGTTGGCAAAGATTTATTTGTGTCCCTCCAATGAGTGGCCCGCAAGGACACCGTTTTCTACAAGTGTTGGTCCAATACTCCCTCTAGAGGCAGGGGACTCTGACAGGGCTGCTTTGCGGCCCCCGATATGGGGCAGGGGCAGTGGGCGGCCTGTGACCCGGGCAGGAGCCTCTCCGCGTGTGTCCCAGGGACCCATCTGCCTGCAAACTTCGGTCACCTGGCACGAAGCTACGATGCCCAGACCTATGCTTAGCTGTGCAGCATGGTGTACTGCGCGGACACGTTCCACACACACTTCAAGTAAGAGGGCGGCCTGAGTGGAAAGGTGAAAGTTTGGGCAGCTGTGCAGACAAAGAAGGCGCCCTTTGGCCTGGGCCTAAAAGCTTGTGACACTCCACTGGGCCTGCCGGGCTCTGAGGACCCTGCCCTGGGCCCCCTGCTCCCCTGCCCTTTGTTCAGTCACAGCAGAGATGGCCACACCCACTCCCTCAGTGAGGGCAGTGTTCCAACCTCCCTCAGCCCTGCCCCCTCTCCGCAGGTTACCATGGACTACAGAGGCTGCATTCTGAGGCCAGGGCGTTCCGAGAATGCCAAGGCCAGACATGATGACCTTAAATGATTTCCTCTTGTGTCAGTGTTGGTAAACTTTAGGAGCTAGGAAATGGTCCACTTTACAGAAATGTTCAAATTTACTGGCATTTCATATATTCTCTGCTCTAACATGGTCCTGACTCTTTCTGTATATTCTTTACTTATGTTTTGGTTTTCCTTAATCAAAGTGTGTCTTTTAAATCTTTTCAAAGAAGATTCTTTGGACTTACTAAATCACCTGAATTTTATACGTTTTCTGTTGTATTAAGTTCTGCTCATATCTTTATTTATCTTTTCTCTATGTTCACAGGGTTTATTGTTTTCATCTTCTGATGTCAATTAAAACACTTGGTTATTCATTTTAATAAATCTTTTTACTTATAAAGATTTGAACTTTTGAAGATTCCAGCTTACTTGTACGTGTCTAAGGGTCAAGTCCTCTCCATTGTTGCTGGCCTAAGGCTTAGTTCACCATACAGCAATGTATATATTGACCTATTTTCCCCTCGACTTTCTGTGATTCCCTACATCTCACCTTTCTTTGCAGACAAGCCATTTGAAATACCCTTAACTTATTTCACAGCCAATAAGTCTTTGAAATAATGTGTATTTTTTAGAGAAATCTTCTTATATAATTAGGCAGAAAATCTGACCTGCCATAGTTTTCAAAACAGCATAATTTCACCCTTCTCAATGATTAATCTGTTGTATTACACAACCTTGGAGTATTTAGCTTTATCAATGACATGTCCTTGAAAAATGTTTTAGAGATCCTACCAGTCTTTGAAAATATCCTTGTGCCTTGTTTCAGTTCCAGTTTTATGTATATTTTCTGCCTTGCACCCGATTATTCCTACATCTGATGGATGGCCTTGGGAATCTAATTCTGGTATTGATGGTTTTGGCTGATTGTCTCCCCTTGTAGCTGCTTTCTTCATTATTGTGTAAATTTAGATCATGAGCTCATGTTTAGCTAAACAGCTGACCTTGTAAGAGGCTTAGGTGTGAACGCTCGTAAGTTTCAGCAGAAAGTCGGCAAAGATTTATTTGTGTCCCTCCAATGAGTGGCCCGCAAGGACCCCGTTTTCTACAAGTGTTGGTCCAATACTCCCTCTAGAGGCAGGGGACTCAGACAGGGCTGCTTTGCGGCTCCTGATCTGGGGCAGGGGCAGTGGGCGGCCTGTGACCCGGGAAGGAGCCTCTCCGCGTGTGTCCCAGGGACCCATCTGCCTGCGAACTTCGGTCACCTGGCAGGAAGCTACGATGCCCAGACGTATGCTTAGCTGTTCAGCGCGGTATACTGCACGGACACGTTCCACACACACTTCAAGTAAGAGGGCGGCCTGAGTGGAAAGGTGAGAGTTTGGGCAGCTGTGCAGACAAAGAAGGCGCCCTTTGGCCTGGGCCTAAAAGCTTGTGACACTCCACTGGGCCTGCCGGGCTCTGAGGGCCCTGCCCTGGGCCCCCTGCTCCCCTGCCCTTTGTTCAGTCACAGCAGAGATGGCCACACCCACTCCCTCAGTGAGGGCAGTGTTCCAACCTCCCTCAGCCACGCCCCATCTCCGCAGGTTACCATGGACTACAGAGGCTGCATTCTGAGGCCAGGGCGTTCCAAAAATGCCAAGGGCAGACATGATGACCTTAAATGATTTCCTCTTGTGTCAGTGTTGGTAAACTTTAGGAGCTAGGAAATGGTCCACTTTACAGAAATGTTCAAATTACTGTCATTTCATATATTGTCTGCTCTAACATTGTCCTGACTCTTTCTGTATAGTCTTTACTTATGTTTTGGTTTTCCTTAATCAAAGTGTGTCTTTTAAATCTTTTCAAAGAAGATTCTTTGGACTTACTAAATCACCTGAATTTTATACGTTTTCTGTTGTATTAAGTTCTGCTCATATCTTTATTTATCTTTTCTCTATGTTCACAGGGTTTATTGTTTTCATCTTCTGATGTCAATTAAAACACTTGGTTATTCATTTTAATAAATCTTTTTACTTATAAAGATTTGAACTTTTGAAGATTCCAGCTTACTTGTACGTGTCTAAGGGTCAGGTCCTCTCCATTGTTGCTGGCCTAAGGCTTAGTTCACCATACAGCAATGTATATATTGACCTATTTTCCCCTCGACTTTCTGTGATTCCCTACATCTCACCTTTCTTTGCAGACAAGCCATTTGAAATACCCTTAACTTATTTCACAGCCAATAAGTCTTTGAAATAATGTGTATTTTTTAGAGAAATCTTCTTATATAATTAGGCAGAAATTCTGACCTGGCAGAGTTTTCAAAACAGCATAATTTCACCCTTCTCAATGGTTAATCTGTTGTATTACACAACCTTGGAGTATTTAGCTTTATCAATGACATGTCCTTGAAAAATGTTTTAGAGATCCTACCAGTCTTTGAAAACATCCTTGTGCCTTGTTTCAGTTCCAGTTTTATGTATATTTTCTGCCTTGCACCCGATTATTCCTTCATCTGATGGATGGCCTTGGGAATCTAATTCTGGTATTGATGGTTTTGGCTGATTGTCTCCCCTTGTAGCTGCATTTTTCATTATTGTGTAAATTTAGATCATGAGCTCACGTTTAGCTAAACAGCTGACCTTGTAAGAGGCTTAGGTGTGAACGCTCGTAAGTTTCAGCAGAGAGTCGGCAAAGATTTATTTGTGTCCCTCCAATGAGTGGCCCGCAAGGACCCCGTTTTCTACAAGTGTTGGTCCAATACTCCCTCTAGAGGCAGGGGACTCAGACAGGGCTGCTTTGCGACCCCCGATCTGGGGCAGGGGCAGTGGGTGGCCTGTGACCCGGGCAGGAGCCTCTCCGCGTGTGTCCCAGGGACCCATCTGCCTGCAAAATTCGGTCACCTGGCAGGAAGCTACGATGCCCAGACCTATGCTTAGCTGTGCAGCATGGTGTACTGCGCGGACACGTTCCACACACACTTCAAGTAAGAGGGCGGCCTGAGTGGAAAGGTGAGAGTTTGGGCAGCTGTGCAGACAAAGAAGGCGCCCTTTGGCCTGGGCCTAAAAGCTTGTGACACTCCACTGGGCCTGCCGGGCTCTGAGGGCCCTGCCCTGGGCCCCCTGCTCCCCTGCCCTTTGTTCAGTCACAGCAGAGATGGCCACACCCACTCCCTCAGTGAGGGCAGTGTTCCAACCACCCTCAGCCCCGCCCCCTCTCCGCAGGTTACCATGGACTACAGAGGCTGCATTCTGAGGCCAGGGCGTTCCGAGAATGCCAAGGGCAGACATGATGACCTTAAATGATTTCCTCTTGTGTCAGTGTTGGTAAACTTTAGGAGCTAGGAAATGGTCCACTTGACAGAAATGTTCAAATTTACTGGCATTTCATATATTCTCTGCTCTAACATTGTCCTGACTCTTTCTGTATATTCTTTACTTATGTTTTGGTTTTCCTTAATCAAAGTGTGTCTTTTAAATCTTTTCAAAGAAGATTCTTTGGACTTACTAAATCACCTGAATTTTATACGTTTTCTGTTGTATTAAGTTCTGCTCATATCTTTATTTATCTTTTCTCTATGTTCTCAGGGTTTATTGTTTTCATCTTCTGATGTCAATTAAAACACTTGTTTATTGATTTTAATAAATCTTTTTACTTATAAAGATTTGAACTTTTGAAGATTCCAGCTTACTTGTACGTGTCTAAGGGTCAGGTCCTCTCCATTGTTGCTGGCCTAAGGCTTAGTTCACCATACAGCAATGTATATATTGACCTATTTTCCCCTCGACTTTCTGTGATTCCCTACATCTCACCTTTCTTTGCAGACAAGCCATTTGAAATACCCTTAACTTATTTCACAGCCAATAATTCTTTGAAATAATGTGTATTTTTTAGAGAAATCTTCTTATATAATTAGGCTGAAAATGTGACCTGCCATAGTTTTCAAAACAGCATAATTTCACTCTTCTCAATGATTAATCTGTTGTATTACACAACCTTGGAGTATTTAGCTTTATCAATGACATGTCCTTGAAAAATGTTTTAGAGATCCTACCAGTCTTCTAAAACATCCTTGTGCCTTGTTTCAGTTCCAGTTTTATGTATATTTTCTGCCTTGCACCCGATTATTCCTACATCTGATGGATGGCCTTGGGAATCTAATTCTGGTATTGATGGTTTTGGCTGATTGTCTCCCCTTGTAGCTGCTTTCTTCATTATTGTGTTAATTTAGATCATGAGCTCATGTTTAGCTAAACAGCTGACCTTGTAAGAGGCTTAGGTGTGAACGCTCGTAAGTTTCAGCAGAAAGTCGGCAAAGATTTATTTGTGTCCCTCCAATGAGTGGCCCGCAAGGACCCCGTTTTCTACAAGTGTTGGTCCAATACTCCCTCTAGAGGCAGGGGACTCAGACAGGGCTGCTTTGCGGCTCCCGATCTGGGGCAGGGGCAGTGGGCGGCCTGTGACCCGGGAAGGAGCCTCTCCGCGTGTGTCCCAGGGACCCATCTGCCTGCGAACTTCGGTCACCTGGCAGGAAGCTACGATGCCCAGACGTATGCTTATCTGTGCAGCGCGGTATACTGCACGGACATGTTCCACACACACTTCAAGTAAGAGGGCGGCCTGAGTGGAAAGGTGAGAGTTTGGGCAGCTGTGCAGACAAAGAAGGCGCCCTTTGTCCTGGGCCTAAAAGCTTGTGACACTCCACTGGGCCTGCCGGGCTCTGAAGGCCCTGCCCTGGGCCCCCTGCTCCCCTGCCCTTTGTTCAGTCACAGCAGAGATGGCCACACCCACTCCCTCAGTGAGGGCAGTGTTCCAACCTCCCTCAGCCACGCCCCATCTCCGCAGGTTACCATGGACTACAGAGGCTGCATTCTGAGGCCAGGGCGTTCCAAAAATGCCAAGGGCAGACATGATGACCTTAAATGATTTCCTCTTCTGTCAGTGTTGGTAAACTTTAGGAGCTAGGAAATGGTCCACTTGACAGAAATGTTCAAATTACTGGCATTTCATATATTGTCTGCTCTAACATTGTCCTGACTCTTTCTGTATAGTCTTTACTTATGTTTTGGTTTTCCTTAATCAAAGTGTGTCTTTTAAATCTTTTCAAAGAAGATTCTTTGGACTTACTAAATCACCTGAATTTTATACGTTTTCTGTTGTATTAAGTTCTGCTCATATCTTTATTTATCTTTTTTCTATGTTCTCAGGGTTTATTGTTTTCATCTTCTGATGTCAATTAAAACACTTGGTTATTCATTTTAATAAATCTTTTTACTTATAAAGATTTGAACTTTTGAAGATTCCAGCTTACTTGTACGTGTCTAAGGGTCAGGTCCTCTCCATTGTTGCTGGCCTAAGGCTTAGTTCACCATACAGCAATGTATATATTGACCTATTTTCCCCTCGACTTTCTGTGATTCCCTACATCTCACCTTTCTTTGCAGACAAGCCATTTGAAATACCCTTAACTTATTTCACAGCCAATAAGTCTTTGAAATAATGTGTATTTTTTAGAGAAATCTTCTTATATAATTAGGCTGAAAATGTGACCTGCCATAGTTTTCAAAACAGCATAATTTCACTCTTCTCAATGATTAATCTGTAGTATTACACAACCTTGGAGTATTTAGCTTTATCAATGACATGTCCTTGAAAAATGTTTTAGAGATCCTACCAGTCTTTGAAAATATCCTTGTGCCTTGTTTCAGTTCCAGTTTTATGTATATTTTCTGCCTTGCACCCGATTATTCCTACATCTGATGGATGGCCTTGGGAATCTAATTCTGGTATTGATGGTTTTGGCTGATTGTCTCCCCTTGTAGCTGCTTTCTTCATTATTGTGTAAATTTAGATCATGAGCTCATGTTTAGCTAAACAGCTGACCTTGTAAGAGGCTTAGGTGTGAACGCTCGTAAGTTTCAGCAGAAAGTCGGCAAAGATTTATTTGTGTCCCTCCAATGAGTGGCTCGCAAGGACCCCGTTTTCTACAAGTGTTGGTCCAATACTCCCTCTAGAGGCAGGGGACTCAGACAGGGCTGCTTTGCGGCTCCCGATCTGGGGCAGGGGCAGTGGGCGGCCTGTGACCCGGGAAGGAGCCTCTCCGCGTGTGTCCCAGGGACCCATCTGCCTGCGAACTTCGGTCACCTGGCAGGAAGCTACGATGCCCAGACGTATGCTTAGCTGTGCAGCGCGGTATACTGCACGGACACGTTCCACACACACTTCAAGTAAGAGGGCGGCCTGAGTGGAAAGGTGAGAGTTTGGGCAGCTGTGCAGACAAAGAAGGCGCCCTTTGGCCTGGGCCTAAAAGCTTGTGACACTCCACTGGGCCTGCCGGGCTCTGAGGGCCCTGCCCTGGGCCCCCTGCTCCCCTGCCCTTTGTTCAGTCACAGCAGAGATGGCCACACCCACTCCCTCAGTGAGGGCAGTGTTCCAACCTCCCTCAGCCACGCCCCATCTCCGCAGGTTACCATGGACTACAGAGGCTGCATTCTGAGGCCAGGGCATTCCAAAAATGCCAAGGGCAGACATGATGACCTTAAATGATTTCCTCTTGTGTCAGTGTTGGTAAACTTTAGGAGCTAGGAAATGGTCCACTTGACAGAAATGTTCAAATTACTGGCATTTCATATATTGTCTGCTCTAACATTGTCCTGACTCTTTCTGTATAGTCTTTACTTATGTTTTGGTTTTCCTTAATCAAAGTGTGTCTTTTAAATCTTTTCAAAGAAGATTCTTTGGACTTACTAAATCACCTGAATTTTATACGTTTTCTGTTGTATTAAGTTGTGCTCATATCTTTATTTATCTTTTCTCTATGTTCTCAGGGTTTATTGTTTTCATCTTCTGATGTCAATTAAAACACTTGGTTATTCATTTTAATAAATCTTTTTACTTATAAAGATTTGAACTTTTGAAGATTCCAGCTTACTTGTACGTGTCTAAGGGTCAGGTCCTCTCCATTGTTGCTGGCCTAAGGCTTAGTTCACCATACAGCAATGTATATATTGACCTATTTTCCCCTCGACTTTCTGTGATTCCCTACATCTCACCTTTCTTTGCAGACAAGCCATTTGAAATACCCTTAACTTATTTCACAGCCAATAAGTCTTTGAAATAATGTGTATTTTTTAGAGAAATCTTCTTATAGAATTAGGCAGAAATTCTGACCTGCCATAGTTTTCAAAACAGCATAATTTCACCCTTCTCAATGGTTAATCTGTTGTATTACACAACCTTGGATTATTTAGCTTTATCAATGACATGTCCTTGAAAAATGTTTTAGAGATCCTACCAGTCTTTGAAAACATCCTTGTGCCTTGTTTCAGTTCCAGTTTTATGTATATTTTCTGCCTTGCACCCGATTATTCCTTCATCTGATGGATGGCCTTGGGAATCTAATTCTGGTATTGATGGTTTTGGCTGATTGTCTCCCCTTGTAGCTGCTTTCTTCACTATTGTGTAAATTTAGATCATGAGCTCACGTTTAGCTAAACAGCTGACCTTGTAAGAGGCTTAGGTGTGAACGCTCGTAAGTTTCAGCAGGAAGTCGGCAAAGATTTATTTGTGTCCCTCCAATGAGTGGCCCGCAAGGACCCCGTTTTCTACAAGTGTTGGTCCAATACTCCCTCTAGAGGCAGGGGACTCAGACAGGGCTGCTTTGCGTCTCCCGATCTGGGGCAGGGGCTGTGGGCGGCCTGTGGCCCGGGCAGGAGCCTCTCCGCGTGTGTCCCAGGGACCCATCTGCCTGCGAACTTCGGTCACCTGGCAGGAAGCTACGATGCCCAGACCTATGCTTAGCTGTGCAGCACGGTATACTGCACGGACACGTTCCACACACACTTCAAGTAAGAGGGCGGCCTGAGTGGAAAGGTGAGAGTTTGGGCAGCTGTGCAGACAAAGAAGGCGCCCTTTGGCCTGGGCCTAAAAGCTTGTGACACTCCACTGGGCCTGCCGGGCTCTGAGGGCCCTGCCCTGGGCCCCCTGCTCCCCTGCCCTTTGTTCAGTCACAGCAGAGATGGCCACACCCACTCCCTCAGTGAGGGCAGTGTTCCAACCTCCCTCAGCCACGCCCCATCTCCGCAGGTTACCATGGACTACAGAGGCTGCATTCTGAGGCCAGGGCGTTCCAAAAATGCCAAGGGCAGACATGATGACCTTAAATGATTTCCTCTTGTGTCAGTGTTGGTAAACTTTAGGAGCTAGGAAATGGTCCACTTGACAGAAATGTTCAAATTACTGGCATTTCATATATTGTCTGCTCTAACATTGTCCTGACTCTTTCTGTATAGTCTTTACTTATGTTTTGGTTTTCCTTAATCAAAGTGTGTCTTTTAAATCTTTTCAAAGAAGATTCTTTGGACTTACTAAATCACCTGAATTTTATACGTTTTCTGTTGTATTAAGTTCTGCTCATATCTTTATTTATCTTTTCTCTATGTTCTCAGGGTTTATTGTTTTCATCTTCTGATGTCAATTAAAACACTTGGTTATTCATTTTAATAAATCTTTTTACTTATAAAGATTTGAACTTTTGAAGATTCCAGCTTACTTGTACGTGTCTAAGGGTCAGGTCCTCTCCATTGTTGCTGGCCTAAGGCTTAGTTCACCATACAGCAATGTATATATTGACCTATTTTCCCCTCGACTTTCTGTGATTCCCTACATCTCACCTTTCTTTGCAGACAAGCCATTTGAAATACCCTTAACTTATTTCACAGCCAATAAGTCTTTGAAATAATGTCTATTTTTTAGAGAAAACTTCTTATAGAATTAGGCAGAAATTCTGACCTGCCATAGTTTTCAAAACAGCATAATTTCACCCTTCTCAATGGTTAATCTGTTGTATTACACAACCTTGGATTATTTAGCTTTATCAATGACATGTCCTTGAAAAATGTTTTAGAGATCCTACCAGTCTTTGAAAACATCCTTGTGCCTTGTTTCAGTTCCAGTTTTATGTATATTTTCTGCCTTGCACCCGATTATTCCTTCATCTGATGGATGGCCTTGGGAATCTAATTCTGGTATTGATGGTTTTGGCTGATTGTCTCCCCTTGTAGCTGCTTTCTTCATTATTGTGTAAATTTAGATCATGAGCTCACGTTTAGCTAAACAGCTGACCTTGTAAGAGGCTTAGGTGTGAACGCTCGTAAGTTTCAGCAGGAAGTCGGCAAAGATTTATTTGTGTCCCTCCAATGAGTGGCCCGCAAGGACCCCGTTTTCTACAAGTGTTGGTCCAATACTCCCTCTAAAGGCAGGGGACTCAGACAGGGCTTCTTTGTGTCTCCCGATCTGGGGCAGGGGCTGTGGGCGGCCTGTGGCCCGGGCAGGAGCCCCTCCGCGTGTGTCCCAGGGACCCATCTGCCTGCGAACTTCGGTCACCTGGCAGGAAGCTACGATGCCCAGACCTATGCTTAGCTGTGCAGCACGGTATACTGCACGGACACGTTCCACACACACTTCAAGTAAGAGGGCGGCCTGAGTGGAAAGGTGAGAGTTTGGGCAGCTGTGCAGACAAAGAAGGCGCCCTTTGGCCTGGGCCTAAAAGCTTGTGACACTCCACTGGGCCTGCCGGGCTCTGAGGGCCCTGCCCTGGGCCCCCTGCTCCCCTGCCCTTTGTTCAGTCACAGCAGAGATGGCCACACCCACTCCCTCAGTGAGGGCAGTGTTCCAACCTCCCTCAGCCACGCCCCCTCTCCGCAGGTTACCATGGACTACAGAGGCTGCATTCTGAGGCCAGGGCGTTCCAAAAATGCCAAGGGCAGACATGATGACCTTAAATGATTTCCTCTTCTGTCAGTGTTGGTAAACTTTAGGAGCTAGGAAATGGTCCACTTGACAGAAATGTTCAAATTACTGGCATTTCATATATTGTCTGCTCTAACATTGTCCTGACTCTTTCTGTATAGTCTTTACTTATGTTTTGGTTTTCCTTAATCAAAGTGTGTCTTTTAAATCTTTTCAAAGAAGATTCTTTGGACTTACTAAATCACCTGAATTTTATACGTTTTCTGTTGTATTAAGTTCTGCTCATATCTTTATTTATCTTTTTTCTATGTTCTCAGGGTTTATTGTTTTCATCTTCTGATGTCAATTAAAACACTTGGTTATTCATTTTAATTAATCTTTTTACTTATAAAGATTTGAACTTTTGAAGATTCCAGCTTACTTGTACGTGTCTAAGGGTCAGGTCCTCTCCATTGTTGCTGGCCTAAGGCTTAGTTCACCATACAGCAATGTATATATTGACCTATTTTCCCCTCGACTTTCTGTGATTCCCTACATCTCACCTTTCTTTGCAGACAAGCCATTTGAAATACCCTTAACTTATTTCACAGCCAATAAGTCTTTGAAATAATGTGTATTTTTTAGAGAAATCTTCTTATATAATTAGGCTGAAAATGTGACCTGCCATAGTTTTCAAAACAGCATAATTTCACTCTTCTCAATGATTAATCTGTAGTATTACACAACCTTGGAGTATTTAGCTTTATCAATGACATGTCCTTGAAAAATGTTTTAGAGATCCTACCAGTCTTTGAAAATATCCTTGTGCCTTGTTTCAGTTCCAGTTTTATATATATTTTCTGCCTTGCACCCGATTATTCCTACATCTGATGGATGGCCTTGGGAATCTAATTCTGGTATTGATGGTTTTGGCTGATTGTCTCCCCTTGTAGCTGCTTTCTTCATTATTGTGTAAATTTAGATCATGAGCTCATGTTTAGCTAAACAGCTGACCTTGTAAGAGGCTTAGGTGTGAACGCTCGTAAGTTTCAGCAGAAAGTCGGCAAAGATTTATTTGTGTCCCTCCAATGAGTGGCCCGCAAGGACCCCGTTTTCTACAAGTGTTGGTCCAATACTCCCTCTAGAGGCAGGGGACTCAGACAGGGCTGCTTTGCGGCTCCCGATCTGGGGCAGGGGCAGTGGGCGGCCTGTGACCCGGGAAGGAGCCTCTCCGCGTGTGTCCCAGGGACCCATCTGCCTGCGAACTTCGGTCACCTGGCAGGAAGCTACGATGCCCAGACGTATGCTTAGCTGTGCAGCGCGGTATACTGCACGGACACGTTCCACACACACTTCAAGTAAGAGGGCGGCCTGAGTGGAAAGGTGAGAGTTTGGGCAGCTGTGCAGACAAAGAAGGCGCCCTTTGGCCTGGGCCTAAAAGCTTGTGACACTCCACTGGGCCTGCCGGGCTCTGAGGGCCCTGCCCTGGGCCCCCTGCTCCCCTGCCCTTTGTTCAGTCACAGCAGAGATGGCCACACCCACTCCCTCAGTGAGGGCAGTGTTCCAACCTCCCTCAGCCACGCCCCATCTCCGCAGGTTACCATGGACTACAGAGGCTGCATTCTGAGGCCAGGGCGTTCCAAAAATGCCAAGGGCAGACATGATGACCTTAAATGATTTCCTCTTGTGTCAGTGTTGGTAAACTTTAGGAGCTAGGAAATGGTCCACTTGACAGAAATGTTCAAATTACTGGCATTTCATATATTGTCTGCTCTAACATTGTCCTGACTCTTTCTGTATAGTCTTTACTTATGTTTTGGTTTTCCTTAATCAAAGTGTGTCTTTTAAATCTTTTCAAAGAAGATTCTTTGGACTTACTAAATCACCTGAATTTTATACGTTTTCTGTTGTATTAAGTTCTGCTCATATCTTTATTTATCTTTTCTCTATGTTCTCAGGGTTTATTGTTTTCATCTTCTGATGTCAATTAAAACACTTGGTTATTCATTTTAATAAATCTTTTTACTTATAAAGATTTGAACTTTTGAAGATTCCAGCTTACTTGTACGTGTCTAAGGGTCAGGTCCTCTCCATTGTTGCTGGCCTAAGGCTTAGTTCACCATACAGCAATGTATATATTGACCTATTTTCCCCTCGACTTTCTGTGATTCCCTACATCTCACCTTTCTTTGCAGACAAGCCATTTGAAATACCCTTAACTTATTTCACAGCCAATAAGTCTTTGAAATAATGTGTATTTTTTAGAGAAATCTTCTTATAGAATTAGGCAGAAATTCTGACCTGCCATAGTTTTCAAAACAGCATAATTTCACCCTTCTCAATGGTTAATCTGTTGTATTACACAACCTTGGATTATTTAGCTTTATCAATGACATGTCCTTGAAAAATGTTTTAGAGATCCTACCAGTCTTTGAAAACATCCTTGTGCCTTGTTTCAGTTCCAGTTTTATGTATATTTTCTGCCTTGCACCCGATTATTCCTTCATCTGATGGATGGCCTTGGGAATCTAATTCTGGTATTGATGGTTTTGGCTGATTGTCTCCCCTTGTAGCTGCTTTCTTCATTATTGTGTAAATTTAGATCATGAGCTCACGTTTAGCTAAACAGCTGACCTTGTAAGAGGCTTAGGTGTGAATGCTCGTAAGTTTCAGCAGAGAGTCGGCAAAGATTTATTTGTGTCCCTCCAATGAGTGGCCCGCAAGGACCCCGTTTTCTACAAGTGTTGGTCCAATACTCCCTCTAGAGGCAGGGGACTCAGACAGAGCTGCTTTGCGGCCCCCGATCTGGGGCAGGGACAGTGGGTGGCCTGTGACCCGGGCAGGAGCCTCTCTGCGTGTGTCCCAGGGACCCATCTGCCTGCAAACTTCGGTCACCTGGCAGGAAGCTACGATGCCCAGACCTATGCTTAGCTGTGCAGCATGGTGTACTGCGCGGACACGTTCCACACACACTTCAAGTAAGAGGGCGGCCTGAGTGGAAAGGTGAGAGTTTGGGCAGCTGTGCAGACAAAGAAGGCGCCCTTTGGCCTGGGCCTAAAAGCTTGTGACACTCCACTGGGCCTGCCGGGCTCTGAGGGCCCTGCCCTGGGCCCCCTGCTCCCCTGCCCTTTGTTCAGTCACAGCAGAGATGGCCACACCCACTCCCTCAGTGAGGGCAGTGTTCCAACCTCCCTCAGCCCCGCCCCCTCTCCGCAGGTTACCATGGACTACAGAGGCTGCATTCTGAGGCCAGGGCGTTCCGAGAATGCCAAGGGCAGACATGATGACCTTAAATGATTTCCTCTTGTGTCAGTGTTGGTAAACTTTAGGAGCTAGGAAATGGTCCACTTGACAGAAATGTTCAAATTTACTGGCATTTCATATATTGTCTGCTCTAACATTGTCCTGACTCTTTCTGTATATTCTTTACTTATGTTTTGGTTTTCCTTAATCAAAGTGTGTCTTTTAAATCTTTTCAAAGAAGATTCTTTGGACTTACTAAATCACCTGAATTTTATACGTTTTCTGTTGTATTAAGTTCTGCTCATATCTTTATTTATCTTTTCTCTATGTTCTCAGGGTTTATTGTTTTCATCTTCTGATGACAATTAAAACACTTGTTTATTGATTTTAATAAATCTTTTTACTTATAAAGATTTGAACTTTTGAATATTCCAGCTTACTTGTACGTGTCTAAGGGTCAGGTCCTCTCCATTGTTGCTGGCCTAAGGCTTAGTTCACCATACAGCAATGTATATATTGACCTATTTTCCCCTCGACTTTCTGTGATTCCCTACATCTCACCTTTCTTTGCAGACAAGCCATTTGAAATACCCTTAACTTATTTCACAGCCAATAATTCTTTGAAATAACGTGTATTTTTTAGAGAAATCTTCTTATATAATTAGGCAGAAAATCTGACCTGCCATAGTTTTCAAAACAGCATAATTTCACTCTTCTCAATGATTAATCTGTTGTATTACACAACCTTGGAGTATTTAGCTTTATCAATGACATGTCCTTGAAAAATGTTTGAGAGATCCTACCAGTCTTTGAAAACATCCTTGTGCCTTGTTTCAGTTCCAGTTTTATGTATATTTTCTGCCTTGCACCCGATTATTCCTACATCTGATGGATGGCCTTGGGAATCTAATTCTGGTATTGATGGTTTTGGCTGATTGTCTCCCCTTGTAGCTGCTTTCTTCATTATTGTGTAAATTTAGATCATGAGCTCATGTTTAGCTAAACAGCTGACCTTGTAAGAGGCTTAGGTGTGAACGCTCGTAAGTTTCCACAGAAAGTCGGCAAAGATTTATTTGTGTCCCTCCAATGAGTGGCACGCAAGGACCCCGTTTTCTACAAGTGTTGGTCCAATACTCCCTCTAGAGGCAGGGGATTCAGACAGGGCTGCTTTGCGGCCCCGGATCTGGGGCAGGGGCAGTGGGCGGCCTGTGGCCCTGGCAGGAGCCTCTCCGCGTGTGTCCCAGGGACACATCTGCCTGCGAACTTCGGTCACCTGGCAGGAAGCTACGATGCCCAGACGTATGCTTAGCTGTGCAGCGCGGTATACTGCACGGACACGTTCCACACACACTTCAAGTAAGAGGTCGGCCTGAGTGGAAAGGTGAGAGTTTGGGCAGCTGTGCAGACAAAGAAGGTGCCCTTTGGCCTGGGCCTAAAAGCTTGTGACACTCCACTGGGCCTGCCGGGCTCTGAGGGCCCTGCCCTGGGCCCCCTGCTCCACTGCCCTTTGTTCAGTCACAGCAGAGATGGCCACACCCACTCCCTCAGTGAGGGCAGTGTTCCAACCTCCCTCAGCCCCGCCCCCTCTCCGCAGGTTACCATGGACTACAGAGGCTGCATTCTGAGGCCAGGGCGTTCCGAGAATGCCAAGGGCAGACATGATGACCTTAAATGATTTCCTCTTGTGTCAGTGTTGCTAAACTTTAGGAGTTAGGAAATGGTCCACTTGACAGAAATGTTCAAATTTACTGGCATTTCATATATTCTCTGCTCTAACATTGTCCTGACTCTTTCTGTATATTCTTTACTTATGTTTTGGTTTTCCTTAATCACAGTGTTTCTTTTAAATCTTTTCAAAGAAAATTCTTTGGACTTACTAAATCACCTGAATTTTATACGTTTTCTGTTGTATTAAGTTCTGCTCATATCTTTATTTATCTTTTCTCTATGTTCTCAGGGTTTATTGTTTTCATCTTCTGATGTCAATTAAAACACTTGGTTATTCATTTTAATAAATCTTTTTACTTATAAAGATTTGAACTTTTGAAGATTCCAGCTTACTTGTACGTGTCTAAGGGTCAGGTCCTCTCCATTGTTGCTGGCCTAAGGCTTAGTTCACCATACAGCAATGTATATATTGACCTATTTTCCCCTCGACTTTCTGTGATTCCCTACATCTCACCTTTCTTTGCAGACAAGCCATTTGAAATACCCTTAACTTATTTCACAGCCAATAAGTCTTTGAAATAATGTGTATTTTTTAGAGAAATCTTCTTATATAATTAGGCAGAAAATCTGACCTGCCATAGTTTTCAAAACAGCATAATTTCACTCTTCTCAATGATTAATCTGTTGTATTACACAACCTTGGAGTATTTAGCTTTATCAATGACATGTCCTTGAAAAATGTTTGAGAGATCCTACCAGTCTTCTAAAACATCCTTGTGCCTTGTTTCAGTTCCAGTTTTATGTATATTTTCTGCCTTGCACCCGATTATTCCTACATCTGATGGATGGCCTTGGGAATCTAATTCTGGTATTGATGGTTTTGGCTGATTGTCTCCCCTTGTAGCTGCTTTCTTCATTATTGTGTAAATTTAGATCATGAGCTCATGTTTAGCTAAACAGCTGACCTTGTAAGGGGCTTAGGTGTGAACGCTCGTAAGTTTCAGCAGAGAGTTGGCAAAGATTTATTTGTGTCCCTCCAATGAGTGGCCCGCAAGGACACCGTTTTCTACAAGTGTTGGTCCAATACTCCCTCTAGAGGCAGGGGACTCTGACAGGGCTGCTTTGCGGCCCCCGATCTGGGGCAGGGGCAGTGGGCGGCCTGTGACCCGGGCAGGAGCCTCTCCGCGTGTGTCCCAGGGACCCATCTGCCTGCAAACTTCGGTCACCTGGCAGGAAGCTACGATGCCCAGACCTATGCTTAGCTGTGCAGCATGGTGTACTGCGCGGACACGTTCCACACACACTTCAAGTAAGAGGGCGGCCTGAGTGGAAAGGTGAAAGTTTGGGCAGCTGTGCAGACAAAGAAGGCGCCCTTTGGCCTGGGCCTAAAAGCTTGTGACACTCCACTGGGCCTGCCGGGCTCTGAGGGCCCTGCCCTGGGCCCCCTGCTCCCCTGCCCTTTGTTCAGTCACAGCAGAGATGGCCACACCCACTCCCTCAGTGAGGGCAGTGTTCCAACCTCCCTCAGCCCCGCCCCCTCTCCGCAGGTTACCATGGACTACAGAGGCTGCATTCTGAGGCCAGGGCGTTCCGAGAATGCCAAGGGCAGACATGATGACCTTAAATGATTTCCTCTTGTGTCAGTGTTGGTAAACTTTAGGAGCTAGGAAATGGTCCACTTTACAGAAATGTTCAAATTTACTGGCATTTCATATATTCTCTGCTCTAACATGGTCCTGACTCTTTCTGTATATTCTTTACTTATGTTTTGGTTTTCCTTAATCAAAGTGTGTCTTTTAAATCTTGTCAAAGAAGATTCTTTGGACTTACTAAATCACCTGAATTTTATACGTTTTCTGTTGTATTAAGTTCTGCTCATATCTTTATTTATCTTTTCTCTATGTTCACAGGGTTTATTGTTTTCATCTTCTGATGTCAATTAAAACACTTGGTTATTCATTTTAATAAATCTTTTTACTTATAAAGATTTGAACTTTTGAAGATTCCAGCTTACTTGTACGTGTCTAAGGGTCAGGTCCTCTCCATTGTTGCTGGCCTAAGGCTTAGTTCACCATACAGCAATGTATATATTGACCTATTTTCCCCTCGACTTTCTGTGATTCCCTACATCTCACCTTTCTTTGCAGACAAGCCATTTGAAATACCCTTAACTTATTTCACAGCCAATAAGTCTTTGAAATAATGTGTATTTTTTAGAGAAATCTTCTTATATAATTAGGCAGAAAATCTGACCTGCCATAGTTTTCAAAACAGCATAATTTCACTCTTCTCAATGATTAATCTGTAGTATTACACAACCTTGGAGTATTTAGCTTTATCAATGACATGTCCTTGAAAAATGTTTTAGAGATCCTACCAGTCTTTGAAAATATCCTTGTGCCTTGTTTCAGTTCCAGTTTTATGTATATTTTCTGCCTTGCACCCGATTATTCCTACATCTGATGGATGGCCTTGGGAATCTAATTCTGGTATTGATGGTTTTGGCTGATTGTCTCCCCTTGTAGCTGCTTTCTTCATTATTGTGTTAATTTAGATCATGAGCTCATGTTTAGCTAAACAGCTGACCTTGTAAGAGGCTTAGGTGTGAACGCTCGTAAGTTTCAGCAGAAAGTCGGCAAAGATTTATTTGTGTCCCTCCAATGAGTGGCCCGCAAGGACCCCGTTTTCTACAAGTGTTGGTCCAATACTCCCTCTAGAGGCAGGGGACTCAGACAGGGCTGCTTTGCGGCTCCCGATCTGGGGCAGGGGCAGTGGGCGGCCTGTGACCCGGGAAGGAGCCTCTCCGCGTGTGTCCCAGGGACCCATCTGCCTGCGAACTTCGGTCACCTGGCAGGAAGCTACGATGCCCAGACGTATGCTTATCTGTGCAGCGCGGTATACTGCACGGACATGTTCCACACACACTTCAAGTAAGAGGGCGGCCTGAGTGGAAAGGTGAGAGTTTGGGCAGCTGTGCAGACAAAGAAGGCGCCCTTTGTCCTGGGCCTAAAAGCTTGTGACACTCCACTGGGCCTGCCGGGCTCTGAAGGCCCTGCCCTGGGCCCCCTGCTCCCCTGCCCTTTGTTCAGTCACAGCAGAGATGGCCACACCCACTCCCTCAGTGAGGGCAGTGTTCCAACCTCCCTCAGCCACGCCCCATCTCCGCAGGTTACCATGGACTACAGAGGCTGCATTCTGAGGCCAGGGCGTTCCAAAAATGCCAAGGGCAGACATGATGACCTTAAATGATTTCCTCTTCTGTCAGTGTTGGTAAACTTTAGGAGCTAGGAAATGGTCCACTTGACAGAAATGTTCAAATTACTGGCATTTCATATATTGTCTGCTCTAACATTGTCCTGACTCTTTCTGTATAGTCTTTACTTATGTTTTGGTTTTCCTTAATCAAAGTGTGTCTTTTAAATCTTTTCAAAGAAGATTCTTTGGACTTACTAAATCACCTGAATTTTATACGTTTTCTGTTGTATTAAGTTCTGCTCATATCTTTATTTATCTTTTTTCTATGTTCTCAGGGTTTATTGTTTTCATCTTCTGATGTCAATTAAAACACTTGGTTATTCATTTTAATAAATCTTTTTACTTATAAAGATTTGAACTTTTGAAGATTCCAGCTTACTTGTACGTGTCTAAGGGTCAGGTCCTCTCCATTGTTGCTGGCCTAAGGCTTAGTTCACCATACAGCAATGTATATATTGACCTATTTTCCCCTCGACTTTCTGTGATTCCCTACATCTCACCTTTCTTTGCAGACAAGCCATTTGAAATACCCTTAACTTATTTCACAGCCAATAAGTCTTTGAAATAATGTGTATTTTTTAGAGAAATCTTCTTATATAATTAGGCTGAAAATGTGACCTGCCATAGTTTTCAAAACAGCATAATTTCACTCTTCTCAATGATTAATCTGTAGTATTACACAACCTTGGAGTATTTAGCTTTATCAATGACATGTCCTTGAAAAATGTTTTAGAGATCCTACCAGTCTTTGAAAATATCCTTGTGCCTTGTTTCAGTTCCAGTTTTATGTATATTTTCTGCCTTGCACCCGATTATTCCTACATCTGATGGATGGCCTTGGGAATCTAATTCTGGTATTGATGGTTTTGGCTGATTGTCTCCCCTTGTAGCTGCTTTCTTCATTATTGTGTAAATTTAGATCATGAGCTCATGTTTAGCTAAACAGCTGACCTTGTAAGAGGCTTAGGTGTGAACGCTCGTAAGTTTCAGCAGAAAGTCGGCAAAGATTTATTTGTGTCCCTCCAATGAGTGGCTCGCAAGGACCCCGTTTTCTACAAGTGTTGGTCCAATACTCCCTCTAGAGGCAGGGGACTCAGACAGGGCTGCTTTGCGGCTCCCGATCTGGGGCAGGGGCAGTGGGCGGCCTGTGACCCGGGAAGGAGCCTCTCCGCGTGTGTCCCAGGGACCCATCTGCCTGCGAACTTCGGTCACCTGGCAGGAAGCTACGATGCCCAGACGTATGCTTAGCTGTGCAGCGCGGTATACTGCACGGACACGTTCCACACACACTTCAAGTAAGAGGGCGGCCTGAGTGGAAAGGTGAGAGTTTGGGCAGCTGTGCAGACAAAGAAGGCGCCCTTTGGCCTGGGCCTAAAAGCTTGTGACACTCCACTGGGCCTGCCGGGCTCTGAGGGCCCTGCCCTGGGCCCCCTGCTCCCCTGCCCTTTGTTCAGTCACAGCAGAGATGGCCACACCCACTCCCTCAGTGAGGGCAGTGTTCCAACCTCCCTCAGCCACGCCCCATCTCCGCAGGTTACCATGGACTACAGAGGCTGCATTCTGAGGCCAGGGCATTCCAAAAATGCCAAGGGCAGACATGATGACCTTAAATGATTTCCTCTTGTGTCAGTGTTGGTAAACTTTAGGAGCTAGGAAATGGTCCACTTGACAGAAATGTTCAAATTACTGGCATTTCATATATTGTCTGCTCTAACATTGTCCTGACTCTTTCTGTATAGTCTTTACTTATGTTTTGGTTTTCCTTAATCAAAGTGTGTCTTTTAAATCTTTTCAAAGAAGATTCTTTGGACTTACTAAATCACCTGAATTTTATACGTTTTCTGTTGTATTAAGTTGTGCTCATATCTTTATTTATCTTTTCTCTATGTTCTCAGGGTTTATTGTTTTCATCTTCTGATGTCAATTAAAACACTTGGTTATTCATTTTAATAAATCTTTTTACTTATAAAGATTTGAACTTTTGAAGATTCCAGCTTACTTGTACGTGTCTAAGGGTCAGGTCCTCTCCATTGTTGCTGGCCTAAGGCTTAGTTCACCATACAGCAATGTATATATTGACCTATTTTCCCCTCGACTTTCTGTGATTCCCTACATCTCACCTTTCTTTGCAGACAAGCCATTTGAAATACCCTTAACTTATTTCACAGCCAATAAGTCTTTGAAATAATGTGTATTTTTTAGAGAAATCTTCTTATAGAATTAGGCAGAAATTCTGACCTGCCATAGTTTTCAAAACAGCATAATTTCACCCTTCTCAATGGTTAATCTGTTGTATTACACAACCTTGGATTATTTAGCTTTATCAATGACATGTCCTTGAAAAATGTTTTAGAGATCCTACCAGTCTTTGAAAACATCCTTGTGCCTTGTTTCAGTTCCAGTTTTATGTATATTTTCTGCCTTGCACCCGATTATTCCTTCATCTGATGGATGGCCTTGGGAATCTAATTCTGGTATTGATGGTTTTGGCTGATTGTCTCCCCTTGTAGCTGCTTTCTTCACTATTGTGTAAATTTAGATCATGAGCTCACGTTTAGCTAAACAGCTGACCTTGTAAGAGGCTTAGGTGTGAACGCTCGTAAGTTTCAGCAGGAAGTCGGCAAAGATTTATTTGTGTCCCTCCAATGAGTGGCCCGCAAGGACCCCGTTTTCTACAAGTGTTGGTCCAATACTCCCTCTAGAGGCAGGGGACTCAGACAGGGCTGCTTTGCGGCTCCCGATCTGGGGCAGGGGCAGTGGGCGGCCTGTGACCCGGGAAGGAGCCTCTCCGCGTGTGTCCCAGGGACCCATCTGCCTGCGAACTTCGGTCACCTGGCAGGAAGCTACGATGCCCAGACGTATGCTTAGCTGTGCAGCGCGGTATACTGCACGGACACGTTCCACACACACTTCAAGTAAGAGGGCGGCCTGAGTGGAAAGGTGAGAGTTTGGGCAGCTGTGCAGACAAAGAAGGCGCCCTTTGGCCTGGGCCTAAAAGCTTGTGACACTCCACTGGGCCTGCCGGGCTCTGAGGGCCCTGCCCTGGGCCCCCTGCTCCCCTGCCCTTTGTTCAGTCACAGCAGAGATGGCCACACCCACTCCCTCAGTGAGGGCAGTGTTCCAACCTCCCTCAGCCACGCCCCATCTCCGCAGGTTACCATGGACTACAGAGGCTGCATTCTGAGGCCAGGGCGTTCCAAAAATGCCAAGGGCAGACATGATGACCTTAAATGATTTCCTCTTGTGTCAGTGTTGGTAAACTTTAGGAGCTAGGAAATGGTCCACTTGACAGAAATGTTCAAATTACTGGCATTTCATATATTGTCTGCTCTAACATTGTCCTGACTCTTTCTGTATAGTCTTTACTTATGTTTTGGTTTTCCTTAATCAAAGTGTGTCTTTTAAATCTTTTCAAAGAAGATTCTTTGGACTTACTAAATCACCTGAATTTTATACGTTTTCTGTTGTATTAAGTTCTGCTCATATCTTTATTTATCTTTTCTCTATGTTCTCAGGGTTTATTGTTTTCATCTTCTGATGTCAATTAAAACACTTGGTTATTCATTTTAATAAATCTTTTTACTTATAAAGATTTGAACTTTTGAAGATTCCAGCTTACTTGTACGTGTCTAAGGGTCAGGTCCTCTCCATTGTTGCTGGCCTAAGGCTTAGTTCACCATACAGCAATGTATATATTGACCTATTTTCCCCTCGACTTTCTGTGATTCCCTACATCTCACCTTTCTTTGCAGACAAGCCATTTGAAATACCCTTAACTTATTTCACAGCCAATAAGTCTTTGAAATAATGTGTATTTTTTAGAGAAATCTTCTTATAGAATTAGGCAGAAATTCTGACCTGCCATAGTTTTCAAAACAGCATAATTTCACCCTTCTCAATGGTTAATCTGTTGTATTACACAACCTTGGATTATTTAGCTTTATCAATGACATGTCCTTGAAAAATGTTTTAGAGATCCTACCAGTCTTTGAAAACATCCTTGTGCCTTGTTTCAGTTCCAGTTTTATGTATATTTTCTGCCTTGCACCCGATTATTCCTTCATCTGATGGATGGCCTTGGGAATCTAATTCTGGTATTGATGGTTTTGGCTGATTGTCTCCCCTTGTAGCTGCTTTCTTCATTATTGTGTAAATTTAGATCATGAGCTCACGTTTAGCTAAACAGCTGACCTTGTAAGAGGCTTAGGTGTGAATGCTCGTAAGTTTCAGCAGAGAGTCGGCAAAGATTTATTTGTGTCCCTCCAATGAGTGGCCCGCAAGGACCCCGTTTTCTACAAGTGTTGGTCCAATACTCCCTCTAGAGGCAGGGGACTCAGACAGAGCTGCTTTGCGGCCCCCGATCTGGGGCAGGGACAGTGGGTGGCCTGTGACCCGGGCAGGAGCCTCTCTGCGTGTGTCCCAGGGACCCATCTGCCTGCAAACTTCGGTCACCTGGCAGGAAGCTACGATGCCCAGACCTATGCTTAGCTGTGCAGCATGGTGTACTGCGCGGACACGTTCCACACACACTTCAAGTAAGAGGGCGGCCTGAGTGGAAAGGTGAGAGTTTGGGCAGCTGTGCAGACAAAGAAGGCGCCCTTTGGCCTGGGCCTAAAAGCTTGTGACACTCCACTGGGCCTGCCGGGCTCTGAGGGCCCTGCCCTGGGCCCCCTGCTCCCCTGCCCTTTGTTCAGTCACAGCAGAGATGGCCACACCCACTCCCTCAGTGAGGGCAGTGTTCCAACCTCCCTCAGCCCCGCCCCCTCTCCGCAGGTTACCATGGACTACAGAGGCTGCATTCTGAGGCCAGGGCGTTCCGAGAATGCCAAGGGCAGACATGATGACCTTAAATGATTTCCTCTTGTGTCAGTGTTGGTAAACTTTAGGAGCTAGGAAATGGTCCACTTGACAGAAATGTTCAAATTTACTGGCATTTCATATATTGTCTGCTCTAACATTGTCCTGACTCTTTCTGTATATTCTTTACTTATGTTTTGGTTTTCCTTAATCAAAGTGTGTCTTTTAAATCTTTTCAAAGAAGATTCTTTGGACTTACTAAATCACCTGAATTTTATACGTTTTCTGTTGTATTAAGTTCTGCTCATATCTTTATTTATCTTTTCTCTATGTTCTCAGGGTTTATTGTTTTCATCTTCTGATGTCAATTAAAACACTTGTTTATTGATTTTAATAAATCTTTTTACTTATAAAGATTTGAACTTTTGAATATTCCAGCTTACTTGTACGTGTCTAAGGGTCAGGTCCTCTCCATTGTTGCTGGCCTAAGGCTTAGTTCACCATACAGCAATGTATATATTGACCTATTTTCCCCTCGACTTTCTGTGATTCCCTACATCTCACCTTTCTTTGCAGACAAGCCATTTGAAATACCCTTAACTTATTTCACAGCCAATAATTCTTTGAAATAACGTGTATTTTTTAGAGAAATCTTCTTATATAATTAGGCAGAAAATCTGACCTGCCATAGTTTTCAAAACAGCATAATTTCACTCTTCTCAATGATTAATCTGTTGTATTACACAACCTTGGAGTATTTAGCTTTATCAATGACATGTCCTTGAAAAATGTTTGAGAGATCCTACCAGTCTTTGAAAACATCCTTGTGCCTTGTTTCAGTTCCAGTTTTATGTATATTTTCTGCCTTGCACCCGATTATTCCTACATCTGATGGATGGCCTTGGGAATCTAATTCTGGTATTGATGGTTTTGGCTGATTGTCTCCCCTTGTAGCTGCTTTCTTCATTATTGTGTAAATTTAGATCATGAGCTCATGTTTAGCTAAACAGCTGACCTTGTAAGAGGCTTAGGTGTGAACGCTCGTAAGTTTCCACAGAAAGTCGGCAAAGATTTATTTGTGTCCCTCCAATGAGTGGCACGCAAGGACCCCGTTTTCTACAAGTGTTGGTCCAATACTCCCTCTAGAGGCAGGGGATTCAGACAGGGCTGCTTTGCGGCCCCGGATCTGGGGCAGGGGCAGTGGGCGGCCTGTGGCCCTGGCAGGAGCCTCTCCGCGTGTGTCCCAGGGACACATCTGCCTGCGAACTTCGGTCACCTGGCAGGAAGCTACGATGCCCAGACGTATGCTTAGCTGTGCAGCGCGGTATACTGCACGGACACGTTCCACACACACTTCAAGTAAGAGGTCGGCCTGAGTGGAAAGGTGAGAGTTTGGGCAGCTGTGCAGACAAAGAAGGTGCCCTTTGGCCTGGGCCTAAAAGCTTGTGACACTCCACTGGGCCTGCCGGGCTCTGAGGGCCCTGCACTGGGCCCCCTGCTTCCCTGCCCTTTGTTCAGTCACAGCATTGATGGCCACACCCACTCCCTCAGTGAGGGCAGTTTTCCAACCTCCCTCAGCCCCGCCCCCTCTCCGCATGTTACCATGGACTACAGAGGCTGCATTCTGAGGCCAGGGCGTTCCGAGAATGCCAAGGGCAGACATGATGACCTTAAATGATTTCCTCTTGTGTCAGTGTTGGTAAACTTTAGGAGTTAGGAAATGGTCCACTTTACAGAAATGTTCAAATTTACTGGCATTTCATATATTCTCTGCTCTAACATTGTCCTGACTCTTTCTGTATATTCTTTACTTATGTTTTGGTTTTCCTTAATCACAGTGTTTCTTTTAAATCTTTTCAAAGAAAATTCTTTGGACTTACTAAATCACCTGAATTTTATACGTTTTCTGTTGTATTAAGTTCTGCTCATATCTTTATTTATCTTTTCTCTATGTTCTCAGGGTTTATTGTTTTCATCTTCTGATGTCAATTAAAACACTTGTTTATTCATTTTAATAAATCTTTTTACTTATAAAGATTTGAACTTTTGTAGATTCCAGCTTACTTGTACGTGTCTAAGGGTCAGGTCCTCTCCATTGTTGCTGGCCTAAGGCTTAGTTCACCATACAGCAATGTATATATTGACCTATTTTCCCCTCGACTTTCTGTGATTCCCTACATCTCACCTTTCTTTGCAGACAAGCCATTTGAAATACCCTTAACTTATTTCACAGCCAATAAGTCTTTGAAATAATGTGTATTTTTTAGAGAAATCTTCTTATATAATTAGGCAGAAAATCTGACCTGCCATAGTTTTCAAAACAGCATAATTTCACTCTTCTCAATGATTAATCTGTTGTATTACACCACCTTGGAGTATTTAGCTTTATCAATGACATGTCCTTGAAAAATATTTTAGAGATCCTACCAGTCTTTGAAAACATCCTTGTGCCTTGTTTCAGTTCCAGTTTTATGTATATTTTCTGCCTTGCACCCGATTATTCCTACATCTGATGGATGGCCTTGGGAATCTAATTCTGGTATTGATGGTTTTGGCTGATTGTCTCCCCTTGTAGCTGCTTTCTTCATTATTGTGTAAATTTAGATCATGAGCTCAAGTTTAGCTAAACAGCTGACCTTGTAAGAGGCTTAGGTGTGAACGCTCGTAAGTTTCCACAGAAAGTCGGCAAAGATTTATTTGTGTCCCTCCAATGAGTGGCACGCAAGGACCCCGTTTTCTACAAGTGTTAGTCCAATACTCCCTCTAGAGGCAGGGGACTCAGACAGGGCTGCTTTGCGGCCCCCGATCTGGGGCAGGGGCAGTGGGCGGCCTGTGACCCGGGCAGGAGCCTCTCCGCGTGTGTCCCAGGGACCCATCTGCCTGCAAACTTCGGTCACCTGGCAGGAAGCTACGATGCCCAGACCTATGCTTAGCTGTGCAGCATGGTGTACTGCGCGGACACGTTCCACACACACTTCAAGTAAGAGGGCGGCCTGAGTGGAAAGGTGAGAGTTTGGGCAGCTGTGCAGACAAAGAAGGCGCCCTTTGGCCTGGGCCTAAAAGCTTGTGACACGCCACTGGGCCTGCCGGGCTCTGAGGGCCCTGCCCTGGGCCCCCTGCTCCCCTGCCCTTTGTTCAGTCACAGCAGAGATGGCCACACCCACTCCCTCAGTGAGGGCAGTGTTCCAACCTCCCTCAGCCCCGCCCCCTCTCCGCAGGTTACCATGGACTACAGAGGCTGCATTCTGAGGCCAGGGCGTTCCGAGAATGCCAAGGGCAGACATGATGACCTTAAATGATTTCCTCTTGTGTCAGTGTTGGTAAACTTTAGGAGCTAGGAAATGGTCCACTTTACAGAAATGTTCAAATTTACTGGCATTTCATATATTCTCTGCTCTAACATGGTCCTGACTCTTTCTGTATATTCTTTACTTATGTTTTGGTTTTCCTTAATCAAAGTGTGTCTTTTAAATCTTTTCAAAGAAGATTCTTTGGACTTACTAAATCACCTGAATTTTATACGTTTTCTGTTGTATTAAGTTCTGCTCATATCTTTATTTATCTTTTCTCTATGTTCTCAGGGTTTATTGTTTTCATCTTCTGATGTCAATTAAAACACTTGGTTATTGATTTTAATAAATCTTTTTACTTATAAAGATTTGAACTTTTGAAGATTCCAGCTTACTTGTACGTGTCTAAGGGTCAGGTCCTCTCCATTGTTGCTGGCCTAAGGCTTAGTTCACCATACAGCAATGTATATATTGACCTATTTTCCCCTCGACTTTCTGTGATTCCCTACATCTCACCTTTCTTTGCAGACAAGCCATTTGAAATACCCTTAACTTATTTCACAGCCAATAAGTCTTTGAAATAATGTGTATTTTTTAGAGAAATCTTCTTATAGAATTAGGCAGAAAATCTGACCTGCCATAGTTTTCAAAACAGCATAATTTCACTCTTCTCAATGATTAATCTGTAGTATTACACAACCTTGGAGTATTTAGCTTTATCAATGACATGTCCTTGAAAAATGTTTTAGAGATCCTACCAGTCTTTGAAAACATCCTTGTGCCTTGTTTCAGTTCCAGTTTTATGTATATTTTCTGCCTTGCACCCGATTATTCCTACATCTGATGGATGGCCTTGGGAATCTAATTCTGGTATTGATGGTTTTGGCTGATTGTCTCCCCTTGTAGCTGCTTTCTTCATTATTGTGTAAATTTAGATCATGAGCTCATGTTTAGCTAAACAGCTGACCTTGTAAGAGGCTTAGGTGTGAACGCTCGTAAGTTTCAGCAGAAAGTCGGCAAAGATTTATTTGTGTCCCTCCAATGAGTGGCCCGCAAGGACCCCGTTTTCTACAAGTGTTGGTCCAATACTCCCTCTAGAGGCAGGGGACTCAGACAGGGCTGTTTTGCGGCTCCCGATCTGGGGCAGGGGCTGTGGGCGGCCTGTGACCCGGGCAGGAGCCTCTCCGCGTGTGTCCCAGGGACCCATCTGCCTGCGAACTTCGGTCACCTGGCAGGAAGCTACGATGCCCAGACCTATGCTTAGCTGTGCAGCGCGGTATACTGCACGGACACGTTCCACACACACTTCAAGTAAGAGGGCGGCCTGAGTGGAAAGGTGAGAGTTTGGGCAGCTGTGCAGACAAAGAAAGCGCCCTTTGGCCTGGTCCTAAAAGCTTGTGACACTCCACTGGGCCTGCCGGGCTCTGAGGGCCCTGCCCTGGGCCCCCTGCTCCCCTGCCCTTTGTTCAGTCACAGCAGAGATGGCCACACCCACTCCCTCAGTGAGGGCAGTGTTCCAACCTCCCTCAGCCCCGCCCCATCTCCGCAGGTTACCATGGACTACAGAGGCTGCATTCTGAGGCCAGGGCGTTCCAAAAATGCCAAGGGCAGACATGATGACCTTAAATGATTTCCTCTTGTGTCAGTGTTGGTAAACTTTAGGAGCTAGGAAATAGTCCACTTGACAGAAATGTTCAAATTTACTGGCATTTCATATATTGTCTGCTCTAACATTGTCCTGACTCTTTCTGTATATTCTTTACTTATGTTTTGGTTTTCCTTAATCAAAGTGTGTCTTTTAAATCTTTTCAAAGAAGATTCTTTGGACTTACTAAATCACCTGAATTTTATACGTTTTCTGTTGTATTAAGTTCTGCTCATATCTTTATTTATCTTTTCTCTATGTTCTCAGGGTTTATTGTTTTCATCTTCTGATGTCAATTAAAACACTTGGTTATTCATTTTAATAAATCTTTTTACTTATAAAGATTTGAACTTTTGAAGATTCCAGCTTACTTGTACGTGTCTAAGGGTCAGGTCCTCTCCATTGTTGCTGGCCTAAAGCTTAGTTGACCATACAGCAATGTATATATTGACGTATTTTCCCCTCGACTTTCTGTGATTCCCTACATCTCACCTTTCTTTGCAGACAAGCCATTTGAAATACCCTTAACTTATTTCACAGCCAATAAGTCTTTGAAATAATGTGTATTTTTTAGAGAAATCTTCTTATAGAATTAGGCAGAAAATCTGACCTGCCATAGTTTTCAAAACAGCATAATTTCACTCTTCTCAATGATTAATCTGTTGTATTACACAACCTTGGAGTATTTAGCTTTATCAATGACATGTCCTTGAAAAATATTTTAGAGATCCTACCAGTCTTCTAAAACATCCTTGTGCCTTGTTTCAGTTCCAGTTTTATGTATATTTTCTGCCTTGCACCCGATTATTCCTACATCTGATGGATGGCCTTGGGAATCTAATTCTGGTATTGATGGTTTTGGCTGATTGTCTCCCCTTGTAGCTGCTTTCTTCATTATTGTGTAAATTTAGATCATGAGCTCATGTTTAGCTAAACAGCTGACCTTGTAAGAGGCTTAGGTGTGAACGCTCGTAAGTTTCAGCAGAGAGTCGGCAAAGATTTATTTGTGTCCCTCCAATGAGTGGCCCGCAAGGACCCCGTTTTCTACAAGTGTTGGTCCAATACTCCCTCTAGAGGCAGGGGACTCAGACAGGGCTGCTTTGCGGCCCCCGATCTGGGGCAGGGGCAGTGGGCGGCCTGTGACCCGGGCAGGAGCCTCTCCGCGTGTTTCCCAGGGACCCATCTGCCTGCAAACTTCGGTCACCTTGCAGGAAGCTACGATGCCCAGACCTATGCTTAGCTGTGCAGCATGGTGTACTGCGCGGACACGTTCCACACACACTTCAAGTAAGAGGGCGGCCTGAGTGGAAAGGTGAGAGTTTGGGCAGCTGTGCAGACAAAGAAGGCGCCCTTTGGCCTGGGCCTAAAAGCTTGTGACACTCCACTGGGCCTGCCGGGCTCTTAGGGCCCTGTCCTGGGCCCCCTGCTCCCCTGCCCTTTGTTCAGTCACAGCAGAGATGGCCACACCCACTCCCTCAGTGAGGGCAGTGTTCCAACCTCCCTCAGCCCCGCCCCCTCTCCACAGGTTACCATGGACTACAGAGGCTGCATTCTGAGGCCCTGGCATTCCGAGAATGCCAAGGGCAGACATGATGACCTTAAATGTTTTCCTCTTGTGTCAGTGTTGGTAAACTTTAGGAGCTAGGAAATGGTCCACTTGACAGAAATGTTCAAATTTACTGGCATTTCATATATTGTCTGATCTAACATTGTCCTGACTCTTTCTGTATATTCTTTACTTATGTTTTGGTTTTCCTTAATCAAAGTGTGTCTTTTAAATCTTTTCAAAGAAGATTCTTTGGACTTACTAAATCACCTGAATTTTATACGTTTTCTGTTGTATTACGTTCTGCTCATATCTTTATTTATCTTTTCTCTATGTTCTCAGGGTTTATTGTTTTCATCTTCTGATGTCAATTAAAACACTTGGTTATTCATTTTAATAAATCTTTTTACTTATAAAGATTTGAACTTTTGAAGATTCCAACTTACTTGTACGTGTCTAAGGGTCAGGTCCTCTCCATTGTTGCTGGCCTAAGGCTTAGTTCACCATACAGCAATGTATATATTGACCTATTTTCCCCTCGACTTTCTGTGATTCCCTACATCTCACCTTTCTTTGCAGACAAGCCATTTGAAATACCCTTAACTTATTTCACAGCCAATAAGTCTTTGAAATAATGTGTATTTTTTAGAGAAATCTTCTTATAGAATTAGGCAGAAAATCTGACCTGCCATAGTTTTCAAAACAGCATAATTTCACTCTTCTCAATGATTAATCTGTTGTATTACACCACCTTGGAGTATTTAGCTTTATCAATGACATGTCCTTGAAAAATATTTTAGAGATCCTACCAGTCTTTGAAAACATCCTTGTGCCTTGTTTCAGTTCCAGTTTTATGTATATTTTCTGCCTTGCACCCGATTATTCCTACATCTGATGGATGGCCTTGGGAATCTAATTCTGGTATTGATGGTTTTGGCTGATTGTCTCCCCTTGTAGCTGCTTTCTTCATTATTGTGTAAATTTAGATCATGAGCTCAAGTTTAGCTAAACAGCTGACCTTGTAAGAGGCTTAGGTGTGAACGCTCGTAAGTTTCCACAGAAAGTCGGCAAAGATTTATTTGTGTCCCTCCAATGAGTGGCACGCAAGGACCCCGTTTTCTACAAGTGTTAGTCCAATACTCCCTCTAGAGGCAGGGGACTCAGACAGGGCTGCTTTGCGGCCCCCGATCTGGGGCAGGGGCAGTGGGCGGCCTGTGACCCGGGCAGGAGCCTCTCCGCGTGTGTCCCAGGGACCCATCTGCCTGCAAACTTCGGTCACCTGGCAGGAAGCTACGATGCCCAGACCTATGCTTAGCTGTGCAGCATGGTGTACTGCGCGGACACGTTCCACACACACTTCAAGTAAGAGGGCGGCCTGAGTGGAAAGGTGAGAGTTTGGGCAGCTGTGCAGACAAAGAAGGCGCCCTTTGGCCTGGGCCTAAAAGCTTGTGACACGCCACTGGGCCTGCCGGGCTCTGAGGGCCCTGCCCTGGGCCCCCTGCTCCCCTGCCCTTTGTTCAGTCACAGCAGAGATGGCCACACCCACTCCCTCAGTGAGGGCAGTGTTCCAACCTCCCTCAGCCCCGCCCCCTCTCCGCAGGTTACCATGGACTACAGAGGCTGCATTCTGAGGCCAGGGCGTTCCGAGAATGCCAAGGGCAGACATGATGACCTTAAATGATTTCCTCTTGTGTCAGTGTTGGTAAACTTTAGGAGCTAGGAAATGGTCCACTTTACAGAAATGTTCAAATTTACTGGCATTTCATATATTCTCTGCTCTAACATGGTCCTGACTCTTTCTGTATATTCTTTACTTATGTTTTGGTTTTCCTTAATCAAAGTGTGTCTTTTAAATCTTTTCAAAGAAGATTCTTTGGACTTACTAAATCACCTGAATTTTATACGTTTTCTGTTGTATTAAGTTCTGCTCATATCTTTATTTATCTTTTCTCTATGTTCTCAGGGTTTATTGTTTTCATCTTCTGATGTCAATTAAAACACTTGGTTATTCATTTTAATAAATCTTTTTACTTATAAAGATTTGAACTTTTGAAGATTCCAGCTTACTTGTACGTGTCTAAGGGTCAGGTCCTCTCCATTGTTGCTGGCCTAAGGCTTAGTTCACCATACAGCAATGTATATATTGACCTATTTTCCCCTCGACTTTCTGTGATTCCCTACATCTCACCTTTCTTTGCAGACAAGCCATTTGAAATACCCTTAACTTATTTCACAGCCAATAAGTCTTTGAAATAATGTGTATTTTTTAGAGAAATCTTCTTATAGAATTAGGCAGAAAATCTGACCTGCCATAGTTTTCAAAACAGCATAATTTCACTCTTCTCAATGATTAATCTGTAGTATTACACAACCTTGGAGTATTTAGCTTTATCAATGACATGTCCTTGAAAAATGTTTTAGAGATCCTACCAGTCTTTGAAAACATCCTTGTGCCTTGTTTCAGTTCCAGTTTTATGTATATTTTCTGCCTTGCACCCGATTATTCCTACATCTGATGGATGGCCTTGGGAATCTAATTCTGGTATTGATGGTTTTGGCTGATTGTCTCCCCTTGTAGCTGCTTTCTTCATTATTGTGTAAATTTAGATCATGAGCTCATGTTTAGCTAAACAGCTGACCTTGTAAGAGGCTTAGGTGTGAACGCTCGTAAGTTTCAGCAGAGAGTCGGCAAAGATTTATTTGTGTCCCTCCAATGAGTGGCCCGCAAGGACCCCGTTTTCTACAAGTGTTGGTCCAATACTCCCTCTAGAGGCAGGGGACTCAGACAGGGCTGTTTTGCGGCTCCCGATCTGGGGCAGGGGCTGTGGGCGGCCTGTGACCCGGGCAGGAGCCTCACCGCGTGTGTCCCAGGGACCCATCTGCCTGCGAACTTCGGTCACCTGGCAGGAAGCTACGATGCCCAGACCTATGCTTAGCTGTGCAGCGCGGTATACTGCACGGACACGTTCCACACACACTTCAAGTAAGAGGGCGGCCTGAGTGGAAAGGTGAGAGTTTGGGCAGCTGTGCAGACAAAGAAAGCGCCCTTTGGCCTGGGCCTAAAAGCTTGTGACACTCCACTGGGCCTGCCGGGCTCTGAGGGCCCTGCCCTGGGCCCCCTGCTCCCCTGCCCTTTGTTCAGTCACAGCAGAGATGGCCACACCCACTCCCTCAGTGAGGGCAGTGTTCCAACCTCCCTCAGCCCCGCCCCATCTCCGCAGGTTACCATGGACTACAGAGGCTGCATTCTGAGGCCAGGGCGTTCCAAAAATGCCAAGGGCAGACATGATGACCTTAAATGATTTCCTCTTGTGTCAGTGTTGGTAAACTTTAGGAGCTAGGAAATAGTCCACTTGACAGAAATGTTCAAATTTACTGGCATTTCATATATTGTCTGCTCTAACATTGTCCTGACTCTTTCTGTATATTCTTTACTTATGTTTTGGTTTTCCTTAATCAAAGTGTGTCTTTTAAATCTTTTCAAAGAAGATTCTTTGGACTTACTAAATCACCTGAATTTTATACGTTTTCTGTTGTATTAAGTTCTGCTCATATCTTTATTTATCTTTTCTCTATGTTCTCAGGGTTTATTGTTTTCATCTTCTGATGTCAATTAAAACACTTGGTTATTCATTTTAATAAATCTTTTTACTTATAAAGATTTGAACTTTTGAAGATTCCAGCTTACTTGTACGTGTCTAAGGGTCAGGTCCTCTCCATTGTTGCTGGCCTAAAGCTTAGTTGACCATACAGCAATGTATATATTGACGTATTTTCCCCTCGACTTTCTGTGATTCCCTACATCTCACCTTTCTTTGCAGACAAGCCATTTGAAATACCCTTAACTTATTTCACAGCCAATAAGTCTTTGAAATAATGTGTATTTTTTAGAGAAATCTTCTTATAGAATTAGGCAGAAAATCTGACCTGCCATAGTTTTCAAAACAGCATAATTTCACTCTTCTCAATGATTAATCTGTTGTATTACACAACCTTGGAGTATTTAGCTTTATCAATGACATGTCCTTGAAAAATATTTTAGAGATCCTACCAGTCTTCTAAAACATCCTTGTGCCTTGTTTCAGTTCCAGTTTTATGTATATTTTCTGCCTTGCACCCGATTATTCCTACATCTGATGGATGGCCTTGGGAATCTAATTCTGGTATTGATGGTTTTGGCTGATTGTCTCCCCTTGTAGCTGCTTTCTTCATTATTGTGTAAATTTAGATCATGAGCTCATGTTTAGCTAAACAGCTGACCTTGTAAGAGGCTTAGGTGTGAACGCTCGTAAGTTTCAGCAGAGAGTCGGCAAAGATTTATTTGTGTCCCTCCAATGAGTGGCCCGCAAGGACCCCGTTTTCTACAAGTGTTGGTCCAATACTCCCTCTAGAGGCAGGGGACTCAGACAGGGCTGCTTTGCGGCCCCCGATCTGGGGCAGGGGCAGTGGGCGGCCTGTGACCCGGGCAGGAGCCTCTCCGCGTGTTTCCCAGGGACCCATCTGCCTGCAAACTTCGGTCACCTTGCAGGAAGCTACGATGCCCAGACCTATGCTTAGCTGTGCAGCATGGTGTACTGCGCGGACACGTTCCACACACACTTCAAGTAAGAGGGCGGCCTGAGTGGAAAGGTGAGAGTTTGGGCAGCTGTGCAGACAAAGAAGGCGCCCTTTGGCCTGGGCCTAAAAGCTTGTGACACTCCACTGGGCCTGCCGGGCTCTTAGGGCCCTGTCCTGGGCCCCCTGCTCCCCTGCCCTTTGTTCAGTCACAGCAGAGATGGCCACACCCACTCCCTCAGTGAGGGCAGTGTTCCAACCTCCCTCAGCCCCGCCCCCTCTCCACAGGTTACCATGGACTACAGAGGCTGCATTCTGAGGCCCTGGCATTCCGAGAATGCCAAGGGCAGACATGATGACCTTAAATGTTTTCCTCTTGTGTCAGTGTTGGTAAACTTTAGGAGCTAGGAAATGGTCCACTTGACAGAAATGTTCAAATTTACTGGCATTTCATATATTGTCTGATCTAACATTGTCCTGACTCTTTCTGTATATTCTTTACTTATGTTTTGGTTTTCCTTAATCAAAGTGTGTCTTTTAAATCTTTTCAAAGAAGATTCTTTGGACTTACTAAATCACCTGAATTTTATACGTTTTCTGTTGTATTACGTTCTGCTCATATCTTTATTTATCTTTTCTCTATGTTCTCAGGGTTTATTGTTTTCATCTTCTGATGTCAATTAAAACACTTGGTTATTCATTTTAATAAATCTTTTTACTTATAAAGATTTGAACTTTTGAAGATTCCAACTTACTTGTACGTGTCTAAGGGTCAGGTCCTCTCCATTGTTGCTGGCCTAAGGCTTAGTTCACCATACAGCAATGTATATATTGACCTATTTTCCCCTCGACTTTCTGTGATTCCCTACATCTCACCTTTCTTTGCAGACAAGCCATTTGAAATACCCTTAACTTATTTCACAGCCAATAAGTCTTTGAAATAATGTGTATTTTTTAGAGAAATCTTCTTATAGAATTAGGCAGAAAATCTGACCTGCCATAGTTTTCAAAACAGCATAATTTCACTCTTCTCAATGATTAATCTGTAGTATTACACAACCTTGGAGTATTTAGCTTTATCAATGTCATGTCCTTGAAAAATGTTTTAGAGATCCTACCAGTCTTTGAAAACATCCTTGTGCCTTGTTTCAGTTCCAGTTTTATGTATATTTTCTGCCTTGCACCCGATTATTCCTACATCTGATGGATGCCCTTGGGAATCTAATTCTGGTATTGATGGTTTTGGCTGATTGTCTCCCCTTGTAGCTGCTTTCTTCATTATTGTGTAAATTTAGATCATGAGCTCATGTTTAGCTAAACAGCTGACCTTGTAAGAGGCTTAGGTGTGAACGCTCGTAAGTTTCAGCAGAAAGTCGGCAAAGATTTATTTGTGTCCCTCCAATGAGTGGCCCGCAAGGACCCCGTTTTCTACAAGTGTTGGTCCAATACTCCCTCTAGAGGCAGGGGACTCAGACAGGGCTGCTTTGCGGCTCCCGATCTGGGGCAGGGGCAGTGGGCGGCCTGTGACCCGGGAAGGAGCCTCTCCGCGTGTGTCCCAGGGACCCATCTGCCTGCGAACTTCGGTCACCTGGCAGGAAGCTACGATGCCCAGACGTATGCTTAGCTGTGCAGCGCGGTATACTGCACGGACATGTTCCACACACACTTCAAGTAAGAGGGCGGCCTGAGTGGAAAGGTGAGAGTTTGGGCATCTGTGCAGACAAAGAAGGCGCCCTTTGGCCTGGGCCTAAAAGCTTGTGACACTCCACTGGGCCTGCCGGGCTCTGAGGGCCCTGCCCTGGGCCCCCTGCTCCCCTGCCCTTTGTTCAGTCACAGCAGAGATGGCCACACCCACTCCCTCAGTGAGGGCAGTGTTCCAACCTCCCTGAGCCCCGCCCCCTCTCCGCAGGTTACCATGGACTACAGAGGCTGCATTCTGAGGCCAGGGCGTTCCGAGAATGCCAAGGGCAGACATGATGACCTTAAATGATTTCCTCTTGTGTCAGTGTTGGTAAACTTTAGGAGTTAGGAAATGGTCCACTTTACAGAAATGTTCAAATTTACTGGCATTTCATATATTCTCTGCTCTAACATTGTCCTGACTCTTTCTGTATATTCTTTACTTATGTTTTGGTTTTCCTTTATCACAGTGTTTCTTTTAAATCTTTTCAAAGAAAATTCTTTGGACTTACTAAATCACCTGAATTTTATACGTTTTCTGTTGTATTAAGTTCTGCTCATATCTTTATTTATCTTTTCTCTATGTTCACAGGGTTTATTGTTTTCATCTTCTGATGTCAATTAAAACACTTGGTTATTCATTTTAATAAATCTTTTTACTTATAAAGATTTGAACTTTTGAAGATTCCAGCTTACTTGTACGTGTCTAAGGGTCAGGTCCTCTCCATTGTTGCTGGCCTAAGGCTTAGTTCACCATACAGCAATGTATATATTGACCTATTTTCCCCTCGACTTTCTGTGATTCCCTACATCTCACCTTTCTTTGCAGACAAGCCATTTGAAATACCCTTAACTTATTTCACAGCCAATAAGTCTTTGAAATAATGTGTATTTTTTAGAGAAATCTTCTTATAGAATTAGGCAGAAATTCTGACCTGGCAGAGTTTTCAAAACAGCATAATTTCACTCTTCTCAATGGTTAATCTGTTGTATTACACAACCTTGGAGTATTTAGCTTTATCAATGACATGTCCTTGAAAAATGTTTTAGAGATCCTACCAGTCTTTGAAAACATCCTTGTGCCTTGTTTCAGTTCCAGTTTTATGTATATTTTCTGCCTTGCACCCGATTATTCCTTCATCTGATTGATGGCCTTGGGAATCTAATTCTGGTATTGATGGTTTTGGCTGATTGTCTCCCCTTGTAGCTGCTTTCTTCATTATTGTGTAAATTTAGATCATGAGCTCACGTTTAGCTAAACAGCTGAACTTGTAAGAGGCTTAGGTGTGAACGCTCGTAAGTTTCAGCAGAGAGTCGGCAAAGATTTATTTGTGTCCCTCCAATGAGTGGCCCGCAAGGACCCCGTTTTCTACAAGTGTTGGTCCAATACTCCCTCTAGAAGCAGGGGACTCAGACAGGGCTGATTTGCGGCCCCCGATCTGGGGCAGGGGCATTGGGTGGCCTGTGACCCGGGCAGGAGCCTCTCTGCGTGTGTCCCAGGGACCCATCTGCCTGCAAACTTCGGTCACCTGGCAGGAAGCTATGATGCCCAGACCTATGCTTAGCTGTGCAGCATGGTGTACTGCGCGGACACGTTCCACACACACTTCAAGTAAGAGGGCGGCCTGAGTGGAAAGGTGAGAGTTTGGGCAGCTGTGCAGACAAAGAAGGCGCCCTTTGGCCTGGGCCTAAAAGCTTGTGACACTCCACTGGGCCTGCCGGGCTCTGAGGGCCCTGCCCTGGGCCCCCTGCTCCCCTGCCCTTTGTTCAGTCACAGCAGAGATGGCCACACCCACTCCCTCAGTGAGGGCAGTGTTCCAACCTCCCTCAGCCCCGCCCCATCTCCGCAGGTTACCATGGACTACAGAGGCTGCATTCTGAGGCCAGGGCGTTCCAAAAATGCCAAGGGCAGACATGATGACCTTAAATGATTTCCTCTTGTGTCAGTGTTGGTAAACTTTAGGAGTTAGGAAATGGTCCACTTTACAGAAATGTTCAAATTTACTGGCATTTCATATATTCTCTGCTCTAACATTGTCCTGACTCTTTCTGTATATTCTTTACTTATGTTTTGGTTTTCCTTTATCACAGTGTTTCTTTTAAATCTTTTCAAAGAAAATTATTTGGACTTACTAAATCACCTGAATTTTATACGTTTTCTGTTGTATTAAGTTCTGCTCATATCTTTATTTATCTTTTCTCTATGTTCTCAGGGTTTATTGTTTTCATCTTCTGATGTCAATTAAAACACTTGGTTATTCATTTTAATAAATCTTTTTACTTATAAAGATTTGAACTTTTGAAGATTCCAGCTTACTTGTACGTGTCTAAGGGTCAGGTCCTCTCCATTGTTGCTGGCCTAAGGCTTAGTTCACCATACAGCAATGTATATATTGACCTATTTTCCCCTCGACTTTCTGTGATTCCCTACATCTCACCTTTCTTTGCAGACAAGCCATTTGAAATACCCTTAACTTATTTCACAGCCAATAAGTCTTTGAAATAATGTGTATTTTTTAGAGAAATCTTCTTATATAATTAGGCAGAAAATCTGACCTGCCATAGTTTTCAAAACAGCATAATTTCACTCTTCTCAATGATTAATCTGTTGTATTACACAACCTTGGAATGTTTAGCTTTATCAATGACATGTCCTTGAAAAATGTTTGAGAGATCCTACCAGTCTTCTAAAACATCCTTGTGCCTTGTTTCAGTTCCAGTTTTATGTATATTTTCTGCCTTGCACCCGATTATTCCTACATCTGATGGATGGCCTTGGGAATCTAATTCTGGTATTGATGGTTTTGGCTGATTGTCTCCCCTTGTAGCTGCTTTCTTCATTATTGTGTAAATTTAGATCATGAGCTCATGTTTAGCTAAACAGCTGACCTTGTAAGAGGCTTAGGTGTGAACGCTCGTAAGTTTCAGCAGAGAGTTGGCAAAGATTTATTTGTGTCCCTCCAATGAGTGGCCCGCAAGGACACCGTTTTCTACAAGTGTTGGTCCAATACTCCCTCTAGAGGCAGGGGACTCTGACAGGGCTGCTTTGCGGCCCCCGATCTGGGGCAGGGGCAGTGGGCGGCCTGTGACCCGGGCAGGAGCCTCTCCGCGTGTGTCCCAGGGACCCATCTGCCTGCAAACTTCGGTCACCTGGCACGAAGCTACGATGCCCAGACCTATGCTTAGCTGTGCAGCATGGTGTACTGCGCGGACACGTTCCACACACACTTCAAGTAAGAGGGCGGCCTGAGTGGAAAGGTGAAAGTTTGGGCAGCTGTGCAGACAAAGAAGGCGCCCTTTGGCCTGGGCCTAAAAGCTTGTGACACTCCACTGGGCCTGCCGGGCTCTGAGGACCCTGCCCTGGGCCCCCTGCTCCCCTGCCCTTTGTTCAGTCACTGCAGAGATGGCCACACCCACTCCCTCATTGAGGGCAGTGTTCCAACCTCCCTCAGCCCCGCCCCCTCTCCGCAGGTTACCATGGACTACAGAGGCTGCATTCTGAGGCCAGGGTGTTCCGAGAATGCCAAGGCCAGACATGATGACCTTAAATGATTTCCTCTTGTGTCAGTGTTGGTAAACTTTAGGAGCTAGGAAATGGTCCACTTTACAGAAATGTTCAAATTTACTGGCATTTCATATATTCTCTGCTCTAACATGGTCCTGACTCTTTCTGTATATTCTTTACTTATGTTTTGGTTTTCCTTAATCAAAGTGTGTCTTTTAAATCTTTTCAAAGAAGATTCTTTGGACTTACTAAATCACCTGAATTTTATACGTTTTCTGTTGTATTAAGTTCTGCTCATATCTTTATTTGTCTTTTCTCTATGTTCACAGGGTTTATTGTTTTCATCTTCTGATGTCAATTAAAACACTTGGTTATTCATTTTAATAAATCTTTTTACTTATAAAGATTTGAACTTTTGAAGATTCCAGCTTACTTGTACGTGTCTAAGGGTCAAGTCCTCTCCATTGTTGCTGGCCTAAGGCTTAGTTCACCATACAGCAATGTATATATTGACCTATTTTCCCCTCGACTTTCTGTGATTCCCTACATCTCACCTTTCTTTGCAGACAAGCCATTTGAAATACCCTTAACTTATTTCACAGCCAATAAGTCTTTGAAATAATGTGTATTTTTTAGAGAAATCTTCTTATATAATTAGGCAGAAAATCTGACCTGCCATAGTTTTCAAAACAGCATAATTTCACCCTTCTCAATGATTAATCTGTTGTATTACACAACCTTGGAGTATTTAGCTTTATCAATGACATGTCCTTGAAAAATGTTTTAGAGATCCTACCAGTCTTTGAAAATATCCTTGTGCCTTGTTTCAGTTCCAGTTTTATGTATATTTTCTGCCTTGCACCCGATTATTCCTACATCTGATGGATGGCCTTGGGAATCTAATTCTGGTATTGATGGTTTTGGCTGATTGTCTCCCCTTGTAGCTGCTTTCTTCATTATTGTGTAAATTTAGATCATGAGCTCATGTTTAGCTAAACAGCTGACCTTGTAAGAGGCTTAGGTGTGAACGCTCGTAAGTTTCAGCAGAAAGTCGGCAAAGATTTATTTGTGTCCCTCCAATGAGTGGCCCGCAAGGACCCCGTTTTCTACAAGTGTTGGTCCAATACTCCCTCTAGAGGCAGGGGACTCAGACAGGGCTGCTTTGCGGCTCCCGATCTGGGGCAGGGGCAGTGGGCGGCCTGTGACCCGGGAAGGAGCCTCTCCGCGTGTGTCCCAGGGACCCATCTGCCTGCGAACTTCGGTCACCTGGCAGGAAGCTACGATGCCCAGACGTATGCTTAGCTGTTCAGCGCGGTATACTGCACGGACACGTTCCACACACACTTCAAGTAAGAGGGCGGCCTGAGTGGAAAGGTGAGAGTTTGGGCAGCTGTGCAGACAAAGAAGGCGCCCTTTGGCCTGGGCCTAAAAGCTTGTGACACTCCACTGGGCCTGCCGGGCTCTGAGGGCCCTGCCCTGGGCCCCCTGTCCCCTGCCCTTTGTTCAGTCACAGCAGAGATGGCCACACCCACTCCCTCAGTGAGGGCAGTGTTCCAACCTCCCTCAGCCACGCCCCATCTCCGCAGGTTACCATGGACTACAGAGGCTGCATTCTGAGGCCAGGGCGTTCCAAAAATGCCAAGGGCAGACATGATGACCTTAAATGATTTCCTCTTGTGTCAGTGTTGGTAAACTTTAGGAGCTAGGAAATGGTCCACTTGACAGAAATGTTCAAATTACTGGCATTTCATATATTGTCTGCTCTAACATTGTCCTGACTCTTTCTGTATAGTCTTTACTTATGTTTTGGTTTTCCTTAATCAAAGTGTGTCTTTTAAATCTTTTCAAAGAAGATTCTTTGGACTTACTAAATCACCTGAATTTTATACGTTTTCTGTTGTATTAAGTTCTGCTCATATCTTTATTTATCTTTTCTCTATGTTCACAGGGTTTATTGTTTTCATCTTCTGATGTCAATTAAAACACTTGGTTATTCATTTTAATAAATCTTTTTACTTATAAAGATTTGAACTTTTGAAGATTCCAGCTTACTTGTACGTGTCTAAGGGTCAGGTCCTCTCCATTGTTGCTGGCCTAAGGCTTAGTTCACCATACAGCAATGTATATATTGACCTATTTTCCCCTCGACTTTCTGTGATTCCCTACATCTCACCTTTCTTTGCAGACAAGCCATTTGAAATACCCTTAACTTATTTCACAGCCAATAAGTCTTTGAAATAATGTGTATTTTTTAGAGAAATCTTCTTATATAATTAGGCAGAAATTCTGACCTGGCAGAGTTTTCAAAACAGCATAATTTCACCCTTCTCAATGGTTAATCTGTTGTATTACACAACCTTGGAGTATTTAGCTTTATCAATGACATGTCCTTGAAAAATGTTTTAGAGATCCTACCAGTCTTTGAAAACATCCTTGTGCCTTGTTTCAGTTCCAGTTTTATGTATATTTTCTGCCTTGCACCCGATTATTCCTTCATCTGATGGATGGCCTTGGGAATCTAATTCTGGTATTGATGGTTTTGGCTGATTGTCTCCCCTTGTAGCTGCATTTTTCATTATTGTGTAAATTTAGATCATGAGCTCACGTTTAGCTAAACAGCTGACCTTGTAAGAGGCTTAGGTGTGAACGCTCGTAAGTTTCAGCAGAGAGTCGGCAAAGATTTATTTGTGTCCCTCCAATGAGTGGCCCGCAAGGACCCCGTTTTCTACAAGTGTTGGTCCAATACTCCCTCTAGAGGCAGGGGACTCAGACAGGGCTGCTTTGCGACCCCCGATCTGGGGCAGGGGCAGTGGGTGGCCTGTGACCCGGGCAGGAGCCTCTCCGCGTGTGTCCCAGGGACCCATCTGCCTGCAAACTTCGGTCACCTGGCAGGAAGCTACGATGCCCAGACCTATGCTTGGCTGTGCAGCATGGTGTACTGCGCGGACACGTTCCACACACACTTCAAGTAAGAGGGCGGCCTGAGTGGAAAGGTGAGAGTTTGGGCAGCTGTGCAGACAAAGAAGGCGCCCTTTGGCCTGGGCCTAAAAGCTTGTGACACTCCACTGGGCCTGCCGGGCTCTGAGGGCCCTGCCCTGGGCCCCCTGCTCCCCTGCCCTTTGTTCAGTCACAGCAGAGATGGCCACACCCACTCCCTCAGTGAGGGCAGTGTTCCAACCTCCCTGAGCCCCGCCCCCTCTCCGCAGGTTACCATGGACTACAGAGGCTGCATTCTGAGGCCAGGGCGTTCCGAGAATGCCAAGGGCAGACATGATGACCTTAAAAGATTTCCTCTTGTGTCAGTGTTGGTAAACTTTAGGAGTTAGGAAATGGTCCACTTTACAGAAATGTTCAAATTTACTGGCATTTCATATATTCTCTGCTCTAACATTGTCCTGACTCTTTCTGTATATTCTTTACTTATGTTTTGGTTTTCCTTTATCACAGTGTTTCTTTTAAATCTTTTCAAAGAAAATTCTTTGGACTTACTAAATCACCTGAATTTTATACGTTTTCTGTTGTATTAAGTTCTGCTCATATCTTTATTTATCTTTTCTCTATGTTCTCAGGGTTTATTGTTTTCATCTTCTGATGTCAATTAAAACACTTGGTTATTCATTTTAATAAATCTTTTTACTTATAAAGATTTGAACTTTTGAAGATTCCAGCTTACTTGTACGTGTCTAAGGGTCAGGTCCTCTCCATTGTTGCTGGCCTAAGGCTTAGTTCACCATACAGCAATGTATATATTGACCTATTTTCCCCTCGACTTTCTGTGATTCCCTACATCTCACCTTTCTTTGCAGACAAGCCATTTGAAATACCCTTAACTTATTTCACAGCCAATAAGTCTTTGAAATAATGTGTATTTTTTAGAGAAATCTTCTTATATAATTAGGCAGAAAATCTGACCTGCCATAGTTTTCAAAACAGCATAATTTCACTCTTCTCAATGATTAATCTGTTGTATTACACAACCTTGGAATGTTTAGCTTTATCAATGACATGTCCTTGAAAAATGTTTGAGAGATCCTACCAGTCTTCTAAAACATCCTTGTGCCTTGTTTCAGTTCCAGTTTTATGTATATTTTCTGCCTTGCACCCGATTATTCCTACATCTGATGGATGGCCTTGGGAATCTAATTCTGGTATTGATGGTTTTGGCTGATTGTCTCCCCTTGTAGCTGCTTTCTTCATTATTGTGTAAATTTAGATCATGAGCTCATGTTTAGCTAAACAGCTGACCTTGTAAGAGGCTTAGGTGTGAACGCTCGTAAGTTTCAGCAGAGAGTTGGCAAAGATTTATTTGTGTCCCTCCAATGAGTGGCCCGCAAGGACACCGTTTTCTACAAGTGTTGGTCCAATACTCCCTCTAGAGGCAGGGGACTCTGACAGGGCTGCTTTGCGGCCCCCGATATGGGGCAGGGGCAGTGGGCGGCCTGTGACCCGGGCAGGAGCCTCTCCGCGTGTGTCCCAGGGACCCATCTGCCTGCAAACTTCGGTCACCTGGCACGAAGCTACGATGCCCAGACCTATGCTTAGCTGTGCAGCATGGTGTACTGCGCGGACACGTTCCACACACACTTCAAGTAAGAGGGCGGCCTGAGTGGAAAGGTGAAAGTTTGGGCAGCTGTGCAGACAAAGAAGGCGCCCTTTGGCCTGGGCCTAAAAGCTTGTGACACTCCACTGGGCCTGCCGGGCTCTGAGGACCCTGCCCTGGGCCCCCTGCTCCCCTGCCCTTTGTTCAGTCACAGCAGAGATGGCCACACCCACTCCCTCAGTGAGGGCAGTGTTCCAACCTCCCTCAGCCCTGCCCCCTCTCCGCAGGTTACCATGGACTACAGAGGCTGCATTCTGAGGCCAGGGCGTTCCGAGAATGCCAAGGCCAGACATGATGACCTTAAATGATTTCCTCTTGTGTCAGTGTTGGTAAACTTTAGGAGCTAGGAAATGGTCCACTTTACAGAAATGTTCAAATTTACTGGCATTTCATATATTCTCTGCTCTAACATGGTCCTGACTCTTTCTGTATATTCTTTACTTATGTTTTGGTTTTCCTTAATCAAAGTGTGTCTTTTAAATCTTTTCAAAGAAGATTCTTTGGACTTACTAAATCACCTGAATTTTATACGTTTTCTGTTGTATTAAGTTCTGCTCATATCTTTATTTATCTTTTCTCTATGTTCACAGGGTTTATTGTTTTCATCTTCTGATGTCAATTAAAACACTTGGTTATTCATTTTAATAAATCTTTTTACTTATAAAGATTTGAACTTTTGAAGATTCCAGCTTACTTGTACGTGTCTAAGGGTCAAGTCCTCTCCATTGTTGCTGGCCTAAGGCTTAGTTCACCATACAGCAATGTATATATTGACCTATTTTCCCCTCGACTTTCTGTGATTCCCTACATCTCACCTTTCTTTGCAGACAAGCCATTTGAAATACCCTTAACTTATTTCACAGCCAATAAGTCTTTGAAATAATGTGTATTTTTTAGAGAAATCTTCTTATATAATTAGGCAGAAAATCTGACCTGCCATAGTTTTCAAAACAGCATAATTTCACCCTTCTCAATGATTAATCTGTTGTATTACACAACCTTGGAGTATTTAGCTTTATCAATGACATGTCCTTGAAAAATGTTTTAGAGATCCTACCAGTCTTTGAAAATATCCTTGTGCCTTGTTTCAGTTCCAGTTTTATGTATATTTTCTGCCTTGCACCCGATTATTCCTACATCTGATGGATGGCCTTGGGAATCTAATTCTGGTATTGATGGTTTTGGCTGATTGTCTCCCCTTGTAGCTGCTTTCTTCATTATTGTGTAAATTTAGATCATGAGCTCATGTTTAGCTAAACAGCTGACCTTGTAAGAGGCTTAGGTGTGAACGCTCGTAAGTTTCAGCAGAAAGTCGGCAAAGATTTATTTGTGTCCCTCCAATGAGTGGCCCGCAAGGACCCCGTTTTCTACAAGTGTTGGTCCAATACTCCCTCTAGAGGCAGGGGACTCAGACAGGGCTGCTTTGCGGCTCCTGATCTGGGGCAGGGGCAGTGGGCGGCCTGTGACCCGGGAAGGAGCCTCTCCGCGTGTGTCCCAGGGACCCATCTGCCTGCGAACTTCGGTCACCTGGCAGGAAGCTACGATGCCCAGACGTATGCTTAGCTGTTCAGCGCGGTATACTGCACGGACACGTTCCACACACACTTCAAGTAAGAGGGCGGCCTGAGTGGAAAGGTGAGAGTTTGGGCAGCTGTGCAGACAAAGAAGGCGCCCTTTGGCCTGGGCCTAAAAGCTTGTGACACTCCACTGGGCCTGCCGGGCTCTGAGGGCCCTGCCCTGGGCCCCCTGCTCCCCTGCCCTTTGTTCAGTCACAGCAGAGATGGCCACACCCACTCCCTCAGTGAGGGCAGTGTTCCAACCTCCCTCAGCCACGCCCCATCTCCGCAGGTTACCATGGACTACAGAGGCTGCATTCTGAGGCCAGGGCGTTCCAAAAATGCCAAGGGCAGACATGATGACCTTAAATGATTTCCTCTTGTGTCAGTGTTGGTAAACTTTAGGAGCTAGGAAATGGTCCACTTTACAGAAATGTTCAAATTACTGTCATTTCATATATTGTCTGCTCTAACATTGTCCTGACTCTTTCTGTATAGTCTTTACTTATGTTTTGGTTTTCCTTAATCAAAGTGTGTCTTTTAAATCTTTTCAAAGAAGATTCTTTGGACTTACTAAATCACCTGAATTTTATACGTTTTCTGTTGTATTAAGTTCTGCTCATATCTTTATTTATCTTTTCTCTATGTTCACAGGGTTTATTGTTTTCATCTTCTGATGTCAATTAAAACACTTGGTTATTCATTTTAATAAATCTTTTTACTTATAAAGATTTGAACTTTTGAAGATTCCAGCTTACTTGTACGTGTCTAAGGGTCAGGTCCTCTCCATTGTTGCTGGCCTAAGGCTTAGTTCACCATACAGCAATGTATATATTGACCTATTTTCCCCTCGACTTTCTGTGATTCCCTACATCTCACCTTTCTTTGCAGACAAGCCATTTGAAATACCCTTAACTTATTTCACAGCCAATAAGTCTTTGAAATAATGTGTATTTTTTAGAGAAATCTTCTTATATAATTAGGCAGAAATTCTGACCTGGCAGAGTTTTCAAAACAGCATAATTTCACCCTTCTCAATGGTTAATCTGTTGTATTACACAACCTTGGAGTATTTAGCTTTATCAATGACATGTCCTTGAAAAATGTTTTAGAGATCCTACCAGTCTTTGAAAACATCCTTGTGCCTTGTTTCAGTTCCAGTTTTATGTATATTTTCTGCCTTGCACCCGATTATTCCTTCATCTGATGGATGGCCTTGGGAATCTAATTCTGGTATTGATGGTTTTGGCTGATTGTCTCCCCTTGTAGCTGCATTTTTCATTATTGTGTAAATTTAGATCATGAGCTCACGTTTAGCTAAACAGCTGACCTTGTAAGAGGCTTAGGTGTGAACGCTCGTAAGTTTCAGCAGAGAGTCGGCAAAGATTTATTTGTGTCCCTCCAATGAGTGGCCCGCAAGGACCCCGTTTTCTACAAGTGTTGGTCCAATACTCCCTCTAGAGGCAGGGGACTCAGACAGGGCTGCTTTGCGACCCCCGATCTGGGGCAGGGGCAGTGGGTGGCCTGTGACCCGGGCAGGAGCCTCTCCGCGTGTGTCCCAGGGACCCATCTGCCTGCAAACTTCGGTCACCTGGCAGGAAGCTACGATGCCCAGACCTATGCTTAGCTGTGCAGCATGGTGTACTGCGCGGACACGTTCCACACACACTTCAAGTAAGAGGGCGGCCTGAGTGGAAAGGTGAGAGTTTGGGCAGCTGTGCAGACAAAGAAGGCGCCCTTTGGCCTGGGCCTAAAAGCTTGTGACACTCCACTGGGCCTGCCGGGCTCTGAGGGCCCTGCCCTGGGCCCCCTGCTCCCCTGCCCTTTGTTCAGTCACAGCAGAGATGGCCACACCCACTCCCTCAGTGAGGGCAGTGTTCCAACCACCCTCAGCCCCGCCCCCTCTCCGCAGGTTACCATGGACTACAGAGGCTGCATTCTGAGGCCAGGGCGTTCCGAGAATGCCAAGGGCAGACATGATGACCTTAAATGATTTCCTCTTGTGTCAGTGTTGGTAAACTTTAGGAGCTAGGAAATGGTCCACTTGACAGAAATGTTCAAATTTACTGGCATTTCATATATTCTCTGCTCTAACATTGTCCTGACTCTTTCTGTATATTCTTTACTTATGTTTTGGTTTTCCTTAATCAAAGTGTGTCTTTTAAATCTTTTCAAAGAAGATTCTTTGGACTTACTAAATCACCTGAATTTTATACGTTTTCTGTTGTATTAAGTTCTGCTCATATCTTTATTTATCTTTTCTCTATGTTCTCAGGGTTTATTGTTTTCATCTTCTGATGTCAATTAAAACACTTGTTTATTGATTTTAATAAATCTTTTTACTTATAAAGATTTGAACTTTTGAAGATTCCAGCTTACTTGTACGTGTCTAAGGGTCAGGTCCTCTCCATTGTTGCTGGCCTAAGGCTTAGTTCACCATACAGCAATGTATATATTGACCTATTTTCCCCTCGACTTTCTGTGATTCCCTACATCTCACCTTTCTTTGCAGACAAGCCATTTGAAATACCCTTAACTTATTTCACAGCCAATAATTCTTTGAAATAATGTGTATTTTTTAGAGAAATCTTCTTATATAATTAGGCTGAAAATGTGACCTGCCATAGTTTTCAAAACAGCATAATTTCACTCTTCTCAATGATTAATCTGTTGTATTACACAACCTTGGAGTATTTAGCTTTATCAATGACATGTCCTTGAAAAATGTTTTAGAGATCCTACCAGTCTTCTAAAACATCCTTGTGCCTTGTTTCAGTTCCAGTTTTATGTATATTTTCTGCCTTGCACCCGATTATTCCTACATCTGATGGATGGCCTTGGGAATCTAATTCTGGTATTGATGGTTTTGGCTGATTGTCTCCCCTTGTAGCTGCTTTCTTCATTATTGTGTAAATTTAGATCATGAGCTCATGTTTAGCTAAACAGCTGACCTTGTAAGAGGCTTAGGTGTGAACGCTCGTAAGTTTCAGCAGAGAGTTGGCAAAGATTTATTTGTGTCCCTCCAATGAGTGGCCCGCAAGGACACCGTTTTCTACAAGTGTTGGTCCAATACTCCCTCTAGAGGCAGGGGACTCTGACAGGGCTGCTTTGCGGCCCCCGATCTGGGGCAGGGGCAGTGGGCGGCCTGTGACCCGGGCAGGAGCCTCTCCGCGTGTGTCCCAGGGACCCATCTGCCTGCAAACTTCGGTCACCTGGCACGAAGATACGATGCCCAGACCTATGCTTAGCTGTGCAGCATGGTGTACTGCGCGGACACGTTCCACACACACTTCAAGTAAGAGGGCGGCCTGAGTGGAAAGGTGAAAGTTTGGGCAGCTGTGCAGACAAAGAAGGCGCCCTTTGGCCTGGGCCTAAAAGCTTGTGACACTCCACTGGGCCTGCCGGGCTCTGAGGACCCTGCCCTGGGCCCCCTGCTCCCCTGCCCTTTGTTCAGTCACAGCAGAGATGGCCACACCCACTCCCTCATTGAGGGCAGTGTTCCAACCTCCCTCAGCCCCGCCCCCTCTCCGCAGGTTACCATGGACTACAGAGGCTGCATTCTGAGGCCAGGGCGTTCCGAGAATGCCAAGGGCAGACATGATGACCTTAAATGATTTCCTCTTGTGTCAGTGTTGGTAAACTTTAGGAGCTAGGAAATGGTCCACTTTACAGAAATGTTCAAATTTACTGGCATTTCATATATTCTCTGCTCTAACATGGTCCTGACTCTTTCTGTATATTCTTTACTTATGTTTTGGTTTTCCTTAATCAAAGTGTGTCTTTTAAATCTTTTCAAAGAAGATTCTTTGGACTTACTAAATCACCTGAATTTTATACGTTTTCTGTTGTATTAAGTTCTGCTCATATCTTTATTTATCTTTTCTCTATGTTCACAGGGTTTATTGTTTTCATCTTCTGATGTCAATTAAAACACTTGGTTATTCATTTTAATAAATCTTTTTACTTATAAAGATTTGAACTTTTGAAGATTCCAGCTTACTTGTACGTGTCTAAGGGTCAAGTCCTCTCCATTGTTGCTGGCCTAAGGCTTAGTTCACCATACAGCAATGTATATATTGACCTATTTTCCCCTCGACTTTCTGTGATTCCCTACATCTCACCTTTCTTTGCAGACAAGCCATTTGAAATACCCTTAACTTATTTCACAGCCAATAAGTCTTTGAAATAATGTGTATTTTTTAGAGAAATCTTCTTATATAATTAGGCAGAAAATCTGACCTGCCATAGTTTTCAAAACAGCATAATTTCACCCTTCTCAATGATTAATCTGTTGTATTACACAACCTTGGAGTATTTAGGTTTATCAATGACATGTCCTTGAAAAATGTTTTAGAGATCCTACCAGTCTTTGAAAATATCCTTGTGCCTTGTTTCAGTTCCAGTTTTATGTATATTTTCTGCCTTGCACCCGATTATTCCTACATCTGATGGATGGCCTTGGGAATCTAATTCTGGTATTGATGGTTTTGGCTGATTGTCTCCCCTTGTAGCTGCTTTCTTCATTATTGTGTAAATTTAGATCATGAGCTCATGTTTAGCTAAACAGCTGACCTTGTAAGAGGCTTAGGTGTGAACGCTCGTAAGTTTCAGCAGAAAGTCGGCAAAGATTTATTTGTGTCCCTCCAATGAGTGGCCCGCAAGGACCCCGTTTTCTACAAGTGTTGGTCCAATACTCCCTCTAGAGGCAGGGGACTCAGACAGGGCTGCTTTGCGGCTCCCGATCTGGGGCAGGGGCAGTGGGCGGCCTGTGACCCGGGAAGGAGCCTCTCCGCGTGTGTCCCAGGGACCCATCTGCCTGCGAACTTTGGTCACCTGGCAGGAAGCTACGATGCCCAGACGTATGCTTAGCTGTTCAGCGCGGTATACTGCACGGACACGTTCCACACACACTTCAAGGAAGAGGGCGGCCTGAGTGGAAAGGTGAGAGTTTGGGCAGCTGTGCAGACAAAGAAGGCGCCCTTTGGCCTGGGCCTAAAAGCTTGTGACACTCCACTGGGCCTGCCGGGCTCTGAGGGCCCTGCCCTGGGCCCCCTGCTCCCCTGCCCTTTGTTCAGTCACAGCAGAGATGGCCACACCCACTCCCTCAGTGAGGGCAGTGTTCCAACCTCCCTCAGCCACGCCCCATCTCCGCAGGTTACCATGGACTACAGAGGCTGCATTCTGAGGCCAGGGCGTTCCAAAAATGCCAAGGGCAGACATGATGACCTTAAATGATTTCCTCTTGTGTCAGTGTTGGTAAACTTTAGGAGCTAGGAAATGGTCCACTTGACAGAAATGTTCAAATTACTGGCATTTCATATATTGTCTGCTCTAACATTGTCCTGACTCTTTCTGTATAGTCTTTACTTATGTTTTGGTTTTCCTTAATCAAAGTGTGTCTTTTAAATCTTTTCAAAGAAGATTCTTTGGACTTACTAAATCACCTGAATTTTATACGTTTTCTGTTGTATTAAGTTCTGCTCATATCTTTATTTATCTTTTCTCTATGTTCACAGGGTTTATTGTTTTCATCTTCTGATGTCAATTAAAACACTTGGTTATTCATTTTAATAAATCTTTTTACTTATAAAGATTTGAACTTTTGAAGATTCCAGCTTACTTGTACGTGTCTAAGGGTCAGGTCCTCTCCATTGTTGCTGGCCTAAGGCTTAGTTCACCATACAGCAATGTATATATTGACCTATTTTCCCCTCGACTTTCTGTGATTCCCTACATCTCACCTTTCTTTGCAGACAAGCCATTTGAAATACCCTTAACTTATTTCACAGCCAATAAGTCTTTGAAATAATGTGTATTTTTTAGAGAAATCTTCTTATAGAATTAGGCAGAAATTCTGACCTGGCAGAGTTTTCAAAACAGCATAATTTCACCCTTCTCAATGGTTAATCTGTTGTATTACACAACCTTGGAGTATTTAGCTTTATCAATGACATGTCCTTGAAAAATGTTTTAGAGATCCTACCAGTCTTTGAAAACATCCTTGTGCCTTGTTTCAGTTCCAGTTTTATGTATATTTTCTGCCTTGCACCCGATTATTCCTTCATCTGATGGATGGCCTTGGGAATCTAATTCTGGTATTGATGGTTTTGGCTGATTGTCTCCCCTTGTAGCTGCATTTTTCATTATTGTGTAAATTTAGATCATGAGCTCACGTTTAGCTAAACAGCTGACCTTGTAAGAGGCTTAGGTGTGAACGCTCGTAAGTTTCAGCAGAGAGTCGGCAAAGATTTATTTGTGTCCCTCCAATGAGTGGCCCGCAAGGACCCCGTTTTCTACAAGTGTTGGTCCAATACTCCCTCTAGAGGCAGGGGACTCAGACAGGGCTGCTTTGCGACCCCCGATCTGGGGCAGGGGCAGTGGGTGGCCTGTGACCCGGGCAGGAGCCTCTCCGCGTGTGTCCCAGGGACCCATCTGCCTGCAAACTTCGGTCACCTGGCAGGAAGCTACGATGCCCAGACCTATGCTTAGCTGTGCAGCATGGTGTACTGCGCGGACACGTTCCACACACACTTCAAGTAAGAGGGCGGCCTGAGTGGAAAGGTGAGAGTTTGGGCAGCTGTGCAGACAAAGAAGGCGCCCTTTGGCCTGGGCCTAAAAGCTTGTGACACTCCACTGGGCCTGCCGGGCTCTGAGGGCCCTGCCCTGGGCCCCCTGCTCCCCTGCCCTTTGTTCAGTCACAGCAGAGATGGCCACACCCACTCCCTCAGTGAGGGCAGTGTTCCAACCACCCTCAGCCCCGCCCCCTCTCCGCAGGTTACCATGGACTACAGAGGCTGCATTCTGAGGCCAGGGCGTTCCGAGAATGCCAAGGGCAGACATGATGACCTTAAATGATTTCCTCTTGTGTCAGTGTTGGTAAACTTTAGGAGCTAGGAAATGGTCCACTTGACAGAAATGTTCAAATTTACTGGCATTTCATATATTCTCTGCTCTAACATTGTCCTGACTCTTTCTGTATATTCTTTACTTATGTTTTGGTTTTCCTTAATCAAAGTGTGTCTTTTAAATCTTTTCAAATAAGATTCTTTGGACTTACTAAATCACCTGAATTTTATACGTTTTCTGTTGTATTAAGTTCTGCTCATATCTTTATTTATCTTTTCTCTATGTTCTCAGGGTTTATTGTTTTCATCTTCTGATGTCAATTAAAACACTTGTTTATTGATTTTAATAAATCTTTTTACTTATAAAGATTTGAACTTTTGAAGATTCCAGCTTACTTGTACGTGTCTAAGGGTCAGGTCCTCTCCATTGTTGCTGGCCTAAGGCTTAGTTCACCATACAGCAATGTATATATTGACCTATTTTCCCCTCGACTTTCTGTGATTCCCTACATCTCACCTTTCTTTGCAGACAAGCCATTTGAAATACCCTTAACTTATTTCACAGCCAATAATTCTTTGAAATAATGTGTATTTTTTAGAGAAATCTTCTTATATAATTAGGCTGAAAATGTGACCTGCCATAGTTTTCAAAACAGCATAATTTCACTCTTCTCAATGATTAATCTGTTGTATTACACAACCTTGGAGTATTTAGCTTTATCAATGACATGTCCTTGAAAAATGTTTGAGAGATCCTACCAGTCTTTGAAAACATCCTTGTGCCTTGTTTCAGTTCCAGTTTTATGTATATTTTCTGCCTTGCACCCGATTATTCCTACATCTGATGGATGGCCTTGGGAATCTAATTCTGGTATTGATGGTTTTGGCTGATTGTCTCACCTTGTAGCTGCTTTCTTCATTATTGTGTAAATTTAGATCATGAGCTCATGTTTAGCTAAACAGCTGACCTTGTAAGAGGCTTAGGTGTGAACGCTCGTAAGTTTCCACAGAAAGTCGGCAAAGATTTATTTTTGTCCCTCCAATGAGTGGCACGCAAGGACCCCGTTTTCTACAAGTGTTGGTCCAATACTCCCTCTAGAGGCAGGGGACTCAGACAGGGCTGCTTTGCGGCCCCCGATCTGGGGCAGGGGCAGTGGGCGGCCTGTGGCCCTGGCAGGAGCCTCTCCGCGTGTGTCCCAGGGACACATCTGCCTGCGAACTTCGGTCACCTGGCAGGAAGTTACGATGCCCAGACGTATGCTTAGCTGTGCAGCGCGGTATACTGCACGGACACGTTCCACACACACTTCAAGTAAGAGGTCGGCCTGAGTGGAAAGGTGAGAGTTTGGGCAGCTGTGCAGACAAAGAAGGTGCTCTTTGGCCTGGGCCTAAAAGCTTGTGACACTCCACTGGGCCTGCCGGGCTCTGAGGGCCCTGCCCTGGGCCCCCTGCTCCCCTGCCCTTTGTTCAGTCACAGCATTGATGGCCACACCCACTCCCTCAGTGAGGGCAGTGTTCCAACCTCCCTCAGCCCCGCCCCCTCTCCGCAGGTTACCATGGACTACAGAGGCTGCATTCTGAGGCCAGGGCGTTCCGAGAATGCCAAGGGCAGACATGATGACCTTAAATGATTTCCTCTTGTGTCAGTGTTGGTAAACTTTAGGAGTTAGGAAATGGTCCTCTTTACAGAAATGTTCAAATTTACTGGCATTTCATATATTCTCTGCTCTAACATTGTCCTGACTCTTTCTGTATATTCTTTACTTATGTTTTGGTTTTCCTTAATCACAGTGTTTCTTTTAAATCTTTTCAAAGAAAATTCTTTGGACTTACTAAATCACCTGAATTTTATACGTTTTCTGTTGTATTAAGTTCTGCTCATATCTTTATTTATCTTTTCTCTATGTTCTCAGGGTTTATTGTTTTCATCTTCTGATGTCAATTAAAACACTTGTTTATTCATTTTAATAAATCTTTTTACTTATAAAGATTTGAACTTTTGAAGATTCCAGCTTACTTGTACGTGTCTAAGGGTCAGGTCCTCTCCATTGTTGCTGGCCTAAGGCTTAGTTCACCATACAGCAATGTATATATTGACCTATTTTCCCCTCGACTTTCTGTGATTCCCTACATCTCACCTTTCTTTGCAGACAAGCCATTTGAAATACCCTTAACTTATTTCACAGCCAATAAGGCTTTGAAATAATGTGTATTTTTTAGAGAAATCTTCTTATATAATTAGGCAGAAAATCTGACCTGGCATAGTTTTCAAAACATCATAATTTCACCCTTCTCAATGATTAATCTGTTGTATTACACAACCTTGGAGTATTTAGCTTTATCAGTGACATGTCCTTGAAAAATATTTTAGAGATCCTACCAGTCTTTGAAAACATCCTTGTGCCTTGTTTCAGTTCCAGTTTTATGTATATTTTCTGCCTTGCACCCGATTATTCCTTCATCTGATGGATGGCCTTGGGAATCTAATTCTGGTTTTGATGGTTTTGGCTGATTGTCTCCCCTTGTAGCTGCTTTCTTCATTATTGTGTAAATTTAGATCATGAGCTCATGTTTAGCTAAACAGCTGACCTTGTAAGAGGCTTAGGTGTGAACGCTCGTAAGTTTCAGCAGAGAGTCGGCAAAGATTTATTTGTGTCCCTCCAATGAGTGGCCCGCAAGGACCCCGTTTTCTACAAGTGTTGGTCCAATACTCCCTCTAGAGGCAGGGGACTCAGACAGGGCTGCTTTGCGGCCCCCGATCTGGGGCAGGGGCAGTGGGCGGCGTGTGACCCGGGCAGGAGCCTCCCTGCGTGTGTCCCAGGGACCCATCTGCCTGCGAACTTTGGTCACCTGGCAGGAAGCTACGATGCCCAGACCTATGCTTAGCTGTGCAGCACGGTATACTGCACGGACAAGTTCCACACACACTTCAAGTAAGAGGGCGGCCTGAGTGGAAAGGTCAGAGTTTGGGCAGCTGTGCAGACAAAGAAGGCGCCCTTTGGCCTTGGCCTAAAAGCTTGTGACAGTCCACTGGGCCTGCCGGGCTCTGAGGGCCCTGCCCTGGGCCCCCTGCTCCCCTGCCCTTTGTTCAGTCACAGCAGAGATGGCCACACCCACTCCCTCAGTGAGGGCAGTGTTCCAACCTCCCTCAGCCCCGCCCCCTCTCCGCAGGTTACCATGGACTACAGAGGCTGCATTCTGAGGCCAGGGCGTTCCGAGAATGCCAAGGGCAGACATGATGACCTTAAATGCTTTCCTCTTGTGTCAGTGTTTGTAAACTTTAGCAGCTAGGAAATGGTCCACTTTACAGAAATGTTCAAATTTACTGGCATTTCATATATTCTCTGCTCTAACATTGTCCTGACTCTTTCTGTATATTCTTTACTTATGTTTTGGTTTTCCTTAATCAAAGTGTTTCTTTTAAATCTTTTCAAAGAAAATTCTTTGGACTTACTAAATCACCTGAATTTTATACGTTTTCTGTTGTATTAAGTTCTGCTCATATCTTTATTTATCTTTCTTCTATGTTCTCAGGGTTTATTGTTTTCATCTTCTGATGTCAATTAAAACACTTGGATATTGATTTTAATAAATCTTTTTACTTATAAAGATTTGAACTTTTGAAGATTCCAGCTTACTTGTACGTGTCTAAGGGTCAGGTCCTCTCCATTGTTGCTGGCCTAAGGCTTAGTTCACCATACAGCAATGTATATATTGACCTATTTTCCCCTTGACTTTCTGTGATTCCCTACATCTCACCTTTCTTTGCAGACAAGCCATTTGAAATACACTTAACTTATTTCACAGCCAATAAATCTTTGAAATAATGTGTATTTTTTAGAGAAATCTTCTTATATAATTAGGCAGAAAATCTGACCTGGCATAGTTTTCAAAACAGCATAATTTCACCCTTCTCAATGATTAATCTGTTGTATTACACAACCTTGGAGTATTTAGCTTTATCAATGACATGTCCTTGAAAAATGTTTTAGAGATCCTACCAGTCTTTGAAAACATCCTTGTGCCTTGTTTCAGTTCCAGTTTTATGTATATTTTCTGCCTTGCACCCGATTATTCCTTCATCTGATGGATGGCCTTGGGAATCTAATTCTGGTTTTGATGGTTTTGGCTGATTGTCTCCCCTTGTAGCTGCTTTCTTCATTATTGTGTAAATTTAGATCATGAGCTCATGTTTAGCTAAACAGCTGACCTTGTAAGAGGCTTAGGTGTGAACGCTCGTAAGTTTCAGCAGAAAGTCGGCAAAGATTTATTTGTGTCCCTCCAATGAGTGGCCCGCAAGGACCCCGTTTTCTACAAGTGTTGGTCCAATACTCCCTCTAGAGGCAGGGGACTCAGACAGGGCTGCTTTGCGTCTCCCGATCTGGGGCAGGGGCTGTGGGCGGCCTGTGGCCCGGGCAGGAGCCTCTCCGCGTGTGTCCCAGGGACCCATCTGCCTGCGAACTTCGGTCACCTGGCAGGAAGCTACGATGCCCAGACCTATGCTTAGCTGTGCAGCACGGTATACTGCACGGACACGTTCCACACACACTTCAAGTAAGAGGGCGGCCTGAGTGGAAAGGTGAGAGTTTGGGCAGCTGTGCAGACAAAGAAGGCGCCCTTTGGCCTGGGCCTGAAAGCTTGTGACACTCCACTGGGCCTGCCGGGCTCTGAGGGCCCTGCCCTGGGCCCCCTGCTCCCCTGGCCTTTGTTCAGTCACAGCAGAGATGGCCACACCCACTCCCTCAGTGAGGGCAGTGTTCCAACCTCCCTCAGCCCCGCCCCCTCTCCGCAGGTTACCATGGACTACAGAGGCTGCATTCTGAGGCCAGGGCGTTCCGAGAATGCCAAGGGCAGACATGATGACCTTAAATGCTTTCCTCTTGTGTCAGTGTTGGTAAACTTTAGCAGCTAGGAAATGGTCCACTTTACAGAAATGTTCAAATTTACTGGCATTTCATATATTCTCTGCTCTAACATTGTCCTGACTCTTTCTGTATATTCTTTACTTATGTTTTGGTTTTCCTTAATCAAAGTGTTTCTTTTAAATCTTTTCAAAGAAAATTCTTTGGACTTACTAAATCACCTGAATTTTATACGTTTTCTGTTGTATTAAGTTCTGCTCATATCTTTATTTATCTTTCTTCTATGTTCTCAGGGTTTATTGTTTTCATCTTCTGATGTCAATTAAAACACTTGGATATTGATTTTAATAAATCTTTTTACTTATAAAGATTTGAACTTTTGAAGATTCCAGCTTACTTGTACGTGTCTAAGGGTCAGGTCCTCTCCATTGTTGCTGGCCTAAGGCTTAGTTCACCATACAGCAATGTATATATTGACCTATTTTCCCCTCGACTTTCTGTGATTCCCTACATCTCACCTTTCTTTGCAGACAAGCCATTTGAAATACCCTTAACATATTTCACAGCCAATAAGGCTTTGAAATAATGTGCATTTTTTAGAGAAATCTTCTTATATAATTAGGCAGAAAATCTCACCTGCCATAGTTTTCAAAACAGCATAATTTCACTCTTCTCAATGATTAATCTGTTGTATTACACAACCTTGGAGTATTTAGCTTTATCAATGACATGTCCTTGAAAAATGTTTTAGAGATCCTACCAGTCTTTGAAAACATCCTTGTGCCTTGTTTCAGTTCCAGTTTTATGTATATTTTCTGCCTTGCACCCGATTATTCCTACATCTGATGGATGGCCTTGGGAATCTAATTCTGGTATTGATGGTTTTGGCTGATTGTCTCCCCTTGTAGCTGCTTTCTTCATTATTGTGTAAATTTAGATCATGAGCTCATGTTTAGCTAAACAGCTGACCTTGTAAGAGGCTTAGGTGTGAACACTCGTAAGTTTCAGCAGAGAGTCGGCAAAGATTTATTTGTGTCCCTCCAATGAGTGGCCCGCAAGGACCCCGTTTTCTACAAGTGTTGGTCCAATACTCCCTCTAGAGGCAGGGGACTCAGACAGGGCTGCTTTTCGGCCCCTGATCTGGGGCAGGGGCAGTGGGCGTCCTGTGACCCGGGCAGGAGCCTCTCCGCGTGTGTCCCAGGGACCCATCTGCCTGCAAACTTCGGTCACCTGGCAGGAAGCTACGATGCCCAGACCTATGCTTCGCTGTGCAGCACAGTGTACTGCGCGGACACGTTCCACACACACTTCAAGTAAGAGGGCGGCCTGAGTGGAAAGGAGAGAGTTTGGGCAGCTGTGCAGACAAAGAAGGCGCCCTTTGTCCTGGGCCTAAAAGCTTGTGACACTCCACTGGGCCTGCCGGGCTCTGAGGGCCCTGTCCTGGGCCCCCTGCTCCCCTGCCCTTTGTTCAGTCACAGCAGAGATGGCCACACCCACTCGCTCAGTGAGGGCAGTGTTCCAACCTCCCTCAGCCCCGCCCCCTCTCCGCAGGTTACCATGGACTACAGAGGCTGCATCCTGAGGCCAGGGCATTCCGAGAATGCCAAGGGCAGACATGATGACCTTAAATGATTTCCTCTTGTGTCAGTGTTGGTAAACTTTAGGAGCTAGGAAATGGTCCACATGACAGAAATGTTCAAATTTACTGGCATTTCATATATTGTCTGCTCTAACATGTTCCTGACTCTTTCTGTATATTCTTTACTTATGTTTTGGTTTTCCTTAATCAAAGTGTGTCTTTTAAATCTTTCAAAGAAGATTCTTTGGACTTACTAAATCACCTGAATTTTATACGTTTTCTGTTGTATTAATTTCTGCTCATATCTTTATTTATCTTTTCTCTATGTTCTCAGGGTTTATTGTTTTCATCTTCTGATGTCAATTAAAACACTTGGTTATTCATTTTAATAAATCTTTTTACTTATAAAGATTTGAACTTTTGAAGATTCCAGCTTACTTGTACCTGTCTAAGGGTCAGGTCCTCTCCATTGTTGCTGGCCTAAGGCTTAGTTCACCATACAGCAATGTATATATTGACCTATTTTCCCCTCGACTTTCTGTGATTCCCTACATCTCACCTTTCTTTGCAGACAAGCCATTTGAAATACCCTTAACTTATTTCACAGCCAATAAGTCTTTGAAATAATGTGTATTTTTTAGAGAAATCTTCTTATATAAATACGCAGAAAATCTGACCTGCCATAGTTTTCAAAACAGCATAATTTCACTCTTCTCAATGATTAATCTGTTGTATTACACAACCTTGGAGTATTTAGCTTTATCAATGACATGTCCTTGAAAAATGTTTTAGAGATCCTACCAGTCTTTGAAAACATCCTTGTGCCTTGTTTCAGTTCCAGTTTTATGTATATTTTCTGCCTTGCACCCGATTATTCCTACATCTGATGGATGGCCTTGGGAATCTAATTCTGGTATTGATGGTTTTGGCTGATTGTCTCCCCTTGTAGCTGCTTTCTTCATTATTGTGTAAATTTACATTTTGAGCTCATGTTTAGCTAAACAGCTGACCTTGTAAGAGGCTTAGGTGTGAACGCTCGTAAGTTTCAGCAGAAAGTCGGCAAAGATTTATTTGTGTCCCTCCAATGAGTGGCCCGCAAGGACCCCGTTTTCTACAAGTGTTGGTCCAATACTCCCTCTAGAGGCAGGGGACTCAGACAGGGCTGCTTTGCGGCTCCCGATCTGTGGCAGGTGCAGTGGGCGGCCTGTGACCCGGGAAGGAGCCTCTCCGCGTGTGTCCCAGGGACCCATCTGCCTGCGAACTTCGGTCACCTGGCAGGAAGCTACGATGCCCAGACGTATGCTTAGCTGTGCAGCGCGGTATACTGCACGGACACGTTCCACACACACTTCAAGTAAGAGGGCGGCCTGAGTGGAAAGGTGAGAGTTTGAGCAGCTGTGCAGACAAAGAAGGCGCCCTTTGGCCTGGGCCTAAAAGCTTGTGACACTCTACTGGGCCTGCCGGGCTCTGAGGGCCCTGCCCTGGGGCCCTTGCTCCCCTGCCCTTTGTTCAGTCACAGCAGAGATGGCCACACCCACTCCCTCAGTGAGGGCAGTGTTCCAACCTCCTTCAGCCCCGCCCCCTCTCCGCAGGTTACCATGGACTACAGAGGCTGCATTCTGAGGCCAGGGCGTTCCGAGAATGCCAAGGGCAGACATGATGACCTTAAATGATTTCCTCTTGTGTCAGTGTTGGTAAACTTTAGGAGCTAGGAAATGGTCCACTTGACAGAAATGTTCAAATTTACTGGCATTTCATATATTCTCTGCTCTAACATTGTCCTGACTCTTTCTGTATATTCTTTACTTATGTTTTGGTTTTCCTTAATCAAAGTGTGTCTTTTAAATCTTTTCAAAGAAGATTCTTTGGACTTACTAAATCACCTGAATTTTATACGTTTTCTGTTGTATTAAGTTCTGCTCATATCTTTATTTATCTTTTCTCTATGTTCTCAGGGTTTATTGTTTTCATCTTCTGATGTCAATTAAAACACTTGGTTATTCATTTTAATAAAGCTTTTTACTTATAAAGATTTGAACTTTTGAAGATTCCAGCTTACTTGTACGTGTCTAAGGGTCAGGTCCTCTCCATTGTTGCTGGCCTAAGGCTTAGTTCACCATACAGAAATGTATATATTGACCTATTTTCCCCTCGACTTTCTGTGATTCCCTACATCTCACCTTTCTTTGCACACAAGCCATTTGAAATACACTTAACTTATTTCACAGCCAATAAGTCTTTGAAATAATGTGTATTTTTTAGAGAAATCTTCTTATATAATTAGGCAGAAAATCTGACCTGGCATAGTTTTCAAAACAGCATAATTTCACCCTTCTCAATGATTAATCTGTTGTATTACACAACCTTGGAGTATTTAGCTTTATCAATGACATGTCCTTGAAAAATGTTTTAGAGATCCTACCAGTCTTTGAAAACATCCTTGTGCCTTGTTTCAGTTCCAGTTTTATGTATATTTTCTGCCTTGCACCCGATTATTCCTTCATCTGATGGATGGCCTTGGGAATCTAATTCTGCTTTTGAAGGTTTTGGCTGATTGTCTGCCCTTGTAGCTGCTTTCTTCATTATTGTGTAAATTTAGATCATGAGCTCATGTTTAGCTAAACAGCTGACCTTGTAAGAGGCTTAGGTGTGAACACTCGTAAGTTTCAGCAGAAAGTCGGCAAAGATTTATTTGTGTCCCTCCAATGAGTGGCCCGCAAGGACCCCGTTTTCTACAAGTGTTGGTCCAATACTCCCTCTAGAGGCAGGGGACTCAGACAGGGCTGCTTTGCCGCTCCCGATCTGGGGCAGGGGCTGTGGGCGGCCTGTGGCCCGGGCAGGAGCCTCTCCGCGTGTGTCCCAGGGACCCATCTGCCTGCGAACTTCGGTCACCTGGCAGGAAGCTACGATGCCCAGACGTATGCTTAGCTCTGCAGCGCGGTATACTGCACGGACACGTTCCACACACACTTCAAGTAAGAGGGCGGCCTGAGTGGAAAGGTGAGAGTTTGGGCAGCTGTGCAGACAAAGAAGGCGCCCTTTGGCCTGGGCCTAAAAGCTTGTGACACTCCACTGGGCCTGCCGGGCTCTGAGGGCCCTCTCCTGGGCCCTCTGCTCCCCTGCCCTTTGTTCAGTCAGAGCAGAGATGGCCACACCCACTCCCTCAGTGAGCGCAGTGTTCCAACCTCCCTCAGCCCCGCCCCATCTCCACAGGTTACCATGGACAACAGAGGCTGCATTCTGAGGCCAGGGCGTTCCAAGAATGCCAAGGGCAGACAAGATGACCTTAAATGATTTCCTCTTGTGTCAGTGTTGGTAAACTTTAGGAGCTAGGAAATGGTCCACTTGACAGAAATGTTCAAATTACTGGCATTTCATATATTGTCTGCTCTAACATTGTCCTGACTCTTTCTGTATATTCTTTACTTATGTTTTGGTTTTCCTTAATCAAAGTGTGTCTTTTAAATCTTTTCAAAGAAGATTCTTTGGACTTACTAAATCACCTGAATTTTATACGTTTTCTGTTGTATTAAGTTCTGCTCATATCTTTATTTATCTTTTCTCTATGTTCTCAGGGTTTATTGTTTTCATTTTCTGATGTCAATTAAAACACTTGTTTATTGATTTTAATAAATCTTTTTACTTATAAAGATTTGAACTTTTGAAGATTCCAGCTTACTTGTACGTGTCTAAGGGTCAGGTCCTCTCCATTGTTGCTGGCCTAAGGCTTAGTTCACCATACAGCAATGTATATATTGACCTATTTTCCCCTCGACTTTCTGTGATTCCCTACATCTCACCTTTCTTTGCAGACAAGCCATTTGAAATACCCTTAACTTATTTCACAGCCAATAAGTCTTTGAAATAATGTGTATTTTTTAGAGAAATCTTCTTATATAATTAGGCAGAAAATCTGACCTGGCATAGTTTTCAAAACAGCATAATTTCACCCTTCTCAATGATTAATCTGTTGTATTACACAACCTTGGAGTATTTAGCTTTATCAATGACATGTCCTTGAAAAATGTTTTAGAGATCCTACCAGTCTTTGAAAACATCCTTGTGCCTTGTTTCAGTTCCAGTTTTATGTATATTTTCTGCCTTGCACCCGATTATTCCTTCATCTGATGGATGGCCTTGGGAATCTAATTCTGGTATTGATGGTTTTGGCTGATTGTCTCCCCTTGTAGCTGCTTTCTTCATTATTGTGTAAATTTAGAACATGAGCTCATGTTTAGCTAAACAGCTGACCTTGTAAGAGGCTTAGGTGTGAACGCTCGTAAGTTTCAGCAGAAAGTCGGCAAAGATTTATTTGTGTCCCTCCAATGAGTGGCCCGCAAGGACCCCGTTTTCTACAAGTGTTGGTCCAATACTCCCTCCAGAGGCAGGGGACTCAGACAGGGCAGCTTTGCGACTCCCGATCTGGGGCAGGGGCTGTGGGCGGCCTGTGCCCCGGGCAGGAGCCTCTCCGCGTGTGTCCCAGGGACCCATCTGCCTGCGAACTTCGGTCACCTGGCAGGAAGCTACGATGCCCAGACGTATGCTTAGCTGTGCAGCGCGGTATACTGCACGGACACGTTCCACACACACTTCAAGTAAGAGGGCGGCCTGAGTGGAAAGGTGAGAGTTTGGGCAGCTGTGCAGACAAAGAAGGTGCACTTTGGCCTGGGCCTAAAAACTTGTGACACTCCACTGGGCCTGCCGGGCTCTGAAGGCCCTGCCCTGGGCCCCCTGTTCCCCTGCCCTTTGTTCAGTCACAGCAGAGATGGCCACACCCACTCCCTCAGTGAGGGCAGTGTTCCAACCTCCCTCAGCCCCGCCCCCTCTCCGCAGGTTACCATGGACTACAGAGGCTGCATTCTGAGGCCAGGGCGTTCCGAGAATGCCAAGGGCAGACATGATGACCTTAAATGCTTTCCTCTTGTGTCAGTGTTGGTAAACTTTAGCAGCTAGGAAATGGTCCACTTTACAGAAATGTTCAAATTTACTGGCATTTCATATATTCTCTGCTCTAACATTGTCCTGACTCTTTCTGTATATTCTTTACTTATGTTTTGGTTTTCCTTAATCAAAGTGTTTCTTTTAAATCTTTTCAAAGAAAATTCTTTGGACTTACTAAATCACCTGAATTTTATATGTTTTCTGTTGTATTAAGTTCTGCTCATATCTTTATTTATCTTTTTTCTATGTTCTCAGGGTTTATTGTTTTCATCTTCTGATGTCAATTAAAACACTTGGTTATTGATTTTAATAAATCTTTTTACTTATAAAGATTTGAACTTTTGAAGATTCCAGCTTACTTGTACGTGTCTAAGGGTCAGGTCCTCTCCATTGTTGCTGGCCTAAGGCTTAGTTCACCATACAGCAATGTATATATTGACCTATTTTCCCCTCGACTTTCTGTGATTCCCTACATCTCACCTTTCTTTGCAGACAAGCCATTTGAAATACCCTTAACATATTTCACAGCCAATAAGGCTTTGAAATAATGTGCATTTTTTAGAGAAATCTTCTTATATAATTAGGCAGAAAATCTCACCTGCCATAGTTTTCAAAACAGCATAATTTCACTCTTCTCAATGATTAATCTGTTGTATTACACAACCTTGGAGTATTTAGCTTTATCAATGACATGTCCTTGAAAAATGTTTTAGAGATCCTACCAGTCTTTGAAAACATCCTTGTGCCTTGTTTCAGTTCCAGTTTTATGTATATTTTCTGCCTTGCACCCGATTATTCCTACATCTGATGGATGGCCTTGGGAATCTAATTCTGGTATTGATGGTTTTGGCTGATTGTCTCCCCTTGTAGCTGCTTTCTTCATTATTGTGTAAATTTAGATCATGAGCTCATGTTTAGCTAAACAGCTGACCTTGTAAGAGGCTTAGGTGTGAACGCTCGTAAGTTTCAGCAGAAAGTCGGCAAAGATTTATGTGTGTCCCTCCAATGAGTGACCCGCAAGGACCCCGTTTTCTACAAGTGTTGGTCCAATACTCCCTCTAGAGGCAGGGGACTCAGACAGGGCTGCTTTGCGGCCCCCGATCTGGGGCAGGGGCAGTAGGCGGCCTGTGGCCCGGGCAGGAACCTCTCCACGTGTGTCCCAGGGACCCATCTGCCTGCGAACCTCGGTCAACTGGCAGGAAGCTACGATGCCCAGACCTATGCTTAGCTGTGCAGCGAGGTGTACTGCGCGGACAAGTTCCACACACACTTTAAGTAAGAGGGCGGCCTGAGAGGAACGGTGAGAGTTTGGGCAGCTGTGCAGACAAAGAAAGCGGCCTTTGGCCTGGGCCTAAATGCTTGTGACACTCCACTGGGCCTGCCGGGTTCTGAGGGCCCTGCCCTGGGCACCATTCTCGCCTGCCCTTTGTTCTATCACAGCAGAGATGGCCACACGCACTCCCTCAGTGAGGGCAGTGTTCCAACCTCCCTCAGCCCCGCCCCCTCTCCGCAGGTTACCATGGACTACAGAGGCTGCATTCTGAGGCCAGGGCGTTCCGAGAATGCCAAGGGCAGACATGATGACCTTAAATGATTTCCTCTTGTGTCAGTTTTGATAAACTTTAGGAGCTAGGAAATGGTCCCCTTTACAGAAATGTTCAAATTTACTGGCATTTAATATATTCTCTGCTCTAAAATTGTCCTGACTCTTTCTGTATATTCTTTACTTATGTTTTTGTTTTCCTTAATCAAAGTGTGTCTTTTAAATCTTTTTAGAGAAGATTCTTTGGACTTACTAAATCACCTGAATTTTATACGTTTTCTGTTGTATTAAGTTCTGCTCATATCTTTATTTTTCTTTTTTCTATGTTCTCAGGGTTTATTGTTTTCATCTTCTGATGTCAATTAAAACACTTGGTTATTCATTTAATAAATCTTTTTCCTTATAAAGATTTGAACTTTTGAAGATCCCAGCTTACTTGTGCGCTTCTAAGGGTCAGGTCCTCTCCATTGTTGCTGGCCTAAGGCTTAGTTCACCATATAGCAATGTATATATTGACCTAATTTCCCCTCGACTTTCTGTGATTCCCTACATCTCACCTTTCTTGCAGACAAGCCATTTGAAATACCCTTAACTTATTTCACAGCCAATATGTCTTTGAAATACTGTGTATTTATTAGAGAAATCTTCTTATATAATTAGGCAGAAAATCTCACCTGCCATAGTTTTCAAAACAGCATAATTTCACTCTTCTCAGTGATTAATCTGTTGTATTACACAACCTCTGAGTATTTAGCTTTATCAATGACATGTCCTTTAAAAATGTTTTAGAGATCCTACCAGTCTTTGAAAACATCCTTGTGCCTTGTTTCATTTCCAGTTTTATGTATATTTTCTGCCTTGCAACTGATTATTCCTACATGTGATGGATGGCCTTGGGAATCTAATTCTGGTGTTGATTGTTTTTGTTGATTGTCTCCCCTTGTAGCTGCATTCTGCATTACTGTGTACATTTAGATCATGAGCTCATGTTTAGCTAAACAGCTGACCTTGTAAGAGGCTTAGTTGTGAACGCTCGTAAGTTTCAGCAGAATGTCGGCAAAGATTTATTTGTGTCCTTCCAATGAGTGGCCCGCAAGGACCCCGTTTTCTACAATTGTTGGTCCAATACTCCCTCTAGAGGCAGGGGACTCAGACAGGGCTGCTTTGCGGCCCCCGATCTGGGGCAGGGGCAGTGGGCGGCCTGTGGCCCGGGCAGGAGCCTCTCCGCGTGTGTCCCAGGGACCCATCTGCCTGCGAACCTCAGTCACCTGGCAGGAAGCTAAGATGCCCAGACCTATGCTTTGCTGTGCAGCGAGGTGTACTGCGTGGACAGGTTCCACACACACTTCAAGTAAGAGGGCGGCCTGAGAGGAAAGGTGAGGGTTTGGGCAGCTGTGCAGACAAAGAAAGCGCACTTTGGCCTGGGCCTAAAGGCTTGTGACACTCCACTGGGCCTGCCGGACTGTGAGGGCCCTGCCCTGGGCCCCCTGCTACCCTACCCTTTGTTCAGTCACAGCAGAGATGGCCACACCCACTCCCTCAGTGAGGGCAGTGTTCCAACCTCCCTCAGCCCCGCCGCCTCTCCGCAGGTTACCATGGACAACAGAGGCTGCATTCTGAGGCCAGGGAGTTCTGAGAATGCCAAGGGCAGACATGATGACCTTAAATGATTTCCTCTTGTGTCAGTTTTGGTAAACTTTAGGAGCTAGGAAAAGGTCTCCTTTACAGAAATGTTCAAATTTATTGGCATTTCATATATTCTCTGCTCTAACATTGTCCTGACTCTTTCTGTATATTCTTTACTTATGTTTTTGTTTTCCTTAATCAAAGTGTGTCTTTTAAATCTTTTCAAAGAAGATTCTTTGGACTTACTAAATCACCTCAATTTTATACGTTTTCTGTTGTATTAAGTTCTGCTCATATCTTTATTTTTCTTTTTTCTATGTTCTCAGGGTTTATTGTTTTCATCTTCTGATGTCAATTAAAACACTTGGTTATTCATTTTAATAAATCTTTTTACTAATAAAGATTTGAACTTTTGAAGATCCCAGCTTACTTGTGCGTTTCTAAGGGTCAGGTCCTCTCCATTGTTGCTGGCCTAAGGCTTCGTTCACCATATAGCAATGTATATATTGACCTACTTTCCCCTCGACTTTCTGTGATTCCCTACATCTCACCTTTTTTGCAGACAAGCCATTTGAAATACCCTTAACTTATTTCACAGCCAATAAGTCTTTGAAATAATGTGTATTTTTTAGAGAAATCTTCTTATATAATTAGGCAGAAAATCTGACCTGCCATAGTTTTCAAAACAGCATAATTTCACTCTTCTCAATGATTAATCTGTTGTATTACACAACCTCTGTGTATTTAGCTTTATCAATGACATGTCATTTAAAAATGTTTGAGAGATCCTACCAGTCTTTGAAAACAACCTTGTGCCTTGTTTCAGTTCCAGTTTTATGTATATTTTCTGCCTTGCACCCGATTATTCCTACATCTGATGGATGGCCTTGGGAATCTAATTCTGGTGTTGATTGTTTTTGCTGATTGTCTCCCCTTGTAGCTGCTTTCTTCATTATTGTGTATATTTAGATCATGAGCTCATGTTTAGCTAAACAGCTGACCTTGTAAGAGGCTTAGGTGTGAACGCTCGTAAGTTTCAGCAGAAAGTCGGCAAAGATTTATTTGTGTCCTTCCAATGAGTGGCCCGCAAGGACCCCGATTTCTACAAGTGTTGGTCCAATACTCCCTCTAGAGGCAGGGGATTCAGACAGGGCTGCTTTGCGGCCCCCGATCTGGGGCAGGGGCAGTGGGTTGCCTGTGGCCCAGGCAGGAGCCTCTCCGCGTGTGTCCCAGGGACCCATCTGCCTGCGAACCTCTGTCACCTGACAGGAAGCTAAGATGCCCAGACCTATGCTTTGCTGTGCAGCGAGGTGTACTGCGCGGACAGGTTCCACACACACCTCAAGTTAGAGGGCGGCCTGAGTGGAAAGGTGAGAGTTTGGGCAGCTGTGCCGACAAAGAAAGTGCCCTTTGGCCTGGGCCTAAATGCTTGTGACACACCACTGGTCCTGCCGGGCTCTGAGGGCCATGACCTGGGCCTCCTGCTCCCCTGCCCTTTGTTCAGTCACAGCAGAGATGGCCACACCCACTCCCTCAGTGAGGGCAGTGTTCCAACCTCCCTCAGCCACGCCCCCTCTCCGCAGGTTACCATGGACTACAGTGGCTGCTTTCTGAGGCCAGGGCGTTCCGAGAATGCCAAGGGCAGACATGATGACCTTCAATGATTTCCTCTTGTGTCAGTTTTGGTAAACTTTAGGAGCTAGGAAATGGTCCCCTTTACAGAAATGTTCAAATTTACTGGCATTTCATATATTGTCTGCTCTAACATGTTCCTGACTCTTTCTGTATATTCTTTACTTATGTTTTTGTTTTCCTTAATCAAAGTGTGTCTTTTAAATCTTTTCAAAGAAGATTCTTTGGACTTACTAAATCACCTCAATTTTATACGTTTTCTGTTGCATTAAGTTCTGCCCATATCTTTATTTATCTTTTTTCTATGTTCTCAGGGTTTATTGTTTTCATCTTCTGATGTCAATTAAAATACTTGGTTTTTCATTTAATAAATCTTTTTACTTATAAAGATTTGAACTTTTGAAGATCCCAGCTTTCTTGTGCGTTTCGAAGGGTCAGGTCTTCTCCATTGTTGCTGGCCTAAGGCTTCGTTCACCATATAGCAATGTATATATTGACCTCTTTTCCCCTCGACTTTCTGTGATTCCCTACATCTCACCTTTTTTGCAGACAAGCCATTTGAAATACCCTTAACTTATTTCACAGCCAATATGTCTTTGAAATACTGTGTATTCTTTAGATAAATCTTCTTATATAATTAGGCACAAAATCTGACTTGCGATACTTTTCAAAACAGCATAATTTCACTCTTCTCAATGATTAATCTGTTGTATTACACAACCTCTGAGTATTTAGCTTTATCAATGACATGTCCTTTAAAAATGTTTTAGAGATCCTACCAGTCTTTGAAAACATCCTTGTGCCTTGTTTCAGTTCCAGTTTTATGTATATTTTCTGCCTTGCACCCGATTATTCCTACATCTGATGGATGGCCTTGGGAATCTAATTCTGGTGTTGATTGTTTTTGCTGATTGTCTCCCCTTGTAACTGCATTCTGCATTATTGTGTACATTTAGATCATGAGCTCATGTTTAGCTAAACAGCTGACCTTGTAAGAGGCTTAGGTGTGAACGCTCGTATGTTTCAGCAGAAAATCGGCAAAGATTTATTTGTGTCCCTCCAATGAGTGGCCCGCAAGGACCCCGTTTTCTACAAGTGTTGGTCCAATACTCCCTCTAGAGGCAGGGGACTCAGACAGGGATGCTTTGTGGCCCCCGATCTGGGGCAGGGGCAATCGGCGCCCTGTGGCCCGGGCAGGAGCCTCTCCGCGTGTGTCCCAGGGACCCAACTGCCTGCGAACCTCGGTCACCAGGCAGGAAGCTACGATGCCCAGACCTATGCTTAGCTGTGCAGCGAGGTGTACTGCGCGGACAGGTTCCACACACACTTCAAGTATGAGGGCGGCCTGAGTGGAAAGGTGAGAGTTTGGGCAGCTGTGCCGACAAGGAAAGTGCCCTTTGGCCTGGGCCTAAATGCTTGTGACACTACACTGGGCCTGCTGGGCTCTGAGGGCCATGACCTGGGCCCCCTGCTCCCCTGCCCTTTGTTCAGTCACAGCAGAGATGGCCACACCCACTCCCTCAGTGAGGGCAGTGTTCCAACCTCCCTCAGCCCCGCCCCCTCTCCGCAGGTTACCATGGACTACAGAGGCTGCATTCTGAGGCCAGGGCGTTCCGAGAATGCCAAGGGCAGACATGATGACCTTAAATGATTTCCTCTTGTGTCAGTTTTGATAAACTTTAGGAGCTAGGAAATGGTCCCCTTTACAGAAATGTTCAAATTTACTGGCATTTAATATATTCTCTGTTCTAACATTGTCCTGACTCTTTCTGTATATTCTTTACTTATGTTTTTGTTTTCCTTAATCAAAGTGTGTCTTTTAAATCTTTTCAAAGATGATTCTTTGACTTACTAAATCACCTGAATTTTATACGTTTTCTGTTGTATTAAGTTCTGCTCATATCTTTATTTATCTTTTTTCTATGTTCTCAGGGTTTATTGTTTTCATCTTCTGATGTCAATTAAAACACTTGGTTATTCATTTAATAAATCTTTTTCCTTATAAAGATTTGAACTTTTGAAGATTCCAGCTTACTTGTAAGTTTCTAAGGGTCAGGTCCTCTCCATTGTTGCTGGCCTAAGGCTTAGTTCACCATATAGCAATGTATATATTGACCTAATTTCCCCTCGACTTTCTGTGATTTCCTACATCTCACCTTTCTTGCAGACAAGCCATTTGAAATACTCTTAACTTATTTCACAGCCAATATGTCTTTGAAATACTGTGTATTTATTAGAGAAATCTTCTTATATAATTAGGCAGAAAATCTCACCTGCCATAGTTTTCAAAACAGCATAATTTCACTCTTCTCAGTGATTAATCTGTTGTATTACACAACCTCTGAGTATTTAGCTTTATCAATGACATGTCTTTAAAAATGTTTTAGAAATCCTACCAGTCTTTGAAAACATCCTTGTGCCTTGTTTCATTTCCAGTTTTATGTATATTTTCTGCCTTGCAACTGATTATTCCTACATCTGATGGATGGCCTTGGGAATCTAATTCTGGTGTTGATTGTTATTGTTGATTGTCTCCCCTTGTAGCTGCATTCTGCATTATTGTGTACATTTAGATCATGAGCTCATGTTTAGTTAACAGCTGACCTTGTAAGAGGCTTAGGTGTGAACGCTCGTAAGTTTCAGCAGAATGTCGGCAAAGATTTATTTGTGTCCTTCCAATGAGTGGCCCGCAAGGACCCCGTTTTCTACAAGTGTTGGTCCAATACTCCCTCTAGTGGCAGGGGACTGAGACAGGGCTGCTTTGCGGCCCCCGATCTGGGGCAGGGGCAGTAGGCCGCCTGTGGCCCGGGCAGGAGCCTCTCCACGTGTGTCCCAGGGACCCATATGCCTGCGAACCTCGTTCAACTGGCAGGAAGCTACGATGCCCAGACCTATGCTTAGCTGTGCAGCGAGGTGTACTGCGCGGACAGGTTCCACACACACTTCAAGTAAGAAGGCGGCCTGAGAGGAAAGGTGAGAGTTTGGGCAGCTGTGCAGACAAAGAAAGCACCCTTTGGCCTGGGACTAAATGATTGTGACACTCCCCTGGGCCTGCCGGGCTCTGAGGGCCCTGCCATCTGCCCCCTGCTCCCCTGCCGTTTGTTCAGTCACAGCAGAGATGGCCACACCCACTCCCTCAGTGAGGGCAGTGTTCCAACCTCCCTCAGCCCCGCCCCCTCTCCGCAGGTTACCATGGACTACAGAGGCTGCATTCTGAGGCCAGAGCGTTCCGAGAATGCCAAGGGCAGACATGATGACCTTCAATGATTTCCTCTTGTGTCAGTTTTGGTAAACTTTAGGAGCTAGGAAAATGTCCCCTTTACAGAAATGTTCAAATTTACTGGCATTTCATATATTCTCTGCTCTAACATTGTCCTGACTCTTTCTGTATATTCTTTACTTATGTTTTTGTTTTCCTTAATCAAAGTGTGTCTTTTAAATCTTTTCAAAGAAGATTCTTTGGACTTACTAAATCACCTCAATTTTATACGTTTTCTGTTGTATTAAGTTCTGCTCATATCTTTATTTATCTTTTTTCTATGTTCTCAGGGTTTATTGTTTTCATCTTCTGATGTCAATTAAAACACTTGGTTATTCATTTTAATAAATCTTTTTACTTATAAAGATTTGAACTTTTGAAGATCCCAGCTTACTTGTGAGTTTCTAAGGGTCAGGTCCTCTCCATTTTTGCTGGCCTAAGGCTTAGTTCACCATATAGCAATGTATATATTGACCTATTTTCCCCTCGACTTTCTGTGATTCCCTACATCTCACCTTTCTTTGCAGACAAGCCATTTGAAATACACTTAACTTATTTCACAGCCAATAAGTCTTTGAAATACTGTGTATTTTTTAGAGAAATCTTCTTATATAATTAGTCAGAATATCTGACCTGCCATAGTTTTCAAAACAGCATAATTTCACTCTTCTCAATGATTAATCTGTTGTATTACACAACCTCTGAGTATTTAGCTTTATCAATGACATGTCCTTTAAAAATGTTTTAGAGATCCTACCAGTCTCTGAAAACATCCCTGTGCCTTGTTTCAGTTCCAGTTTTATGTATATTTTCTGCCTTGCACCCGATTATTCCTACATCTGATGGATGGCCTTGGGAATCTAATTCTTGTGTTGATTGTTTTTGCTGATTGTCTCCCCTTGTAGCTGCATTCTGCATTATTGTGTACATTTAGATCATGAGCTCATGTTTAGCTAAACACCTGACCTTGTAAGAGGCTTAGGTGTGAACGCTCGTAAGTTTCAGCAGAACGTCGGCAAAGATTTATTTGTGTCCCTCCAATGAGTGTCCCGCAAGGACCACGTTTTCTACAAGTGTTGGTCCAATACTCCCTCTAGAGGCAGGGGACTCAGACAGGACTGGTTTGCGGACCCCGATCTGGGGCAAGGGCAGTGGGCCGCCTGTGGCCCGGTCAGGAGCCTCTCTGCGTGTGTCTCAGGGACACATCTGCCTGCGAACCACGGTCACCTGGCAGGAAGCTACAATGGCCAGACCTATGCTTAGCTGTGCAGCGAGGTGTACTGTGCAGACAGGTTCCACACACACTTCAAGTAAGAGGGCGGCCTGAGAGGAAAGTTGAGAGTTTGGGCAGCTGTTCAGACAAAGAAAGCACACTTTGGCCTGGGCCTAAATGCTTGTGACACTCCACTGGGCCTGCCGGGCTCTGAGGGCCCTGCCCTGTGCCCCCTGCTCCCCTGCCGTTTGTTCAGTCACAGCAGAGATGGCCACACCCACTCCCTCAGTGAGGGCAGTGTTCCATCTCCCTCAGCCCCGCCCCCTCTCCGCAGGTTACCATGGACTACAGAGGCTGCATTCTGAGGCCAGGGCGTTCCGAGAATGCCAAGGGCAGACATGATGACCTTAAATGATTTCCTCTTGTGTCAGTTTTGGTAAACTTTAGGAGCTAGGAAATGGTCCACTTGACAGAAATGTTCAAATTTACTGGCATTTCATATATTCTCTTCTCTAACATTGTCCTGACTCTTTCTGTATATTCTTTACTTATGTTTTTGTTTTCCTTAATCAAAGTGTGTCTTTTAAATCTTTTCAAAGAAGATTCTTTGGACTTACTAAATCAACTCAATTTTGTACGTTTTCTGTTGTATTAAGTTCTGCTCATATCTTTATTTATCTTTTTTCTATGTTCTCAGGGTTTATTGTTTTCATCTTCTGATGTCAATTGAAACACTTGGTTATTCATTTTAATAAATCTTTTTACTTATAAAGATTTGAACTTTTGAAGATCCCAGCTTACTTGTGCGTTTCTAAGGGTCAGGTCCTCTCCATTGTTGCTGGCCTAAGGCTTAGTTCACCATATAGCAATGTATATATTGACCTATTTTCCCCTCGAATTTCTGTGATTCCCTACATCTCACCTTTCTTTGCAGACAAGCCATTTGAAATACCCTTAACTTATTTCACAGCCAATAAGTCTTTGAAATAATGTGTATTTTTTAGAGAAATCTTCTTATATAATTAGGCAGAAAATCTGACCTGCCATAGTTTTCAAAACAGCATAATTTCACTCTTCTCAATGATTAATCTGTTGTATTACACAACCTCTGAGTATTTAGCTTTATCAATGACATGTCCTTTAAAAATGTTTTAGAGATCCTACCAGTCTTTGAAAACATCCTTGTGCCTTGTTTCAGTTCCAGTTTTATGTATATTTTCTGCATTGCAACTGATTATTCCTACATCTGATGGATGGCCTTTGGAATCTAATTCTGGTGTTGATTGTTTTTGCTGATTGTCTCCCCTTGTAGCTGCATTCTGCATTATTGTGTACATTTATATCATGAGCTCATGTTTAGCTAAACAGCTGACCTTGTAAGAGGCTTAGGTGTGAACCCTCGTAAGTTTCAGCAGAAAGTCGGCAAAGATTTATTTGTGTCCCTCCAATGAGTGGCCCGCAAGGACCACGTTTAGTACAAGTGTTGGTCCAATACTCCCTCTAGAGGCATGGGACTCAGACAGGGCTGTTTGCGGACCCCGATCTAGGGCAGGGGCAGTGGGCGGCCTGTGGCCCGGGCAGGAGCCTCTCCGCGTGTGTCCCAGGGGCCCATCTGCCTGCGAACCTCGGTCACCTGGCAGGAAGCTAGGATGCCCAGACCTATGCTTAGCTGTGCAGCGAGGTGTACTGCGTGGACAGGTTCCACACACACTTAAAGTATGAGGGCGGCCTGAGTGGAAAGGTGAGAGTTTGGGCAGCTGTGCCGACAAAGAAAGTGCCCTTTGGCCTGGGCCTAAATGCTTGTGACACTCCACTGGGCCTGCAGGGCTCTCAGGGCCCAGCCCTGGGCCCCCTGCTCCCCTGCCCTTTGTTCAGTCACAGCAGAGATGGCCACACCCACTCGCTCAGTGAGGGCAGTGTTCCAACCTCCCTCAGCCCCGCCCCCTCTCCGCAGGTTACCATGGACTACAGAGGCTGCATTCTGAGGCCAGGGCGTTCCGAGAATGCCAAGGGCAGACATGATGACCTTCAATGATTTCCTCTTGTGTCAGTTTTGGTAAAGTTTAGGAGCTAGGAAAAGGTCCCCTTTACAGAAATGTTCAAATTTACTGGCATTTCATATATTCTCTGCTCTAACATTGTCCTGACTCTTTCTGTATATTCTTTACTTATGTTTTTGTTTTCCTTAATCAAAGTGTGTCTTTTAAATCTTTTCAAAGAAGATTCTTTGGACTTACTAAATCAACTCAATTTTGTACGTTTTCTGTTGTATTAAGTTCTGCTCATATCTTTATTTATCTTTTTTCTATGTTCTCAGGGTTTATTGTTTTCATCTTCTGATGTCAATTGAAACACTTGGTTATTCATTTTAATAAATCTTTTTACTTATAAAGATTTGAACTTTTGAAGATCCCAGCTTACTTGTGCGTTTCTAAGGGTCAGGTCCTCTCCATTGTTGCTGGCCTAAGGCTTAGTTCACCATATAGCAATGTATATATTGACCTATTTTCCCCTCGACTTTCTGTGATTCCCTACATCTCACCTTTCTTTGCAGACAAGCCATTTGAAATACCCTTAACTTATTTCACAGCCAATAAGTCTTTGAAATAATGTGTATTTTTTAGAGAAATCTTCTTATATAATTAGGCAGAAAATCTGACCTGCCATAGTTTTCAAAACAGCATAATTTCACTCTTCTCAATGATTAATCTGTTGTATTACACAACCTCTGAGTATTTAGCTTTATCAATGACATGTCCTTTAAAAATGTTTTAGAGATCCTACCAGTCTTTGAAAACATCCTTGTGCCTTGTTTCAGTTCCAGTTTTATGTATATTTTCTGCCTTGCAACTGATTATTCCTACATCTGATGGATGGCCTTTGGAATCTAATTCTGGTGTTGATTGTTTTTGCTGATTGTCTCCCCTTGTAGCTGCATTCTGCATTATTGTGTACATTTAGATCATGAGCTCATGTTTAGCTAAACAGCTGACCTTGTAAGAGGCTTAGGTGTGAACCCTCGTAAGTTTCAGCAGAAAGTCGGCAAAGATTTATTTGTGTCCCTCCAATGAGTGGCCCGCAAGGACCACGTTAAGTACAAGTGTTGGTCCAATACTCCCTCTAGAGGCATGGGACTCAGACAGGGCTGTTTGCGGACCCCGATCTAGGGCAGGGGCAGTGGACGGCCTGTGGCCCGGGCAGGAGCCTCTCCGCGTGTGTCCCAGGGGCCCATCTGCCTGCAAACCTCGGTCACCTGGCAGGAAGCTACGATGCCCAGACCTATGCTTAGCTGTGCAGCGAGGTGTACTGCGTGGACAGGTTCCACACACACTTAAAGTATGAGGGCGGCCTGAGTGGAAAGGTGAGAGTTTGGGCAGCTGTGCCGACAAAGAAAGTGCCCTTTGGCCTGGGCCTAAATGCTTGTGACACTCCACTGGGCCTGCAGGGCTCTCAGGGCCCAGCCCTGGGCACCCTGCTCCCCTGCCCTTTGTTCAGTCACAGCAGAGATGGCCACACCCACTCCCTCAGTGAGGGCAGTGTTCCAACCTCCCTCAGCCCCGCCCCCTCTCCGCAGGTTACCATGGACTACAGAGGCTGCATTCTGAGGCCAGGGCGTTCCGAGAATGCCAAGGGCAGACATGATGACCTTCAATGATTTCCTCTTGTGTCAGTTTTGGTAAACTTTAGGAGCTAGGAAAAGGTCCCCTTTACAGAAATGTTCAAATTTACTGGCATTTCATATATTCTCTGCTCTAACATTGTCCTGACTCTTTCTGTATATTCTTTACTTATGTTTTTGTTTTCCTTAATCAAAGTGTGTCTTTTAAATCTTTTCAAAGAAGATTCTTTGGACTTACTAAATCAACTCAATTTTGTACGTTTTCTGTTGTATTAAGTTCTGCTCATATCTTTATTTATCTTTTTTCTATGTTCTCAGGGTTTATTGTTTTCATCTTCTGATGTCAATTGAAACACTTGGTTATTCATTTTAATAAATCTTTTTACTTATAAAGATTTGAACTTTTGAAGATCCCAGCTTACTTGTGCGTTTCTAAGGGTCAGGTCCTCTCCATTGTTGCTGGCCTAAGGCTTAGTTCACCATATAGCAATGTATATATTGACCTATTTTCCCCTCGACTTTCTGTGATTCCCTACATCTCACCTTTCTTTGCAGACAAGCCATTTGAAATACCCTTAACTTATTTCACAGCCAATAAGTCTTTGAAATAATGTGTATTTTTTAGAGAAATCTTCTTATATAATTAGGCAGAAAATCTGACCTGCCATAGTTTTCAAAACAGCATAATTTCACTCTTCTCAATGATTAATCTGTTGTATTACACAACCTCTGAGTATTTAGCTTTATCAATGACATGTCCTTTAAAAATGTTTTAGAGATCCTACCAGTCTTTGAAAACATCCTTGTGCCTTGTTTCAGTTCCAGTTTTATGTATATTTTCTGCCTTGCAACTGATTATTCCTACATCTGATGGATGGCCTTTGGAATCTAATTCTGGTGTTGATTGTTTTTGCTGATTGTCTCCCCTTGTAGCTGCATTCTGCATTATTGTGTACATTTAGATCATGAGCTCATGTTTAGCTAAACAGCTGACCTTGTAAGAGGCTTAGGTGTGAACCCTTGTAAGTTTCAGCAGAAAGTCGGCAAAGATTTATTTGTGTCCCTCCAATGAGTGGCCCGCAAGGACCACGTTAAGTACAAGTGTTGGTCCAATACTCCCTCTAGAGGCATGGGACTCAGACAGGGCTGTTTGCGGACCCCGATCTAGGGCAGGGGCAGTGGGCGGCCTGTGGCCCGGGCAGGAGCCTCTCCGCGTGTGTCCCAGGGGCCCATCTGCCTGCGAACCTCGGTCACCTGGCAGGAAGCTACGATGCCCAGACCTATGCTTAGCTGTGCAGCGAGGTGTACTGCGTGGACAGGTTCCACACACACTTAAAGTATGAGGGCGGCCTGAGTGGAAAGGTGAGAGTTTGGGCAGCTGTGCCGACAAAGAAAGTGCCCTTTGGCCTGGGCCTAAATGCTTGTGACACTCCACTGGGCCTGCAGGGCTCTCAGGGCCCAGCCCTGGGCACCCTGCTCCCCTGCCCTTTGTTCAGTCACAGCAGAGATGGCCACACCCACTCCCTCAGTGAGGGCAGTGTTCCAACCTCCCTCAGCCCCGCCCCCTCTCCGCAGGTTACCATGGACTACAGAGGCTGCATTCTGAGGCCAGGGCGTTCCGAGAATGCCAAGGGCAGACATGATGACCTTCAATGATTTCCTCTTGTGTCAGTTTTGGTAAACTTTAGGAGCTAGGAAAAGGTCCCCTTTACAGAAATGTTCAAATTTACTGGCATTTCATATATTCTCTGCTCTAACATTGTCCTGACTCTTTCTGTATATTCTTTACTTATGTTTTTGTTTTCCTTAATCAAAGTGTGTCTTTTAAATCTTTTCAAAGAAGATTCTTTGGACTTACTAAATCAACTCAATTTTGTACGTTTTCTGTTGTATTAAGTTCTGCTCATATCTTTATTTATCTTTTTTCTATGTTCTCAGGGTTTATTGTTTTCATCTTCTGATGTGAATTGAAACACTTGGTTATTCATTTTAATAAATCTTTTTACTTATAAAGATTTGAACTTTTGAAGATCCCAGCTTACTTGTGCGTTTCTAAGGGTCAGGTCCTCTCCATTGTTGCTGGCCTAAGGCTTAGTTCACCATATAGCAATGTATATATTGACCTATTTTCCCCTCGACTTTCTGTGATTCCCTACATCTCACCTTTCTTTGCAGACAAGCCATTTGAAATACCCTTAACTTATTTCACAGCCAATAAGTCTTTGTAATAATGTGTATTTTTTAGAGAAATCTTCTTATATAATTAGGCAGAAAATCTGACCTGCCATATTTTTCAAAACAGCATAATTTCACTCTTCTCAATGATTAATCTGTTGTATTACACAACCTCTGAGTATTTAGCTTTATCAATGACATGTCCTTTAAAAATGTTTTAGAGATCCTACCAGTCTTTGAAAACATCCTTGTGCCTTGTTTCAGTTCCAGTTTTATGTATATTTTCTGCCTTGCAACTGATTATTCCTACATCTGATGGATGGCCTTTGGAATCTAATTCTGGTGTTGATTGTTTTTGCTGATTGTCTCCCCTTGTAGCTGCATTCTGCAATATTGTGTACATTTATATCATGAGCTCATGTTTAGCTAAACAGCTGACCTTGTAAGAGGCTTAGGTGTGAACCCTCATAAGTTTCAGCAGAAAGTCGGCAAATATTTATTTGTGTCCCTCCAATGAGTGGCCCGCAAGGACCACGTTTAGTACAAGTGTTGGTCCAATACTCCCTCTAGAGGCATGGGACTCAGACAGGGCTGTTTGTGGACCCCGATCTAGGGCAGGGGCAGTGGGCGGCCTGTGGCCCGGGCAGGAGCCTCTCCGCGTGTTTCCCAGGGGCCCATCTGCCTGCGAACCTCGGTCACCTGGCAGGAAGCTACGATGCCCAGACCTATGCTTAGCTGTGCAGCGAGGTGTACTGCGTGGACAGGTTCCACACACACTTAAAGTATGAGGGCGGCCTGAGTGGAAAGGTGAGAGTTTGGGCAGCTGTGCCGACAAAGAAAGTGCCCTTTGGCCTGGGCCTAAATGCTTGTGACACTCCACTGGGCCTGCAGGGCTCTCAGGGCCCTGCCCTGGGCCCCCTGCTCCCCTGCCCTTTGTTCAGTCACAGCAGAGATGGCCACACCCACTCCCTCAGTGAGGGCAGTGTTCCAACCTCCCTCAGCCCCGCCCCCTCTCCGCAGGTTACCATGGACTACAGAGGCTGCATTCTGAGGCCAGGGCGTTCCGAGAATGCCAAGGGCAGACATGATGACCTTCAATGATTTCCTCTTGTGTCAGTTTTGGTAAACTTTAGGAGCTAGGAAAAGGTCCCCTTTACAGAAATGTTCAAATTTACTGGCATTTCATATATTCTCTGCTCTAACATTGTCCTGACTCTTTCTGTATATTCTTTACTTATGTTTTTGTTTTCCTTAATCAAAGTGTGTCTTTTAAATCTTTTCAAAGAAGATTCTTTGGACTTACTAAATCAACTCAATTTTGTACGTTTTCTGTTGTATTAAGTTCTGCTCATATCTTTATTTATCTTTTTTCTATGTTCTCAGGGTTTATTGTTTTCATCTTCTGATGTCAATTGAAACACTTGGTTATTCATTTTAATAAATCTTTTTACTTATAAAGATTTGAACTTTTGAAGATCCCAGCTTACTTGTGCGTTTCTAAGGGTCAGTTCCTCTCCATTGTTGCTGGCCTAAGGCTTAGTTCACCATATAGCAATGTACATATTGACCTATTTTCCCCTCGACTTTCTGTGATTCCCTACATCTCACCTTTCTTTGCAGACAAGCCATTTGAAATACCCTTAACTTATTTCACAGCCAATAAGTCTTTGTAATAATGTGTATTTTTTAGAGAAATCTTCTTATATAATTAGGCAGAAAATCTGACCTGCCATATTTTTCAAAACAGCATAATTTCACTCTTCTCAATGATTAATCTGTTGTATTACACAACCTCTGAGTATTTAGCTTTATCAATGACATGTCCTTTAAAAATGTTTTAGAGATCCTACCAGTCTTTGAAAACATCCTTGTGCCTTGTTTCAGTTCCAGTTTTATGTATATTTTCTGCCTTGCAACTGATTATTCCTACATCTGATGGATGGCCTTTGGAATCTAATTCTGGTGTTGATTGTTTTTGCTGATTGTCTCCCATGTAGCTGCATTCTGCAATATTGTGTACATTTATATCATGAGCTCATGTTTAGCTAAACAGCTGACCTTGTAAGAGGCTTAGGTGTGAACCCTCATAAGTTTCAGCAGAAAGTCGGCAAAGATTTATTTGTGTCCCTCCAATGAGTGGCCCGCAAGGACCACGTTTAGTACAAGTGTTGGTCCAATACTCCCTCTAGAGGCATGGGACTCAGACAGGGCTGTTTGTGGACCCCGATCTAGGGCAGGGGCAGTGGGCGGCCTGTGGCCCGGGCAGGAGCCTCTCCGCGTGTTTCCCAGGGGCCCATCTGCCTGCGAACCTCGGTCACCTGGCAGGAAGCTACGATGCCCAGACCTATGCTTAGCTGTGCAGCGAGGTGTACTGCGTGGACAGGTTCCACACACACTTAAAGTATGAGGGCGGCCTGAGTGGAAAGGTGAGAGTTTGGGCAGCTGTGCCGACAAAGAAAGTGCCCTTTGGCCTGGGCCTAAATGCTTGTGACACTCCACTGGGCCTGCAGGGCTCTCAGGGCCCAGCCCTGGGCCCCCTGCTCCCCTGCCCTTTGTTCAGTCACAGCAGAGATGGCCACACCCACTCCCTCAGTGAGGGCAGTGTTCCAACCTCCCTCAGCCCCGCCCCCTCTCCGCAGGTTACCATGGACTACAGAGGCTGCATTCTGAGGCCAGGGCGTTCCGAGAATGCCAAGGGCAGACATGATGACCTTCAATGATTTCCTCTTGTGTGAGTTTTGGTAAACTTTAGGAGCTAGGAAAAGGTCCCCTTTACAGAAATGTTCAAATTTACTGGCATTTCATATATTCTCTGCTCTAACATTGTCCTGACTCTTTCTGTATATTCTTTACTTATGTTTTTGTTTTCCTTAATCAAAGTGTGTCTTTTAAATCTTTTCAAAGAAGATTCTTTGGACTTACTAAATCAACTCAATTTTGTACGTTTTCTGTTGTATTAAGTTCTGCTCATATCTTTATTTATCTTTTTTCTATGTTCTCAGGGTTTATTGTTTTCATCTTCTGATGTCAATTGAAACACTTGGTTATTCATTTTAATAAATCTTTTTACTTATAAAGATTTGAACTTTTGAAGATCCCAGCTTACTTGTGCGTTTCTAAGGGTCAGGTCCTCTCCATTGTTGCTGGCCTAAGGCTTAGTTCACCATATAGCAATGTATATATTGACCTATTTTCCCCTCGACTTTCTGTGATTCCCTACATCTCACCTTTCTTTGCAGACAAGCCATTTGAAATACCCTTAACTTATTTCACAGCCAATAAGTCTTTGAAATAATGTGTATTTTTTAGAGAAATCTTCATATATAATTAGGCAGAAAATCTGACCTGCCATAGTTTTCAAAACAGCATAATTTCACTCTTCTCAATGATTAATCTGTTGTATTACACAACCTCTGAGTATTTAGCTTTATCAATGACATGTCCTTTAAAAATGTTTTAGAGATCCTACCAGTCTTTGAAAACATCCTTGTGCCTTGTTTCAGTTCCAGTTTTATGTATATTTTCTGCCTTGCAACTGATTATTCCTACATCTGATGGATGGCCTTTGGAATCTAATTCTGGTGTTGATTGTTTTTGCTGATTGTCTCCCCTTGTAGCTGCATTCTGCATTATTGTGTACATTTAGATCATGAGCTCATGTTTAGCTAAACAGCTGACCTTGTAAGAGGCTTAGGTGTGAACGCTCGTAAGTTTCAGCAGAAAGTCGGCAAAGATTTATTTGTGTCCCTCCAATGAGGGTCCCGCAAGGACCACGTTTTCTACAAGTGTTGGTCCAATACTCCCTCTAGAGGCATGGGACTCAGACAGGGATGTTTTCCGGACCCCGGTCTGGGGCAGGGGCAGTGGGCGGCCTGTGGCCCTGGCAGGAGCCTCTCCGCGTGTGTCCCAGGGACACATCTGCCTGCGAACCTCGGTCACCTGGCAGGAAGCTACGATGCCCAGACCTATGCTTAGCTGTGCAGCGAGGTGTACTGCGTGGACAGGTTCCACACACACTTAAAGTATGAGGGAGGCCTGAGTGGAAAGGTGAGAGTTTGGGCAGCTGTGCCGACAAAGAAAGTGCTCTTTGGCCTGGGCCTAAATGCTTGTGACACTCCACTGGGCCTGCAGGGCTCTCAGGGCCCTGCCCTGGGCCCCCTGCTCCCCTGCCCTTTGTTCAGTCACAGCAGAGATGGCCACACCCACTCCCTCAGTGAGGGCAGTGTTCCAACCTCCCTTAGCCCCGCCCCCTCTCCGCAGGTTACCATGGACTACAGAGGCTGCATTCTGAGGCCAGGGCGTTCCGAGAATGCCAAGGGCAGACATGATGACCTTCAATGATTTCCTCTTGTGTCAGTTTTGGTAAACTTTAGGAGCTAGGAAATGGTCCACTTTACAGAAATGTTCAAATTTACTGGCATTTCATATATTCTCTGCTCTAACATTGTCCTGACTCTTTCTGTATATTCTTTACTTATGTTTTTGTTTTCCTTAATCAAAGTGTGTCTTTTAAATCTTTTCAAAGAAGATTCTTTGGACTTACTAAATCAACTCAATTTTATACGTTTTCTGTTGTATTAAGTTCTGCTCATATCTTTATTTATCTTTTTTCTATGTTCTCAGGGTTTATTGTTTTCATCTTCTGATGTCAATTGAAACACTTGGTTATTCATTTTAATAAATCTTTTTACTTATAAAGATTTGAACTTTTGAAGATCCCAGCTTACTTGTGCGTTTCTAAGGGTCAGGTCCTCTCCATTGTTGCTGGCCTAAGGCTTAGTTCACCATATAGCAATGTATATATTGACCTATTTTCCCCTCGACTTTCTGTGATTCCCTACATCTCACCTTTCTTTGCAGACAAGCCATTTGAAATACCCTTAACTTATTTCACAGCCAATAAGTCTTTGTAATAATGTGTATTTTTTAGAGAAATCTTCTTATATAATTAGGCAGAAAATCTGACCTGCCATATTTTTCAAAACAGCATAATTTCACTCTTCTCAATGATTAATCTGTTGTATTACACAACCTCTGAGTATTTAGCTTTATCAATGACATGTCCTTTAAAAATGTTTTAGAGATCCTACCAGTCTTTGAAAACATCCTTGTGCCTTGTTTCAGTTCCAGTTTTATGTATATTTTCTGCCTTGCAACTGATTATTCCTACATCTGATGGATGGCCTTTGGAATCTAATTCTGGTGTTGATTGTTTTTGCTGATTGTCTCCCCTTGTAGCTGCATTCTGCAATATTGTGTACATTTATATCATGAGCTCATGTTTAGCTAAACAGCTGACCTTGTAAGAGGCTTAGGTGTGAACCCTCATAAGTTTCAGCAGAAAGTCGGCAAATATTTATTTGTGTCCCTCCAATGAGTGGCCCGCAAGGACCACGTTTAGTACAAGTGTTGGTCCAATACTCCCTCTAGAGGCATGGGACTCAGACAGGGCTGTTTGTGGACCCCGATCTAGGGCAGGGGCAGTGGGCGGCCTGTGGCCCGGGCAGGAGCCTCTCCGCGTGTTTCCCAGGGGCCCATCTGCCTGCGAACCTCGGTCACCTGGCAGGAAGCTACGATGCCCAGACCTATGCTTAGCTGTGCAGCGAGGTGTACTGCGTGGACAGGTTCCACACACACTTAAAGTATGAGGGCGGCCTGAGTGGAAAGGTGAGAGTTTGGGCAGCTGTGCCGACAAAGAAAGTGCCCTTTGGCCTGGGCCTAAATGCTTGTGACACTCCACTGGGCCTGCAGGGCTCTCAGGGCCCTGCCCTGGGCCCCCTGCTCCCCTGCCCTTTGTTCAGTCACAGCAGAGATGGCCACACCCACTCCCTCAGTGAGGGCAGTGTTCCAACCTCCCTCAGCCCCGCCCCCTCTCCGCAGGTTACCATGGACTACAGAGGCTGCATTCTGAGGCCAGGGCGTTCCGAGAATGCCAAGGGCAGACATGATGACCTTCAATGATTTCCTCTTGTGTCAGTTTTGGTAAACTTTAGGAGCTAGGAAAAGGTCCCCTTTACAGAAATGTTCAAATTTACTGGCATTTCATATATTCTCTGCTCTAACATTGTCCTGACTCTTTCTGTATATTCTTTACTTATGTTTTTGTTTTCCTTAATCAAAGTGTGTCTTTTAAATCTTTTCAAAGAAGATTCTTTGGACTTACTAAATCAACTCAATTTTATACGTTTTCTGTTGTATTAAGTTCTGCTCATATCTTTATTTATCTTTTTTCTATGTTCTCAGGGTTTATTGTTTTCATCTTCTGATGTCAATTGAAACACTTGGTTATTCATTTTAATAAATCTTTTTACTTATAAAGATTTGAACTTTTGAAGATCCCAGCTTACTTGTGCGTTTCTAAGGGTCAGGTCCTCTCCATTGTTGCTGGCCTAAGGCTTAGTTCACCATATAGCAATGTATATATTGACCTATTTTCCCCTCGACTTTCTGTGATTCCCTACATCTCACCTTTCTTTGCAGACAAGCCATTTGAAATACCCTTAACTTATTTCACAGCCAATAAGTCTTTGTAATAATGTGTATTTTTTAGAGAAATCTTCTTATATAATTAGGCAGAAAATCTGACCTGCCATATTTTTCAAAACAGCATAATTTCACTCTTCTCAATGATTAATCTGTTGTATTACACAACCTCTGAGTATTTAGCTTTATCAATGACATGTCCTTTAAAAATGTTTTAGAGATCCTACCAGTCTTTGAAAACATCCTTGTGCCTTGTTTCAGTTCCAGTTTTATGTATATTTTCTGCCTTGCAACTGATTATTCCTACATCTGATGGATGGCCTTTGGAATCTAATTCTGGTGTTGATTGTTTTTGCTGATTGTCTCCCCTTGTAGCTGCATTCTGCAATATTGTGTACATTTATATCATGAGCTCATGTTTAGCTAAACAGCTGACCTTGTAAGAGGCTTAGGTGTGAACCCTCATAAGTTTCAGCAGAAAGTCGGCAAATATTTATTTGTGTCCCTCCAATGAGTGGCCCGCAAGGACCACGTTTAGTACAAGTGTTGGTCCAATACTCCCTCTAGAGGCATGGGACTCAGACAGGGCTGTTTGTGGACCCCGATCTAGGGCAGGGGCAGTGGGCGGCCTGTGGCCCGGGCAGGAGCCTCTCCGCGTGTTTCCCAGGGGCCCATCTGCCTGCGAACCTCGGTCACCTGGCAGGAAGCTACGATGCCCAGACCTATGCTTAGCTGTGCAGCGAGGTGTACTGCGTGGACAGGTTCCACACACACTTAAAGTATGAGGGCGGCCTGAGTGGAAAGGTGAGAGTTTGGGCAGCTGTGCCGACAAAGAAAGTGCCCTTTGGCCTGGGCCTAAATGCTTGTGACACTCCACTGGGCCTGCAGGGCTCTCAGGGCCCTGCCCTGGGCCCCCTGCTCCCCTGCCCTTTGTTCAGTCACAGCAGAGATGGCCACACCCACTCCCTCAGTGAGGGCAGTGTTCCAACCTCCCTCAGCCCCGCCCCCTCTCCGCAGGTTACCATGGACTACAGAGGCTGCATTCTGAGGCCAGGGCGTTCCGAGAATGCCAAGGGCAGACATGATGACCTTCAATGATTTCCTCTTGTGTCAGTTTTGGTAAACTTTAGGAGCTAGGAAAAGGTCCCCTTTACAGAAATGTTCAAATTTACTGGCATTTCATATATTCTCTGCTCTAACATTGTCCTGACTCTTTCTGTATATTCTTTACTTATGTTTTTGTTTTCCTTAATCAAAGTGTGTCTTTTAAATCTTTTCAAAGAAGATTCTTTGGACTTACTAAATCAACTCAATTTTGTACGTTTTCTGTTGTATTAAGTTCTGCTCATATCTTTATTTATCTTTTTTCTATGTTCTCAGGGTTTATTGTTTTCATCTTCTGATGTCAATTGAAACACTTGGTTATTCATTTTAATAAATCTTTTTACTTATAAAGATTTGAACTTTTGAAGATCCCAGCTTACTTGTGCGTTTCTAAGGGTCAGTTCCTCTCCATTGTTGCTGGCCTAAGGCTTAGTTCACCATATAGCAATGTACATATTGACCTATTTTCCCCTCGACTTTCTGTGATTCCCTACATCTCACCTTTCTTTGCAGACAAGCCATTTGAAATACCCTTAACTTATTTCACAGCCAATAAGTCTTTGTAATAATGTGTATTTTTTAGAGAAATCTTCTTATATAATTAGGCAGAAAATCTGACCTGCCATATTTTTCAAAACAGCATAATTTCACTCTTCTCAATGATTAATCTGTTGTATTACACAACCTCTGAGTATTTAGCTTTATCAATGACATGTCCTTTAAAAATGTTTTAGAGATCCTACCAGTCTTTGAAAACATCCTTGTGCCTTGTTTCAGTTCCAGTTTTATGTATATTTTCTGCCTTGCAACTGATTATTCCTACATCTGATGGATGGCCTTTGGAATCTAATTCTGGTGTTGATTGTTTTTGCTGATTGTCTCCCATGTAGCTGCATTCTGCAATATTGTGTACATTTATATCATGAGCTCATGTTTAGCTAAACAGCTGACCTTGTAAGAGGCTTAGGTGTGAACCCTCATAAGTTTCAGCAGAAAGTCGGCAAAGATTTATTTGTGTCCCTCCAATGAGTGGCCCGCAAGGACCACGTTTAGTACAAGTGTTGGTCCAATACTCCCTCTAGAGGCATGGGACTCAGACAGGGCTGTTTGTGGACCCCGATCTAGGGCAGGGGCAGTGGGCGGCCTGTGGCCCGGGCAGGAGCCTCTCCGCGTGTTTCCCAGGGGCCCATCTGCCTGCGAACCTCGGTCACCTGGCAGGAAGCTACGATGCCCAGACCTATGCTTAGCTGTGCAGCGAGGTGTACTGCGTGGACAGGTTCCACACACACTTAAAGTATGAGGGCGGCCTGAGTGGAAAGGTGAGAGTTTGGGCAGCTGTGCCGACAAAGAAAGTGCCCTTTGGCCTGGGCCTAAATGCTTGTGACACTCCACTGGGCCTGCAGGGCTCTCAGGGCCCAGCCCTGGGCCCCCTGCTCCCCTGCCCTTTGTTCAGTCACAGCAGAGATGGCCACACCCACTCCCTCAGTGAGGGCAGTGTTCCAACCTCCCTCAGCCCCGCCCCCTCTCCGCAGGTTACCATGGACTACAGAGGCTGCATTCTGAGGCCAGGGCGTTCCGAGAATGCCAAGGGCAGACATGATGACCTTCAATGATTTCCTCTTGTGTGAGTTTTGGTAAACTTTAGGAGCTAGGAAAAGGTCCCCTTTACAGAAATGTTCAAATTTACTGGCATTTCATATATTCTCTGCTCTAACATTGTCCTGACTCTTTCTGTATATTCTTTACTTATGTTTTTGTTTTCCTTAATCAAAGTGTGTCTTTTAAATCTTTTCAAAGAAGATTCTTTGGACTTACTAAATCAACTCAATTTTGTACGTTTTCTGTTGTATTAAGTTCTGCTCATATCTTTATTTATCTTTTTTCTATGTTCTCAGGGTTTATTGTTTTCATCTTCTGATGTCAATTGAAACACTTGGTTATTCATTTTAATAAATCTTTTTACTTATAAAGATTTGAACTTTTGAAGATCCCAGCTTACTTGTGCGTTTCTAAGGGTCAGGTCCTCTCCATTGTTGCTGGCCTAAGGCTTAGTTCACCATATAGCAATGTATATATTGACCTATTTTCCCCTCGACTTTCTGTGATTCCCTACATCTCACCTTTCTTTGCAGACAAGCCATTTGAAATACCCTTAACTTATTTCACAGCCAATAAGTCTTTGAAATAATGTGTATTTTTTAGAGAAATCTTCATATATAATTAGGCAGAAAATCTGACCTGCCATAGTTTTCAAAACAGCATAATTTCACTCTTCTCAATGATTAATCTGTTGTATTACACAACCTCTGAGTATTTAGCTTTATCAATGACATGTCCTTTAAAAATGTTTTAGAGATCCTACCAGTCTTTGAAAACATCCTTGTGCCTTGTTTCAGTTCCAGTTTTATGTATATTTTCTGCCTTGCAACTGATTATTCCTACATCTGATGGATGGCCTTTGGAATCTAATTCTGGTGTTGATTGTTTTTGCTGATTGTCTCCCCTTGTAGCTGCATTCTGCATTATTGTGTACATTTAGATCATGAGCTCATGTTTAGCTAAACAGCTGACCTTGTAAGAGGCTTAGGTGTGAACGCTCGTAAGTTTCAGCAGAAAGTCGGCAAAGATTTATTTGTGTCCCTCCAATGAGGGTCCCGCAAGGACCACGTTTTCTACAAGTGTTGGTCCAATACTCCCTCTAGAGGCATGGGACTCAGACAGGGATGTTTTCCGGACCCCGGTCTGGGGCAGGGGCAGTGGGCGGCCTGTGGCCCTGGCAGGAGCCTCTCCGCGTGTGTCCCAGGGACACATCTGCCTGCGAACCTCGGTCACCTGGCAGGAAGCTACGATGCCCAGACCTATGCTTAGCTGTGCAGCGAGGTGTACTGCGTGGACAGGTTCCACACACACTTAAAGTATGAGGGAGGCCTGAGTGGAAAGGTGAGAGTTTGGGCAGCTGTGCCGACAAAGAAAGTGCTCTTTGGCCTGGGCCTAAATGCTTGTGACACTCCACTGGGCCTGCAGGGCTCTCAGGGCCCTGCCCTGGGCCCCCTGCTCCCCTGCCCTTTGTTCAGTCACAGCAGAGATGGCCACACCCACTCCCTCAGTGAGGGCAGTGTTCCAACCTCCCTTAGCCCCGCCCCCTCTCCGCAGGTTACCATGGACTACAGAGGCTGCATTCTGAGGCCAGGGCGTTCCGAGAATGCCAAGGGCAGACATGATGACCTTCAATGATTTCCTCTTGTGTCAGTTTTGGTAAACTTTAGGAGCTAGGAAATGGTCCACTTTACAGAAATGTTCAAATTTACTGGCATTTCATATATTCTCTGCTCTAACATTGTCCTGACTCTTTCTGTATATTCTTTACTTATGTTTTTGTTTTCCTTAATCAAAGTGTGTCTTTTAAATCTTTTCAAAGAAGATTCTTTGGACTTACTAAATCAACTCAATTTTATACGTTTTCTGTTGTATTAAGTTCTGCTCATATCTTTATTTATCTTTTTTCTATGTTCTCAGGGTTTATTGTTTTCATCTTCTGATGTCAATTGAAACACTTGGTTATTCATTTTAATAAATCTTTTTACTTATAAAGATTTGAACTTTTGAAGATCCCAGCTTACTTGTGCGTTTCTAAGGGTCAGGTCCTCTCCATTGTTGCTGGCCTAAGGCTTAGTTCACCATATAGCAATGTATATATTGACCTATTTTCCCCCCGACTTTGTGTGATTCCCTACATGTCACGTTTCTTTGCAGACAAGCCATTTGAAATACCCTTAACTTATTTCACAGCCAATAAGTCTTTGAAATAATGTGTATTTTTTAGAGAAATCTTCTTATATAATTAGGCAGAAAATCTTACCTGCCATAGTTTTCAAAACAGCATAATTTCACTCTTCTCAATGATTAATCTGTTGTATTACACAACCTCTGAGTATTTAGCTTTATCAATGACATGTCCTTTAAAAATGTTTTAGAGATCCTACCAGTCTTTGAAAACATCCTTGTGCCTTGTTTCAGTTCCAGTTTTATGTATATTTTCTGCCTTGCAACTGATTATTCCTACATCTGATGGATGGCCTTTGGAATCTAATTCTGGTGTTGATTGTTTTTGCTGATTGTCTCCCCTTTTAGCTGCTTTCTTCATTATTGTGTAAATTTAGAACATGAGCTCATGTTTAGCTAAACAGCTGACCTTGTAAGAGGCTTAGGTGTGAACCCTCGTAAGTTTCAGCAGAAAGTCGGCAAAGATTTATTTGTGTCCCTCCAATGAGTGTCCCGCAAGGACCACGTTTTCTACAAGTGTTGGTCCAATACTCCCTCTAGAGGCAGGGGACTCAGACAGGGCTGCTTTGCGGCCCCCGATCTGGGGCAGGGGCAGTAGGCGGCCTGTGGCCCGGGCAGGAGCCTCTCCACGTGTGTCCCAGGGACCCATATGCCTGCGAACCTCGGTCAACAGGCAGGAAACTACAATGCCCAGACCTATGCTTAGCTGTGCAGCGAGGTGTACTGCGCGGACAGGTTCCACACACACTTCAAGTAAGAGGGCGGCCTGAGAGGAAAGGTGAGAGTTTGGGCAGCTGTGCAGACAAAGAAAGCGGCCTTTGGCCTGGGCCTAAATGCTTGTGACACTCCACTGGGCCTGCCGGGCTCTGAGGTCCCTGCCCTGGGCCGCCTGCACCCCTGCCCTTTGTTCAGTCACAGCAGAGATGGCCACACCCACTCCCTCAGTGAGGGCAGTGTTCCAACCTCCCTCAGCCCCGCCCCCTCTCCGCAGGTTACCATGGACTACAGAGGCTGCATTCTGAGGCCAGGGCGTTCCGAGAATGCCAAGGGCAGACATGATGACCTTAAATGGTTTCCTCTTGTGTCAGGTTTGGTAAACTTTAGGAGCTAGGAAAAGGTCCCCTTTACAGAAATATTCAAATTTACTGGCATTTCATATATTCTCTGCTCTAACATTGTCCTGACTCTTTCTGTATATTCTTTACTTATGTTTTTCTTTTCCTTAATCAAAGTGTGTCTTTTAAATCTTTTCAAAGAAGATTCTTTGGACTTACTAAATCACCTGAATTTTATACGTTTTCTGTTGTATTAAGTTCTGCTCATATCTTTATTTATCTTTTTTCTATGTTCTCAGGGTTTATTGTTTTCATCTTCTGATGTCAATTGAAACACTTGGTTATTCATTTTAATAAATCTTTTTACTTATAAAGATTTGAACTTTTGAAGATCCCAGCTTACTTGTGCGTTTCTAAGGGTCAGGTCCTCTCCATTGTTGCTGGCCTAAGGCTTAGTTCACCATATAGCAATGTATATATTGACCTATTTTCCCCTCGACTTTCTGTGATTCCCTACATCTCACCTTTCTTTGCAGACAAGCCAATTGAAATACCCTTAACTTATTTCACAGCCAATAAGTCTTTGAAATACTGTGTATTTTTTAGAGAAATCTTCTTATATAAATAGGCAGAATATCTGACCTGCCATAGTTTTCAAAACAGCATAATTTCACTCTTCTCAATGATTAATCTGTTGTATTACACAACCTCTGAGTATTTAGCTTTATCAATGACATGTCCTTTAAAAATGTTTTAGAGATCCTACCAGTCTTTGAAAACATCCTTGTGCCTTGTTTCAGTTCCAGTTTTATGTATATTTTCTGCCTTGTACCCGATTATTCCTACATCTGATGGATGGCCTTGGGAATCTAATTATTGTGTTGATTGTTTTTGCTGATTGTCTCCCCTTGTAGCTGCATTCTGCATTATTGTGTACATTTAGATCATGAGCTCATGTTTAGCTAAACAGCTGACCTTGTAAGAGGCTTAGGTGTGAACGCTCGTAAGTTTCAGCAGAAAGGCGGCAAAGATTTATTTGTGTCCCTCCAATGAGGGTCCCGCAAGGACCACGTTTTCTACAAGCGTTGGTCCAATACTCCCTCTAGAGGCAGGGGATTCAGACAGGGCTGTTTTGCGGACCCCGGTCTGGGGCAGGGGCAGTGGGCGGCCTGTGGCCCGGGCAGGAGCCTCTCCGCGTGTGTCCCAGGGACACATCTGCCTGCGAACCTCGGTCACCTGGCAGGAAGCTACGATGCCCAGACCTATGCTTAGCTGTGCAGCGAGGTGTACTGCGCGGACAGGTTCCACACACACTTCAAGTAAGAGGGCGGCCTGAGAGGAAAGGTGAGAGTTTGGGCAGCTGTGCAGACAAAGAAAGCACCCTTTGGCCTGGGCCTAAATACTTGTGACACTCCACTGGGCCTGCCGGTCTCTGAGGGCCCTGCCCTGTGCCCCCTGCTCCCCTGCCGTTTGTTCAGTCACAGCAGAGATGGCCACACCCACTCCCTCAGTGAGGGCAGTGTTCCAACCTCCCTCAGCCCCGCCCCCTCTCCGCAGGTTACCATGGACTACAGAGGCTGCATTCTGAGGCCAGGGCGTTCCGAGAATGCCAAGGGCAGACATGATGACCTTCAATGATTTCCTCTTGTGTCAGTTTTGGTAAACTTTAGGAGCTAGGAAATGGTCCACTTTACAGAAATGTTCAAATTTACTGGCATTTCATATATTCTCTGCTCTAGCATTGTCCTGACTCTTTCTGTATAATCTTTACTTATGTTTTTGTTTTCCTTAATCAAAGTGTGTCTTTTAAATCTTTTCAAAGAAGATTCTTTGGACTTACTAAATCAACTCAATTTTATACGTTTTCTGTTGTATTAAGTTCTGCTCATATCTTTATTTATCTTTTTTCTATGTTCTCAGGGTTTATTGTTTTCATCTTCTGATGTCAATTGAAACACTTGGTTATTCATTTTAATAAATCTTTTTACTTATAAAGATTTGAACTTTTGAAGATCCCAGCTTACTTGTGCGTTTCTAAGGGTCAGGTCCTCGCCATTGTTGCTGGCCTAAGGCTTAGTTCACCATATAGCAATGTATATATTGACCTATTTTCCCCTCGACTTTCTGTGATTCCCTACATCTCACGTTTCTTTGCAGACAAGCCATTTGAAATACCCTTAACTTATTTCACAGCCAATAAGTCTTTGAAATAATGTGTATTTTTTAGAGAAATCTTCTTATATAATTAGGCAGAAAATCTGACCTGCCATAGTTTTCAAAACAGCATAATTTCACTCTTCTCAATGATTAATCTGTTGTATTACACAACCTCTGAGTATTTAGCTTTATCAATGACATGTCCTTTAAAAATGTTTTAGAGATCCTACCAGTCTTTGAAAACATCCTTGTGCCTTGTTTCAGTTCCAGTTTTATGTATATTTTCTGCCTTGCAACTGATTATTCCTACATCTGATGGATGGCCTTTGGAATCTAATTCTGGTGTTGATTGTTTTTGCTGATTGTCTCCCCTTTTAGCTGCATTCTGCATTATTGTGTACATTTAGATCATGAGTTCATGTTTAGCTAAACAGCTGACCTTGTAAGAGGCTTAGGTGTGAACCCTCGTAAGTTTCAGCAGAAAGTCGGCAAAGATTTATTTCTGTCCCTCCAATGAGTGTCCCGCAAGGACCACGTTTTCTACAAGTGTTGGTCCAATACTCCCTCTAGAGGCAGGGGACTCAGACAGGGCTGATTTGCGGCCCCCGATCTGGGACAGGGGCTGTGGGCGGCCTGTGGCCCGGGCAGGAGCCTCTCCGCGTGTGTCCCAGGGACCCATCTGCCTGCGAACCTCGGTCACCTGGCAGGAAGCTACGATGCCCCCACCTATGCTTAGCTGTGCAGCGAGGTGTACTGCGCGGACAGGTTCCACACACACTTCACGTAAGAGGGCGGCCTGAGAGGAAAGGTGAGAGTTTGTGCTGCTGTGCAGACAAAGAAAGCGCCCTTTGGCCTGGGCCTAAATGCTTGTGACACTCCACTGGGCGTGCCGGGCTCTGAGGGCCCGGCAATGTGCCCCCTGCTCCCCTGCCGTTTGTTCAGTCACAGCAGAGATGGCCACACCCACTCCCTCAGTGAGGGCAGTGTTCCAACCTCCCTCAGCCCCGCCCCCTCTCCGCAGGTTACCATGGACTACAGAGGCTGCATTCTGAGGCCAGGGCGTTCCGAGAATGCCAAGGGCAGACATGATGACCTTAAATGATTTCCTCTTGTGTCAGTTTTGGTAAACTTTAGGAGCTAGGAAATGGTCCACTTTACAGAAATGTTCAAATTTACTGGCATTTCATATATTCTCTGCTCTAACATTGTCCTGACTCTTTCTGTATATTCTTTACTTATGTTTTTGTTTTCCTTAATCAAAGTGTGTCTTTTAAATCTTTTCAAAGAAGATTCTTTGGACTTACTAAATCACCTCAATTTTATACGTTTTCTGTTGTATTAAGTTCTGCTCATATCTTTATTTATCTTTTTTCTATGTTCTCAGGGTTTATTGTTTTCATCTTCTGATGTCAATTAAAACACTTGGTTATTCATTTTAATAAATCTTTTTACTTATAAAGATTTGAACTTTTGAAGATCCCAGCTTACTTGTGCGTTTCTAAGGGTCAGGTCCTCTCCATTATTGCTGGCCTAAGGCTTAGTTCACCATATAGCAATGTATATATTGACCTATTTTCCCCTCGACTTTCTGTGATTCCCTACATCTCACCTTTCTTTGCAGACAAGCCATTTGAAATACCCTTAACTTATTTCACAGCCAATAAGTCATTGAAATAATGTGTATTTTTAGAGAAATCTTCTTATATAATTAGGCAGAATATCTGACCTGCCATAGTTTTCAAAACAGCATAATTTCACTCTTCTCAATGATTAATCTGTTGTATTACACAACCTCTGAGTATTTAGCTTTATCAATGACATGTCCTTTGAAAATGTTTTAGAGATCCTACCAGTCTTTGAAAACATCCTTCTGCCTTGTTTCAGTTCCAGTTTTATGTATATTTTCTTCCTTGCACCCGATTATTCCTACATCTGATGGATGGCCTTGGGAATCTAATTCTGGTGTTGATTGTTTTTGCTGATTGTCTCCCCTTGTAGCTGCTTTCTTCATTATTGTGTACATTTAGATCATGAGCTCATGTTTAGCTAAACAGCTGACCTTGTAAGAGGCTTAGGTGTGAACGCTCGTAAGTTTCAGCAGAATGACGGCAAAGATTTATTTGTGTCCTTCCAATAAGTGGCCCCCAAGGACCCCGTTTTCTACAAGTGTTGGTCCAATACTCCCTCTAGAGTCAGGGGACTCAGACAGGGCTGCTTTGCGGCCCCCGATCTGGGGCAGGGGCAGTGGGCGGCCTGTGGCCCGGGCAGGAGCGTCTCCGCGTGTGTCCCAGGGACCCATCTGCCTGCGAACCTCGGTCACCTGGCAGGAAGCTACGATGCCCAGACCTATGCTTAGCTGTGCAGCGAGCTGTACTGCGCGGACAGGTTCCACACACACTTCAAGTAAGAGGGCGGCCTGAGTGGAAAGGTGAGAGTTTGGGCAGCTGTGCAGACAAAGAAAGCACCCTTTGGCCTGGGCCTAAATGCTTGTGACACTCCACTGGGCCTGCCGGGCTCTGAGGGCCCTGCCCTGGGCCCCCTGCTCCCCTGCCCTTTGTTCAGTCACAGCAGAGATGGCCACACCCACTCCCTCAGTGAGGGCAGTGTTCCAACCTCCCTCAGCCCCGCCCCCTCTCCGCAGGTTACCATGGACTACAGAGGCTGCCTTCTGAGGCCAGGGCGTTCCGAGAATGCCAAGGGCAGACATGATGACCTTCAATGATTTCCTCTTGTGTCAGTTTTGGTAAACTTTAGGAGCTAGGAAAAGGTCCCCTTTACAGAAATGTTCAAATTTACTGGCATTTCATATATTCTCTGCTCTAACATTGTCCTGACTCTTTCTGTATATTCTTTACTTATGTTTTTGTTTTCCTTAATCAAAGTGTGTCTTTTAAATCTTTTCAAAGAAGATTCTTTGGACTTACTAAATCACCTGAATTTTATACGTTTTCTGTTGTATTAAGTTCTGCTCATATCTTTATTTATCTTTTTTCTATGTTTTCAGGGTTTATTGTTTTCATCTTCTGATGTCAATTAAAACACTTGGTTATTCATTTTAATAAATCTTTTTACTTATAAAGATTTGAACTTTTGAAGATCCCAGCTTACTTGTGCGTTTCTAAGGGTCAGGTCCTCTCCATTGTTGCTGGCCTAAGGCTTAGTTCACCATATAGCAATGTATATATTGACCTATTTTCCCCTCGACTTTCTGTGATTCCCTACATCTCACCTTTCTTTGCAGACAAGCCATTTGAAATACCCTTAACTTATTTCACAGCCAATAAGTCTTTGAAATACTGTGTATTTTTTAGAGAAATCTTCTTATATAATTAGGCAGAATATCTGACCTGCCATAGTTTTCAAAACAGCATAATTTCACCCTTCTCAATGATTAATCTGTTGTATTACACAACCTCTGAGTATTTAGCTTTATCAATGACATGTCCTTTAAAAATGTTTTAGAGATCCTACCAGTCTTTGAAAACATCCTTGTGCCTTGTTTCAGTTCCAGTTTTATGTATATTTTCTGCCTTGCACCCGATTATTCCTACATCTGATGGATGGCCTTGGGAATCTAATTCTTGTGTTGATTGTTTTTGCTGATTGTCTCCCCTTGTAGCTGCATTCTGCATTATTGTGTACATTTAGATCATGAGCTCATGTTTAGCTAAACAGCTGACCTTGTAAGAGGCATAGGGGTGAACGCTCGTAAGTTTCAGCAGAAAGTCGGCAAAGATTTATTTGTGTCCCTCCAATGAGTGTCCCGCAAGGACCACGTTTTCTAAAAGTGTTGGTCCAATACTCCCTCTAGAGGCAGGGGACTCAGACAGGGCTGTTTTGCGGACCCCGGTCTGGGGCAGGGGCAGTGGGCGGCCTGTGGCCCGGGCAGGAGCCTCTCCGCGTGTGTCCCAGGGACACATCTGCCTGCGAACCTCGGTCACCTGGCAGGAAGATACGATGCCCAGACCTATGCTTAGCTGTGCAGCGAGGTGTACTGCGCGGACAGGTTCCACACACACTTCAAGTAAGAGGGCGGCCTGAGAGGAAAGGTGAGAGTTGGGGCAGCTGTGCAGACAAAGAAAGCACCCTTTGGCCTGGGCCTAAATGCTTGTGACACTCCACTGGGCCTGCCGGTCTCTGAGGGCCCTGCCCTGTGCCCCCTGCTCCCCTGCCGTTTGTTCAGTCACAGCAGAGATGGCCACACCCACTCCCTCAGTGAGGGCAGTGTTCCAACCTCCCTCAGCCCCGCCCCCTCTCCGCAGGTTACCATGGACTACAGAGGCTGCATTCTGAGGCCAGGGCATTCCGAGAATGCCAAGGGCAGACATGATGACCTTAAATGATTTCCTCTTGTGTCAGTTTTGGTAAACTTTAGGAGCTAGGAAATGGTCCACTTTACAGAAATGTTCAAATTTACTGGCATTTCATATATACTCTGCTATAACATTGTCCTGACTCTTTCTGTATATTCTTTACTTATGTTTTTGTTTTCCTTAATCAAAGTGTGTCTTTTCAATCTTTTCAAAGAAGATTCTTTGGACTTACTAAATCACCTCAATTTTATACGTTTTCTGTTGTATTAAGTTCTGCTCATATCTTTATTTATCTTTTTTCTATGTTCTCAGGGTTTATTGTTTTGATCTTCTGATGTCAATTAAAACACTTGGTTATTCATTTTAATAAATATTTTACTTATAAAGATTTGAACTTTTGAAGATTCCAGCTTACTTGTAAGTTTCTAAGGGTCAGGTCCTCTCCATTGTTGCTGGCCTAAAATTTAGTTCAAAATATAGCAATGTATATATTGACCTATTTTCCCCTCGACTTTCTGTGATTCCCTACATCTCACCTTTCTTTGCAGACAAGCCATTTGAAATACCCTTAACTTATTTCACAGCCAATAAGTCATTGAAATAATGTGTATTTTTTAGAGAAATCTTCTTATATAATTAGGCAGAAAATCTCACCTGCCATAGTTTTCAAAACAGCATAATTTCACTCTTCTCAATGCTTAATCTGTTGTATTACACAACCTTTGAGTATTTAGCTTTATCAATGACATGTCCTTTAAAAATGTTTTAGAGATCCTACCAGTCTTTGAAAACATCCTTGTTCCTTGTTTCAGTTCCAGTTTTATGTATATATTCTGCCTTGCACCTGATTATTCCAACAATTGATGGATGGCCTTGGGAATCTAATTCTGGTATTGATAGTCTTTACTGATTGTCTCCCCTCGTAGCTGATTTCTTCATTATTGTGTAAATTTAGATCATGAGCTCATGTTTAGCTAAACAGCTGACCTTGTAAGACGCGTAGGTGTGAACGCTCGTAAGCTTCAGCAGAAAGTCGGCAAAGATTTATTTGTGTCCCTCCAATGAGTTGCCCACGAGGACACCGTTTTCTACAAGTGTTGGTCCAATACTCCCTCTAGAGCAAGGGGACTCCGACAGGGCTGATTGGCGGTCCCCGATCTGGGGCAGGGGCAGTGGGCAGCCTGTGGCCCGGGCAGGAGCCTCTTTGCATGTGTCCCTGGGACACATCTGCCTGCGAACTTCGGTCACCTGGCAGGAAGCTACGATGTGCAGACCTATGGTTAGCTGTGCAGCGAGGTGTACTGTGAGGACAGGTTCCACACACACTTCAAGTAAGAGGTCGGCCTTAGTTGAAAGGTGAGAGTTTGGGCAGCTGTGCAGACAAAGAAGGCGCCCTTTGGCCTGGGCCTAAATGCTTGTGACACCCCACTGGACCTGCCGGGCTCTGAGGGCACTGCCCTGGGCCCCCTGCTCCCCTGCCCTTTGTTCTGTCACAGCAGAGATGGCCACACCCACTCCCTCAGTGAGGGCTGTGTTCCAACCTCCCTCAGCCCCACACCCTCTCCGCAGGTTACCATGGACTACAGAGGCTGCATTCTGAGGCCAGGGCGTTCTGAGAATGCCAAGGGCAGACATGATGACCTTAAATGATTTCCTCTTGTGTCAGGTTTGGTAAACTTTAGGAGCTAGGAAATGGTCCACTTTACAGAAATGTTCAAATTTACTGGCATTTCATTTATTCTCTGCTATAACATTGTCCTGATTCTTTCTGTATTTTCTTTACTTATGTTTTTGTTTTCCTTAATCAAAGTGTGTCTTTTCAATCTTTTCAAAGAAGATTCTTTGGACTTACTAAATCACCTCAATTTTATACGTTTTCTGTTGTATTAACTTCTGGTCATATCTTTATTTATCTTTTTTCTATGTTCTCAGGGTTTATTGTTTTCATCTTCTGATGTCAATTAAAACACTTGGTTATTCATTTTAATAAATATTTTACTTATAAAGATTTGAACTTTTGAAGATTCCAGCTTACTTTTAAGTTTCTAAGGGTCAGGTCCTCTCCATTGTTGCTGGCCTAAGGTTTAGTTCACCATATAGCAATGTACATATTGACCTATTTTCCCCTCGACTTTCTGTGATTCCCTACATCTCACCTTTCTTTGCAGACAAGCCATTTGAAATACCCTTAACTTATTTCACAGCCAATAAGTCATTGAAATAATGTGTAGTTTTTAGAGAAATCTTCTTATATAATTAGGCAGAAAATCTCACCTGCCATAGTTTTCAAAACAGCATAATTTCACTCTTCTCAATGCTTAATCTGTTGTATTACACAACCTTTGAGTATCTAGCTTTATCAATGACATGTCCTTTAAAATTGTTTTAGAGATCCTACCAGTCTTTGAAAACATCCTTGTTCTTTGTTTCAGTTTCAGTTTTATGTATATATTCTGCCTTGCACCTGATTATTCCAACAATTGATGGATGGCCTTGGGAATCTAATTCTGGTATTGATAGTCTTTACTGATTGTCTCCCCTCGTAGCTGATTTCTTCATTATTGTGTAAATTTAGATCATGAGCTCATGTTTAGCTAAACAGCTGACCTTGTAAGACGCTTAGGTGTGAACGCTCGTAAGCTTCCGCAGAAAGACGGCAAAGATTTATTTGTGTCCCTACAATGAGTTGCCCACGAGGACACCGTTTTCTACAAGTGTTGGTCCAATACTCCCTCTAGAGCAAGGGGACTTCGACAGGGCTGATTGGCGGCCCCCGTTCTGGGGCAGGGGCAGTGGGCAGCCTGTGGCCCGGGCAGGAACCTCTTTGCATGTGTCCCTGGGACACATCTGCCTGCGAACTTCGGTCACCTGGCAGGAAGCTACGATGCCCAGACTTATGGTTAGCTGTGCAGCGAGGTGTACTGTGAGGACAGGTTCCACACACACTTCAAGTATGAGGTCGGCCTGAGTGGAAAGGTGAGAGTTTGGGCAGCTGTGCAGACAAAGAAGGCGCCCTTTGGCCTGGGCCTAAATGCTTGTGACACCCCACTGGACCTGCCGGGCTCTGAGGGCCCTGCCCTGGGCCCCCTGCTCCCCTGCCTTTGTTCAGTCACAGCAGAGATGGCCACACCCACTACCTTAGTAAGGGCAGTGTTCCAACCTCCCTCAGCCCCTCACCCTCTCCGCAGGTTACCATGGACTACAGAGGCTGCATTCTGAGGCCAGGGCGTTCCGAGAATGCCAAGGGCAGACATGATGACCTTAAATGATTTCCTCTTGTGTCAGGTTTGGTAAACTTTAGGAGCTAGGAAATGGTCCACTTTACAGAAATGTTCAAATTTACTGGCATTTCATATATTCTCTGCTATAACATTGTCCTGATTCTTTCTGTATATTCTTTACTTATGTTTTTGTTTTCCTTAATCAAAGTGTGTCTTTTCAATCTTTTCAAAGAAGATTCTTTGGACTTACTAAATAACCTCAATTTTATACGTTTTCTGTTGTATTAAGTTCTGCTCATATCTTTATTTATCTTTTTTCTATGTCCTCAGGGTTTTTTGTTTTGATCTTCTGATGTCAATTAAAACACTTGGTTATTCATTTTAATAAATATTTTACTTATAAAGATTTGAACTTTTGAAGATTCCAGCTTACTTGTAAGTTTCTAAGGGTCAGGTCCTCTCCATTGTTGTTGGCCTAAGGTTTAGTTCACCATATAGCAATGTATATATTGACCTATTTTCCCCTCGACTTTCTGTGATTCCCTACATCTCACCTTTCTTGGCAGACAAGCCATTTGAAATACCCTTAACTTATTTCACAGCCAATAAGTCATTGAAATAATGTGTATTTTTAGAAAAATCTTCTTATATAATTAGGCAGAAAATCTCACCTGCCATAGTTTTCAAAACAGCATAATTTCACTCTTCTCAATGCTTAATCTGTTGTATTACACAACCTTTGAGTATTTAGCTTTATCAATGACATGTCCTTTAAAAATGTTTTAGAGAACCTACCAGTCTTTGAAAACATCCTTGTTCCTTGTTTCAATACCAGTTTTATGTATATATTCTGCCTTGCACCTGATTATTCCAACAATTGATGGATGGCCTTGGGAATCTAATCCTGGTATTGATAGTCTTTACTAATTGTCTCCCCTCGTAGATGATTTCTTCATTATTGTGTAAATTGAGATCATGAGCTCATGTTTAGCTAAACAGCTGACCTTGTAAGACGCTTAGGTGTGAACGCTCGTAAGCTTCAGCAGAAAGTCGGCAAAGATTTATTTGTGTCCCTCCAATGAGTTGCCCACGAGGACACCGTTTTCTACAAGTGTTGGTCCAATACTCCCTCTAGAGGCAGGGGACTCCGACAGGGCTGATTGGCGGCCCCCGTTCTGGGGCAGGGGCTGTGGGCAGCCTGTGGCCCGGGCAGGAGCCTCTTTCCATGTGTCCCTGGGACACATCTGCCTGCGAACTTCGGTCACCTGGCAGGAAGCTACGATGCCCAGACCTATGGTTAGCTGTGCAGCGAGGTGTACTGTGAGGGCAGGTTCCACACACACTTCAAGTAAGAGGTCGGCCTGAGTGGAAAGGTGAGAGTTTGGGCAGCTGTGCAGACAAAGAAGGCGCCCTTTGGCCTGGGCCTAAATGCTTGTGACACCCCACTGGAACTGCCGTGCTCTGAGGGCCCTGCCCTGGGCCCCCAGCTCCCCTGCCCTTTGTTCAGTCACAGCAGAGATGGCCACACCCACTCCTTCAGTGAGGGCAGAGTTCCAACCACCCTCAGCCCCGCCCCCTCTACGCAGGTTACCATGGACTACAGAGGCTGCATTCTGAGGCCAGGGCGTTCCGAGAATGCCAAGGGCAGACATGATGACCTTAAATGATTTCCTCTTGTGTCAGGTTTGGTAAACTTTAGGAGCTAGGAAATGGTCCACTTTACAGAAATGTTCAAATTTACTGGCATTTCATATATTCTCTGCTATAACATTGTCCTGATTCTTTCTGTATTTTCTTTACTTATGTTTTTGTTTTCCTTAATCAAAGTGTGTCTTTTCAATCTTTTCAAAGAAGATTCTTTGGACTTACTAAATCACCTCAATTTTATACGTTTTCTGTTGTATTAACTTCTGGTCATATCTTTATTTATCTTTTTTCTATGTTCTCAGGGTTTATTGTTTTCATCTTCTGATGTCAATTAAAACACTTGGTTATTCATTTTAATAAATATTTTACTTATAAAGATTTGAACTTTTGAAGATTCCAGCTTACTTGTAAGTTTCAAAGGGTCAGGTCCTCTCCATTGTTGCTGGCCTAAGGTTTAGTTCACCATATAGCAATGTACATATTGACCTATTTTCCCCTCGACTTTCTGTGATTCCCTACATCTCACCTTTCTTTGCAGACAAGCCATTTGAAATACCCTTAACTTATTTCACAGCCAATAAGTCATTGCAATAATGTGTAGTTTTTAGAGAAATCTTCTTATATAATTAGGCAGAAAATCTCACCTGCCATAGTTTTCAAAACAGCATAATTTCACTCTTCTCAATGCTTAATCTGTTGTATTACACAACCTTTGAGTATTTAGCTTTATCAATGACATGTCCTTTAAAAATGTTTTAGAGAACCTACCAGTCTTTGAAAACATCCTTGTTCCTTGTTTCAGTTCCAGTTTTATGTATATATTCTGCCTTGCACCTGATTATTCCAACAATTGATGGATGGCCTTGGGAATCTAATTCTGGTATTGATAGTCTTTACTGATTGTCTCCCCTCGTAGCTGATTTCTTCATTATTGTGTAAATTTAGATCATGAGCTCATGTTTAGCTAAACAGCTGACCTTGTAAGACGCTTAGGTGTGAACGCTCGTAAGCTTCAGCAGAAAGTCGGCAAAGATTTATTTGTGTCCCTCCAATGAGTTGCCCACGAGGACACCGTTTTCTACAAGTGTTGGTCCAATACTCCCTCTAGAGGAAGGGGACTAAGACAGGGCTGATTGGCGGCCCCCCATCTGGGACAGGGGCAGTGGGCAGCCTGTGGCCCGGGCTGGAGCCTCTTTGCATGTGTCCCTGGGACACATCTGCCTGCGAACTTCAGTCACCTGGCAGGAAGCTACGATGCCCAGACCTATGGTTAGCCGTGCAGCGAGGTGTACTGTGAGGACAGGTTCCACACACACTTCAAGTAAGAGGTCGGCCTGAGTGGAAAGGTGAGAGTTTGGGCAGCTGAGCAGACAAAGAAGGCGCCATTTGGCCTGGGCCTAAATGCTTGTGACACCCTCCTGGACCTGCCGTGCTCTGAGGGCACTGCCCTGGGCCCCCTGCTCCCCTGCCCTTTGTTCAGTCACAGCAGAGATGGCCACACCCACTCCTTCAGTGAGGGCAGATTTCCAACCACCCTCAGCCCCGCCCCCTCTCCGCAGGTTACCATGGACTACAGATGCTGCATCCTGAGGCCAGGGCGTTCCGAGAATGCCAAGGGCAGACATGATGACCTTAAATGATTTCCTCTTGTGTCAGGTTTGGTAAACTTTAGGAGCTAGGAAATGGTCCACTTTACAGAAATGTTCAAATTTACTGGCATTTCATATATTCTCCGCTATAACATTGTCCTGATTCTTTCTGTATATTCTTTACTTATGTTTTTGTTTTCCTTAATCAAAGTGTGTCTTTTCAATCTTTTCAAAGAAGATTCTTTGGACTTACTAAATCACCTCAATTTTATACGTTTTCTGTTGTATTAAGTTCTGCTCATATCTTTATTTATCTTTTTTCTATGTTCTCAGGGTTTATTGTTTTGATCTTCTGATGTCAATTAAAACACTTGGTTATTCATTTTAATAAATATTTTACTTATAAAGATTTGAACTTTTGAAGATTCCAGCTTACTTGTAAGTTTCTAAGGGTCAGGTCCTCTCCATTGTTGCTTGCCTAAGGTTTAGTTCACCATATAGCAATGTATATATTGACCTATTTTCCCCTCGACTTTCTGTGATTCCCTACATCTCACCTTTCTTGGCAGACAAGCCATTTGAAATACCCTTAACTTATTTCACAGCCAATAAGTCATTGAAATAATGTGTATTTTTAGAGAAATCTTCTTATATAATTAGGCAGAAAATCTCACCTGCCATAGTTTTCAAAACAGCATAATTTCACTCTTCTCAATGCTTAATCTGTTGTATTACACAACCTTTGAGTATTTAGCTTTATCAATGACATGTCCTTTAAAAATGTTTTAGAGAACCTACCAGTCTTTGAAAACATCCTTGTTCCTTGTTTCAGTTCCAGTTTTATGTATATATTCTGCCTTGCACCTGATTATTCCAACAATTGATGGATGGCCTTGGGAATCTAATCCTGGTATTGATAGTCTTTACTAATTGTCTCCCCTCGTAGCTGATTTCTTCATTATTGTGTACATTTAGATCATGAGCTCATGTTTAGCTAAACAGCTGACCTTGTAAGACGCTTAGGTGTGAACGCTCATAAGCTTCAGCAGAAAGTCGGCAAAGATTTATTTGTGTCCCTCCAATGAGTTGCCCACGAGGACACCGTTTTCTACAAGTGTTGGTCCAATACTCCCTCTAGAGGCAGGGGACTCCGACAGGGCTGATTGGCGGCCCCCGATCTGGGGCAGGGGCCGTGGGCAGCCTGAGGCCCGGGCAGGAGCCTCTTTGCATGTGTCCCTGGGACACATCTGCCTGCGAACTTCGGTCACCTGGCAGGAAGCTACGATGCCCAGACCTATGGTTAGCTGTGCAGCGAGGTGTACTGTGAGGACAGGTTCCACACACACTTCAAGTAAGAGGTCGGCCTGAGTGGAAAGGTGAGAGTTTGGGCATCTGTGCAGACAAAGAAGGCGCCCTTTGGCCTGGGCCTAAATGCTTGTGACACCCCACTGGACCTGCCGTGCTCTGAGGGCACTGCCCTGGGCCCCCTGCTCCCCTGCCCTTTGTTCAGTCACAGCAGAGATGGCCACACCCACTCCTTCAGTGAGGGCAGAGTTCCAACCACCCTCAGCCCCGCCCCCTCTCCGCAGGTTACCATGAACTACAGAGGCTGCATCCTGAGGCCAGGGCGTTCCGAGAATGCCAAGGGCAGACATGATGACCTTAAATGATTTCCTCTTGTGTCAGGTTTGGTAAACTTTAGGATCTAGGAAATGGTCCACTTTACAGAAATGTTCAAATTTACTGGCATTTCATATATTCTCTGCTATAACATTGTCCTGATTCTTTCTGTATTTTCTTATGTTTTTGTTTTCCTTAATCAAAGTGTGTCTTTTCAATCTTTTCAAAGAAGATTCTTTGGACTTACTAAATCACCTGAATTTTATACGTTTTCTGTTGTATTAACTTCTGGTCATATCTTTATTTATCTTTTTTCTATGTTCTCAGGGTTTATTGTTTTCATCTTCTGATGTCAATTAAAACACTTGGTTATTCATTTTAATAAATATTTTACTTATAAAGATTTGAACTTTTGAAGATTCCAGCTTACTTGTAAGTTTCTAAGGGTCAGGTCCTCTCCATTGTTGCTGGCCTAAGGTTTAGATCACCATATAGCAATGTACATATTGACCTATTTTCCCCTCGACTTTCTGTGATTCCCTACATCTCACCTTTCTTTGCAGACAAGCCACTTGAAATACCCTTAACTTATTTCACAGCCAATAAGTCATTGAAATAATGTGTAGTTTTTAGAGAAATCTTCTTATATAATTAGGCAGAAAATCTCACCTGCCATAGTTTTCAAAACAGCATAATTTCACTCTTCTCAATGCTTAATCTGTTGTATTACACAACCTTTGAGTATTTAGCTTTATCAATGACATGTCCTTTAAAAATGTTTTAGAGATCCTACCAGTCTTTGAAAACATCCTTGTTCCTTGTTTCAGTTCCAGTTTTATGTATATATTCTGCCTTGCACCTGATTATTCCAACAATTGATGGATGGCCTTGGGAATCTAATTCTGGTATTGATAGTCTTTACTGATTGTCTCCCCTCGTAGCTGATTTCTTCATTATTGTGTAAATTTAGATCATGAGCTCATGTTTAGCTAAACAGCTGACCTTGTAAGACGCTTAGGTGTGAACACTCGTAAGCTGCAGCAGAAAGACGGCAAAGATTTATTTGTGTCCCTCCAATGAGTTGCCCACGAGGACACCGTTTTCTACAAGTGTTGGTCCAATACTCCCTCTAGAGGCAGGGGACTCCGACAGGGCTGATTGGTGGCCCCCGGTCTGGAGCAGGGGCAGTGGGCAGCCTGTGGCCCGGGCAGGAGCCTCTTTGCATGTGTCCCTGGGACACATCTGCCTGCGAACTTCGGTCACCTGGCAGGAAGCTACGATGCCCAGACCTATGGTTAGCTGTGCAGCGAGGTGTACTGTGAGGACAGGTTCCACACACACTTCAAGTAAGAGGTCGGCCTGAGTGGGAAGGTGAGAGTTTGGGCAGCTGTGCAGACAAAGAAGGCGCCCTTTGGCCTGGGCCTAAATGCTTGTGACACCCCACTGAACCTGCCGGGCTCTGAGGGCCCTGCACTGGGCCCCCTGCTCCCCTGCCCTTTGTTCAGTCACAGCAGAGATGGCCACACCCAATCCCTCAGTGAGGACAGTGTTCCAACCTCCCTCAGCCCCACACCCTCTCCGCAGGTTACCATGGACTACAGAGGCTGCATTCTGAGGCCAGGGCGTTCCGAGAATGCCAAGGGCAGACATGATGACCTTAAATGATTTCCTCTTGTGTCAGGTTTGGTAAACTTTAGGAGCTAGGAAATGGTCCACTTTACAGAAATGTTCAAATTTACTGGCATTTCATATATTCTCTGCTATAACATTGTCCTGATTCTTTCTGTATATTCTTTACTTATGTTTTTGTTTTCCTTAATCAAAGTGTGTCTTTTCAATCTTTTCAAAGAAGATTCTTTGGACTTGCTAAATCACCTCAATTTATACGTTTTCTGTTGTATTAACTTCTGGTCATATCTTTATTTATCTTTTTTCTATGTTCTCAGGGTTTATTGTTTTCATCTTCTGATGTCAATTAAAACACTTGGTTATTCATTTTAATAAATATTTTACTTATAAAGATTTGAACTTTTGAAGATTCCAGCTTACTTGTAAGTTTCTAAGGGTCAGGTCCTCTCCATTGTTGCTGGCCTAAGGTTTAGTTCACCATATAGCAATGTATATATTGACCTATTTTCCCCTCGACTTTCTGTGATTCCCTATATCTCACCTTTCTTTGCAGACAAGCCATTTGAAATACCCTTAATTTATTTCACAGCCAATAAGTCATTGAAATAATGTGTATTTTTTAGAGAAATCTTCTTATAAAATTAGGCAGAAAATCTCACCTGCCATAGTTTTCAAAACAGCATAATTTCACTCTTCTCAATGCTTAATCTGTTGTATTACACAACCTTTGAGTATTTAGCTTTATCAATGACATGTCCTTTAAAAATGTTTTAGAGATCCTACCAGTCTTTGAAAACATCCTTGTTCCTTGTTTCAGTTCCAGTTTTATGTATATATTCTGCCTTGCACCTGATTATTCCAACAATTGATGGATGGCCTTGGGAATCTAATTCTGGTATTGATAGTCTTTACTGATTGTCTCCCCTCGTAGCTGATTTCTTCATTATTGTGTAAATTTAGATCATGAGCTCATGTTTAGCTAAACAGCTGACCTTGTAAGACGCTTAGGTGTGAACACTCGTAAGCTGCAGCAGAAATTCGGCAAAGATTTATTTGTGTCCCTCCAATGAGTTGCCCACGAGGACACCGTTTTCTACAAGTGTTGGTCCAATACTCCCTCTAGAGGCAGGGGACTCCGACAGGGCTGATTGTCGGCCCCCGATCTGGGGCAGGGGCAGTGGGCAGCCTGTGGCCCGGGCAGGAGCCTCTTTGCATGTGTCCCTGGGACACATCTGCCTGCGAACTTCGGTCACCTGGCAGGAAGCTACGATGCCCAGACCTATGGTTAGCTGTGCAGCGAGGTGTACTGTGAGGACAGGTTCCACACACACTTCAAGTAAGAGGTCGGCCTGAGTGGAAAGGTGAGAGTTTGGGCAGCTGTGCAGACAAAGAAGGCGCCCTTTGGCCTGGGCCTAAATGCTTGTGACACCCTACTGGACCTGCCGGGCTCTGAGGGCCCTGCCCTGGGCCCCCTGCTCCCCTGCCTTTGTTCAGTCACAGCAGAGATGGCCACACCCACTCCCTCAGTGAGGGCAGTGTTCCAACCTCCCTCAGCCCCACACCCTCTCCGCAGGTTACCATGGACTACAGAGGCTGCATTCTGAGGCCAGGGCGTTCCGAGAATGCCAAGGGCAGACATGATGACCTTAAATGATTTCCTCTTGTGTCAGGTTTGGTAAACATTAGGCGCTAGGAAATGGTCCACTTTACAGAAATGTTCAAAGTTACTGGCATTTCATATATTCTCTGCTATAACATTGTCCTGATTCTTTCTGTATATTCTTTACTTATGTTTTTGTTTTCCTTAATCAAAGTGTGTGTTTTCAATCTTTTCAAAGAAGATTCTTTGGACTTACTAAATCACCTCAATTTTATACGTTTTCTGTTGTATTAAGTTCTGCTCATATCTTTATTTATCTTTTTTCTATGTTCACAGGGTTTATTGTTTTGATCTTCTGATGTCAATTAAAATACTTGGTTATTCATTTTAATAAATATTTTACTTATAAAGATTTGAACTTTTGAAGATTCCAGATTACTTGTAAGTTTCTAAGGGTCAGGTCCTCTCCATTGTTGCTGGCCTAAGGTTTAGTTCACCATATAGCAATGTACATATTGACCTATTTTCCCTCGACTTTCTGTGATTCCCTACATCTCACCTTTCTTTGCAGACAAGCCATTTGAAATACCCTTAACTTATTTCACAGCCAATAAGTCATTGAAATAATGTGTAGTTTTTAGAGAAATCTTCTTATATAATTAGGCAGAAAATCTCACCTGCCATAGTTTTCAAAACAGCATAATTTCACTCTTCTCAATGCTTAATCTGTTGTATTACACAACCTTTGAGTATTTAGCTTTATCAATGACATGTCCTTTAAAAATGTTTTAGAGATCCTATCAGTCTTTGAAAACATCCTTGTTCCTTGTTTCAGTTCCAGGTTTATGTACATATTCTGACTGGCACCTGATTATTCCAACAATTGATGGATGGCCTTGGGAATCTAATTCTGGTATTGATAGTCTTTACTGATTGTCTCCCCTCGTAGCTGATTTCTTCATTATTGTGTAAATTTAGATCATGAGCTCATGTTTAGCTAAACAGCTGACCTTGTAAGACGCTTAGGTGTGAACACTCCTAAGCTGCAGCAGAAACTCGGCAAAGATTTATTTGTGTCCCTCCAATGAGTTGCCCACGAGGACACCGTTTTCTACAAGTGTTGGTCCAATACTCCCTCTAGAGGCAGGGGACTCCGACAGGGCTGATTGGCGGCCCCCGATCTGGGGCAGGGGAAGTGGGCAGCCTGTGGCCCGGGCAGGAGCCTCTTTGCATGTGCTCCTGGGACACATCTGCCTGCGAACTTCGGTCACCTGGCAGGAAGCTACGATGCCCAGACCTATGGTTAGCTGTGCAGCGAGGTGTACTGTGAGGACAGGTTCCACACACACTTCAAGTAAGAGGTCGGCCTGAGTGGAAAGGTGAGAGTTTGGGCAGCTGTGCAGACAAAGAAGGCGCCCTTTGGCCTGGGCCTAAATGCTTGTGACACCCCACTGGACCTGCCGTGCTCTGAGGGCACTGCCCTGGTCCCCCTGCTCCCCTGCCCTTTGTTCAGTCACAGCAGAGATGGCCACACCCACTCCTTCAGTGAGGGCAGATTTCCAACCACCCTCAGCCCCGCCCCCTCTCCGCAGGTTACCATGGACTACAGATGCTGCATCCTGAGGCCAGGTCGTTCCGAGAATGACAAGGGCAGACATGATGACTTTAAATGATTTCCTCTTGTGTCAGGTTTGGTAAACTTTAGGAGCTAGGAAATGGTCCACTTTACAGAAATGTTCAAATTTACTGGCATTTCATATATTCTCTGCTATAACATTGTCCTGATTCTTTCTGTATATTCTTTACTTATGTTTTTGTTTTCCTTAATCAAAGTGTGTCTTTTCAATCTTTTCAAAGAAGATTCTTTGGACTTACTAAATCACCTCAATTTATACGTTTTCTATTGTATTAAGTTGTGCTCATATCTTTATTTATCTTTTTTCTATGTTCTCAGGGTTTATTGTTTTCATCTTCTGATGTCAATTAAAACACTTGTTTATTCATTTTAATAAATATTTTACTTATAAATATTTGAACTTTTGAAGATTCCAGCTTACTTGTAAGTTTCTAAGGGTCAGGTCCTCTCCATTGTTGCTGGCCTAAGGTTTAGTTCACCATATAGCAATGTACATATTGACCTATTTTCCCCTCGACTTTCTGTGATTCCCTACATCTCACCTTTCTTTGCAGAGAAGCCATTTGAAATACCCTTAACTTATTTCACAGCCAATAAGTCATTGAAATAATGTTTATTTTTTAGAGAAATCTTCTTATATAATTAGGCAGAAAATCTCACCTGCCATAGTTTTCAAAACAGCATAATTTCACTCTTCTCAATGCTTAATCTGTTGTATTACACAACCTTTGAGTATTTAGCTTTATCAATGACATGCACTTTAAAAATGTTTTAGAGATCCTACCAGTCTTTGAAAACATCCTTGTTCCTTGTTTCAGTTCCAGTTTTATGTATATATTCTGCCTTGCACCTGATTATTCCAACAATTGATGGATGGCCTTGTGAATCTAATTCTGGTATTGATAGTCTTTACTGATTGTCTCCCCTCGTAGCTGATTTCTTCATTATTGTGTAAATTTAGATCATGAGCTCATGTTTAGCTAAACAGCTGACCTTGTAAGATGCTTAGGTGTGAACGCTCGTAAGCTTCAGCAGAAAGTCGGCAAAGATTTATTTGTGTCCCTCCAATGAGTTGCCCACGAGGACACCGTTTTCTACAAGTGTTGGTCCAATACTCCCTCTAGAGGAAGGGGAGTCCGACAGGGCTGATTGGCGGCCCCCGATCTGGGGCAGGGGCAGTGGGCAGCCTGTGGCCCGGGCAGGAGCCTCTTTGCATGTGTCCCTGGGACACATCTGCCTGCGAACTTCGGTCACCTGGCAGGAAGCTACGATGCCCAGACCTATGGTTAGCTGTGCAGCGAGGTGTACTGTGAGGACAGGTTCCACACACACTTCAAGTAAGAGGTCGGCCTGAGTGGAAAGGTGAGTGTTTGGGCAGCTGTGCAGACAAAGAAGGCACCCTTTGGCCTGGGCCTAAATGCTTGTGAAACCCCACTGGACCTGCCGCGCTCTGAGGGCACGGCCCTGGGCCCCCTGCTCCCCTGCCCTTTGTTCAGTCACAGCAGAGATGGCCACACCCACTCCTTCAGTGAGGGCAGAATTCCAACCACCCTCAGCCCCGCCCCCTCTCTGCAGGTTACCATGGACTACAGATGCTGCATCCTGAGGCCAGGGCGTTCCGAGAATGCCAAGGGCAGACATGATGACCTTAAATGATTTCCTCTTGTGTCAGGTTTGGTAAACTTTAGGAGCTAGGAAATGGTCCACTTTACAGAAATGTTCAAATTTACTGGCATTTCATATATTCTCTGCTATAACATTGTCCTGATTCTTTCTGTATATTCTTTACTTATGTTTTTGTTTTCCTTAATCAAAGTGTGTCTTTTCAATCTTTTCAAAGAAGATTATTTGGACTTACTAAATCACCTCAATTTATACGTTTTCTGTTGAATTAAGTTCTGTTCATATCTTTATTTATCTTTTTTCTATGTTCTCAGCGTTTATTGTTTTGATCTTCTGATGTCATTTAAAACACTTGGATATTCATTTTAATAAATATTTTACTTATAAAGATTTGAACTTTTGAAGATTCCAGCTTACTTGTAAGTTTCTAAGGGTCAGGTCCTCTCCATTGTTGCTGGCCTAAGGTTTAGTTCACCATATAGCAATGTACATATTGACCTATTTTCCCCTCGACTTTCTGTGATTCCCTACATCTCACCTTTCTTTGCAGACAAGCCATTTGAAATACCCTTAACTTATTTCACAGCCAATAAGTCATTGAAATAATGTTTATTTTTTAGAGAAATCTTCTTATATAATTAGGCAGTAAATCTCACCTGCCATAGTTTTCAAAACAGCATAATTTCACTCTTCTCAATGCTTAATCTGTTGTATTACACAACCTTTGAGTATTTAGCTTTATCAATGACATGTCCTTTAAAAAGGTTTTAGAGATCCTATCAGTCTTTGAAAACATCCTTGTTCCTTGTTTCAGTTCCAGTTTTATGTATATATTCTGCCTTTCACCTGATTATTCCAACAATTGATGGATGGCCTTGGGAATCTAATTCTGGTATTGATAGTCTTTACTGATTGTCTCCCCTCGTAGCTGATTTCTTCATTATTGTGTAAATTTAGATCATGAGCTCATGTTTAGCTAAACAGCTGACCTTGTAAGACGCTTAGGTGTGAACGCTCGTAAGCTTCAGCAGAAAGTTGGCAAAGATTTATTTGTGTCCCTCCAATGAGTTGCCCACGAGGACACCGTTTTCTACAAGTGTTGGTCCAATACTCCCTCTAGAGGCAGGGGACTCCGACAGGGCTGATTGGCGGCCCCCGATCTGGGGCAGGGGCAGTGGGCAGCCTGTGGCCCGGGCAGGAGCCTCTTTGCATGTGTCCCTGGGACACATCTGCCTGCGAACTTCGGTCACCTGGCAGGAAGCTACGATGCCCAGACCTATGGTTAGCTGTGCAGCGAGGTGTACTGTGAGGGCAGGTTCCACACACACTTCAAGTAAGAGGTCGGCCTGAGTGGAAAGGTGAGAGTTTGGGCAGCTGTGCAGACAAAGAAGGCGCCCTTTGGCCTGGGCCTAAATGCTTGTGACACCCCACTGGACCTGCCGTGCTCTGAGGGCACTGCCCTGGACCCCCTGCTCCCCTGCCCTTTGTTCAGTCACAGCAGAGATGGCCACAGCCACTCCTTCAGTGAGGGCAGAATTCCAACCACCCTCAGCCCCGCCCCCTCTCCGCAGGTTACCATGGACTACAGATGCTGCATCCTGAGGCCAGGGCGTTCCGAGAATGCCAAGGGCAGACATGATGACCTTAAATGATTTCCTCTTGTGTCAGGTTTGGTAAACTTTAGGAGCTAGGAAATGGTCCACTTTACAGAAATGTTCAAATTTACTGGCATTTCATATATTCTCTGCTGTAACATTGTCCTGATTCTTTCTGTATATTCTTTACTTATGTTTTTGTTTTCCTTAATCACAGTGTGTCTTTTCAATCTTTTCAAAGAAGATTCTTTGGACTTACTAAATCACCTCAATTTTATACGTTTTCTGTTGTATTAAGTTCTGCTCATATCTTTATTTATCTTTTTTCTATGTTCTCAGGGTTTATTGTTTTGATCTTCTGATGTCAATTAAAACACTTGGTTATTCATTTTAATAAATATTTTACTTATAAAGATTTGAACTTTTGAAGATTCCAGCTTACTTGTAAGTTTCTAAGGGTCAGGTCCTCTCCATTGTTGCTGGCCTAAGGTTTAGTTCACCATATAGCAATGTACATATTGACCTATTTTCCCCTCGACTTTCTGTGATTCCCTACATCTCACCTTTCTTTGCAGACAAGCCATTTGAAATACCCTTAACTTATTTCACAGCCAATAAGTCATTGAAATAATGTTTATTTTTTAGAGAAATCTTCTTATATAATTAGGCAGAAAATCTCACCTGCCATAGTTTTCAAAACAGAATAATTTCACTCTTCTCAATGCTTAATCTGTTGTATTACACAACCTTTGAGTATTTAGCTTTATCAATGACATGCACTTTAAAAATGTTTTAGAGATCCTACCAGTCTTTGAAAACATCCTTGTTCCTTGTTTCAGTTCCAGTTTTATGTATATATTCTGCCTTGCACCTGATTATTCCAACAATTGATGGATGGCCTTGGGAATCTAATTCTGGTATTGATAGTCTTTACTGATTGTCTCCCCTCGTAGCTGATTTCTTCATTATTGTGTAAATTTAGATCATGAGCTCATGTTTAGCTAAACAGCTGACCTTGTAAGATGCTTAGGTGTGAACGCTCGTAAGCTTCAGCAGAAAGTCGGCAAAGATTTATTTGTGTCCCTCCAATGAGTTGCCCACGAGGACACCGTTTTCTACAAGTGTTGGTCCAATACTCCCTCTAGAGGAAGGGGAGTCCGACAGGGCTGATTGGCGGCCCCCGATCTGGGGCAGGGGCAGTGGGCAGCCTGTGGCCCGGGCAGGAGCCTCTTTGCATGTGTCCCTGGGACACATCTGCCTGCGAACTTCGGTCACCTGGCAGGAAGCTACGATGCCCAGACCTATGGTTAGCTGTGCAGCGAGGTGTACTGTGAGGACAGGTTCCACACACACTTCAAGTAAGAGGTCGGCCTGAGTGGAAAGGTGAGTGTTTGGGCAGCTGTGCAGACAAAGAAGGCACTCTTTGGCCTGGGCCTAAATGCTTGTGAAACCCCACTGGACCTGCCGTGCTCTGAGGGCACGGCCCTGGGCCCCCTGCTCCCCTGCCCTTTGTTCAGTCACAGCAGAGATGGCCACACCCACTCCTTCAGTGAGGGCAGAATTCCAACCACCCTCAGCCCCGCCCCCTCTCTGCAGGTTACCATGGACTACAGATGCTGCATCCTGAGGCCAGGGCGTTCCGAGAATGCCAAGGGCAGACATGATGACCTTAAATGATTTCCTCTTGTGTCAGGTTTGGTAAACTTTAGGAGCTAGGAAATGGTCCACTTTACAGAAATGTTCAAATTTACTAGCATTTCATATATTCTCTGCTATAACATTGTCCTGATTCTTTCTGTATATTCTTTACTTATGTTTTTGTTTTCCTTAATCAAAGTGTGTCTTTTCAATCTTTTCAAAGAAGATTATTTGGACTTACTAAATCACCTCAATTTATACGTTTTCTGTTGAATTAAGTTCTGTTCATATCTTTATTTATCTTTTTTCTATGTTCTCAGCGTTTATTGTTTTGATCTTCTGATGTCATTTAAAACACTTGGATATTCATTTTAATAAATATTTTACTTATAAAGATTTGAACTTTTGAAGATTCCAGCTTACTTGTAAGTTTCTAAGGGTCAGGTCCTCTCCATTGTTGCTGGCCTAAGGTTTAGTTCACCATATAGCAATGTATATATTGACCTATTTTCCCCTCGACTTTCTGTGATTCCCTACATCTCACCTTTCTTGGCAGACAAGCCATTTGAAATACCCTTAACTTATTTCACAGCCAATAAGTCATTGAAATAATGTTTATTTTTTAGAGAAATCTTCTTATATAATTAGGCAGTAAATCTCACCTGCCATAGTTTTCAAAACAGCATAATTTCACTCTTCTCAATGCTTAATCTGTTGTATTACACAACCTTTGAGTATTTAGCTTTATCAATGACATGTCCTTTAAAAAGGTTTTAGAGATCCTATCAGTCTTTGAAAACATCCTTGTTCCTTGTTTCAGTTCCAGTTTTATGTATATATTCTGCCTTGCACCTGATTATTCCAACAATTGATGGATGGCCTTGGGAATCTAATTCTGGTATTGATAGTCTTTACTGATTGTCTCCCCTCGTAGCTGATTTCTTCATTATTGTGTAAATTTAGATCATGAGCTCATGTTTAGCTAAACAGCTGACCTTGTAAGACGCTTAGGTGTGAACGCTCTTAAGCTTCAGCAGAAAGTCGGCAAAGATTTATTTGTGTCCCTCCAATGAGTTGCCCACGAGGACACCGTTTTCTACAAGTGTTGGTCCAATACTCCCTCTAGAGGAAGGGGACTCCGACAGGGCTGATTGGCGGCCCCCGATCTGGGGCAGGGGCAGTGGGCAGCCTGTGGCCCGGGCAGGAGCCTCTTTGCATGTGTCCCTGGGACACATCTGCCTGCGAACTTCGGTCACCTGGCAGGAAGCTACGATGCCCAGACCTATGGTTAGCTGTGCAGCGAGGTGTACTGTGAGGGCAGGTTCCACACACACTTCAAGTAAGAGGTCGGCCTGAGTGGAAAGGTGAGAGTTTGGGCAGCTGTGCAGACAAAGAAGGCGCCCTTTGGCCTGGGCCTAAATGCTTGTGACACCCCACTGGACCTGCCGTGCTCTGAGGGCACTGCCCTGGAACCCCTGCTCCCCTGCCCTTTGTTCAGTCACAGCAGAGATGGCCACAGCCACTCCTTCAGTGAGGGCAGAATTCCAACCACCCTCAGCCCCGCCCCCTCTCCGCAGGTTACCATGGACTACAGATGCTGCATCCTGAGGCCAGGGCGTTCCGAGAATGCCAAGGGCAGACATGATGACCTTAAATGATTTCCTCTTGTGTCAGGTTTGGTAAACTTTAGGAGCTAGGAAATGGTCCACTTTACAGAAATGTTCAAATTTACTGGCATTTCATATATTCTCTGCTGTAACATTGTCCTGATTCTTTCTGTATATTCTTTACTTATGTTTTTGTTTTCCTTAATCAAAGTGTGTCTTTTCAATCTTTTCAAAGAAGATTCTTTGGACTTACTAAATCACCTCAATTTATACGTTTTCTGTTGTATTAAGTTCTGCTCATATCTTTATTTATCTTTTTTCTATGTTCTCAGGGTTTATTGTTTTGATCTTCTGATGTCAATTAAAACACTTGGTTATTCATTTTAATAAATATTTTACTTATAAAGATTTGAACTTTTGAAGATTCCAGCTTACTTGTAAGTTTCTAAGGGTCAGGTCCTCTCCATTGTTGCTGGCCTAAGGTTTAGTTCACCATATAGCAATGTATATATTGAACTATTTTCCCCTCGACTTTCTGTGATTCCCTACATCTCACCTTTCTTGGCAGACAAGCCATTTGAAATACCCTTAACTTATTTCACAGCCAATAAGTCATTGAAATAATGTGTATTTTTAGAGAAATCTTCTTATATAATTAGGCAGAAAATCTCACCTGCCATAGTTTTCAAAACAGCATAATTTCACTCTTCTCAATGCTTAATCTGTTGTATTACACAACCTTTGAGTATTTAGCTTTATCAATGACATGTCCTTTAAAAATGTTTTAGAGATCCTACCAGTCTTTGAAAACATCCTTGTTCCTTGTTTCAGTTCCAGTTTTATGTATATATTCTGCCTTGCACCTGATTATTCCAACAATTGATGGATGGCCTTGGGAATCTAATTCTGGTATTGATAGTCTTTACTGATTGTCTCCCCTCGTAGCTGATTTCTTCATTTTTGTGTAAATTTAGATCATGAGCTCATGTTTAGCTAAACAGCTGACCTTGTAAGACGCTTAGGTGTGAACGCTCGTAAGCTTCAGCAGAAAGTCGGCAAAGATTTATTTGTGTCCCTCCAATGATTTGCCCACGAGGACACCGTTTTCTACAAGTGTTGGTCCAATACTCCCTCTAGAGGAAGGGGACTCCGACAGGGCTGATTGGCGGCCCCCGATCTGGGGCAGGGGCAGTGGGCAGCCTGTGGCCCGGGCAGGAGCCTCTTTGCATGTGTCCCTGGGACACATCTGCCTGCGAACTTCGGTCACCTGGCAGGAAGATACGATGCCCAGACCTATGGTTAGCTCTGAAGCGAGGTGTACTGTGAGAACAGGTTCCACACACACTTCAAGTAAGAGGTCGGCCTGAGTGGAAAGGTGAGAGTTTGGGCAGCTGTGCAGACAAAGAAGGCGCCCTTTGGCCTGGGCCTAAATGCTTGTGACACCCCACTGGACCTGCCGCGCTCTGAGGGCACTGCCCTGGGCCCCCTGCTCCCCTGCCCTTTGTTCAGTCACAGCAGAGATGGCCACACCCACTCCTTCATTGAGGGCAGATTTCCAACCACCCTCAGCCCCGCCCCCTCTCCGCAGGTTACCATGGACTACAGATGCTGCATCCTGAGGCCAGGGCGTTCCGAGAATGACAAGGGCAGACATGATGACCTTAAATGATTTCCTCTTGTGTCAGGTTTGGTAAACTTTAGGAGCTAGGAAATGGTCCACTTTACAGAAATGTTCAAATTTACTGGCATTTCATATATTCTCTGCTATAACATTGTCCTGATTCTTTCTGTATATTCTTTACTTATGTTTTTGTTTTCCTTAATCAAAGTGTGTCTTTTCAATCTTTTCAAAGAAGATTCTTTGGACTTACTAAATCACCTCAATTTATACGTTTTCTGTTGTATTAAGTTCTGCTCATATCTTTATTTATCTTTTTTCTATGTTCTCAGGGTTTATTGTTTTGATCTTCTGATGTCAATTAAAACACTTGGTTATTCATTTTAATAAATATTTTACTTATAAATATTTGAACTTTTGAAGATTCCAGCTTACTTGTAAGATTCTAATGGTCAGGTCCTCTCCATTGTTGCTGGCCTAAGGTTTAGTTCACCATATAGCAATGTATATATTGACCTATTTTACCCTCGACTTTCTGTGATTCCCTACATCTCACCTTTCTTGGCAGACAAGCCATTTGAAATAGCCTTAACTTATTTCACAGCCAATAAGTCATTGAAATAATGTGTATTTTTAGAGAAATCTTCTTATATAATTAGGCAGAAAATCTCACCTGCCATAGTTTTCAAAACAGCATAATTTCACTCTTCTCAATGCTTAATCTGTTGTATTACACAACCTTTGAGTATTTAGCTTTATCAATGACATGTCCTTTAAAAATGTTTTAGAGATCCTACCAGTCTTTGAAAACATCCTTGTTCCTTGTTTCAGTTCCAGTTTTATGTATATATTCTGCCTTGCACCTGATTATTCCAACAATTGATGGATGGCCTTGGGAATCTAATTCTGGTATTGATAGTCTTTACTGAATGTCTCCCCTCGTAGCTGATTTCTTCATTTTTGTGTAAATTTAGATCATGAGCTCATGTTTAGCTAAACAGCTGACCTTGTAAGACGCTTAGGTGTGAACGCTCGTAAGCTTCAGCAGAAAGTCGGCAAAGATTTATTTGTGTCCCTCCAATGATTTGCCCACGAGGACACCGTTTTCTACAAGTGTTGGTCCAATACTCCCTCTAGAGGAAGGGGACTCCGACAGGGCTGATTGGCGGCCCCCGATCTGGGGCAGGGGCAGTGGGCAGCCTGTGGCCCGGGCAGGAGCCTCTTTGCATGTGTCCCTGGGACACATCTCCCTGCGAACTTTGGTCAACTGGCAGGAAGATACGATGCCCAGACATATGGTTAGCTGTGAAGCGAGGTGTACTGTGAGAACAGGTTCCACACACACTTCAAGTAAGAGGTCGGCCTGAGTGGAAAGGTGAGAGTTTGGGCAGCTGTGCAGACAAAGAAGGCGCCCTTTGGCCTGGGCCTAAATGCTTGTGACACCCCACTGGACCTGCCGTGCTCTGAGGGCACGGCCCTGGGCCCCCTGCTCCCCTGCCCTTTGTTCAGTCACAGCAGAGATGGCCACACCCACTCCTTCAGTGAGGGCAGAATTCCAACCACCCTCAGCCCCGCCCCCTCTCCGCAGGTTACCATGGACTACAGATGCTGCATCCTGAGGCCAGGGCGTTCCGAGAATGCCAAGGGCAGACATGATGACCTTAAATGATTTCCTCTTGTGTCAGGTTTGGTAAACTTTAGGAGCTAGGAAATGGTCCACTTTACAGAAATGTTCAAATTTACTGGCATTTCATATATTCTCTGCTATAACATTGTCCTGATTCTTTCTGTATATTCTTTACTTATGTTTTTGTTTTCCTTAATCAAAGTGTGTCTTTTCAATCTTTTCAAAGAAGATTCTTTGGACTTACTAAATCACCTCAATTTTATACGTTTTCTGTTGTAATAAGTTCTGCTCATATCTTTATTTATCTTTTTTCTATGTTCTCAGGGTTTATTGTTTTGATCTTCTGATGTCAATTAAAACACTTGGTTATTCATTTTAATAAATATTTTACTTATAAAGATTTGAACTTTTGAAGATTCCAGCTTACTTGTAAGTTTCTAAGGGTCAGGTCCTCTCCATTGTTGCTGGCCTAAGGTTTAGTTCACCATATAGCAATGTACATATTGACCTATTTTCCCCTCGACTTTCTGTGATTCCCTACATCTCACCTTTCTTTGCAGACAAGCCATTTGAAATACCCTTAACTTATTTCACAGCCAATAAGTCATTGAAATAATGTTTATTTTTTAGAGAAATCTTCTTATATAATGAGGCAGAAAATCTCACCTGCCATAGTTTTCAAAACACCATAATTTAACTCTTCTCAATGCTTAATCTGTTGTATTACACAACCTTTGAGTATTTAGCTTTATCAATGACATGCACTTTAAAAATGTTTTAGAGATCCTACCAGTCTTTGAAAACATCCTTGTTCCTTGTTTCAGTTCCAGTTTTATGTATATATTCTGCCTTGCACCTGATTATTCCAACAATTGATGGATGGCCTTGGGAATCTAATTCTGGTATTGATAGTCTTTACTGATTGTCTCCCCTCGTAGCTGATTTCTTCATTATTGTGTAAATTTAGATCATGAGCTCATGTTTAGCAAAACAGCTGACCTTGTAAGATGCTTAGGTGTGAACGCTCGTAATCTTCAGCAGAAAGTCGGCAAAGATTTATTTGTGTCCCTCCAATGAGTTGCCCACGAGGACACCGTTTACTACAAGTGTTGGTCCAATACTCCCTCTAGAGGCAGGGGACTCCGACAGGGCTGATTGGCGGCCCCCGATCTGCGGCAGGGGCATTGGGCAGCCTGTGGCCCGGGCAGGAGCCTCTTTGCATGTGTCCCTGGGACACATCTGCCTGCGAACTTCTGTCATCTTGCAGGAAGCTACGATGCCCAGACCTATGGTTAGCTGTGCAGCGAGGTGTACTGTGAGGACAGGTTCCACACACACTTCAAGTAAGAGGTCGGCCTGAGTGGAAAGGTGAAAGTTTGGGCAGCTGTGCAGACAAAGAAGGCGCCCTTTGGCCTGTGCCTAAATGCTTGTGACACCCCACTGGACCTGCCGTGCTCTGAGGGCACTGCCCTGGGCCCCCTGCTCCCCTGCCCTTTGTTCAGTCACAGCAGAGATGGCCACACCCACTCCTTCAGTGAGGGCAGAGTTCCAACCACCCTCAGCCCCGCCCCCTCTCCGCAGGTTACCATGGACTACAGAGGCTGCATCCTGAGGCCAGGGCGTTCCGAGAATGCCAAGGGCAGACATGATGACCTTAAATGATTTCCTCTTGTGTCAGGTTTGGTAAACTTTAGGAGCTAGGAAATGGTCCACTTTACACAAATGTTCAAATTTACTGGCATTTCATATATTCTCTGCTATAACATTGTCCTGATTCTTTCTGTATTTTCTTTACTTATGTTTTTGTTTTCCTTAATCAAAGTGTGTCTTTTCAATCTTTTCAAAGAAGATTCTTTGGACTTACTAAATCACCTCAATTTTATACGTTTTCTGTTGTATTAACTTCTGGTCATATCTTTATTTATCTTTTTTCTATGTTCTCAGGGTTTATTGTTTTCATCTTCTGATGTCAATTAAAACACTTGGTTATTCATTTTAATAAATATTTTACTTATAAAGATTTGAACTTTTGAAGATTCCAGCTTACTTGTAAGTTTCTAAGGGTCAGGTCCTCTCCATTGTTGCTTGCCTAAGGTTTAGTTCACCATATAGCAATGTACATATTGACCTATTTTCCCCTCGACTTTCTGTGATTCCCTACATCTCACCTTTCTTTGCAGACAAGCCATTTGAAATACCCTTAACTTATTTCACAGCCAATAAGTCATTGAAATAATGTGTAGTTTTTAGAGAAATCTTCTTATATAATTAGGCAGAAAATCTCACCTGCCATAGTTTTCAAAACAGCATAATTTCACTCTTCTCAATGCTTAATCTGTTGTATTACACAACCTTTGAGTATTTAGCTTTATCAATGACATGTCCTTTAAAAATGTTTTAGAGATCCTACCAGTCTTTGAAAACATCCTTGTTCCTTGTTTCAGTTCCAGTTTTATGTATATATTCTGCCTTGCACCTGATTATCCCAACAATTGATGGATGGCCTTGGGAATCTAATTCTGGTATTGATAGTCTTTACTGATTGTCTCCCCTCGTAGCTGATTTCTTCATTATTGTGTAAATTTAGATCATGAGCTCATGTTTAGCTAAACAGCTGACCTTGTAAGACGCTTAGGTGTGAACGCTCGTAAGCTTCAGCAGAAAGTCGGCAAAGATTTATTTGTGTCCCTCCAATGAGTTGCCCACGAGGACACCGTTTTCTACAAGTGTTGGTCCAATACTCCCTCTAGAGGAAGGGGACTCCGACAGGGCTGATTGGCGGCCCCCGATCTGGGGCAGGGGCAGTGGGCAGCCTGTGGCCCGGGCAGGAGCCTCTTTGCATGTGTCCCTGGGACACATCTGCCTGCGAACTTCGGTCACCTGGCAGGAAGCTACGATGCCCAGACCTATGGTTAGCTGTGCAGCGAGGTGTACTGTGAGGACAGGATCCACACACACTTCAAGTAAGAGGTCGGCCTGAGTGGAAAGGTGAGTGTTTGGGCAGCTGTGCAGACAAAGAAGGCGCCCTTTGGCCTGGGCCTAAATGCTTGTGACACCCCACTGGACTTGCTGCGCTCTGAGGGCACTGCCCTGGGCCCCCTGCTCCCCTGCCCTTTGTTCAGTCACAGCAGAGATGGCCACACCCACTCCTTCAGTGAGGGCAGATTTCCAACCACCCTCAGCCCCGCCCCCTCTCCGCAGGTTACCATGGACTACAGATGCTGCATCCTGAGGCCAGGTCGTTCCGAGAATGACAAGGGCAGACATGATGACCTTAAATGATTTCCTCTTGTGTCAGGTTTGGTAAACTTTAGGAGCTAGGAAATGGTCCACTTTACAGAAATGTTGAAATTTACTGGCATTTCATATATTCTCTGCTATAACATTGTCCTGATTCTTTCTGTATATTCTTTACTTATGTTTTTGTTTTCCTTAATCAAAGTGTGTCTTTTCAATCTTTTCAAAGAAGATTCTTTGGACTTACTAAATCACCTCAATTTTATACGTTTTCTGTTGTATTCAGTTCCGCTCATATCTTTATTTATCTTTTTTCTATGTTCTCAGGGTTTATTGTTTTCATCTTCTGATGTCAATTAAAACACTTGGTTATTCATTTAAATAAATATTTTACTTATAAAGATTTGAACTTTTGAAGATTCCAGCTTACTTGTAAGTTTCTAAGGGTCAGGTCCTCTCCATTGTTGCTGGCCTAAGGTTTAGTTCACCATATAGCAATGTATATATTGACCTATTTTCCCCTCGACTTTCTGTGATTCCCTACATCTCACCTTTCTTGGCAGACAAGCCATTTGAAATACACTTAACTTATTTCACAGCCAATAAGTCATTGAAATAATGTGTATTTTTAGAGAAATCTTCTTATATAATTAGGCAGAAAATCTCACCTGCCATAGTTTTCAAAACAGCATAATTTCACTCTTCTCAATGCTTAATCTGTTGTATTACACAACCTTTGAGTATTTAGCTTTATCAATGACATGTCCTTTAAAAATGTTTTAGAGAACCTACCAGTCTTTGAAAACATCCCTGTTCCTTGTTTCAGTTCCAGTTTTATGTATATATTCTGCCTTGCACCTGATTATTCCAACAATTGATGGATGGCCTTGGGAATCTAATACTGGTATTGATAGTCTTTACTGATTGTCTCCCCTCGTAGCTGATTTCTTCATTATTGTGTAAATTTAGATCATGAGCTCATGTTTAGATAAACAGCTGACCTTGTAAGACGCTTAGGTGTGAACGCTCGTAAACTTCAGCAGAAAGTCGGCAAAGATTTATTTGTGTCCCTCCAATGAGTTGCCCACGAGGACACCGTTTTCTACAAGTGTTGGTCCAGTACTCCCTCTACAGGCAGGGGACTCCGACAGGGCTGATTGGCGGCCCCCGATCTGCGGCAGGGGCAGTGGGCAGCCTGTGGCCCGGGCAGGAGCTTCTTTGCATGTGTCCCTGGGACACATCTGCCTGCGAACTTTGGTCACCTGGCAGGAAACTACGATGCCCAGACCTATGGTTAGCTGTGCAGCGAGGTGTACTGTGAGGACAGGTTCCACACACACTTCAAGTAAGAGGTCGGCCTGAGTGGAAAGGTGAGAGTTTGGGCAGCTGTGCAGACAAAGAAGGCGCCCTTTGGCCTGGGCCTAAATGCTTGTGACACCCCACTGGACCTGCCGTGCTCTGAGGGCCCTGCCCTGGGCCCCCTGCTCCCCTGCCCTTTGTTCAGTCACAGCAGAGATGGCCACACCCACTCCTTCAGTGAGGGCAGAGTTCCAACCACCCTCAGCCCCGCCCCCTCTCCACAGGTTACCATGGACTACAGAGGCTGCATCCTGAGGCCAGGGCGTTCCGAGAATGCCAAGGGCAGACATGATGACCTTAAATGATTTCCTCTTGTGTCAGGTTTGGTAAACTTTAGGAGCTAGGCAATGGTCCACTTTACAGAAATGTTCAAATTTACTGGCATTTCTTATATTCTCTGCTATAACATTGTCCTGATTCTTTCTGTATTTTCTTTACTTATGTTTTTGTTTTCCTTAATCAAAGTGTGTCTTTTCAATCTTTTCAAAGAAGATTCTTTGGACTTACTAAATCACCTCAATTTTATACGTTTTCTGTTGTATTAACTTCTGATCATATCTTTATTTATCTTTTTTCTATGTTCTCAGGGTTTATTGTTTTCATCTTCTGATGTCAATTAAAACACTTGGTTATTCATTTTAATAAATATTTTACTTATAAACATTTGAACTTTTGAAGATTCCAGCTTACTTGTAAGTTTCTAAGGGTCAGGTCCTCTCCATTGTTGCTGGCCTAAGGTTTAGTTCACCATATAGCAATGTACATATTGACCTATTTTCCCCTCGAATTTCTGTGATTCCCTACATCTCACCTTTCTTGGCAGACAAGCCATTTGAAATACCCTTAACTTATTTCACAGCCAATAAGTCATTGAAATAATGTGTAGTTTTTAGAGAAATCTTCTTATATAATTAGGCAGAAAATCTCACCTGCCATAGTTTTCAAAACAGCATAATTTCACTCTTCTCAATGCTTAATCTGTTGTATTACACAACCTTTGAGTATTTAGCTTTATCAATGACATGTCCTTTAAAAATGTTTTAGAGATCCTACCAGTCTTTGAAAACATCCTTGTTCCTTGTTTCAGTTCCAGTTTTATGTATATATTCTGCCTTGCACCTGATTATTCCAACAATTGATGGATGGCCTTGGGAATCTAATTCTGGTATTGATAGTCTTTACTGATTGTCTCCCCTCATAGCTGATTTCTTCATTATTGTGTAAATTTAGATCATGAGCTCATGTTTAGCTAAACAGCTGACCTTGTAAGACGCTTAGGTGTGAACGCTCGTAAGCTTCAGCAGAAAGTCGGCAAAGATTTATTTGTGTCCCTCCAATGAGTTGCCCACGAGGACACCGTTTTCTACAAGTGTTGGTCCAATACTCCCTCTAGAGGAAGGGGATTCCGACAGGGCTGAGTGGCGGCCCCCGATCTGGGGCAGGGGCAGTGGGCAGCCTGTGGCCCGGGCAGGAGCCTCTTTGCATGTGTCCCTGGGACACATCTGCCTGCGAACTTCGGTCACCTGGCAGGAAGCTACGATGCCCAGACCTATGGTTAGCTGTGCAGCGAGGTGTACTGTGAGGACAGTTTCCACACACACTTCAAGTAAGAGGTCGGCCTGAGTGGAAAGGTGAGAGTTTGGGCAGCTGTGCAGACAAAGAAGGCGCCCTTTGGCCTGGGCCTAAATGCTTGTGACACCCCACTGGACCTGCCGTGCTCTGAGGGCACAGCCCTGGGCCCCCTGCTCCCCTGCCCTTTGTTCAGTCACAGCAGAGATGGCCACACCCACTCCTTCAGTGAGGGCAGATTTCCAACCACCCTCAGCCCCGCCCCCTCTCCGCAGGTTACCATGGACTACAGATGCTACATCCTGAGGCCAGGGCATTCCGAGAATGCCAAGGGCAGACATGATGACCTTAAATGATTTCCTCTTGTGTCAGGTTTGGTAAACTTTAGGAGCTAGGAAATGGTCTACTTTACAGAAATGTTCAAATTTACTGGCATTTCATATATTCTCTGCTATAACATTGTCCTGATTCTTTCTGTATATTCTTTACTTATGTTTTTGTTTTCCTTAATCAAAGTGTGTCTTTTAAATCTTTTCAAAGAAGATTCTTTGGACTTACTAAATCACCTCAATTTTATACGTTTTCTGTTGTATTCAGTTCTGCTCATATCTTTATTTATCTTTTTTCTATGTTCTCAGGGTTTATTGTTTTGATCTTCTGATGTCAATTAAAACACTTGGTTATTCATTTTAATAAATATTTTACTTATAAAGTTTTGAACTTTTGAAGATTCCAGCTTACTTGTAAGTTTCTAAGGGTCAGGTCCTCTCCATTGTTGCTGGCCTAAGGTTTAGTTCACCATATAGCAATGTATATATTGACCTATTTTCCCCTCGACTTTCTGTGATTCCCTACATCTCACCTTTCTTGGCAGACAAGCCATTTGAAATACCCTTAACTTATTTCACAGCCAATAAGTCATTGAAATAATGTGTATTTTTAGAGAAATCTTCTTATATAATTAGGCAGAAAATCTAAACTGCCATAGTTTTCAAAACAGCATAATTTCACTCTTCTCAATGCTTAATCTGTTGTATTACACAACCTTTGAGTATTTAGCTTTATCAATGACATGTCCTTGAAAAATGTTTTAGAGAACCTACCAGTCTTTGAAAACATCCCTGTTCCTTGTTTCAGTTCCAGTTTTATGTATATATTCTGCCTTGCACCTGATTATTCCAACAATTGATTGATGGCCTTGGGAATCTAATTCTGGTATTGATAGTCTTTACTGATTGTCTCCCCTCGTAGCTGATTTCTTCATTATTGTGTAAATTTAGATCATGAGCTCATGTTTAGATAAACAGCTGACCTTGTAAGACGCTTAGGTGTGAACGCTCGTAATCTTCAGCAGAAAGTCGGCAAAGATTTATTTGTGTCCCTCCAATGAGTTGCCCATGAGGACACCGTTTTATACAAGTGTTGGTCCTATACTCCCTCAAGAGGCAGGGGACTCCGACAGGGCTGATTGGCGGCCCCCGATCTGGGGCAGGGGCAGTGGGCAGCCTGTGGCCCGGGCAGGAGCCTCTTTGCATGTGTCCCTGGGACACATCTGCCTGCGAACTTCGGTCACCTGGCAGGAAGCTACGATGCCCAGACCTATGGTTAGCTGTGCAGCGAGGTGTACTGTGAGGACAGGTTCCACACACACTTCAAGTAAGAGGTCGGCCTGAGTGGAAAGGTGAAAGTTTGGGCAGCTGTGCAGACAAAGAAGGCGCCCTTTGGCGTGGGCCTAAATGCTTGTGACACCCCACTGGACCTGCCGTACTCTGAGGGCACTGCACTGGGCCCCCTGCTCCCCTGCCCTTTGTTCAGTCACAGCAGAGATGGCCACACCCACTCCTTCAGTGAGGGCAGAGTTCCAACCACCCTCAGCCCCGCCCCCTCTCCGCAGGTTACCATGGACTACAGAGGCTGCATCCTGAGGCCAGGGCGTTCCGAGAATGCCAAGGGCAGACATGATGACCTTAAATGATTTCCTCTTGTGTCAGGTTTGGTAAACTTTAGGAGCTAGGAAATGGTCCACTTTACAGAAATGTTCAAATTTACTGGCATTTCATATATTCTCTGCTATAACATTGTCCTGATTCTTTCTGTATTTTCTTTACTTATGTTTTTGTTTTCCTTAATCAAAGTGTGTCTTTTCAATCTTTTCAAAGAAGATTCTTTGGACTTACTAAATCACCTCAATTTTATACGTTTTCTGTTGTATTAACTTCTGGTCATATCTTTATTTATCTTTTTTCTATGTTCTCAGGGTTTATTGATTTCATCTTCTGATGTCAATTAAAACACTTGGTTATTCATTTTAATAAATATTTTACTTATAAAGATTTGAACTTTTGAAGATTCCAGCTTACTTGTAAATTTCTAAGGGTCAGGTCCTCTCCATTGTTGCTGGCCTAAAGTTTAGTTCACCATATAGCAATGTACATATTGACCTATTTTCCCCTCGACTTTCTGTGATTCCCTACATCTCACCTTTCTTTGCAGACAAGCCATTTGAAATACCCTTAACTTATTTCACAGCCAATAAGTCATTGAAATAATGTGTAGTTTTTAGAGAAATCTTCTTATATAATTAGGCAGAAAATCTCACCTGCCATAGTTTTCAAAACAGCATAATTTCACTCTTCTCAATGCTTAATCTGTTGTATTACACAACCTTTGAGTATTTAGCTTTATCAATGACATGTCCTTTAAAAATGTTTTAGAGATCCTACCAGTCTTTGAAAACATCCTTGATCCTTGTTTCAGTTCCAGTTTTATGTATATATTCTGCCTTGCACCTGATTATTCCAACAATTGATGGATGGCCTTGGGAATCTAATTCTGGTATTGATAGTCTTTACTGATTGTCTCCCCTCGTAGCTGATTTCTTCATTATTGTGTAAATTTAGATCATGAGCTCATGTTTAGCTAAACAGCTGACCTTGTAAGACGCTTAGGTGTGAACGCTCGTAAGCTTCAGCAGAAAGTCGGCAAAGATTTATTTGTGTCCCTCCAATGAGTTGCCCACGAGGACACCGTTTTCTACAAGTGTTGGTCCAATACTCGCTCTAGAGGAAGGGGATTCTGACAGGGCTGATTGGCGGCCCCCGATCTGGGGCAGGGGCAGTGGGCAGCCTGTGGCCCGGGCAGGAGCCTCTTTGCATGTGTCCCTGGGACACATCTGCCTGCGAACTTCGGTCACCTGGCAGGAAGCTACGATGCCCAGACCTATGGTTAGCTGTGCAGCGAGGTGTACTGTGAGGACAGGTTCCACACACACTTCAAGTAAGAGGTCGGCCTGAGTGGAAAGGTGAGAGTTTGGGCAGCTGTGCAGAGAAAGAAGGCGCCCTTTGGCCTGGGCCTAAATGCTTGTGACACCCCACTGGACCTGCCGCGCTCTGAGGGCACTGCCCTGGGCCCCCTGCTCCCCTGCCCTTTGTTCAGTCACAGCAGAGATGGCCACACCCACTCCTCCAGTGAGGGCAGATTTCCAACCACCCTCAGCCCCGCCCCCTCTCCGCAGGTTACCATGGACTACAGATGCTACATCCTGAGGCCAGTGCATTCCGAGAATGCCAAGGGCAGACATGATGACCTTAAATGATTTCCTCTTGTGTCAGGTTTGGTAAACTTTAGGAGCTAGGAAATGGTCCACTTTACAGAAATGTTCAAATTTACTGGCATTTCATATATTCTCTGCTATAACATTGTCCTGATTCTTTCTGTATTTTCTTTACTTATGTTTTTGTTTTCCTTAATCAAAGTGTGTCTTTTCAATCTTTTCAAAGAAGATTCTTTGGACTTACTAAATCACCTCAATTTTATACGTTTTCTGTTGTATTCAGTTCTGCTCATATCTTTATTTATCTTTTTTCTATGTTCTCAGGGTTTATTGTTTTGATCTTCTGATGTCAATTAAAACACTTGGTTATTCATTTTAATAAATATTTTACTTATAAAGTTTTGAACTTTTGAAGATTCCAGCTTACTTGTAAGTTTCTAAGGGTCAGGTCCTCTCCATTGTTGCTGGCCTAAGGTTTAGTTCACCATATAGCAATGTATATATTGACCTATTTTCCCCTCGACTTTCTGTGATTCCCTACATCTCACCTTTCTTGGCAGACAAGCCATTTGAAATACCCTTAACTTATTTCACAGCCAATAAGTCATTGAAATAATGTGTATTTTTAGAGAAATCTTCTTATATAATTAGGCAGAAAATCTCACCTGCCATAGTTTTCAAAACAGCATAATTTCACTCTTCTCAATGCTTAATATGTTGTATTACACAACCTTTGAGTATTTAGCTTTATCAATGACATGTCCTTTAAAAATGTTTTAGAGAACCTACCAGTCTTTGAAAACATCCTTGTTCCTTGTTTCAGGTCCAGTTTTATGTATATATTCTGCCTTGCACCTGATTATTCCAACAATTGATGGATGGCCTTGGGAATCTAATTCTGGTATTGATAGTCTTTACTGATTGTCTCCCCTCATAGCTGATTTCTTCATTATTGTGTAAATTTAGATCATGAGCTCATGTTTAGCTAAACAGCTGACCTTGTAAGACGCTTAGGTGTGAACGCTCGTAAGCTTCAGCAGAAAGTCGGCAAAGATTTATTTGTGTCCCTCCAATGAGTTGCCCACGAGGACACCGTTTTCTACAAGTGTTGGTCCAATACTCCCTCTAGAGGAAGGGGACTCCGACAGGGCTGATTGGCGGCCCCCGATCTGGGGCAGGGGCAGTGGGCAGCCTGTGGCCCGGGCAGGAGCCTCTTTGCATGTGTCCCTGGGACACATCTGCCTGCGAACTTCGGTCACCTGGCAGGAAGCTACGATGCCCAGACCTATGGTTAGCTGTGCAGCGAGGTGTACTGTGAGGACAGGTTCCACACACACTTCAAGTAAGAGGTCGGCCTGAGTGGAAAGGTGAGAGTTTGGGCAGCTGTGCAGACAAAGAAGGCGCCCTTTGGCCTGGGCCTAAATGCTTGTGACACCCCACTGGACCTGCCGTGCTCTGAGGGCACAGCCCTGGGCCCCCTGCTCCCCTGCCCTTTGTTCAGTCACAGCAGAGATGGCCACACCCACTCCTTCAGTGAGGGCAGATTTCCAACCACCCTCAGCCCCGCCCCCTCTCCGCAGGTTACCATGGACTACAGATGCTACATCCTGAGGCCAGGGCATTCCGAGAATGCCAAGGGCAGACATGATGACCTTAAATGATTTCCTCTTGTGTCAGGTTTGGTAAACTTTAGGAGCTAGGAAATGGTCCACTTTACAGAAATGTTCAAATTTACTGGCATTTCATATATTCTCTGCTATAACATTGTCCTGATTCTTTCTGTATATTCTTTCCTTATGTTTTTGTTTTCCTTAATCAAAGTGTGTCTTTTCAATCTTTTCAAAGAAGATTCTTTGGACTTACTAAATCACCTCAATTTTATACGTTTTCTGTTTTATTCAGTTCTGCTCATATCTTTATTTATCTTTTTTCTATGTTCTCAGGGTTTATTGTTTTGATCTTCTGATGTCAATTAAAACACTTGGTTATTCATTTTAATAAATATTTTACTTATAAAGTTTTGAACTTTTGAAGATTCCAGCTTACTTGTAAATTTCTAAGGGTCAGGTCCTCTCCATTGTTGCTGGCCTAAGGTTTAGTTCACCATATAGCAATGTATATATTGACCTATTTTCCCCTCGACTTTCTGTGATTCCCTACATCTCACCTTTCTTGGCAGACAAGCCATTTGAAATACCCTTAACTTATTTCACAGCCAATAAGTCATTGAAATAATGTGTATTTTTAGAGAAATCTTCTTATATAATTAGGCAGAAAATCTAAACTGCCATAGTTTTCAAAACAGCATAATTTCACTCTTCTCAATGCTTAATCTGTTGTATTACACAACCTTTGAGTATTTAGCTTTATCAATGACATGTCCTTTAAAAATGTTTTAGAGATCCTACCAGTCTTTGAAAACATCCTTGTTCCTTGTTTCAATTCCAGGTTTATGTATATATTCTGCCTTGCACCTGATTATTCCAACAATTGATGGATGGCCTTGGGAATCTAATTCTGGTATTGATAGTTTTTACTGATTGTCTCCCCTCGTAGCTGATTTCTTCATTATTGTGTAAATTTAGATCATGAGCGCATGTTTAGCTAAACAGCTGACCTTGTAAGACGCTTAGGTGTGAACGCTCGTAAGCTTCAGCAGAAAGTCGGCAAAGATTTATTTGTGTCCCTCCAATGAGTTGCCCACGAGTACACCGTTTCCTACAAGTGTTGGTCCAATACTCCCTCAAGAGGAAGGGGACTCCGACAGGGCTGATTGGCGGCCCCCGATCTGGGGCAGGGGCAGTGGGCAGCCTGTGGCCCGGGCAGGAGCCTCTTTGCATGTGTCCCTGGGACACATCTGCCTGCGAAATTCGGTCACCTGGCAGGAACATACGATGGCCAGACCTATGGTTAGCTGTGAAGTGAGGTGTACTGTGAGGACAGGTTCCACACACACTTCAAGTAAGAGGTCGGCCTGAGTGGAAAGGTGAGAGTTTGGGCAGCTGTGCAGACAAAGAAGGCGCCCTTTGGCCAGGGCCTAAATGCTTGTGACACCCCACTGGACCTGCCGCGCTCTGAGGGCACTGCCGTGGGCCCACTGCTCCCCTGACCTTTGTTCAGTCACAGCAGTAATGGCCACACCCACTCCTTCAGTGAGGGCAGATTTCCTACCACCCTCAGCCCCGCCCCCTCTCTGCAGGTTACCATGGACTAAAGATGCTGCATCCTGAGGCCAGGTCGTTCCGAGAATGACAAGGGCAGACATGATGACCTTAAATGATTTCCTCTTGTGTCAGGTTTGGTAAACTTTAGGAGCTAGGAAATGGTCCACTTTACAGAAATGTTCAAATTTACTGGCATTTCATATATTCTCTGCTATAACATTGTCCTGATTCTTTCTGTATATTCTTTACTTATGTTTTTGTTTTCCTTAATCAAAGTGTGTCTTTTCAATCTTTTCAAAGAAGATTCTTTGGACTTACTAAATCACCTCAATTTATACGTTTTCTGTTGTATTAAGTTCTGCTCATATCTTTATTTATCTTTTTTCTATGTTCTCAGGGTTTATTGTTTTGATCTTCTGATGTCAATTAAAACACTTGGTTATTCATTTTAATAAATATTTTACTTATAAATATTTGAACTTTTGAAGATTCCAGCTTACTTGTAAGTTTCTAAGGGTCAGGTCCTCTCCATTGTTGCTGGCCTAAGGTTTAGTTCACCATATAGCAATGTATATATTGACCTATTTTCCCCTCGACTTTCTGTGATTCCCTACATCTCACCTTTCTCGGCAGACAAGCCATTTGAAATACCCTTAACTTATTTCACAGCCAATAAGTCATTGAAATAATGTGTATTTTTTAGAGAAATCTTCTTATATAATTAGGCAGAAAATCTCACCTGCCATAGTTTTCAAAACAGCATAATTTCATTCTTCTCAATGCTTAATCTGTTGTATTACACAACCTTTGAGTATTTAGCTTTATCAATGACATGTCCTTTAAAAATGTTTTAGAGAACCTACCAGTCTTTGAAAACATCCCTGTTCCTTGTTTCAGTTCCAGTTTTATGTATATATTGTGCCTTGCACCTGATTATTCCAACAATTGATGGATGGCCTTGGGAATCTAATTCTGGTATTGATAGTCTTTACTGATTGTCTCCCCTCGTAGCTGATTTCTTCATTATTGTGTAAATTTAGATCATGAGCTCATGTTTAGCTAAACAGCTGACCTTGTAAGACGCTTAGGTGTGAACGCTCGTAAGCTTCAGCAGAAAGTCGGCAAAGATTTATTTGTGTCCCTCCAATGAGTTGCCCACGAGGACACCGTTTTCTACAAGTGTTGGTCCAATACACCCTCTAGAGGCAGGGGACTCCGACAGGGCTGATTGGCGGCCCCCGATCTGCGGCAGGGGCATTGGGCAGCCTGTGGCCCGGGCTGGAGCCTCTTTGCATGTGTTCCTGGGACACATCTGCCTGCGAACTTCGGTCACCTGGCAGGAAGCTACGATGCCCAGACCTATGGTTAGCTGTGCAGTGAGGTGTACTGTGAGGACAGGTTCCACACACACTTCAAGTAAGAGGTCGGCCTGAGTGGAAAGGTGAAAGATTGGGCAGCTGTGCAGACAAAGAAGGCGCCCATTGGCCTGGGCCTAAATGCTTGTGACACCCCACTGGACCTGCCGTGCTCTGAGGGCACTGCACTGGGCCCCGTGCTCCCCTGCCCTTTGTTCAGTCACAGCAGAGATGGCCACACCCACTCCTTCAGGGAGGGCAGAGTTTCAACCACCCTCATCCCCGCCCCATCTCCACAGGTTACCATGGACTACAGAGGCTGCATCCTGAGGCCAGGGCGTTCCGAGAATGCCAAGGGCAGACATGATGACCTTAAATGATTTCCTCTTGTGTCAGGTTTGGTAAACTTTAGGAGCTAGGAAATGGTCCACTTTACAGAAATGTTCAAATTTACTGGCATTTCATATATTCTCTGCTATAACATTGTCCTGATTCTTTCTGTATATTCTTTACTTATGTTTTTGTTTTCCTTAATCAAAGTGTGTCTTTTCAATCTTTTCAAAGAAGATTCTTTGGACTTACTAAATCACCTCAATTTTATACGTTTTCTGTTGTATTAAGTTCTGCTCATGTCTTTATTTATCTTTTTTCTATGTTCTCAGGGTTTATTGTTTTGATCTTCTGATGTCAATTAAAACACTTGGTTATTCATTTTAATAAATATTTTACTTATAAAGATTTGAACTTTTGAAGATTCCAGCTTACTCTTAATTTTCTATGGGTCAGGTCCTCTCCATTGTTGCTGGCCTAAGGTTTAGTTCACCATATAGCAATGTATATATTGACCTATTTTCCCCTCGACTTTCTGTGATTCCCTACATCTCACCTTTCTTGGCAGACAAGCCATTTGAAATACCCTTAACTTATTTCACAGCCAATAAGTCATTGAAATATTGTGTATTTTTAGAGAAATCTTCTTATATAATTAGGCAGAAAATCTCACCTGCCATAGTTTTCAAAACAGCATAATTTCACTCTTCTCAATGCTTAATCTGTTGTATTACACAACCTTTGAGTATTTAGCTTTATCAATGACATGTCCTTTAAAAAGGTTTTAGAGAACCTACCAGTCTTTGAAAACATCCCTGTTCCTTGTTTCAGTTCCAGTTTTATGTATATATTCTGCCTTGCACCTGATTATTCCAACAATTGATGGATGGCCTTGGGAATCTAATTCTGGTATTGATAGTCTTTACTGATTGTCTCCCCTCGTAGCTGATTTCTTCATTATTGTGTAAATTTAGATCATGAGCTCATGTTTAGATAAACAGCTGACCTTGAAAGACGCTTAGGTGTGAACGCTCGTAATCTTCAGCAGAAAGTCGGCAAAGATTTATTTGTGTCCCTCCAATGAGTTGCCCACGAGGACACCGTTTTGTACAAGTGTTGGTCCAATACTCCCTCTAGAGGCAGGGGACTCCGACAGGGCTGATTGGCTGCCCCCGATCTGGGGCAGGGGCAGTGGGCAGCCTGTGGCCCGGGCAGGAGCCTCTTTGCATGTGTCCCTGGGACACATCTGCCTGCGAACTTCGGTCACCTGGCAGGAAGCTATGATGCCCAGACCTATGGTTAGCTGTGCAGCGAGGTGTACTGTGAGGACAGGTTCCACACACACTTCAAGTAAGAGGTCGGCCTGAGTGGAAAGATGAAAGTTTGGGCAGCTGTGCAGACAAAGAAGGCGCCCTTTGGCCTGGGCCTAAATGCTTGTGACACCCCACTGGACCTGCTGCGCTCTGAGGGCACTGCCCTGGGCCCCCTGCTCCCCTGCCCTTTGTTCAGTCACAGCAGAGATGGCCACACCCACTCCTTCAGTGAGGGCAGATTTCCAACCACCCTCAGCCCCGCCCCCTCTCCGCAGGTTACCGTGGACTACAGATGCTGCATCCTGAGGCCAGGTTGTTCCGAGAATGCCAAGGGCAGACATGATGACCTTAAATGATTTCCTCTTGTGTCAGGTTTGGTAAACTTTAGGAGCTAGGAAATGGTCCACTTTACAGAAATGTTCAAATTTACTGGCATTTCATATATTCTCTGCTATAACATTGTCCTGATTCTTTCTGTATATTCTTTACTTATCTTTTTGTTTTCCTTAATCAAAGTGTGTCTTTTCAATCTTTTCAAAGAAGATTCTTTGGACTTACTAAATCACCTCAATTTATACGTTTTCTGTTGTATTAAGTTCTGCTCATATCTTTATTTATCTTTTTTCTATGTTCTCAGGGTTTATTGTTTTGATCTTCTGATGTCAATTAAAACACTTGGTTATTCATTTTAATAAATATTTTACTTATAAAGATTTGAACTTTTGAAGATTCCAGCTTACTTGTAAGTTTCTAAGGGTCAGGTCCTCTCCATTGTTGCTGGCCTAAGGTTTAGTTCACCATATAGCAATGTATATATTGACCTATTTTCCCCTCGACTTTCTGTGATTCCCTACATCTCACCTTTCTCGGCAGACAAGCCATTTGAAATACCCTTAACTTATTTCACAGCCAATAAGTCATTGAAATAATGTGTATTTTTAGAGAAATCTTCTTATATAATTAGGCAGAAAATCTCACCTGCCATAGTTTTCAAAACAGCATAATTTCACTCTTCTCAATGCTTAATCTGTTGTATTACACAACCTTTGAGTATTTAGCTTTATCAATGACATGTCCTTTAAAAATATTTTAGAGATCCTACCAGTCTTTGAAAACATCCTTGTTCCTTGTTTCAGTTCCAGTTTTATGTATATATTCTGCCTTGCACCTGATTATTCCAACAATTGATGGATGGCCTTGGGAATCTAATTCTGGTATTGATAGTCTTTACTGATTGTCTCCCCTCGTAGATGATTTCTTCATTAGTGTGTAAATTTAGATCATGAGCTCATGTTTAGATAAACAGCTGACCTTGAAAGACGCTTAGGTGTGAACGCTCGTAATCTTCAGCAGAAAGTCGGCAAAGATTTATTTGTGTCCCTCCAATGAGTTGCCCACGAGGACACCGTTTTCTACAAGTGTTGGTCCAATACTCCCTCTAGAGGCAGGGGACTCCGACAGGGCTGATTGGCTGCCCCCGATCTGGGGCAGGGGCAGTGGGCAGCCTGTGGCCCGGGCAGGAGCCTCTTTGCATGTGTCCCTGGGACACATCTGCCTGCGAACTTCGGTCACCTGGCAGGAAGCTATGATGCCCAGACCTATGGTTAGCTGTGCAGCGAGGTGTACTGTGAGGACAGGTTCCACACACACTTCAAGTAAGAGGTCGGCCTGAGTGGAAAGGTGAAAGTTTGGGCAGCTGTGCAGACAAAGAAGGCGCCCTTTGGCCTGGGCCTAAATGCTTGTGACACCCCACTGGACCTGCCGCGCTCTGAGGGCACTGCCCTGGGCCCCCTGCTCCCCTGCCCTTTGTTCAGTCACAGCAGAGATGGCCACACCCACTCCTTCAGTGAGGGCAGATTTCCAACCACCCTCAGCCCAGCCCCCTCTCCGCAGGTTACCGTGGACTACAGATGCTGCATCCTGAGGCCAGGTTGTTCCGAGAATGCCAAGGGCAGACATGATGACCTTAAATGATTTCCTCTTGTGTCAGGTTTGGTAAACTTTAGGAGCTAGGAAATGGTCCACTTTACAGAAATGTTCAAATTTACTGGCATTTCATATATTCTCTGCTATAACATTGTCCTGATTCTTTCTGTATATTCTTTACTTATGTTTTTGTTTTCCTTAATCAAAGTGTGTCTTTTCAATCTTTTCAAAGAAGATTCTTTGGACTTACTAAATCACCTCAATTTATACGTTTTCTGTTGTATTAAGTTCTGCTCATATCTTTATTTATCTTTTTTCTATGTTCTCAGGGTTTATTGTTTTGATCTTCTGATGTCAATTAAAACACTTGGTTATTCATTTTAATAAATATTTTACTTATAAAGATTTGAACTTTTGAAGATTCCAGCTTACTTGTAAGTTTCTAAGGGTCAGGTCCTCTCCATTGTTGCTGGCCTAAGGTTTAGTTCACCATATAGCAATGTATATATTGACCTATTTTCCCCTCGACTTTCTGTGATTCCCTACATCTCACCTTTCTCGGCAGACAAGCCATTTGAAATACCCTTAACTTATTTCACAGCCAATAAGTCATTGAAATAATGTGTATTTTTAGAGAAATCTTCTTATATAATTAGGCAGAAAATCTCACCTGCCATAGTTTTCAAAACAGCATAATTTCACTCTTCTCAATGCTTAATCTGTTGTATTACACAACCTTTGAGTATTTAGCTTTATCAATGACATGTCCTTTAAAAATATTTTAGAGATCCTACCAGTCTTTGAAAACATCCTTGTTCCTTGTTTCAGTTCCAGTTTTATGTATATATTCTGCCTTGCACCTGATTATTCCAACAATTGATGGATGGCCTTGGGAATCTAATTCTGGTATTGATAGTCTTTACTGATTGTCTCCCCTCGTAGATGATTTCTTCATTAGTGTGTAAATTTAGATCATGAGCTCATGTTTAGCTAAACAGCTGACCTTGTAAGACGCTTAGGTGTGAACGCTCGTAAGCTTCAGCAGAAAGTCGGCAAAGATTTATTTGAATCCCTCCAATGAGTTGCCCACGAGGACACCGTTTTGTACAAGTGTTGGTCCAATACTCCCTCTAGAGGCAGGGGACTCCGACAGGGCTGATTGGCGGCCCCCGATCTGGGGCAGGGGCAGTGGGCAGCCTGTGGCCCGGGCAGGAGCCTCTTTGCATGTGTCCCTGGGACACATCTGCCTGCGAACTTCGGTCACCTGGCAGGAAGCTACGATGCCCAGACCTATGGTTAGCTGTGCAGCGAGGTGTACTGTGAGGACAGGTTCCACACACACTTCAAGTAAGAGGTCGGCCTGAGTGGAAAGGTGAGAGTTTGGGCAGCTGTGCAGACAAAGAAGGCGCCCTTTGGCCTGGGCCTAAATGCTTGTGACACCCCACTGGACCTGCCGTGCTCTGAGGGCACTGCCCTGGGCCCCCTGCTCCCCTGCCCTTTGTTCAGTCACAGCAGAGATGGCCACACCCACTCCTTCAGTGAGGGCAGATTTCCAACCACCCTCAGCCCCGCCCCCTCTCCGCAGGTTACCATGGACTACAGATGCTGCATCCTGAGGCCAGGGCGTTCCGAGAATGCCAAGGGCAGACATGATGACCTTAAATGATTTCCTCTTGTGTCAGGTTTGGTAAACTTTAGGAGCTAGGAAATGGTCCACTTTACAGAAATGTTCAAATTTACTGGCATTTCATATATTCTCTGCTATAACATTGTCCTGATTCTTTCTGTATATTCTTTACTTATGTTTTTGTTTTCCTTAATCAAAGTGTGTCTTTTCAATCTTTTCAAAGAAGATTCTTTGGACTTACTAAATCACCTCAATTTTATACGTTTTCTGTTGTATTAACTTCTGGTCATATCTTTATTTATCTTTTTTCTATGTTCTCAGGGTTTATTGTTTTCATCTTCTGATGTCAATTAAAACACTTGGTTATTCATTTTAATAAATATTTTACTTATAAAGATTTGAACTTTTGAAGATTCCAGCTTACTTGTAAGTTTCTAAGGGTCAGGTCCTCTCCATTGTTGCTGGCCTAAGGTTTAGTTCACCATATAGCAATGTACATATTGACCTATTTTCCCCTCGACTTTCTGTGATTCCCTACATCTCACCTTTCTTTGCAGACAAGCCATTTGAAATACCCTTAACTTATTTCACAGCCAATAAGTCATTGAAATAATGTGTAGTTTTTAGAGAAATCTTCTTATATAATTAGGCAGAAAATCTCACCTGCCATAGTTTTCAAAACAGCATAATTTCACTCTTCTCAATGCTTAATCTGTTGTATTACACAACCTTTGAGTATTTAGCTTTATCAATGACATGTCCTTTAAAAAGGTTTTAGAGATCCTACCAGTCTTTGAAAACATCCTTGTTCCTTGTTTCAGTTCCAGTTTTATGTATATATTCTGCCTTGCACCTGATTATTCCAACAATTGATGGATGGCCTTGGGAATCTAATTCTGGTATTGATAGTCTTTACTGATTGTCTCCCCTCATAGCTGATTTCTTCATTATTGTGTAAATTTAGATCATGAGCTCATGTTTAGCTAAACAGCTGACCTTGTAAAACGCTTAGGTGTGAACGCTCGTAAGCTTCAGCAGAAATTCGGCAAAGATTTATTTGTGTCCCTCCAATGAGTTGCCCACGAGGACACCGTTTTCTACAAGTGTTGGTCCAATACTCCCTCTAGAGGAAGGGGACTCCGACAGGGCTGATTGGCGGCCCCCGATTGGGGCAGGGGCAGTGGGCAGCCTGTGGCCCGGGCAGGAGCCTCTTTGCATGTGTCCCTGGGACACATCTGCCTGCGAACTTCGGTCACCTGGCAGGAAGCTACGATGCCCAGACCTATGGTTAGCTGTGCAGCGAGGTGTACTGTGAGGGCAGGTTCCACACACACTTCAAGTAAGAGGTCGGCCTGAGTGGAAAGGTGAGAGTTTGGACAGCTTTGCAGACAAAGAAGGCGCCCTTTGGCCTGGGCCTAAATGCTTGTGACACCCCACTGGACCTGCCGTGCTCTGAGGGCCCTGCCCTGGGCCCCCTGCTCCCCTGCCCTTTGTTCAGTCACAGCAGAGATGGCCACACCCACTCCTTCAGTGAGGGCAGATTTCCAACCACCCTCAGCCCCGCCCCCTCTCCGCAGGTTACCATGGACTACAGATGCTGCATCCTGAGGCCAGGGCGTTCCGAGAATGCCAAGGGCAGACATGATGACCTTAAATGATTTCCTCTTGTGTCAGGTTTGGTAAACTTTAGGAGCTAGGAAATGGTCCACTTTACAGAAATGTTCAAATTTACTGGCATTTCATATATTCTCTGCTATAACATTGTCCTGATTCTTTCTGTATATTCTTTACTTATGTTTTTGTTTTCCTTAATCAAAGTGTGTCTTTTCAATCTTTTCAAAGAAGATTCTTTGGACTTACTAAATCACCTCAATTTTATACGTTTTCTGTTGTATTAAGTTCTGCTCATATCTTTATTTATCTTTTTTCTATGTTCTCAGGGTTTATTGTTTTGATCTTCTGATGTCAATTAAAACACTTGGTTATTCATTTTAATAAATATTTTACTTATAAAGATTTGAACTTTTGAAGATTCCAGCTTACTTGTAAGTTTCTAAGGGTCAGGTGCTCTCCATTGTTTCTGGCCTAAGGTTTAGTTCACCATATAGCAATGTATATATTGACCTATTTTCCCCTCGACTTTCTGTGATTCCCTACATCTCACCTTTCTTGGCAGACAAGCCATTTGAAATACCCTTAACTTATTTCACAGCCAATAAGTCATTGAAATAATGTGTATTTTTAGAGAAATCTTCTTATATAATTAGGCAGAAAATCTCACCTGCCATAGTTTTCAAAACAGCATAATTTCACTCTTCTCAATGCTTAATCTGTTGTATTACACAACTTTTGAGTATTTAGCTTTATCAATGACATGTACTTTAAAAATGTTTTAGAGAACCTACCAGTCTTTGAAAACATCCTTGTTCCTTGTTTCAGTTCCAGTTTTATGTATATATTCTACCTTGCACCTGATTATTCCAACAATTGATGGATGGCTTTGGGAATCTAATTCTGGTATGGATAGTCTTTACTAATTGTCTCCCCTCGTAGCTGATTTCTTCATTATTGTGTAAATTTAGATCATGAGCTCATGTTTAGCTAAACAGCTGACCTTGTAAGACGCTTCGGTGTGAACGCTCGTAAGCTGCAGCAGAAAGTCGGCAAAGATTTATTTGTGTCCCACCAATGAGTTGCCCACGAGAACACCGTTTTCTACAAGTGTTGGTCCAATACTCCCTCTAGAGGAAGGGGATTCCGAGAGGGCTGATTGGCGGCCCCCGATCTGGGGCAGGGGCAGTGGGCAGCCTGTGGCCCGGGCTGGAGCCTCTTTGCATGTGTCCCTGGGACACATCTGCCTGCGAACTTCGGTCACCTGGCAGGAAGCTACGATGCCCAGACCTATGGTTAGCTGTGCATCGAGGTGTACTGTGAGGACAGGTTCCACACACACTTCAAGTAAGAGGTCGGCCTGAGTGGAAAGGTGAGAGTTTGGGCAGCTGTGCAGACAAAGAAGGCGCCCTTTGGCCTGGGCCTAAATGCTTGTGACACCCCACTGGACCTGCCGTGCTCTGTGGGCCCTGCCCTGGGCCCCCTGCTACCCTGCCTTTTGTTCAGTCACAGCAGAGATGGCCACACCCACTCCCTCAGTGAGGACAGTGTTCCAACCTCCCTCAGCCCCGCCCCCTCTCCGCAGCTGACCATGGACTACAGAGGCTGCATTCTGAGGCCAGGGCGTTCCGAGAATGCCAAGGGCAGACATGATGACCTTAAATGATTTCCTCTTGTGTCAGGTTTGGTAAACTTTAGGAGCTAGGCAATGGTCCACTTTACAGAAATGTTCAAATTTACTGGCATTTCATGTATTCTCTGCTATAACATTGTCCTGATTCTTTCTGTATTTTCTTTACTTATGTTTTTGTTTTCCTTAATCAAAGTGTGTCTTTTCAATCTTTTCAAAGAAGATTCTTTGGACTTACTAAATCACCTCAATTTTATACGTTTTCTGTTGTATTAAGTTCTGCTCATATCTTTATTTATCTTTTTTCTATGTTCTCAGGGTTTATTGTTTTCATCTTCTGATGTCAATTAAAACACTTGTTTATTCATTTTAATAAATATTTTACTTATAAAGATTTGAATTTTGAAGATTCCAGCTTACTTGTATGTTTCTAAGGGTCAGGTCCTCTCCATTGTTGCTGGCCTAAGGTTTAGTTCACCATATAGCAATGTACATATTGACCTATTTTCCCCTCGACTTTCTGTGATTCCCTACATCTCACCTTTCTTTGCAGACAAGCCATTTGAAATGCCCTTAACTTATTTCACAGCCAATAAGTCATTGATATAATGTTTATTTTTAGAGAAGTCTTCTTATATAATTAGGCAGAAAATCTCACCTGCCATAGTTTTCAAAACAGCATAATTTCGCTCTTCTCAATGCTTAATCTGTTGTATTACACAACCATTGAGTATTTAGCTTTATCAATGACATGTCCTTTAAAAATGTTTTAGAGATCCTACCAGTCTTTGAAAACATCCTTGTTCCTTGTTTCAGTTCCAGTTTTATGTATATATTCTGCCTTGCACCTGATTATTCCAACAATTGATGGATGGCCTTGGGAATCTAATTCTGGTATTGATAGTCTTTACTGATTGTCTCCTCTCCTAGCTGATTTATTCATTATTGTGTAAATTTAGATCATGAGCTCATGTTTAGCTAAACAGCTGACCTTGTAAGACGCTTAGGTGTGAACACTCGTAAGCTGCAGCAGAAAGTCGGCAAAGATTTATTTGTGTCCCTCCAATGAGTTGTCCACGAGGACACTGTTTTCTACAAGTGTTGGTCCAATACTCCCTCAAGAGGCAGGGGACTCCGACAGTGCTGATTGGCGGCCCCCGATCTGGGGCAGGGGCAGTGGGCAGCCTGTGGCCCGGGCAGGATCCTGTTTGCATGTGTCCCTGGGACACATCTGCCTGCGAACTTCGGTCACCTGGCAGGAAGCTACGATGCCCAGACCTATGGTTAGCTGTGCAGCGAGGTGTACTGTGAGGACAGGTTCCACACACACTTCAAGTAAGAGGTCGGCCTGAGTGGAAAGGTGAGAGTTTGGGCAGCTGTGCAGACAAAGAAGGCGCCCTTTGGCCTGGGCCTAAAAGCTTGTGACACTCCACTGGGCCTCCCGGGCTCTGAGGGCCCTGCCCTGGGCCCCCTGCTCCCCTGCCCTTTGTTCAGTCACAGCAGAGATGGCCACACCCACTCCCTCAGTGAGGGCAGTGTTCCAACCTCCCTCAGCCCCGCCCCCTCTCCGCAGGTTACCATGGACTACAGAGGCTGCATTCTGAGGCAAGGGCGTTCCGAGAATGCCAAGGACAGACATGATGACCTTAACTGATTTCCTCTTGTGTCAGGTTTGGTAAACTTTTGGAGCTAGGAAATGGTCCACTTTACAGTAATGTTCAAATTTACTGGCACTTCATATATTCTCTGCTATAACATTGTCCTGATTCTTTTTGTATATTCTTTACTTATGTTTTTGTTTTCCTTAATCAAAGTGTGTCTTTTCAATCTTTTCAAAGAAGATTCTTTGGACTTACTAAATCACCTCAATTTTATACGTTTTCTGTTGTATTAAGTTCTGCTCATATCTTTATTTATCTTTTTTCTATGTTCTCAGGGTTTATAGTTTTGATCTTCTGATGTCAATTAAAACACTTGGTTATTCATTTTTATAAATATTTTACTTATAAAGATTTGAACTTTTGAAGATTCCAGCTTACTTGTAAGTTTCTAAGGGTCAGGTCCTCTCCATTGTTGCTGGCCTAAGCTTTAGTTCACCATATAGCAATGTATATATTGACCTATTTTCCCCTCGACTTTCTGTGATTCCCTACATCTCACCTTTCTTTGCAGACAAGCCACTTGAAATACCCTAACTTATTTCACAGCCAATAATTCATTGAAATAATGTGTATTTTTAGAGAAATCTTCTTATATAATTAGGCAGAAAATCTCACCTGCCATAGTTTTCAAAACAGCATAATTTCACTCTTCTCAATGCTTAATCTGTTGTATTACACAACCTTTGAGTATTTAGCTTTATCAATGACATATCCTTTAAAAATGTTTTAGAGATCCTACCAGTCTTTGAAAACATCCTTTTCCTTGTTTCAGTTCCAGTTTTATGTATATATTCTGCCTTGCACCTGATTATTCCAACAATTGATGGATGGCCTTGGGAATCTAATACTGGTATTGATAGCCTTTACTGATTGTCTCCCCTCGTAGCTGATTTCTTCATTATTTTGTAAATTTAGATCATGAGCTCATGTTTAGCTGAACAGCTGACCTTGTAAGACGCTTAGGTGTGAACGCTCGTAAGCTTCAGGAGAAAGTCGGCAAAATTTATTTGTGTCCCTACAATGAGTTGCCCATGAGGACACCGTTTTCTACAAGTGTTGGTCCAATACTCCCTCTAGAGGAAGGGGACTCCGACAGGGCTGATTGGCGGCCCCCGATCTGGGGCAGGGGCAGTGGGCAGCCTGTGGCCCGGGCTGGAGCCTCTTTGCATGTGTCCCTGGGACACATCTGCCTGCGAACTTCGGTCACCTGGCAGGAAGCTACGATGCCCAGACCTATGGTTAGCTGTGCAGCGAGGTGTACTGTGAGGACAGGTTCCACACACACTTCAAGTAAGAGGTCGGCCTGAGTGGAAAGGTGAGAGTTTGGGCAGCTGTGCAGACAAAGAAGGCGCCCTTTGGCCTGGGCCTAAATGCTTGTGACACCCCACTGGACCTGCCGTGCTCTGAGGGCACTGCCCTGGGCCCACTGCTCCCCTGCCCTTTGTTCAGTCACAGCAGAGATGGCCACACCCACTCCTTCAGTGAGGGCAGAGTTCCAACCACCCTCAGCCCCGCCCCCTATCCGCAGGTTACCATGGACTACAGAGGCTGCATCCTGAGGCCAGGGCGTTCCGAGAATGCCAAGGGCAGACATGATGACCTTAAATGATTTCCTATTGTGTCAGGTTTGGTAAACTTTAGGAGCTAGGAAATGGTCCACTTTACAGAAATGTTCAAATTTACTGGCATTTCTTATATTCTCTGCTATAACATTGTCCTGATTCTTTCTGTATATTCTTTACTTATGTTTTTGTTTTCCTTAATCAAAGTGTGTCTTTTCAATCTTTTCAAAGAAGATTTTTTGGACTTACTAAATCACCTCAATTTTATACGTTTTCTGTTGTATTAAGTTCTGCTCATATCTTTATTTATCTTTTTTCTATGTTCTCAGGGTTTATTGTTTTGATCTTCTGATGTCAATTAAAACACTTGGTTATTCATTTTAATAAATATTTTACTTATAAAGATTTGAACTTTTGAAGATTCCAGCTTACTTGTAAGTTTCTAAGGGTCAGGTCCTCTCCATTGTTGCTGGCCTAAGGTTTAGTTCACCATATAGCAATGTACATATTGACCTATTTTCCCCTCGACTTTCTGTGATTCCCTACATCTCACCTTTCTTTGCAGACAAGCCATTTGAAATACCCTTCACTTATTTCACAGCCAATAAGTCATTGAAATAATGTGTAGTTTTTAGAGAAATCTTCTTATATAATTAGGCAGAAAATCTCACCTGCCATAGTTTTCAAAACAGCATAATTTCACTCTTCTCAATGCTTAATCTGTTGTATTACACAACCTTTGAGTATTTAGCTTTATCAATGACATGTCCTTTAAAAATGTTTTAGAGATCCTACCAGTCTTTGAAAACATCCTTGTTCCTTGTTTCAGTTCCAGTTTTATGTATATATTCTGCCTTGCACCTGATTATTCCAACAATTGATGGATGGCCTTGGGAATCTAATTCTGGTATTGATAGTCTTTACTGATTGTCTCCCCTCGTAGCTGATTTCTTCATTATTGTGTAAATTTAGATCATGAGCTCATGTTTAGCTAAACAGCTGACCTTGTAAGACGCTTAGGTGTTAACGCTCGTAAGCTTCAGGAGAAAGTCGGCAAAATTTATTTGTGTCCCTACAATGAGTTGCCCACGAGGAAACCGTTTTCTACAAGTGTTGGTCCAATACTCCCTCTAGAGGAAGGGGACTCAAACAGGGCTGATTGGCGGCCCCCGATCTGGGGCAGGGGCAGTGGGCAGCCTGTGGCCCGGGCTGGAGCCTCTTTGCATGTGTCCCTGGGACACATCTGCCTGCGAACTTAGGTCACCTGGCAGGAAGCTACGATGCCCAGACCTATGGTTAGCTGTGCAGCGAGGTGTACTGTGAGGACAGGTTCCACACACACTTCAAGTAAGAGGTCGGCCTGAGTGGAAAGGTGAGAGTTTGGGCAGCTGTGCAGACAAAGAAGGCGCCCTTTGGCCTGGGCCTAAATGCTTGTGAGAGCCCACTGGACCTGCCGTGCTCTGAGGGCCCTGCCCTGGGCCCCCTGCTCCCCTGCCCTTTGTTCAGTCACAGCAGAGATGGCCACACCCACTCCTTCATTGAGGGCAGAGTTCCAACAAACCTCAGCTCCGCCCCCTCTCCGCAGGTTACCATGGACTACAGAGGCTGCATCCTGAGGCCAGGGCGTTCCGAGAATGCCAAGGGCAGACATGATGACCTTAAATGATTTCCTCTTGTGTCAGGTTTGGTAAACTTTAGGAGCTAGGAAATGGTCCACTTTACAGAAATGTTCAAATTTACTGGCATTTCATATATTCTCTGCTATAACATTGTCCTGATTCTTTCTGTATATTCTTTACTTATGTTTTTGTTTTCCTTAATCAAAGTGTGTCTTTTCAATCTTTTCAAAGAAGATTCTTTGGACTTACTAAATCACCTGAATTTTATACGTTTTCTGTTGTATTAAGTTCTGCTCATATCTTTATTTATCTTTTTTCTATGTTCTCAGGGTTTATTGTTTTGATCTTCTGATGTCAATTAAAACACTTGGTTATTCAATTTAATAAATATTTTACTTATAAAGATTTGAACTTTTGAAGATTCCAGCTTACTTGTAAGTTTCTAAGGGTCAGGTCCTCTCCATTGTTGCTGGCCTAAGGTTTAGTTCACCATATAGCAATGTATATATTGACCTATTTTCCCCTCGACTTTCTGTGATTCCCTACATCTCACCTTTCTTTGCAGACAAGCCATTTGAAATACCCTTAACTTATTTCACAGCCAATAAGTCATTGAAATAATGTGTATTTTTTAGAGAAATCTTCTTATATAATTAGGCAGAAAATCTCACCTGCCATAGTTTTCAAAACAGCATAATTTCACTCTTCTCAATGCTTAATCTGTTGTATTACACAACCTTTGAGTATTTAGCTTTATCAATGACATGTACTTTAAAAATGTTTTAGAGATCCTACCAGTCTTTGAAAACATCCTTGTTCCTTGTTTCAGTTCCAGTTTTATGTATATATTCTGCCTTGCACCTGATTATTCCAACAATTGATGGATGGCCTTGGGAATCTAATTCTGGTATTGATAGTCTTTAATGATTGTCTCCCCTCGTAGCTGATTTTTTCATTATTGTGTAAATTTAGATCATGATCTCATGTTTAGCTAAACAGCTGACCTTGTAAGACGCTTAGGTGTGAACGCTAGTAAGCTTCAGGAGAAAGTCGGCAAAATTTATTTGTGTCCCTCCAATGAGTTGCCCACGAGGACACCGTTTTCTACAAGTGTTGGTCCAATACTCCCTCTAGAGGAAGGGGACTCCGACAGGGCTGATTGGCGGCCCCCGATCTGGGGCAGGGGCAGTGGGCAGCCTGTGGCCCGAGCTGGAGCCTCTTTGCATGTGTCCCTGGGACACATCTGCCTGTGAACTTAGGTCACCTGGCAGGAAGCTACGATGCCCAGACCTATGGTTAGCTGTGCAGCGAGGTGTACTGTGATGACAGGTTCCACACACACTTCAAGTAAGAGGTCGGCCTGAGTGGAAAGGTGACAGTTTGGGCAGCTGTGCAGACAAAGAAGGCGCCCTTTGGCCTGGGCCTAAATGCTTGTGACAGCACACTGGACCTGCCGTGCTCTGAGGGCCCTGCCCTGGGCCCCCTGCTCCCCTGCCCTTTGTTCAGTCACAGCAGAGATGGCCACACCCACTCCTTCAGTGAGACCAGAGTTCCAACCAACCTCAGCCCCGTCCCCTCTCCGCAGGTTACCATGGACTACAGAGGCTGCATCCTGAGGCCAGGGCGTTCCGAGAATGCCAAGGGCAGACATGATGACCTTAAATGATTTCCTCTTGTGTCAGGTTTGGTAAACTTTAGGAGCTAGGAAATGGTCCACTTTACAGAAATGTTCAAATTTACTGGCATTTCATATATTCTCTGCTCTAACATTGTCCTGATTCTTTCTGTATATTCTTTACTTATGTTTTTGATTTCCTTAATCAAAGTGTGTCTTTTCAATCTTTTCAAAGAAGATTCTTTGGACTTACTAAATCACCTGAATTTTATACGTTTTCTGTTATATTAAGTTCTGCTCATATCTTTATTTATCTTTTTTCTGTGTTCTCAGGGTTTATTGTTTTGATCTTCTGATGTCAATTAAAACACTTGGTTATTCATTTTAATAAATATTTTACTTATAAAGATTTGAACTTTTGAAGATTCCAGCTTACTTGTAAGTTTCTAAGGGTCAGGTCCTCTCCATTGTTGCTGGCCTAAGGTTTAGTTCACCATATAGCAATGTATATATTGACCTATTTTCCCCTCGACTTTCTGTGATTCCCTACATCTCACCTTTCTTTGCAGACAAGCCATTTGAAATACCCTTAACTTATTTCACAGCCAATAAGTCATTGAAATAATGTGTATTTTTTAGAGAAATCTTCTTATATAATTAGGCAGAAAATCTCACCTGCCATAGTTTTCAAAACAGCATAATTTCACTCTTCTCAATGCTTAATCTGTTGTATTACACAACCTTTGAGTATTTAGCTTTATCAATGACATGTCCTTTAAAAATGTTTTAGAGATCCTACCAGTCTTTGAAAACATCCTTGTTCCTTGTTTCAGTTCCAGTTTTATGTATATATTCTGCCTTGCACCTGATTATTCCAACAATTGATGAATGGCCTTGGGAATCTAATTCTGGTATTGATAGTCTTTACTGATTGTCTCCCCTCGTAGCTGATTTCTTCATTATTGTGTAAATTTAGATCATGAGCTCATGTTTAGCTAAACAGCTGACCTTGTAAGACGCTTAGGTGTGAACGCTCGTAAGCTTCAGGAGAAAGTCGGCAAAATTTATTTGTGTCCCTCCAATGAGTTGCCCACGAGGACACCGTTTTCTACAAGTGTTGGTCCAATACTCCCTCTAGAGGAAGGGGACTCCGACAGGGCTGATTGGCGGCCCCCGATCTGGGGCAGGGGCAGTGGGCAGCCTGTGGCCCGAGCTGGAGCCTCTTTGCATGTGTCCATGGGACACATCTGCCTGCGAACTTAGGTCACCTGGCAGGAAGCTACGATGCCCAGACCTATGGTTAGCTGTGCAGCGAGGTGTACTGTGAGGACAGGTTCCACACACACTTCAAGTAAGATGGCGGCCTGAGTGGAAAGCTGAGAGTTTGGGCAGCTGTGCAGACAAAGAAGGCGCCCTTTGGCCTGGGCCTAAATGCTTGTGACACACCACTGGACCTGCCGGGCTCTGAGGGCCCTGCCCTGGGCCCCCTGCTCCCCTGCCCTTTGTTCAGTCACAGCAGAGATGGCCACACCCACTCCTTCAGTGAGGGCAGAGTTCCAACCAACCTCAGCCCCGCCCCCTCTCCACAGGTTACCATGGACTACAGAGGCTGCATCCTGAGGCCAGAGCGTTCCAAGAATGCCAAGGGCAGACATGATGACCTTAAATGATTTCCTCTTGTGTCAGGTTTGGTAAACTTTAGGAGCTAGGAAATGGTCCACTTTACAGAAATGTTCAAATTTACTGGCATTTCATATATTCTCTGCTATAACATTGTCCTGATTCTTTCTGAATATTCTATACTTATGTTTTTGTTTTCCTTAATCAAAGTGTGTCTTTTCAATCTTTGCAAAGAAGATTCTTTGGACTTACTAAATCACCTGAATTTTATACGTTTTCTGTTGTATTAAGTTCTGCTCATATCTTTATTTATCTTTTTTCTATGTTCTCAGGGTTTATTGTTTTGATCTTCTGATGTCAATTAAAACACTTGGTTATTCATTTTGATAAATATTTTACTTATAAAGATTAGAACTGTTGAAGATTCCAGCTTACTTGTAAGTTTCTAAGGGTCAGGTCCTCTCCATTGTTGCTGGCCTAAGGTTTAGTTCACCATATAGCAATGTATATATTGACCTATTTTCCCCTCGACTTTCTGTGATTCCCTACATCTCACCTTTCTTTGCAGACAAACCATTTGAAATACCCTTAACTTATTTCACAGCCAATAAGTCTTTGAAATAATGTGTATTTTTAGAGAAATCTTCTTATATAATTAGGCAGAAAATCTCACCTGCCATAGTTTTCAAAACAGCATAATTTCACTCTTCTCAATGCTTAATCTGTTGTATTACACAACCTTTGAGTATTTAGCTTTATCAATGACATGTACTTTAAAAATGTTTTAGAGATCCTACCAGTTTTTGAAAACATCCTTGTTCCTTGTTTCAGTTCCAGTTTTATGTATATATTCTGCCTTGCACCTGATTATTCCAACAATTGATGGATGGCCTTGGGAATCTAATTCTGGTATTGATAGTCTTTACTGATTGTCTCCCCTCGTAGCTGATTTCTTCATTATTGTGTAAATTTACATCATGAGCTCATGTTTAGCTAAACAGCTAACCTTGTAAGACACTTAGGTGTGAACGCTCGTAAGATTCAGCAGAAAGGCGGCAAAGATTTATTTGTGTCCCTCCAATGAGTTGCCCACGAGGACACCGTTTTCTACAAGTGTTGGTCCAATACTCCCTCTAGAGGAAGGGGACTCCGACAGGGCTGATTGGCGGCCCCCAATCTGGGGCAGGGGCAGTGGGCAGCCTGTGGCCCGGGCTGGAGCCTCTTTGCATGTGTCCCTGGGACACATGTGCCTGCGAACTTCGGTCACCTGGCAGGAAGCTACGATGCCCAGACCTATGGTTAGCTGTGCAGCGAGGTGTACTGTGAGGACAGGTTCCACACACACTTCAAGTAAGAGGTCGGCCTGAGTGGAAAGGTGAGAGTTTGGGCAGCTGTGCAGACAAAGAAGGCGCCCTTTGGCCTGGGCCTAAATGCTTGTGACACCCCACTGGACCTGCCGGGCTCTGACGGCCCTGCCCTGGGTCCCCTGCTCCCCTGCCATTTGTTCAGTCACAGCAGAGATGGCCACATCCACTCCTTCAGTGAGGGAAGAGTTCCAACCACCCTCAGCCCCGCCCCCTCTCCGCAGGTTACCAAGGACTTCAGAGGCTGCATCCTGAGGCCAGGGCGTTCCGAGAATGCCAAGGGCAGACATGATGTCTTTAAATGATTTCCCCTTGTGTCAGGTTTGGTAAACTTTAGGAGCAAGGAAATGGTCCACATACAGAAATGTTCAAATTTACTGGCATTTCATATATTCTCTGCTATAACATTGTCCTGATTCTTTCTGTATATTCTTTACTTATGTTTTTGTTTTCCTTAATCAAAGTGTGTCTTTTCAATCTTTTCAAAGAAGATTCTTTGGACTTACTAAATCACCTGAATTTTATACGTTTTCTGTTGTATTAAGTTCTGCTCATATCTTTATTTATCTTTTTTCTATGTTCTCAGGGTTTATTGTTTTGATCTTCTGATGTCAATTAAAACACTTGGTTATTCAATTTAATAAATATTTTACTTATAAAGATTTGAACTTTTGAAGATTCCAGCTTACTTGTAAGTTTCTAAGGGTCAGGTCCTCTCCATTGTTGCTGGCCTAAGGTTTAGTTCACCATATAGCAATGTATATATTGACCTATTTTCCCCTCGACTTTCTGTGATTCCCTACATCTCACCTTTCTTTGCAGACAAGCCATTTGAAATACCCTTAACTTATTTCACAGCCAATAAGTCATTGAAATAATGTGTATTTTTTAGAGAAATCTTCTTATATAATTAGGCAGAAAATCTCACCTGCCATAGTTTTCAAAACAGCATAATTTCACTCTTCTCAATGCTTAATCTGTTGTATTACACAACCTTTGAGTATTTAGCTTTATCAATGACATGTACTTTAAAAATGTTTTAGAGATCCTACCAGTCTTTGAAAACATCCTTGTTCCTTGTTTCAGTTCCAGTTTTATGTATATATTCTGCCTTGCACCTGATTATTCCAACAATTGATGGATGGCCTTGGGAATCTAATTCTGGTATTGATAGTCTTTAATGATTGTCTCCCCTCGTAGCTGATTTCTTCATTATTGTGTAAATTTAGATCATGATCTCATGTTTAGCTAAACAGCTGACCTTGTAAGACGCTTAGGTGTGAACGCTAGTAAGCTTCAGGAGAAAGTCGGCAAAATTTATTTGTGTCCCTCCAATGAGTTGCCCACGAGGACACCGTTTTCTACAAGTGTTGGTCCAATACTCCCTCTAGAGGAAGGGGACTCCGACAGGGCTGATTGGCGGCCCCCGATCTGGGGCAGGGGCAGTGGGCAGCCTGTGGCCCGAGCTGGAGCCTCTTTGCATGTGTCCCTGGGACACATCTGCCTGTGAACTTAGGTCACCTGGCAGGAAGCTACGATGCCCAGACCTATGGTTAGCTGTGCAGCGAGGTGTACTGTGATGACAGGTTCCACACACACTTCAAGTAAGAGGTCGGCCTGAGTGGAAAGGTGACAGTTTGGGCAGCTGTGCAGACAAAGAAGGCGCCCTTTGGCCTGGGCCTAAATGCTTGTGACAGCACACTGGACCTGCCGTGCTCTGAGGGCCCTGCCCTGGGCCCCCTGCTCCCCTGCCCTTTGTTCAGTCACAGCAGAGATGGCCACACCCACTCCTTCAGTGAGACCAGAGTTCCAACCAACCTCAGCCCCGTCCCCTCTCCGCAGGTTACCATGGACTACAGAGGCTGCATCCTGAGGCCAGGGCGTTCCGAGAATGCCAAGGGCAGACATGATGACCTTAAATGATTTCCTCTTGTGTCAGGTTTGGTAAACTTTAGGAGCTAGGAAATGGTCCACTTTACAGAAATGTTCAAATTTACTGGCATTTCATATATTCTCTGCTCTAACATTGTCCTGATTCTTTCTGTATATTCTTTACTTATGTTTTTGATTTCCTTAATCAAAGTGTGTCTTTTCAATCTTTTCAAAGAAGATTCTTTGGACTTACTAAATCACCTGAATTTTATACGTTTTCTGTTATATTAAGTTCTGCTCATATCTTTATTTATCTTTTTTCTGTGTTCTCAGGGTTTATTGTTTTGATCTTCTGATGTCAATTAAAACACTTGGTTATTCATTTTAATAAATATTTTACTTATAAAGATTTGAAATTTTGAAGATTCCAGCTTACTTGTAAGTTTCTAAGGGTCAGGTCCTCTCCATTGTTGCTGGCCTAAGGTTTAGTTCACCATATAGCAATGTATATATTGACCTATTTTCCCCTCGACTTTCTGTGATTCCCTACATCTCACCTTTCTTTGCAGACAAGCCATTTGAAATACCCTTAACTTATTTCACAGCCAATAAGTCATTGAAATAATGTGTATTTTTTAGAGAAATCTTCTTATATAATTAGGCAGAAAATCTCACCTGCCATAGTTTTCAAAACAGCATAATTTCACTCTTCTCAATGCTTAATCTGTTGTATTACACAACCTTTGAGTATTTAGCTTTATCAATGACATGTCCTTTAAAAATGTTTTAGAGATCCTACCAGTCTTTGAAAACATCCTTGTTCCTTGTTTCAGTTCCAGTTTTATGTATATATTCTGCCTTGCACCTGATTATTCCAACAATTGATGAATGGCCTTGGGAATCTAATTCTGGTATTGATAGTCTTTACTGATTGTCTCCCCTCGTAGCTGATTTCTTCATTATTGTGTAAATTTAGATCATGAGCTCATGTTTAGCTAAACAGCTGACCTTGTAAGACGCTTAGGTGTGAATGCTCGTAAGCTTCAGGAGAAAGTCGGCAAAATTTATTTGTGTCCCTCCAATGAGTTGCCCACGAGGACACCGTTTTCTACAAGTGTTGGTCCAATACTCCCTCTAGAGGAAGGGGACTCCGACAGGGCTGATTGGCGGCCCCCGATCTGGGGCAGGGGCAGTGGGCAGCCTGTGGCCCGAGCTGGAGCCTCTTTGCATGTGTCCCTGGGACACATCTGCCTGCGAACTTAGGTCACCTGGCAGGAAGCTACGATGCCCAGACCTATGGTTAGCTGTGCAGCGAGGTGTACTGTGAGGACAGGTTCCACACACACTTCAAGTAAGAGGGCGGCCTGAGTGGAAAGCTGAGAGTTTGGGCAGCTGTGCAGACAAAGAAGGCGCCCTTTGGCCTGGGCCTAAATGCTTGTGACACACCACTGGACCTGCCGGGCTCTGAGGGCCCTGCCCTGGGCCCCCTGCTCCCCTGCCCTTTGTTCAGTCACAGCAGAGATGGCCACACCCACTCCTTCAGTGAGGGCAGAGTTCCAACCAACCTCAGCCCCGCCCCCTCTCCACAGGTTACCATGGACTACAGAGGCTGCATCCTGAGGCCAGAGCGTTCCAAGAATGCCAAGGGCAGACATGATGACCTTAAATGATTTCCTCTTGTGTCAGGTTTGGTAAACTTTAGGAGCTAGGAAATGGTCCACTTTACAGAAATGTTCAAATTTACTGGCATTTCATATATTCTCTGCTATAACATTGTCCTGATTCTTTCTGTATATTCTTTCCTTATGTTTTTGTTTTCCTTAATCAAAGTGTGTCTTTTCAATCTTTGCAAAGAAGATTCTTTGGACTTACTAAATCACCTGAATTTTATACGTTTTCTGTTGTATTAAGTTCTGCTCATATCTTTATTTATCTTTTTTCTATGTTCTCAGGGTTTATTGTTTTGATCTTCTGATGTCAATTAAAACACTTGGTTATTCATTTTAATAAATATTTTACTTATAAAGATTTGAACTTTTGAAGATTCCAGCTTACTTGTAAGTTTCTAAGGGTCAGGTCCTCTCCATTGTTGCTGGCCTAAGGTTTAGTTCACCATATAGCAATGTATATATTGACCTATTTTCCCCTCGACTTTCTGTGATTCCCTACATCTCAGCTTTCTTAGCAGACAAGCCATTTGAAATACCCTTAACTTATTTCACAGCCAATAAGTCATTGAAATAATGTGTAATTTTTAGAGAAATCTCCTTATATAATTAGGCAGAAAATCTCACCTGCCATAGTTTTCAAAACAGCATAATTTCACTCTTCTCAATGCTTAATCTGTTGTATTACACAACCTTTGAGTATTTAGCTTTATCAATGACATGTATAGATCCTACCAGTCTTTGAAAACATCCTTGTTCCTTGTTTCAGGTCCAGTTTTATGTATATATTCTGCCTTGCACCTGATTATTCCAACAATTGATGGATGGCCTTGGGAATCTAATTCTGGTATTGATAGTTTTAACTGATTGTCTCCCATCGTAGCTGATTTCTTCATTATTGTGTAAATTTAGATCATGAGCTCATGTTTAGCTAAACAGCTGACCTTGTAAGACGCTTAGGTGTGAACGCTCGTAAACTTCAGCAGAAAGTCGGCAAAGATTTATTTGTGTCCCTCCAATGAGTTGCCCACGAGGACACCGTTTTCTACAAGTGTTGGTCCAATACTCCCTCTAGAGGCATGGGAGTCCGACAGGGCTGATTGGCGGCCCCCGATCTGGGGCAGGGGCAGTGGGCAGCCTGTGGCCCGGGCAGGAGCCTCTTTGCATGTGTCCCTGGGACACATCTGCCTCCGAACTTCGGTCACCTGGCAGGAAGCTACGATGCCCAGACCTATGGTTAGCTGTGCAGCGAGGTGTACTGTGAGGACAGGTTCCACACACACTTCAAGTAAGAGGTCGGCCTGAGTGGAAAGGTGAGAGTTTGGGCAGCTGTGCAGACAAAGAAGGCGCCCTTTGGCCTGGGCCTAAATGCTTGTGACACCCCAATGGACATGCCGTGCTCTGAGGGCCCTGCCCTGGGCCCCCTGTTCCCCTGCCCTTTGTTCAGTCACAGCAGAGATGGCCACACCCACTCCTTCAGTGAGGGCAGAGTTCCAACCACCCTCAGCCCCGCCCCCTCTCCGCAGGTTACCATGGACTACAGAGGCTGCATCCTGAGGCCAGGGCGTTCCGAGAATGCCAAGGGCAGACATGATGACTTTAAATGATTTCCTCTTGTGTCAGGTTTGGTAAACTTTAGGATCTAGGAAATTGTCCACTTTACAGAAATGTTCAAATTTACTGGCATTTCATATATTCTCTGCTATAACATTGTCCTGATTCTTTCTGTATATTCTTTACTTATGTTTTTGTTTTTCTTAATCAAAGTGTGTCTTTTCAATCTTTTCAAAGAAGATTCTTTGGACTTACTAAATCACCTGAATTTTATACGTTTTCTGTTGTATTAAGTTCTGCTCATATCTTTATTTATCTTTTTTCTATGTTCTCAGGGTTTATTGTTTTGATCTTCTGATGTCAATTAAAACACTTGGTTATTCATTTTAATAAATATTTTACTTATAAAGATTTGAACTTTTGAAGATTCCAGCTTACTTGTAAGTTTCTAAGGGTCAGGTCCTCTCCATTGTTGCTGGCCTAAGGTTTAGTTCACCATATAGCAATGTATATATTGACCTATTTTCCCCTCGACTTTCTGTGATTCCCTACATCTCACCTTTCTTTGCAGACAAGCCATTTGAAATACCCTTAACTTATTTCACAGCCAATAAGTCATTGAAATAATGTGTATTTTTAGAGAAATCTTCTTATATAATTAGGCAGAAAATCTCACCTGCCATAGTTTTCAAAACAGCATAATTTCACTCTTCTCAATGCTTAATCTGTTGTATTACACAACCTTTGAGTATTTAGCTTTATCAATGACATGTACTTTAAAAATGTTTCAGAGATCCTACCAGTCTTTGAAAACATCCTTGTTCCTTGTTTCAGTTCCAGTTTTATGTATATATTCTGCCTTGCACCTGATTATTCCAACAATTGATGGATGGTCTTTGGAATCTAATTCTGGTATTGATAGTCTTTAATGATTGTCTCCCCTCGTAGCTGATTTTTTCATTATTGTGTAAATTTAGATCATGAGCTCATGTTTAGCTAAACAGCTGACCTTGTAAGACGCTTAGGTGTGAACGCTAGTAAGCTTCAGGAGAAAGTCGGCAAAATTTATTTGTGTCCCTCCAATGAGTTGCCCACGAGGACACAGTTTTCTACAAGTGTTGGTCCAATACTCCCTCTAGAGGCAGGGGAGTCCGACAGGGCTGATTGGCGGACCCCGATCTGGAGCAGGGGCAGTGGGCAGCCTGTGGCCCGGGCAGGAGCCTCTTTGCATGTGTCCCTGGGACACATGTGCCTGCGAACTTCGGTCACCTGGCAGGAAGCTACGATACCCAGACCTATGGTTAGCTGTGCAGCGAGGTGTACTGTGAGGACAGGTTCCACACACACTTCAAGTAAGAGGTCGGCCTGAGTGGAAAGGTGAGAGTTTGGGCAGCTGTGCAGACAAAGAAGGCGCCCTTTGGCCTGGGCCTAAATGCTTGTGACACCCCACTGGACCTGCCGTGCTCTGAGGGCCCTGCCCTGGGCCCCCTGCTCCCCTGCCCTTTGTTCAGTCACAGCAGAGATGGCCACACCCACTCCTTCAGTGAGGCCAGAGTTCCAACCAACCTCAGCCCCGTCCCCTCTCCGCAGGTTACCATGGACTACAGAGGCTGCATCCTGAGGCCAGGGCGTTCCGAGAATGCCAAGGGCAGACATGATGACCTTAAATGATTTCCTCTTGTGTCAGGTTTGGTAAACTTTAGGAGCTAGGAAATGGTCCACTTTACAGAAATGTTCAAATTTACTGGCATTTCATATATTCTCTGCTATAACATTGTCCTGATTCTTTCTGTATATTCTTTACTTATGTTTTTGTTTTCCTTAATCAAAGTGTGTCTTTTCAATCTTTTCAAAGAAGATTCTTTGGACTTACTAAATCACCTGAATTTTATACGTTTTCTGTTGTATTAAGTTCTGCTCATATCTTTATTTATCTTTTTTCTATGTTCTCAGGGTTTATTGTTTTGATCATCTGATGTCAATTAAAACACTTGGTTATTCATTTTAATAAATGTTTTACTTATAAAGATTTGAACTTTTGAAGATTCCAGCTTACTTGTAAGTTTCTAAGGGTCAGGTCCTCTCCATTGTTGCTGGCCTAAGGTTTAGTTCACCATATAGCAATGTACATATTGACCTATTTTCCCCTCGACTTTCTGTGATTCCCTACATCTCACCTTTCTTTGCAGACAAGCCATTTGAAATACCCTTCACTTATTTCACAGCCAATAAGTCATTGAAATAATGTGTAGTTTTTAGAGAAATCTTCTTATATAATTAGGCAGAAAATCTCACCTGCCATAGTTTTCAAAACAGCATAATTTCACTCTTCTCAATTCTTAATCTGTTGTATTACACAACCTTTGAGTATTTAGCTTTATCAATGACATGTCCTTTAAAAATGTTTTAGAGATCCTACCAGTCTTTGAAAACATCCTTGTTCCTTGTTTCAGTTCCAGTTTTATGTATATATTCTGCCTTGCACCTGATTATTCCAACAATTGATGGATGGCCTTGGGAATCTAATTCTGGAATTGATAGTCTTTACTGATTGTCTCCCCTCGTAGCTGATTTCTTCATTATTGTGTAAATTTACATCATGAGCTCATGTTTAGCTAAACAGCTAACCTTGTAAGACACTTAAGTGTGAACGCTCGTAAGATTCAGCAGAATGGCGGCAAAGATTTATTTGTGTCCCTCCAATGAGTTGCCCACGAGGACACCGTTTTCTACAAGTGTTGGTCCAATACTCCCTCTAGAGGAAGGGGACTCCGACAGGGCTGATTGGCGGCCCCCGATCTGGGGCAGGGGCAGTGGGCAGCCTGTGGCCCGAGCTGGAGCCTCTTTGCATGTGTCCCTGGGACACATCTGCCTGTGAACTTAGGTCACCTGGCAGGAAGCTACGATGCCCAGACCTATGGTTAGCTGTGCAGCGAGGTGTACTGTGATGACAGGTTCCACACACACTTCAAGTAAGAGGTCGGCCTGAGTGGAAAGGTGAGAGTTTGGGCAGCTGTGCAGACAAAGAAGGCGCCCTTTGGCCTGGGCCTAAATGCTTGTGACAGCACACTGGACCTGCCGTGCTCTGAGGGCCCTGCCCTGGGCCCCCTGCTCCCCTGCCCTTTGTTCAGTCACAGCAGAGATGGCCACACCCACTCCTTCAGTGAGACCAGAGTTCCATCCAACCTCAGCCCCGTCCCCTCTCCGCAGGTTACCATGGACTACAGAGGCTGCATCCTGAGGCCAGGGCGTTCCGAGAATGCCAAGGGCAGACATGATGACCTTAAATGATTTCCTCTTGTGTCAGGTTTGGTAAACTTTAGGAGCTAGGAAATGGTCCACTTTACAGAAATGTTCAAATTTACTGGCATTTCATATATTCTCTGCTCTAACATTGTCCTGATTCTTTCTGTATATTCTTTACTTATGTTTTTGATTTCCTTAATCAAAGTGTGTCTTTTCAATCTTTTCAAAGAAGATTCTTTGGACTTACTAAATCACCTGAATTTTATACGTTTTCTGTTATATTAAGTTCTGCTCATATCTTTATTTATCTTTTTTCTGTGTTCTCAGGGTTTATTGTTTTGATCTTCTGATGTCAATTAAAACACTTGGTTATTCATTTTAATAAATATTTTACTTATAAAGATTGGAACTTTTGAAGATTCCAGCTTACTTGTAAGTTTCTAAGGGTCAGGTCCTCTCCATTGTTGCTGGCCTAAGGTTTAGTTCACCATATAGCAATGTATATATTGACCTATTTTCCCCTCGACTTTCTGTGATTCCCTACATCTCACCTTTCTTTGCAGACAAGCCATTTGAAATACCCTTAACTTATTTCACAGCCAATAAGTCATTGAAATAATGTGTATTTTTTAGAGAAATCTTCTTATATAATTAGGCAGAAAATCTCACCTGCCATAGTTTTCAAAACAGCATAATTTCACTCTTCTCAATGCTTAATCTGTTGTATTACACAACCTTTGAGTATTTAGCTTTATCAATGACATGTCCTTTAAAAATGTTTTAGAGATCCTACCAGTCTTTGAAAACATCCTTGTTCCTTGTTTCAGTTCCAGTTTTATGTATATATTCTGCCTTGCACCTGATTATTCCAACAATTGATGAATGGCCTTGGGTATCTAATTCTGGTATTGATAGTCTTTACTGATTGTCTCCCCTCGTAGCTGATTTCTTCATTATTGTGTAAATTTAGATCATGAGCTCATGTTTAGCTAAACAGCTGACCTTGTAAGACGCTTAGGTGTGAACGCTCGTAAGCTTCAGGAGAAAGTCGGCAAAATTTATTTGTGTCCCTCCAATGAGTTGCCCACGAGGACACCGTTTTCTACAAGTGTTGGTCCAATACTCCCTCTAGAGGAAGGGGACTCCGACAGGGCTGATTGGCGGCCCCCGATCTGGGGCAGGGGCAGTGGGCAGCCTGTGGCCCGAGCTGGAGCCTCTTTGCATGTGTCCATGGGACACATCTGCCTGCGAACTTAGGTCACCTGGCAGGAAGCTACGATGCCCAGACCTATGGTTAGCTGTGCAGCGAGGTGTACTGTGAGGACAGGTTCCAAACACACTTCAAGTAAGAGGGCGGCCTGAGTGGAAAGCTGAGAGTTTGGGCAGCTGTGCAGACAAAGAAGGCGCCCTTTGGCCTGGGCCTAAATGCTTGTGACACCCCACTGGACCTGCCGGGCTCTGAGGGCCCTGCCCTGGGCCCCCTGCTCCCCTGCCCTTTGTTCAGTCACAGCAGAGATGGCCACACCCACTCCTTCAGTGAGGGCAGAGTTCCAACCAACCTCAGCCCCGCCCCCTCTCCACAGGTTACCATGGACTACAGAGGCTGCATCCTGAGGCCAGAGCGTTCCAAGAATGCCAAGGGCAGACATGATGACCTTAAATGATTTCCTCTTGTGTCAGGTTTGGTAAACTTTAGGAGCTAGGAAATGGTCCACTTTACAGAAATGTTCAAATTTACTGGCATTTCATATATTCTCTGCTATAACATTGTCCTGATTCTTTCTGTATATTCTTTCCTTATGTTTTTGTTTTCCTTAATCAAAGTGTGTCTTTTCAATCTTTGCAAAGAAGATTCTTTGGACTTACTAAATCACCTGAATTTTATACGTTTTCTGTTGTATTAAGTTCTGCTCATATCTTTATTTATCTTTTTTCTATGTTCTCAGGGTTTATTGTTTTGATCTTCTGATGTCAATTAAAACACTTGGTTATTCATTTTAATAAATATTTTACTTATAAAGATTTGAACTTTTGAAGATTCCAGCTTACTTGTAAGTTTCTAAGGGTCAGGTCCTCTCCATTGTTGCTGGCCTAAGGTTTAGTTCACCATATAGCAATGTATATATTGACCTATTTTCCCCTCGACTTTCTGTGATTCCCTACATCTCAGCTTTCTTAGCAGACAAGCCATTTGAAATACCCTTAACTTATTTCACAGCCAATAAGTCATTGAAATAATGTGTAATTTTTAGAGAAATCTCCTTATATAATTAGGCAGAAAATCTCACCTGCCATAGTTTTCAAAACAGCATAATTTCACTCTTCTCAATGCTTAATCTGTTGTATTACACAACCTTTGAGTATTTAGCTTTATCAATGACATGTATAGATCCTACCAGTCTTTGAAAACATCCTTGTTCCTTGTTTCAGGTCCAGTTTTATGTATATATTCTGCCTTGCACCTGATTATTCCAACAATTGATGGATGGCCTTGGGAATCTAATTCTGGTATTGATAGTCTTTAATGATTGTCTCCCCTCGTAGCTGATTTCTTCATTATTGTGTAAATTTAGATCATGAGCTCATGTTTAGCTAAACAGCTGAACTTGTAAGACGCTTAGGTGTGAACGCTCGTAAGCTTCAGGAGAAAGTCGGCAAAATTTATTTGTGTCCCTCCAATGAGTTGCCCACGAAGACACCGTTTTCTACAAGTGTTGGTCAAATACTCCCTCTAGAGGAAGGGGACTCCGACAGGGCTGATTGGCGGCCCCCGATCTGGGGCAGGGGCAGTGGGCAGCCTGTGGCCCGAGCTGGAGCCTCTTTGCATGTGTCCATGGGACACATCTGCCTGCGAACTTCGGTCACCTGGCAGGAAGCTACGATGCCCAGACCTATGGTTAGCTGTGCAGCGAGGTGTACTGTGAGGACAGGTTCCACACACACTTCAAGTAAGAGGTCGGCCTGAGTGGAAAGGTGAGAGTTTGGGCAGCTGTGCAGACAAAGAAGGCGCCCTTTGGCCTGGGCCTAAATGCTTGTGACACCCCACTGGACCTGCCGGGCTCTGAGGGCCCTGCCCTGGGCCCCCTGCTCCCCTGCCCTTTGTTCAGTCACAGCAGAGATGGCCACACCCACTCCTTCAGTGAGGGCAGAGTTCCAACCAACCTCAGCCCCGCCCCCTCTCCACAGGTTACCATGGACTACAGAGGCTGCATCCTGAGGCCAGAGCGTTCCAAGAATGCCAAGGGCAGACATGATGACCTTAAATGATTTCCTCTTGTGTCAGGTTTGGTAAACTTTAGGAGCTAGGAAATGGTCCACTTTACAGAAATGTTCAAATTTACTGGCATTTCATATATTCTCTGCTATAACATTGTCCTGATTCTTTCTGTATATTCTTTCCTTATGTTTTTGTTTTCCTTAATCAAAGTGTGTCTTTTCAATCTTTGCAAAGAAGATTCTTTGGACTTACTAAATCACCTGAATTTTATACGTTTTCTGTTGTATTAAGTTCTGCTCATATCTTTATTTATCTTTTTTCTATGTTCTCAGGGTTTATTGTTTTGATCTTCTGATGTCAATTAAAACACTTGGTTATTCATTTTAATAAATATTTTACTTATAAAGATTTGAACTTTTGAAGATTCCAGCTTACTTGTAAGTTTCTAAGGGTCAGGTCCTCTCCATTGTTGCTGGCCTAAGGTTTAGTTCACCATATAGCAATGTATATATTGACCTATTTTCCCCTCGACTTTCTGTGATTCCCTACATCTCAGCTTTCTTAGCAGACAAGCCATTTGAAATACCCTTAACTTATTTCACAGCCAATAAGTCATTGAAATAATGTGTAATTTTTAGAGAAATCTCCTTATATAATTAGGCAGAAAATCTCACCTGCCATAGTTTTCAAAACAGCATAATTTCACTCTTCTCAATGCTTAATCTGTTGTATTACACAACCTTTGAGTATTTAGCTTTATCAATGACATGTCCTTTAAAAATGTTTTAGAGATCCTACCAGTCTTTGAAAACATCCTTGTTCCTTGTTTCAGTTCCAGTTTTATGTATATATTCTGCCTTGCACCTGATTATTCCAACAATTGATGAATGGCCTTGGGAATCTAATTCTGGTATTGATAGTCTTTACTGATTATCTCCCCTCGTAGCTGATTTCTTCATTATTGTGTAAATTTAGATCATGAGCTCATGTTTAGCTAAACAGCTGACCTTGTAAGACGCTTAGGTGTGAACGCTCGTAAGCTTCAGGAGAAAGTCGGCAAAATTTATTTGTGTCCCTCCAATGAGTTGCCCACGAGGACACCGTTTTCTACAAGTGTTGGTCCAATACTCCCTCTAGAGGAATGGGAATCAGACAGGGCTGATTGGCGGCCACCGATCTGGGGCAGGGGCAGTGGGCAGCCTGTGGCCCGGGCTGGAGCCTCTTTGCATGTGTCCCTGGGACACATCTGCCTGCGAACTTCGGTCACCTGGCAGGAAGCTATGATGCCCAGACGTATGGTTAGCTGTGCAGCGAGGTGTACTGTGAGGACAGGTTCCACACACACTTCAAGTAAGAGGGCGGCCTGAGTGGAAAGCTGAGAGTTTGGGCAGCTGTTCAGACAAAGAAGGCGCACTTTGGCCTGGGCCTAAATGCTTGTGACACCCCTTTGGACCTGCCGGGCTCTGAGGGCCCTGCCCTGGGCCCCCTGCTCCCCTGCCCTTTGTTCAGTCACAGCAGAGATGACCACACCCACTCCTTCAGTGAGGGCAGAGTTCCAACCAACCTCAGCCCCGCCCCCTCTCCACAGGTTACCATGGACTACAGAGGCTGCATCCTGAGGCCAGGGCGTTCCAAGAATGCCAAGGGCAGACATGATGACCTTAAATGATTTCCTCTTGTGTTAGTGTTGGTAAACTTTAGGAGCTAGGAAATGGTCCACTTTACAGAAATGTTCAAATTTACTGGCATTTCATATATTCTCTGCTATAACATTGTCCTGATTCTTTCTGTATATTCTTTACTTATGTTTTTGTTTTCCTTAATCAAAGTGTGTCTTTTCAATCTTTTCAAAGAAGATTCTTTGGACTTACTAAATCACCTGAATTATATACGTTTTCTGTTGTATTAAGTTCTACTCATATCTTTATTTATCTTTTTTCTATGTTCTCAGGGTTTATTGTTTTGATCTTCTGATGTCAATTAAAACACTTGGTTATTCATTTTAATAAATATTTTACTTATAAAGATTTGAACTTTTGAAGATTCCAGCTTACTTGTAATTTTCTAAGGGTCAAGTCCTCTCCATTGTTGCTGGCCTAAGGTTTAGTTCACCATATAGCAATGTATATATTGACCTATTTTCCCCTCGACTTTCTGTGATTCCCTACATCTCACCTTTCTTAGCAGACAAGCCATTTGAAATACCCTTAACTTATTTCACAGCCAATAAGTCATTGAAATAATGTGTATTTTTTAGAGAAATCTCCTTATATAATTAGGCAGAAAATCTCACCTGCCATAGTTTTCAAAACAGCATAATTTCACTCTTCTCAATGCTTAATCTGTTGTATTACACAACCTTTGAGTATTTAGCTTTATCAATGACATGTATAGATCCTACCAGTCTTTGAAAACATCCTTGTTCCTTGTTTCAGGTCCAGTTTTATGTATATATTCTGCCTTGCACCTGATTATTCCAACAATTGATGGATGGCCTTGGGAATCTAATTCTGGTATTGATAGTCTTTACTGATTGTCTCCCATCGTAGCTGATTTCTTCATTATTGTGTAAATTTAGATCATGAGCTCATGTTTAGCTAAACAGCTGACCTTGTAAGACGCTTAGGTGTGAACGCTCGTAAACTTCAGCAGAAAGTCGGCAAAGATTTATTTGTGTCCCTCCAATGAGTTGCCCACGAGGACACCGTTTTCTACAACTGTTGGTCCAATACTCCCTCTAGAGGCAGGGGACTCCGACAGGGCTGATTGGCGGCCCCCGATCTGGGGCAGAGGCAGTGGGCAGCCTGTGGCCCGGGCAGGAGCCTCTTTGCATGTGTCCCTGGGACACATCTGCCTGCGAACTTCGGTCACCTGGCAGGAAGCTACGATGCCCAGACCTATGGTTCGCTGTGCAGTGAGGTGTACTGTGAGGGCAGGTTCCACACGCACATCAAGTAAGAGGTCGGCCTGAGTGGAAAGGTGAGAGTTTGGGCAGCTGTGCAGACAAAGAAGGCGCCCTTTGGCCTGGGCCTAAATGCTTGTGACACCCCACTGGTCCTGCCGTGCTCTGAGGGCCCTGCCCTGGGCCTCCTGCTCCCCTGCCCTTTGTTCAGTCACAGCAGAGATGGCCACACCCACTCCTTCAGTGAGGGCAGAGTTCCAACCACCCTCAGCCCCGCCCCCTCTCCGCAGGTTACCATGGACTACAGAGGCTGCATCCTGAGGCCAGGGCGTTCCGAGAATGCCAAGGGCAGACATGATGACCTTAAATGATTTCCTCTTGTGTCAGGTTTGGTAAACTTTAGGAGCTAGGAAATGGTCCACTTTACAGAAATGTTCAAATTTACTGGCATTTCTTATATTCTCTGCTATAACATTGTCCTGATTCTTTCTGTATATTCTTTACTTATGTTTTTGTTTTCCTTAATCAAAGTGTGTCTTTTCAATCTTTTCAAAGAAGATTCTTTGGACTTACTAAATCACCTGAATTTTATACGTTTTCTGTTATATTAAGTTCTGCTCATATCTTTATTTATCTTATTTCTATGATCTCAGGGTTTATTGTTTTGATCTTCTGATGTCAATTAAAACACTTGGTTATTCATTTTAATAAATATTTTACTTATAAAGATTTGAACTTTTGAAGATTCCAGCTAACTTGTAAGTTTCTAAGGGTCAGGTCCTCTCCATTGTTGCTGGCCTAAGGTTTAGTTCACCATATAGCAATGTATATATTGACCTATTTTCCCCTCGACTTTCTGTGATTCCCTACATCTCACCTTTCTTTGCAGACAAGCCATTTGAAATACCCTTAACTTATTTCACAGCCAATAAGTCATTGAAATAATGTGTATTTTTTAGAGAAATCTTCTTATATAATTAGGCAGAAAATCTCACCTGCCATAGTTTTCAAAACAGCATAATTTCACTCTTCTCAATGCTTAATCTGTTGTATTACACAACCTTTGAGTATTTAGCTTTATCAATGACATGTACTTTAAAAATGTTTTAGAGATCCTACCAGTCTTTGAAAACATCCTTGTTCCTTGTTTCAGTTCCAGTTTTATGTATATATTCTGCCTTGCACCTGATTATTCCAACAATTGATGAATGGCCTTGGGAATCTAATTCTGGTATTGATAGTCTTTACTGATTGTCTCCCCTCGTAGCTGATTTCTTCATTATTGTGTAAATTTAGATCATGAGCTCATGTTTAGCTAAACAGCTGACCTTGTAAGACGCTTAGGTGTGAACGCTCATAAGGTTCAGGAGAAAGTTGGCAAAATTTATTTGTGTCCCTCCAATGAGTTGCCCACGAGGACACCGTTTTCTACAAGTGTTGGTCCAATACTCCCTCTAGAGGAAGGGGAATCAGACAGGGCTGATTGGCGGCCACCGATCTGGGGCAGGGGCAGTGGGCAGCATGTGGCCCGGGCTGGAGCCTCTTTGCATGTGTCCCTGGGACACATCTGCCTGCGAACTTCGGTCACCTGGCAGGAAGCTACGATGCCCAGACCTATGGTTAGCTGTGCAGCGAGGTGTACTGTGAGGACAGGTTCCACACACACTTCAAGTAAGAGGGCGGCCTGAGTGGAAACCTGAGAGTTTGGGCAGCTGTGCAGACAAAGAAGGCGCCCTTTGGCCTGGGCCTAAATGCTTGTGACACCCCACTGGACCTGCCGGGCTCTGAGGGCCCTGCCCTGGGCACCCTGCTCCCCTGCCCTTTGTTCAGTCACAGCAGAGATGGCCACACCCACTCCTTCAGTGAGGGCAGAGTTCCAACCAACCTCAGCCCCGACCCCTCTCCACAGGTTACCATGGACTACAGAGGCTGCATTCTGAGGCCAGGGCATTCTGAGAATGCAAAGGGCAGACATGATGACCTTAAATGATTTCCTCTTGTGTCAGTGTTGGTAAACTTTAGGAGCTAGGAAATGGTCCACTTTACAGAAATGTTCAAATTTACTGGCATTTCTTATATTCTCTGCTATAACATTGTCCTGATTCTTTCTGTATATTCTTTACTTATGTTTTTGTTTTCCTTAATCAAAGTGTGTCTTTTCAATCTTTTCAAAGAAGATTCTTTGGACTTACTAAATCACCTGAATTATATACGTTTTCTGTTGTATTAAGTTCTACTCATATCTTTATTTATCTTTTTTCTATGTTCTCAGGGTTTATTGTTTTGATCTTCTGATGTCAATTAAAACACTTGGTTATTCATTTTAATAAATATTTTACTTATAAAGATTTGAACTTTTGAAGATTCCAGCTTACTTGTAATTTTCTAAGGGTCAAGTCCTCTCCATTGTTGCTGGCCTAAGGTTTAGTTCACCATATAGCAATGTATATATTGACCTATTTTCCCCTCGACTTTCTGTGATTCCCTACATCTCACCTTTCTTAGCAGACAAGCCATTTGAAATACCCTTAACTTATTTCACAGCCAATAAGTCATTGAAATAATGTGTATTTTTTAGAGAAATCTCCTTATATAATTAGGCAGAAAATCTCACCTGCCATAGTTTTCAAAACAGCATAATTTCACTCTTCTCAATGCTTAATCTGTTGTATTACACAACCTTTGAGTATTTAGCTTTATCAATGAGATGTATAGATCCTACCAGTCTTTGAAAACATCCTTGTTCCTTGTTTCAGGTCCAGTTTTATGTATATATTCTGCCTTGCACCTGATTATTCCAACAATTGATGGATGGCCTTGGGAATCTAATTCTGGTATTGATAGTCTTTACTGATTGTCTCCCATCGTAGCTGATTTCTTCATTATTGTGTAAATTTAGATCATGAGCTCATGTTTAGCTATACAGCTGACCTTGTAAGACGCTTAGGTGTGAACGCTCGTAAACTTCAGCAGAAAGTCGGCAAAGATTTATTTGTGTCCCTCCAATGAGTTGCCCACGAGGACACCGTTTTCTACAACTGTTGGTCCAATACTCCCTCTAGAGGCAGGGGACTCCGACAGGGCTGATTGGCGGCCCCCGATCTGGGGCAGAGGCAGTGGGCAGCCTGTGGCCCGGGCAGGAGCCTCTTTGCATGTGTCCCTGGGACACATCTGCCTGCGAACTTCGGTCACCTGGCAGGAAGCTACGATGCCCAGACCTATGGTTCGCTGTGCAGTGAGGTGTACTGTGAGGGCAGGTTCCACACGCACATCAAGTAAGAGGTCGGCCTGAGTGGAAAGGTGAGAGTTTGGGCAGCTGTGCAGACAAAGAAGGCGCCCTTTGGCCTGGGCCTAAATGCTTGTGACACCCCACTGGTCCTGCCGTGCTCTGAGGGCCCTGCCCTGGGCCTCCTGCTCCCCTGCCCTTTGTTCAGTCACAGCAGAGATGGCCACACCCACTCCTTCAGTGAGGGCAGAGTTCCAACCACCCTCAGCCCCGCCCCCTCTCCGCAGGTTACCATGGACTACAGAGGCTGCATCCTGAGGCCAGGGCGTTCCGAGAATGCCAAGGGCAGACATGATGACCTTAAATGATTTCCTCTTGTGTCAGGTTTGGTAAACTTTAGGAGCTAGGAAATGGTCCACTTTACAGAAATGTTCAAATTTACTGGCATTTCTTATATTCTCTGCTATAACATTGTCCTGATTCTTTCTGTATATTCTTTACTTATGTTTTTGTTTTCCTTAATCAAAGTGTGTCTTTTCAATCTTTTCAAAGAAGATTCTTTGGACTTACTAAATCACCTGAATTTTATACGTTTTCTGTTATATTAAGTTCTGCTCATATCTTTATTTATCTTATTTCTATGATCTCAGGGTTTATTGTTTTGATCTTCTGATGTCAATTAAAACACTTGGTTATTCATTTTAATAAATATTTTACTTATAAAGATTTGAACTTTTGAAGATTCCAGCTTACTTGTAAGTTTCTAAGGGTCAGGTCCTCTCCATTGTTGCTGGCCTAAGGTTTAGTTCACCATATAGCAATGTATATATTGACCTATTTTCCCCTCGACTTTCTGTGATTCCCTACATCTCACCTTTCTTTGCAGACAAGCCATTTGAAATACCCTTAACTTATTTCACAGCCAATAAGTCATTGAAATAATGTGTATTTTTTAGAGAAATCTTCTTATATAATTAGGCAGAAAATCTCACCTGCCATAGTTTTCAAAACAGCATAATTTCACTCTTCTCAATGCTTAATCTGTTGTATTACACAACCTTTGAGTATTTAGCTTTATCAATGACATGTACTTTAAAAATGTTTTAGAGATCCTACCAGTCTTTGAAAACATCCTTGTTCCTTGTTTCAGTTCCAGTTTTATGTATATATTCTGCCTTGCACCTGATTATTCCAACAATTGATGAATGGCCTTGGGAATCTAATTCTGGTATTGATAGTCTTTACTGATTGTCTCCCCTCGTAGCTGATTTCTTCATTATTGTGTAAATTTAGATCATGAGCTCATGTTTAGCTAAACAGCTGACCTTGTAAGACGCTTAGGTGTGAACGCTCATAAGGTTCAGGAGAAAGTTGGCAAAATTTATTTGTGTCCCTCCAATGAGTTGCCCACGAGGACACCGTTTTCTACAAGTGTTGGTCCAATACTCCCTCTAGAGGAAGGGGAATCAGACAGGGCTGATTGGCGGCCACCGATCTGGGGAAGGGGCAGTGGGCAGCCGGTGGCCCGTGCTGGAGCCTCTTTGCATGTGTCCCTGGGACACATCTGCCTGCGAACTTCGGTCACCTGGCAGGAAGCTACGATGCCCAGACCTATGGTTAGCTGTGCAGCGAGGTGTACTGTGAGGACAGGTTCCACACACACTTCAAGTAAGAGGGCGGCCTGAGTGGAAACCTGAGAGTTTGGGCAGCTGTGCAGACAAAGAAGGCGCCCTTTGGCCTGGGCCTAAATGCTTGTGACACCCCACTGGACCTGCCGGGCTCTGAGGGCCCTGCCCTGGGCACCCTGCTCCCCTGCCCTTTGTTCAGTCACAGCAGAGATGGCCACACGCACTCCTTCAGTGAGGGCAGAGTTCCAACCAACCTCAGCCCCGACCCCTCTCCACAGGTTACCATGGACTACAGAGGCTGCATTCTGAGGCCAGGGCATTCTAAGAATGCAAATGGCAGACATGATGACCTTAAATGATTTCCTCTTGTGTCAGTGTTGGTAAACTTTAGGAGCTAGGAAATGGTCCACTTTACAGAAATGTTCAAATTTACTGGCATTTCTTATATTCTCTGCTATAACATTGTCCTGATTCTTTCTGTATATTCTTTACTTATGTTTTTGTTTTCCTTAATCAAAGTGTGTCTTTTCAATCTTTTCAAAGAAGATTCTTTGGACTTACTAAATCACCTGAATTATATACGTTTTCTGTTGTATTAAGTTCTACTCATATCTTTATTTATCTTTTTTCTATGTTCTCAGGGTTTATTGTTTTGATCTTCTGATGTCAATTAAAACACTTGGTTATTCATTTTAATAAATATTTTACTTATAAAGATTTGAACTTTTGAAGATTCCAGCTTACTTGTAATTTTCTAAGGGTCAAGTCCTCTCCATTGTTGCTGGCCTAAGGTTTAGTTCACCATATAGCAATGTATATATTGACCTATTTTCCCCTCGACTTTCTGTGATTCCCTACATCTCACCTTTCTTAGCAGACAAGCCATTTGAAATACCCTTAACTTATTTCACAGCCAATAAGTCATTGAAATAATGTGTATTTTTTAGAGAAATCTCCTTATATAATTAGGCAGAAAATCTCACCTGCCATAGTTTTCAAAACAGCATAATTTCACTCTTCTCAATGCTTAATCTGTTGTATTACACAACCTTTGAGTATTTAGCTTTATCAATGACATGTATAGATCCTACCAGTCTTTGAAAACATCCTTGTTCCTTGTTTCAGGTCCAGTTTTATGTATATATTCTGCCTTGCACCTGATTATTCCAACAATTGATGGATGGCCTTGGGAATCTAATTCTGGTATTGATAGTCTTTACTGATTGTCTCCCATCGTAGCTGATTTCTTCATTATTGTGTAAATTTAGATCATGAGCTCATGTTTAGCTAAACAGCTGACCTTGTAAGACGCTTAGGTGTGAACGCTCGTAAACTTCAGCAGAAAGTCGGCAAAGATTTATTTGTGTCCCTCCAATGAGTTGCCCACGAGGACACCGTTTTCTACAACTGTTGGTCCAATACTCCCTCTAGAGGCAGGGGACTCCGACAGGGCTGATTGGCGGCCCCCGATCTGGGGCAGAGGCAGTGGGCAGCCTGTGGCCCGGGCAGGAGCCTCTTTGCATGTGTCCCTGGGACACATCTGCCTGCGAACTTCGGTCACCTGGCAGGAAGCTACGATGCCCAGACCTATGGTTCGCTGTTCAGTGAGGTGTACTGTGAGGGCAGCTTCCACACGCACATCAAGTAAGAGGTCGGCCTGAGTGGAAAGGTGAGAGTTTGGGCAGCTGTGCAGACAAAGAAGGCGCCCTTTGGCCTGGGCCTAAATGCTTGTGACACCCCACTGGTCCTGCCGTGCTCTGAGGGCCCTGCCCTGGGCCTACTGCTCCCCTGCCCTTTGTTCAGTCACAGCAGAGATGGCCACACCCACTCCTTCAGTGAGGGCAGAGTTCCAACCACCCTCAGCCCCGCCCCCTCTCCGCAGGTTACCATGGACTACAGAGGCTGCATCCTGAGGCCAGGGCGTTCCGAGAATGCCAAGGGCAGACATGATGACCTTAAATGATTTCCTCTTGTGTCAGGTTTGGTAAACTTTAGGAGCTAGGAAATGGTCCACTTTACAGAAATGTTCAAATTTACTGGCATTTCTTATATTCTCTGCTATAACATTGTCCTGATTCTTTCTGTATATTCTTTACTTATGTTTTTGTTTTCCTTAATCAAAGTGTGTCTTTTCAATCTTTTCAAAGAAGATTCTTTGGACTTACTAAATCACCTCAATTTTATACGTTTTCTGTTGTATTAAGTTCTGCTCATATCTTTATTTATCTTTTTTCTATGTTCTCAGGGTTTATTGTTTTGATCTTCTGATGTCAATTAAAACACTTGGTTATTCATTTTAATAAATATTTTACTTATAAAGATTTGAACTTTTGAAGATTCCAGCTTACTTGTAAGTTTCTAAGGGTCAGGTCCTCTCCATTGTTGCTGGCCTAAGGTTTAGTTCACCATATAGCAATGTATATATTGACCTATTTTCCCCTCGACTTTCTGTGATTCCCTACATCTCAGCTTTCTTAGCAGACAAGCCATTTGAAATACCCTTAACTTATTTCACAGCCAATAAGTCATTGAAATAATGTGTATTTTTTAGAGAAATCTCCTTATATAATTAGGCAGAAAATCTCACCTGCCATAGTTTTCAAAACAGCATAATTTCATTCTTCTCAATGCTTAATCTGTTGTATTACACAACCTTTGAGTATTTAGCTTTATCAATGACATGTATAGATCCTACCAGTCTTTGAAAACATCCTTTTTCCTTGTTTCAGGTCCAGTTATATGTATATATTCTGCCTTGCACCTGATTATTCCAACAATTGATGGATGGCCTTGGGAATCTAATTCTGGTATTGATAGTCTTTACTGATTGTCTCCCATCGTAGCTGATTTCTTCATTATTGTGTAAATTTAGATCATGAGCTCATGTTTAGCTAAACAGCTGACCTTGTAAGACGCTTAGGTGTGAACGCTCGTAAACTTCAGCAGAAAGTCGGCAAAGATTTATTTGTGTCCCTCCAATGAGTTGCCCACGAGGACACCGTTTTCTACAACTGTTGGTCCAATACTCCCTCTAGAGGCAGGGGATTCCGACAGGGCTGATTGGCGGCCCCCGATCTGGGGCAGGGGCAGTGGGCAGCCTGTGGCCCGGGCTGGAGCCTCTTTGCATGTGTCCCTGGGACACATCTGCCTGCGAACTTCGGTCACCTGGCAGGAAGCTACGATGCCCAGACCTATGGTTAGCTGTGCAGCGAGGTGTACTGTGAGGACAGGTTCCACACACACTTCAAATAAGAGGTCGGCCTGAGTGGAAAGGTGAGAGTTTGGGCAGCTGTGCAGACAAAGAAGGCGCCCTTTGGCCTGGGCCTAAATGCTTGTTACACCCCACTGGACCTGCCGTGCTCTGAGGGCCCTGCCCTGGGCCCCCTGCTCCCCTGCCCTTTGTTCAGTCACAGCAGAGATGGCCGCACCCACTCCTTCAGTGAGGGAAGAGTTCCAACCAACCTCAGCCCCGTCCCCTCTCCGCAGGTTACCATGGACTACAGAGGCTGCATCCTGAGGCCAGGGCGTTCCGAGAATGCCAAGGGCAGACATGATGACCTTAAATGATTTCCTCTTGTGTCAGGTTTGGTAAACTTTAGGAGCTAGGAAATGGTCCACTTTACAGAAATGTTCAAATTTACTGGCATTTCTTATATTCTCTGCTATAACATTGTCCTGATTCTTTCTGTATATTCTTTACTTATGTTTTTGTTTTCCTTAATCAAAGTGTGTCTTTTCAATCTTTTCAAAGAAGATTCTTTGGACTTACTAAATCACCTCAATTTTATACGTTTTCTGTTGTATTAAGTTCTGCTCATATCTTTATTTATCTTTTTTCTATGTTCTCAGGGTTTATTGTTTTGATCTTCTGATGTCAATTAAAACACTTGGTTATTCATTTTAATAAATATTTTACTTATAAAGATTTGAACTTTTGAAGATTCCAGCTTACTTGTAAGTTTCTAAGGGTCAGGTCCTCTCCATTGTTGCTGGCCTAAGGTTTAGTTCACCATATAGCAATGTATATATTGACCTATTTTCCCCTCGACTTTCTGTGATTCCCTACATCTCAGCTTTCTTAGCAGACAAGCCATTTGAAATACCCTTAACTTATTTCACAGCCAATAAGTCATTGAAATAATGTGTATTTTTTAGAGAAATCTCCTTATATAATTAGGCAGAAAATCTCACCTGCCATAGTTTTCAAAACAGCATTATTTCACTCTTCTCAATGCTTAATCTGTTGTATTACACAACCTTTGAGTATTTAGCTTTATCAATGACATGTACTTTAAAAATGTTTTAGAGATCCTACCAGTCTTTGAAAACATCCTTGTTCCTTGTTTCAGTTCCAGTTTTATGTATATATTCTGCCTTGCACCTGATTATTCCAACAATTGATGGATGGCCTTGGGAATCTAATTCTGGTATTGATAGTCTTTACTGATTGTCTCCCCTCGTAGCTGATTTTTTCATTATTGTGTAAATTAAATCATGAGCTCATGTTTAGCTAAACACCTGACCTTGTAAGACGCTTAGGTGTGAACGCTCGTAAGCTTCAGGAGAAAGTCAGCAAAATTTATTTGTGTCCCTCCAATGAGTTGCCCATGAGGACACCGTTTTCTACAAGTGTTGGTCCAATACTCCCTCTAGAGGCAGGGGACTCCGACAGGGCTGATTGGCGGCCCCCGATCTGGGGCAGGGGCAGTGGGCAGCCTGTGGCCGGAGCTGGAGCCTCTTTGCATGTGTCCCTGGGACACATCTGCCTGCGAACTTCGGTCACATGGCAGGAAGCTACGATGCCCAGACCTATGGTTAGCTGTGCAGCGAGGTGTACTGTGAGGACAGGTTCCACACACACTTCAAGTAAGAGGTCGGCCTGAGTGGAAAGATGAGAGTTTGGGCAGCTGTGCAGACAAAGAAGGCGCCCTTTGGCCTGGGCCTAAATGCTTGTGACAGCACACTGGACCTGCCGTGCTCTGAGGGCCCTGCCCTGGGCCCCCTGCTCCCCTGTCCTTTGTTCAGTCACAGCAGAGATGGCCACACCCACTCCTTCAGTGAGGGCAGAGTTCCAACCAACCTCAGCCCCATCCCCTCTCCGCAGGTTACCATGGACTACAGAGGCTGCATCCTGAGGCCAGGGCGTTCCGAGAATGCCAAGGGCAGACATGGTGACCTTAAATGATTTCCTCTTGTGTCAGGTTTGGTAAACTTTAGGAGCTAGGAAATGGTCCACTTTACAGAAATGTTCAAATTTACTGGCATTTCATATATTCTCTGCTCTAACATTGTCCTGATTCTTTCTGTATATTCTTTACTTATGTTTTTGATTTCCTTAATAAAAGTGTGTCTTTTCAATCTTTTCAAAGATGATTCTTTGGACTTACTAAATCACCTGAATTTTATACGTTTTCTGTTATATTAAGTTCTGCTCATATCTTTTTTTATCTTATTTCTATGATCTCAGGGTTTATTGTTTTGATCTTCTGATGTCAATTAAAACACTTGGTTATTCATTTTAATAAATATTTTACTTATAAAGATTTGAACTTTTGAAGATTCCAGCTTACTTGTAAGTTTCTAAGGGTCAGGTCCTCTCCATTGTTGCTGGCCTAAGGTTTAGTTCACCATATAGCAATGTATATATTGACCTATTTTCCCCTCGACTTTCTGTGATTCCCTACAACTCACCTTTCTTTGCAGACAAGCCATTTGAAATACCCTTAACTTATTTCACAGCCAATAAGTCATTGAAATAATGTGTATTTTTTAGAGAAATCTTCTTATATAATTAGGCAGAAAATCTCACCTGCCATAGTTTTCAAAACAGCATAATTTCACTCTTCTCAATGCTTAATCTGTTGTATTACACAACCTTTGAGTATTTAGCTTTATCAATGACATGTCCTTTAAAAATGTTTTAGAGATCCTACCAGTCTTTGAAAACATCCTTGTTCCTTGTTTCAGTTCCAGTTTTATGTATATATTCTGCCTTGCACCTGATTATTCCAACAATTGATGAATGGCCTTGGGAATCTAATTCTGGTATTGATAGTCTTTACTGATTGTCTCCCCTCGTAGCTGATTTCTTCATTATTGTGTAAATTTAGATCATGAGCTCATGTTTAGCTAAACAGCTGACCTTGTAAGACGCTTAGGTGTGAACGCTCATAAGCTTCAGGAGAAAGTTGGCAAAATTTATTTGTGTCCCTCCAATGAGTTGCCCACGAGGACACCGTTTTCTACAAGTGTTGGTCCAATACTCCCTCTAGAGGAAGGGGAATCAGACAGGGCTGATTGGCGGCCACCGATCTGGGGCAGGGGCAGTGGGCAGCCTGTGGCCCGGGCTGGAGCCTCTTTGCATGTGTCCCTGGGACACATCTGCCTGCGAACTTCGGTCACCTGGCAGGAAGCTACGATGCCCAGACCTATGGTTAGCTGTGCAGCGAGGTGTACTGTGAGGACAGGTTCCACACACACTTCAAGTAAGAGGGCGGCCTGAGTGGAAACCTGAGAGTTTGGGCAGCTGTGCAGACAAAGAAGGCGCCCTTTGGCCTGGGCCTAAATGCTTGTGACACCCCACTGGACCTGCCGGGCTCTGAGGGCCCTGCCCTGGGCACCCTGCTCCCCTGCCCTTTGTTCAGTCACAGCAGAGATGGCCACACCCACTCCTTCAGTGAGGGCAGAGTTCCAACCAACCTCAGCCCCGCCCCCTCTCCACAGGTTACCATGGACTACAGAGGCTGCATCCTGAGGCCAGGGCGTTCCAAGAATGACAAGGGCAGACATGATGACCTTAAATGATTTCCTCTTGTGTCAGGTTTGGTAAATTTTGGAGCTAGGAAATGGTCCAGTTTAGAGAAATGTTCAAATTTACTGGCATTTCATATATTCTCTGCTATAACATTGTCCTGATTCTTTCTGTATATTCTTTCCTTATGTTTTTGTTTTCCTTAATCAAAGTGTGTCTTTTCAATCTTTTCAAAGAAGATTCTTTGGACTTACTAAATCACCTCAATTTTATACGTTTTCTATTGTATTAAGTTCTACTCATATCTTTATTTACCTTTTTTCTATGTTCTCAGGGTTTATTGTTTTGATCTTCTGATATCAATTAAAACACTTGGTTATTCATTTTAATAAATATTTTACTTATAAAGATTTGAACTTTTGAAGATTCCAGCTTACTTGTAAGTTTCTAAGGGTCAGGTCCTCTGCATTGTTGCTGGCCTAAGGTTTAGTTCACCATATAGCAATGTATATATTGACCTATTTTCCCCTCGACTTTCTGTGATTCCCTACATCTCAGCTTTCTTAGCAGACAAGCCATTTGAAATACCCTTAACTTATTTCACAGCCAATAAGTCATTGAAATAATGTGTATTTTTTAGAGAAATCTCCTTATATAATTAGGCAGAATATCTCACCGGCCATAGTTTTCAAAACAGCATAATTTCATTCTTCTCAATGCTTAATCTGTTGTATTACACAACCTTTGAGTATTTAGCTTTATCAATGACATGTATAGATCCTACCAGTCTTTGAAAACATCCTTTTTCCTTGTTTCAGGTCCAGTTTTATGTATATATTCTGCCTTGCACCTGATTATTCCAACAATTGATGGATGGCCTTGGGAATCTAATTCTGGTATTGATAGTCTTTACTGATTGTCTCCCATCGTAGCTGATTTCTTCATTTTTGTGTAAATTTAGATCATGAGCTCATGTTTAGCTAAACAGCTGACCTTGTAAGACGCTTAGGTGTGAACGCTCGTAAACTTCAGCAGAAAGTCGGCAAAGATTTATTTGTGTCCCTCCAATGAGTTGCCCACGAGGACACCGTTTTCTACAACTGTTGTTCCAATACTCCCTCTAGAGGCAGGGGATTCCGACAGGGCTGATTGGCGGCCCCCGATCTGGGGCAGGGGCAGTGGGCAGCCTGTGGCCCGGGCAGGAGCCTCTTTGCATGTGTCCCTGGGACACATCTGCCTGCGAACTTCGGTCACCTGGCAGGAAGCTACGATGCCCAGACCTATGGTTCGCTGTGCAGTGAGGTGTACTGTGAGGGCAGGTTCCACACGCACTTCATGTAAGAGGTCGGCCTGAGTGGAAAGGTGAGAGTTTGGGCAGCTGTGCAGACAAAGAAGGCGCCCTTTGGCCTGGGCCTAAATGCTTGTGACACCCCACTGGTCCTGCCGTGCTCTGAGGGCCCTGCCCTGGGCCTCCTGCTCCCCTGCCCTTTGTTCAGTCACAGCAGAGATGGCCACACCCACTCCTTCAGTGAGGGCAGAGTTCCAACCACCCTCAGCCCCGCCCCCTCTCCGCAGGTTACCATGGACTACAGAGGATGCATCCTGAGGCCAGGGCGTTCCGAGAATGCCAAGGGCAGACATGATGACCTTAAATGTTTTCCTCTTCTGTCAGGTTTGGTAAACTTTAGGAGCTAGGAAATGGTCCACTTTACAGAAATGTTCAAATTTACTGGCATTTCATATATTCTCTGCTATAACATTGTCCTGATTCTTTCTGTATATTCTTTCCTTATGTTTTTGTTTTCCTTAATCAAAGTGTGTCTTTTCAATCTTTTCAAAGAAGATTCTTTGGACTTACTAAATCACCTGAATTTTATACGTTTTCTGTTGTATTAAGTTCTGCTCATATCTTTATTTATCTTTTTTCTATGTTCTCACGGTTTATTGTTTTGATCTTCTGATGTCAATTAAAACACTTGGTTATTCATTTTAATAAATATTTTACTTATAAAGATTTGAACTTTTGAAGATTCCAGCTTACTTGTAAGTTTCTAAGGGTCAGGTCCTCTCCATTGTTGCTGGCCTAAGGTTTAGTTCACCATATAGCAATGTATATATTGACCTATTTTCCCCTCGACTTTCTGTGATTCCCTACATCTCACCTTTCTTTGCAGACAAGTCATTTGAAATACCCTTAACTTATTTCACAGCCAATAAGTCATTGAAATAATGTGTATTTTTAGAGAAATCTTCTTATATAAATAGGCAGAAAATCTCACCTGCCATAGTTTTCAAGACAGCATAATTTCACTCTTCTCAATGCTTAATCTGTTGTATTACACAACCTTTGAGTATTTAGCTTTATCAATGACATGTCCTTTAAAAATATTTTAGAGATCCTACCAGTCTTTGAAAACATCCTTGTTCCTTGTTTCAGTTCCAGTTTTATGTATATATTCTGCCTTGCACCTGATTATTCCAACAATTGATGGATGGCCTTGGGAATCTAATTCTGGTATTGATAGTCTTTACTGATTGTCTCCCCTCATAGCTGATTTCTTCATTATTGTGTAAATTTAGATCAGGAGCTCATGTTTAGCTAAACAGCTGACCTTGTAAGACGCTTAGGTGTGTACGCTCGTAAGATTCGGGAGAAAGTCGGCAAAATTTATTTGTGTCCCTCCAATGAGTTGCCCACGAGGAAACCGTTTTCTACAAGTGTTGGTCCAATACTCCCTCTAGAGGCAGGGGACTCCGACAGGGCTGATTGGCGGCCCCCGATCTGGGGCAGGGGCAGTGGGCAGCCTGTGGCCCGGGCTGGAGCCTCTTTGCATGTGTCCCTGGGACACATCTGCCTGCGAACTTCGGTCACCTGGCAGGAAGCTACGATGCCCAGACCTATGGTTAGCTGTGCAGCGAGGTGTACTGTGAGGACAGGTTCCACACACACTTCAAGTAAGAGGTCGGCCTGAGTGGAAAGGTGAGAGTTTGGGCAGCTGTGCAGACAAAGAAGGCGCCCTTTGGCCTGGGCCTAAATGCTTGTGACACGCCACTGGACTTGCCGTGCTCTGAGGGCCCTGCCCTGGGCCCCCTGCTCCCCTGCCCTTTGTTCAGTCACAGCAGAGATGGCCACACCCACTCCTTCAGTGAGGGCAGAGTTCCAACCACCCTCAGCCCCGCCCCATCTCCGCAGGTTACCATGGACTACAGAGGCTGCATCCTGAGGCCAGGACGTTCCGAGATTGCCAAGGGCAGACATGATGACTTGAAATGATTTCCTCTTGTGTCAGGTTTGGTAAACTTTAGGAGCTAGGAAATGGTCCACTTACAGAAATGTTCAAATTTACTGGCATTTCATATATTCTCTGCTATAACATTGTCCTGATTCTTTCTGTATATTCTTTACTTATGTTTTTGTTTTCCTTAATCAAAGTGTGTCTTTTCAATCTTTTCAAAGAAGATTCTTTGGACTTACTAAATCACCTGAATTTTATACGTTTTCTGTTGTATTAAGTTCTGCTCATATCTTTATTTATCTTTTTTCTATGTTCTCAGGGTTTATTGTTTTGATCTTCTGATGTCAATTAAAACACTTGGTTATTCATTTTAATAAATATTTTACTTATAAAGATTTGAACTTTTGAAGATTCCAGCTTACTTGTAAGTTTCTAAGGGTCAGGTCCTCTGCATTGTTGCTGGCCTAAGGTTTAGTTCACCATATAGCAATGTATATATTGACCTATTTTCCCCTCGACTTTCTGTGATTCCCTACATCTCAGCTTTCTTAGCAGACAAGCCATTTGAAATACCCTTAACTTATTTCACAGCCAATAAGTCATTGAAATAATGTGTATTTTTTAGAGAAATCTCCTTATATAATTAGGCAGAATATCTCACCTGCCATAGTTTTCAAAACAGCATAATTTCATTCTTCTCAATGCTTAATCTGTTGTATTACACAACCTTTGAGTATTTAGCTTTATCAATGACATGTATAGATCCTACCAGTCTTTGAAAACATCCTTTTTCCTTGTTTCAGGTCCAGTTTTATGTATATATTCTGCCTTGCACCTGATTATTCCAACAATTGATGGATGGCCTTGGGAATCTAATTCTGGTATTGATAGTCTTTACTGATTGTCTCCCATCGTAGCTGATTTCTTCATTATTGTGTAAATTTAGATCATGAGCTCATGTTTAGCTAAACAGCTGACCTTGTAAGATGCTTAGGTGTGACCGCTCGTAAACTTCAGCAGAAAGTCGGCAAAGGTTTATTTGTGTCCCTCCAATGAGTTGCCCACGAGGACACCGTTTTCTACAACTGTTGGTCCAATACTCCCTCTAGAGGCAGGGGATTCCGACAGGGCTGATTGGCGGCCCCCGATCTGGGGCAGGGGCAGTGGGCAGCCTGTGGCCCGGGCAGGAGCCTCTTTGCATGTGTCCCTGGGACACATCTGCCTGCGAACTTCGGTCACCTGGCAGGAAGCTACGATGCCCAGACCTATGTTTCGCTGTGCAGTGAGGTGTACTGTGAGGGCAGGTTCCACACGCACTTCAAGTAAGAGGTCGGCCTGAGTGGAAAGGTGAGAGTTTGGGCAGCTGTGCAGACAAAGAAGGCGCCCTTTGGCCTGGGCCTAAATGCTTGTGACACCCCACTGGTCCTGCCGTGCTCTGAGGGCCCTGCCCTGGGCCCCCTGCTCCCCTGCCCTTTGTTCAGTCACAGCAGAGATGGCCACACCCACTCCTTCAGTGAGGGCAGAGTTCCAACCACCCTCAGCCCCGCCCCATCTCCGCAGGTTACCATGGACTACAGAGGCTGCATCCTGAGGCCAGGACGTTCCGAGAATGCCAAGGGCAGACATGATGACTTGAAATGATTTCCTCTTGTGTCAGGTTTGGTAAACTTTAGGAGCTAGGAAATGGTCCACTTACAGAAATGTTCAAATTTACTGGCATTTCATATATTCTCTGCTATAACATTGTCCTGATTCTTTCTGTATATTCTTTACTTATGTTTTTGTTTTCCTTAATCAAAGTGTGTCTTTTCAATCTTTTCAAAGAAGATTCTTTGGACTTACTAAATCACCTGAATTTTATACGTTTTCTGTTGTATTAAGTTCTGCTCATATCTTTATTTATCTTTTTTCTATGTTCTCAGGGTTTATTGTTTTGATCTTCTGATGTCAATTAAAACACTTGGTTATTCATTTTAATAAATATTTTACTTATAAAGATTTGAACTTTTGAAGATTCCAGCTTACTTGTAAGTTTCTAAGGGTCAGGTCCTCTGCATTGTTGCTGGCCTAAGGTTTAGTTCACCATATAGCAATGTATATATTGACCTATTTTCCCCTCGACTTTCTGTGATTCCCTACATCTCAGCTTTCTTAGCAGACAAGCCATTTGAAATACCCTTAACTTATTTCACAGCCAATAAGTCATTGAAATAATGTGTATTTTTTAGAGAAATCTCCTTATATAATTAGGCAGAATATCTCACCTGCCATAGTTTTCAAAACAGCATAATTTCATTCTTCTCAATGCTTAATCTGTTGTATTACACAACCTTTGAGTATTTAGCTTTATCAATGACATGTATAGATCCTACCAGTCTTTGAAAACATCCTTTTTCCTTGTTTCAGGTCCAGTTTTATGTATATATTCTGCCTTGCACCTGATTATTCCAACAATTGATGGATGGCCTTGGGAATCTAATTCTGGTATTGATAGTCTTTACTGATTGTCTCCCATCGTAGCTGATTTCTTCATTATTGTGTAAATTTAGATCATGAGCTCATGTTTAGCTAAACAGCTGACCTTGTAAGATGCTTAGGTGTGACCGCTCGTAAATTTCAGCAGAAAGTCGGCAAAGGTTTATTTGTGTCCCTCCAATGAGTTGCCCACGAGGACACCGTTTTCTACAACTGTTGGTCCAATACTCCCTCTAGAGGCAGGGGATTCCGACAGGGCTGATTGGCGGCCCCCGATCTGGGGCAGGGGCAGTGGGCAGCCTGTGGCCCGGGCAGGAGCCTCTTTGCATGTGTCCCTGGGACACATCTGCCTGCGAACTTCGGTCACCTGGCAGGAAGCTACGATGCCCAGACCTATGGTTCGCTGTGCAGTGAGGTGTACTGTGAGGGCAGGTTCCACACGCACTTCAAGTAAGAGGTCGGCCTGAGTGGAAAGGTGAGAGTTTGGGCAGCTGTGCAGACAAAGAAGGCGCCCTTTGGCCTGGGCCTAAATGCTTGTGACACCCCACTGGTCCTGCCGTGCTCTGAGGGCCCTGCCCTGGGCCCCCTGCTCCCCTGCCCTTTGTTCAGTCACAGCAGAGATGGCCACACCCACTCCTTCAGTGAGGGCAGAGTTCCAACCACCCTCAGCCCCGCCCCCTCTCCGCAGGTTACCATGGACTACAGAGGCTGCATCCTGAGGCCAGGGCGTTCCGAGAATGCCAAGGGCAGACATGATGACCTTAAATGTTTTCCTCTTCTGTCAGGTTTGGTAAACTTTAGGAGCTAGGAAATGGTCCACTTTACAGAAATGTTCAAATTTACTGGCATTTCATATATTCTCTGCTATAACATTGTCCTGATTCTTTCTGTATATTCTTTCCTTATGTTTTTGTTTTCCTTAATCAAAGTGTGTCTTTTCAATCTTTTCAAAGAAGATTCTTTGGACTTACTAAATCACCTGAATTTTATACGTTTTCTGTTGTATTAAGTTCTGCTCATATCTTTATTTATCTTATTTCTATGTCCTCAGGGTTTTTTGTTTTGATCTTCTGATGTCAATTAAAACACTTGGTTATTCATTTTAATAAATATTTTACTTATAAAGATTTGAACTTTTGAAGATTCCAGCTTACTTGTAAGTTTCTAAGGGTCAGGTCCTCTCCATTGTTGCTGGCCTAAGGTTTAGTTCACCATATAGCAATGTATATATTGACCTATTTTCCCCTCGACTTTCTGTGATTCCCTACATCTCACCTTTCTTTGCAGACAAGTCATTTGAAATACCCTTAACTTATTTCACAGCCAATAAGTCATTGAAATAATGTGTATTTTTAGAGAAATCTTCTTATATAAATAGGCAGAAAATCTCACCTGCCATAGTTTTCAAGACAGCATAATTTCACTCTTCTCAATGCTTAATCTGTTGTATTACACAACCTTTGAGTATTTAGCTTTATCAATGACATGTCCTTTAAAAATGTTTTAGAGATCCTACCAGTCTTTGAAAACATCCTTGTTCCTTGTTTCAGTTCCAGTTTTATGTATATATTCTGCCTTGCACCTGATTATTCCAACAATTGATGGATGGCCTTGGGAATCTAATTCTGGTATTGATAGTCTTTACTGATTGTCTCCCCTCATAGCTGATTTCTTCATTATTGTGTAAATTTAGATCATGAGCTCATGTTTAGCTAAACAGCTGACCTTGTAAGACGCTTAGGTGTGTACGCTCGTAAGATTCGGGAGAAAGTCGGCAAAATTTATTTGTGTCCCTCCAATGAGTTGCCCACGAGGAAACCGTTTTCTACAAGTGTTGGTCCAATACTCCCTCTAGAGGCAGGGGACTCCGACAGGGCTGATTGGCGGCCCCCGATCTGGGGCAGGGGCAGTGGGCAGCCTGTGGCCCGGGCTGGAGCCTCTTTGCATGTGTCCCTGGGACACATCTGCCTGCGAACTTCGGTCACCTGGCAGGAAGCTACGATGCCCAGACCTATGGTTAGCTGTGCAGCGAGGTGTACTGTGAGGACAGGTTCCACACACACTTCAAGTAAGAGGTCGGCCTGAGTGGAAAGGTGAGAGTTTGGGCAGCTGTGCAGACAAAGAAGGCGCCCTTTGGCCTGGGCCTAAATGCTTGTGACACCCCACTGGACTTGCCGTGCTCTGAGGGCCCTGCCCTGGGCCCCCTGCTCCCCTGCCCTTTGTTCAGTCACAGCAGAGATGGCCACACCCACTCCTTCAGTGAGGGCAGAGTTCCAACCACCCTCAGCCCCGCCCCATCTCTGCAGGTTACCATGGACTACAGAGGCTGCATCCTGAGGCCAGGACGTTCCGAGAATGCCAAGGGCAGACATGATGACTTGAAATGATTTCCTCTTGTGTCAGGTTTGGTAAACTTTAGGAGCTAGGAAATGGTCCACTTACAGAAATGTTCAAATTTACTGGCATTTCATATATTCTCTGCTATAACATTGTCCTGATTCTTTCTGTATATTCTTTACTTATGTTTTTGTTTTCCTTAATCAAAGTGTGTCTTTTCAATCTTTTCAAAGAAGATTCTTTGGACTTACTAAATCACCTGAATTTTATACGTTTTCTGTTGTATTAAGTTCTGCTCATATCTTTATTTATCTTTTTTCTATGTTCTCAGGGTTTATTGTTTTGATCTTCTGATGTCAATTAAAACACTTGGTTATTCATTTTAATAAATATTTTACTTATAAAGATTTGAACTTTTGAAGATTCCAGCTTACTTGTAAGTTTCTAAGGGTCAGGTCCTCTGCATTGTTGCTGGCCTAAGGTTTAGTTCACCATATAGCAATGTATATATTGACCTATTTTCCCCTCGACTTTCTGTGATTCCCTACATCTCAGCTTTCTTAGCAGACAAGCCATTTGAAATACCCTTAACTTATTTCACAGCCAATAAGTCATTGAAATAATGTGTATTTTTTAGAGAAATCTCCTTATATAATTAGGCAGAATATCTCACCTGCCATAGTTTTCAAAACAGCATAATTTCATTCTTCTCAATGCTTAATCTGTTGTATTACACAACCTTTGAGTATTTAGCTTTATCAATGACATGTATAGATCCTACCAGTCTTTGAAAACATCCTTTTTCCTTGTTTCAGGTCCAGTTTTATGTATATATTCTGCCTTGCACCTGATTATTCCAACAATTGATGGATGGCCTTGGGAATCTAATTCTGGTATTGATAGTCTTTACTGATTGTCTCCCATCGTAGCTGATTTCTTCATTATTGTGTAAATTTAGATCATGAGCTCATGTTTAGCTAAACAGCTGACCTTGTAAGATGCTTAGGTGTGAACGCTCGTAAACTTCAGCAGAAAGTCGGCAAAGGTTTATTTGTGTCCCTCCAATGAGTTGCCCACGAGGACACCGTTTTCTACAACTGTTGGTCCAATACTCCCTCTAGAGGCAGGGGATTCCGACAGGGCTGATTGGCGGCCCCCGATCTGGGGCAGGGGCAGTGGGCAGCCTGTGGCCCGGGCAGGAGCCTCTTTGCATGTGTCCCTGGGACACATCTGCCTGCGAACTTCGGTCACCTGGCAGGAAGCTACGATGCCCAGACCTATGGTTCGCTGTGCAGTGAGGTGTACTGTGAGGGCAGGTTCCACACGCACTTCAAGTAAGAGGTCGGCCTGAGTGGAAAGGTGAGAGTTTGGGCAGCTGTGCAGACAAAGAAGGCGCCCTTTGGCCTGGGCCTAAATGCTTGTGACACCCCACTGGTCCTGCCGTGCTCTGAGGGCCCTGCCCTGGGCCCCCTGCTCCCCTGCCCTTTGTTCAGTCACAGCAGAGATGGCCACACCCACTCCTTCAGTGAGGGCAGAGTTCCAACCACCCTCAGCCCCGCCCCCTCTCCGCAGGTTACCATGGACTACAGAGGCTGCATCCTGAGGCCAGGGCGTTCCGAGAATGCCAAGGGCAGACATGATGACCTTAAATGTTTTCCTCTTCTGTCAGGTTTGGTAAACTTTAGGAGCTAGGAAATGGTCCACTTTACAGAAATGTTCAAATTTACTGGCATTTCATATATTCTCTGCTATAACATTGTCCTGATTCTTTCTGTATATTCTTTCCTTATGTTTTTGTTTTCCTTAATCAAAGTGTGTCTTTTCAATCTTTTCAAAGAAGATTCTTTGGACTTACTAAATCACCTGAATTTTATACGTTTTCTGTTGTATTAAGTTCTGCTCATATCTTTATTTATCTTTTTTCTATGTTCTCAGGGTTTATTGTTTTGATCTTCTGATGTCAATTAAAACACTTGGTTATTCATTTTAATAAATATTTTACTTATAAAGATTTGAACTTTTGAAGATTCCAGCTTACTTGTAAGTTTCTAAGGGTCAGGTCCTCTCCATTGTTGCTGGCCTAAGGTTTAGTTCACCATATAGCAATGTATATATTGACCTATTTTCCCCTCGACTTTCTGTGATTCCCTACATCTCACCTTTCTTTGCAGACAAGTCATTTGAAATACCCTTAACTTATTTCACAGCCAATAAGTCATTGAAATAATGTGTATTTTTAGAGAAATCTTCTTATATAAATAGGCAGAAAATCTCACCTGCCATAGTTTTCAAGACAGCATAATTTCACTCTTCTCAATGCTTAATCTGTTGTATTACACAACCTTTGAGTATTTAGCTTTATCAATGACATGTCCTTTAAAAATGTTTTAGAGATCCTACCAGTCTTTGGAAACATCCTTGTTCCTTGTTTCAGTTCCAGTTTTATGTATATATTCTGCCTTGCACCTGATTATTCCAACAATTGATGGATGGCCTTGGGAATCTAATTCTGGTATTGATAGTCTTTACTGATTGTCTCCCCTCATAGCTGATTTCTTCATTATTGTGTAAATTTAGATCATGAGCTCATGTTTAGCTAAACAGCTGACCTTGTAAGACGCTTAGGTGTGTACGCTCGTAAGATTCGGGAGAAAGTCGGCAAAATTTATTTGTGTCCCTCCAATGAGTTGCCCACGAGGAAACCGTTTTCTACAAGTGTTGGTCCAATACTCCCTCTAGAGGCAGGGGACTCCGACAGGGCTGATTGGCGGCCCCCGATCTGGGGCAGGGGCAGTGGGCAGCCTGTGGCCCGGGCTGGAGCCTCTTTGCATGTGTCCCTGGGACACATCTGCCTGCGAACTTCGGTCACCTGGCAGGAAGCTACGATGCCCAGACCTATGGTTAGCTGTGCAGCGAGGTGTACTGTGAGGACAGGTTCCACACACACTTCAAGTAAGAGGTCGGCCTGAGTGGAAAGGTGAGAGTTTGGGCAGCTGTGCAGACAAAGAAGGCGCCCTTTGGCCTGGGCCTAAATGCTTGTGACACCCCACTGGACTTGCCGTGCTCTGAGGGCCCTGCCCTGGGCCCCCTGCTCCCCTGCCCTTTGTTCAGTCACAGCAGAGATGGCCACACCCACTCCTTCAGTGAGGGCAGAGTTCCAACCACCCTCAGCCCCGCCCCATCTCCGCAGGTTACCATGGACTACAGAGGCTGCATCCTGAGGCCAGGACGTTCCGAGAATGCCAAGGGCAGACATGATGACTTGAAATGATTTCCTCTTGTGTCAGGTTTGGTAAACTTTAGGAGCTAGGAAATGGTCCACTTACAGAAATGTTCAAATTTACTGGCATTTCATATATTCTCTGCTATAACATTGTCCTGATTCTTTCTGTATATTCTTTACTTATGTTTTTGTTTTCCTTAATCAAAGTGTGTCTTTTCAATCTTTTCAAAGAAGATTCTTTGGACTTACTAAATCACCTGAATTTTATACGTTTTCTGTTGTATTAAGTTCTGCTCATATCTTTATTTATCTTTTTTCTATGTTCTCAGGGTTTATTGTTTTGATCTTCTGATGTCAATTAAAACACTTGGTTATTCATTTTAATAAATATTTTACTTATAAAGATTTGAACTTTTGAAGATTCCAGCTTACTTGTAAGTTTCTAAGGGTCAGGTCCTCTCCATTGTTGCTGGCCTAAGGTTTAGTTCACCATATAGCAATGTATATATTGACCTATTTTCCCCTCGACTTTCTGTGATTCCCTACATCTCACCTTTCTTTGCAGACAAGCCATTTGAAATACCCTTAACTTATTTCACAGCCAATAAGTCATTGAAATAATGTGTAGTTTTTAGAGAAATCTTCTTATATAATTAGGCAGAAAATCTCACCTGCCATAGTTTTCAAAACAGCATAATTTCACTCTTCTCAATGCTTAATCTGTTGTATTACACAACCTTTGAGTATTTAGCTTTATCAATGACATGTCCTTTAAAAATGTTTTAGAGATCCTACCAGTCTTTGAAAACATCCTTGTTCCTTGTTTCAGTTCCAGTTTTATGTATATATTCTGCCTTGCACCTGATTATTCCAACAATTGATGGATGGCCTGGGGAATCTAATTCTGGTATTGATAGTCTTTACTGATTGTCTCCCCTCGTAGCTGATTTTTTCATTATTGTGTAAATTTAGATCATGAGCTCATGTTTAGCTAAACAGCTGACCTTGTAAGACGCTTAGGTGTGAACGCTCGTAAGCTTCAGGAGAAAGTCGCCAAAATTTATTTGTGTCCCTCCAATGAGTTGCCCACGAGGACACCGTTTTCTACAAGTGTTGGTCCTATACTCCCTCTAGAGGAAGGAGACTCCGACAGGGCTGATTGGCGGCCCCCGATCTGGGGCAGGGGCAGTGGGCAGGCTGTGGCCCGTGCTGGATCCTCTTTTCATGAGTCCCTGGAACACATCTGCCTGCGAACTTCGGTCACCTGGCAGGAAGCTACGATGCCCAGACCTATGGTTAGCTGTGCAGCGAGGTGTACTGTGAGGACAGGTTCCACACACACTTCAAGAAAGAGGTCGGCCTGAGTGGAAAGGTGAGAGTTTGGGCAGCTGTGCAGACAAAGAAGGTGTCCTTTGTCCTGGGCCTAAATGCTTGTGACAGCCCACTGGACCTGCCGGGCTCTGAGGGACCTGCCCGGGGCCCCCTGCTCCCCTGCCCTTTGTTCAGTCACAGCAGAAATGGCCAACCCACTCCTTCAGTGAAGGCAGAGTTCCAACCAACCTCAGCTCCGCCCCCTCTCCGCAGGTTACCATGGACTACAGAGGCTGCATCCTGAGGCCAGGGCGTTCCGAGAATGCCAAGGGCAGACATGATGACCTTAAATGATTTCCTCTTGTGTCAGGTTTGGTAAACTTTAGGAGCTAGGAAATGGTCCACTTACAGAAATGTTCAAATTTATTGGCATTTCATATATTCTCTGCTATAACATTGTCCTGATTCTTTCTGTATATTCTTTACTTATGTTTTTGTTTTCCTTAATCAAAGTGTGTCTTTTCAATCTTTTCAAAGAAGATTCTTTGGACTTACTAAATCACCTGAATTTTACACGTTTTCTGTTGTATTAAGTTCTGCTCATATCTTTATTTATCTTTTTTCTATGTCCTCAGGGTTTTTTGTTTTGATCTTCTGATGTCAATTGAAACACTTGGTTATTCATTTTAATAAATATTTTACTTATAAAGATTTGAACTTTTGAAGATTCCAGCTTACTTGTAAGTTTCTAAGGCTCAGGTCCTCTCCATTGTTGCTGGCCTAAGGTTTAGTTCACCATATAGCAATGTATATATTGACCTATTTTCCCCTCGACTTTCTGTGATTCCCTACATCTCACCTTTCTTTGCAGACAAGCCATTTGAAATACCCTTAACTTATTTCACAGCAAATAAGTCATTGAAATAATGTGTATTTTTAGAGAAATCTCCTTATATAATTAGGCAGAAAATCTCACCTGCCATAGTTTTCAAGACAGCATAATTTCACTCTTCTCAATGCTTAATCTGTTGTATTACACAACATTTGAGTATTTAGCTTTATCAATGACATGTACTTTAAAAATGTTTTAGAGATCCTACCAGTCTTTGAAAACATCCTTGTTCCTTGTTTCAGTTCCAGTTTTATGTATATATTCTGCCTTGCACCTGATTATTCCAACAATTGATGGATGGCCTTGGGAATCTAATTCTGGTATTGATAGTCTTTACTGATTGTCTCCCCTCGTAGATGATTTCTTCATTATTGTGTAAATTTAGATCATGAGCTCATGTTTAGCTAAACAGCTGACCTTGTAAGACGCTTAGGTGTGTACGCTCGTAAGCTTCAGGAGAAAGTCGGCAAAATTTATTTGTGTCCCTCCAATGAGTTGCCCACGAGGACACCGTTTTCTACAAGTGTTGGTCCAATACTCCCTCTAGAGGAAGGGGAATCAGACAGGGCTGATTGGCGGCCCCCGATCTGGGGCAGGGGCAGTGGGCAGCCTGTGGCCCGGGCTGGAGCCTCTTTGCATGTGTCCCTGGGACACATCTGCCTGCGAACTTCGGTCACCTGGCAGGAAGCTACGATGCCCAGACCTATGGTTAGCTGTGCAGCGAGGTGTACTGTGAGGACAGGTTCCACACACACTTCAAGTAAGAGGTCGGCCTGAGTGGAAAGGTGAGAGTTTGGGCAGCTGTGCAGACAAAGAAGGCGCCCTTTGGCCTGGGCCTAAATGCTTGTGACACCCCACTGGACCTGCCGGGCTCTGAGGGCCCTGCCCTGGGCCCCCTGCTCCCCTGCACATTGTTCAGTCACAGCAGAGATGGCCACACCCACTCCTTCAGTGAGGGCAGAGTTCCAACCACCCTCAGCCCCGCCCCCTCTACGCAGGTTACCATGGACTACAGAGGCTGCATCCTGAGGCCAGGACGTTCCGAGAATGCCAAGGGCAGACATGATGACTTTAAATGATTTCCTCTTGTGTCAGGTTTGGTAAACTTTAGGAGCTAGGAAATGGTCCACTTACAGAAATGTTCAAATTTACTGGCATTTCATATATTCTCTGCTATAACATTGTCCTGATTCTTTCTGTATATTCTTTACTTATGTTTTTGTTTTCCTTAATCAAAGTGTGTCTTTTCAATCTTTTCAAAGAAGATTCTTTGGACTTACTAAGTCACCTGAATTTTATACGTTTTCTGTTGTATTAAGTTCTGCTCATATCTTTATTTATCTTTTTTCTATGTTCTCAGGGTTTATTGTTTTGATCTTCTGATGTCAATTAAAACACTTGGTTATTCATTATAATAAATATTTTACTTATAAAGATTTGAACTTTTGAAGATTCCAGCTTACTTGTGCGTTTCTAAGGGTCAGGTCCTCTCCATTGTTGCTGGCCTAAGGTTTAGTTCACCATATAGCAATGTATATATTGACCTATTTTCCCCTCGACTTTCTGTGATTCCCTACATCTCACCTTTCTTTGCAGACAAGCCATTTGAAATACCCTTAACTTATTTCACAGCCAATAAGTCATTGAAATAATGTGTATTTTTAGAGAAATCTTCTTATATAATTAGGCAGAAAATCTCACCTGCCATAGTTTTCAAAACAGCATAATTTCACTCTTCTCAATGCTTAATCTGTTGTATTACACAACCTTTGAGTATTTAGCTTTATCAATGACATGTACTTTAAAAATGTTTTAGAGATCCTACCAGTCTTTGAAAACATCCTTGTTCCTTGTTTCAGTTCCAGTTTTATGTATGTATTCTGCCTTGCACCTGATTATTCCAACAATTGATGGATGGCCTTGGGTATCTAATTCTCGTATTGATAATCTTTAATGATTGTCTCCCCTCGTAGCTGATTTTTTCATTATTGTGTAAATTTAGATCATGATCTCATGTTTAGCTAAACAGCTGACCTTGTAAGACGCTTAGGTGTGAACGCTAGTAAGCTTCAGGAGAAAGTCGGCAAAATTTATTTGTGTCCCTCCAATGAGTTGCCCACGAGGACACCGTTTTCTACAAGTGTTGGTCCAATACTCCCTCGAGAGGAAGGGGACTCCGACAGGGCTGATTGGCGGCCCCCGATCTGGGGCAGGGGCAGTGGGCAGCCTGTGGCCCGGGCTGGAGCCTCTTTGCATGTGTCCCTGGGACCCATCTGCCTGCGAACTTCGGTCACCTGGCAGGAAGCTACGATGCCCAGACCTATGGTTAGCTGTGCAGCGAGGTGTACTGTGAGGACAGGTTCCACACACACTTCAAGTAAGAGGTCGGCCTGAGTGGAAAGGTGAGAGTTTGGGCAGCTGTGCAGACAAAGAAGGCGCCCTTTGGCCTGGGCCTAAATGCTTGTGACACCCCACTGGACCTGCCGTGCTCTGAGGGCCCTGCTCTGTGCCCACTGCTCCCCTGCCCTTTGTTCAGTCACAGCAGAAATGGCCACACCCACTCCTTCAGTGAGGCCAGAGTTGCAACCACCCTCAGCCCCGCCCCCTCTCCACCGGTTACCATGGACTACAGAGGCTGCATCCTGAGGCCAGGGCGTTCCGAGAATGCCAAGGGCAGACATGATGACCTTAAATGATTTCCTCTTGTGTCAGGTTTGGTAAACTTTAGGAGCTAGGAAATGGTCCACTTTACAGAAATGTTCAAATTTACTGGCATTTCATATATTCTCTGCTATAACATTGTCCTGATTCTTTCTGTATATTCTTTACTTATGTTTTTGTTTTCCTTAATCAAAGTGTGTCTTTTCAATCTTTTCAAAGAAGATTCTTTGGACTTACTAAATCACCTCAATTTTATACGTTTTCTGTTGTATTAAGTTCTGCTCATATCTTTATTTATCTTTTTTCTATGTTCTCAGGGTTTATTGTTTTGATCTTCTGATGTCAATTAAAACACTTGGTTATTCATTTTAATAAATATTTTACTCATAAGGATTTGAACTTTTGAAGATTCCAGCTTACTTATAAGTTTCTAAGGGTCAGGTCCTCTCCATTGTTGCTGGCCTAAGGTTTAGTTCACCATATAGCAATGTATATATTGACCTATTTTCCCCTCGACTTTCTGTGATTCCCTACATCTCACCTTTCTTTGCAGACAAGCCATTTGAAATACCCTTAACTTATTTCACAGCCAATAAGTCATTGAAATAATGTGTATTTTTAGAGAAATCTTCTTATATAATTAGGCAGAAAATCTCACCTGCCATAGTTTTCAAAACAGCATAATTTCACTCTTCTCAATGCTTAATCTGTTGTATTACACAACCTTTGAGTATTTAGCTTTATCAATGACATGTACTTTAAAAATGTTTTAGAGATCCTACCAGTCTTTGAAAACATCCTTGTTCCTTGTTTCAGTTCCAGTTTTATGTATGTATTCTGCCTTGCACCTGATTATTCCAACAATTGATGGATGGCCTTGGGAATCTAATTCTCGTATTGATAATCTTTAATGATTGTCTCCCCTCGTAGCTGATTTTTTCATTATTGTGTAAATTTAGATCATGATCTCATGTTTAGCTAAACAGCTGACCTTGTAAGACGCTTAGGTGTGAACGCTAGTAAGCTTCAGGAGAAAGTCGGCAAAATTTATTTGTGTCCCTCCAATGAGTTGCCCACGAGGACACCGTTTTCTACAAGTGTTGGTCCAATACTCCCTCTAGAGGAAGGGGACTCCGACAGGGCTGATTGGCGGCCCCCGATCTGGGGCAGGGGCAGTGGGCAGCCTGTGGCCCGGGCTGGAGCCTCTTTGCATGTGTCCCTGGGACCCATCTGCCTGCGAACTTCGGTCACCTGGCAGGAAGCTACGATGCCCAGACCTATGGTTAGCTGTGCAGCGAGGTGTACTGTGAGGACAGGTTCCACACACACTTCAAGTAAGAGGTCGGCCTGAGTGGAAAGGTGAGAGTTTGGGCAGCTGTGCAGACAAAGAAGGCGCCCTTTGGCCTGGGCCTAAATGCTTGTGACACCCCACTGGACCTGCCGTGCTCTGAGGGCCCTGCTCTGTGCCCACTGCTCCCCTGCCCTTTGTTCAGTCACAGCAGAAATGGCCACACCCACTCCTTCAGTGAGGCCAGAGTTGCAACCACCCTCAGCCCCGCCCCCTCTCCACCGGTTACCATGGACTACAGAGGCTGCATCCTGAGGCCAGGGCGTTCCGAGAATGCCAAGGGCAGACATGATGACCTTAAATGATTTCCTCTTGTGTCAGGTTTGGTAAACTTTAGGAGCTAGGAAATGGTCCACTTTACAGAAATGTTCAAATTTACTGGCATTTCATATATTCTCTGCTATAACATTGTCCTGATTCTTTCTGTATATTCTTTACTTATGTTTTTGTTTTCCTTAATCAAAGTGTGTCTTTTCAATCTTTTCAAAGAAGATTCTTTGGACTTACTAAATCACCTCAATTTTATACGTTTTCTGTTGTATTAAGTTCTGCTCATATCTTCATTTATCTTTTGTCTATGTTCTCAGGGTTTATTGTTTTGATCTTCTGATGTCAATTAAAACACTTGGTTATTCATTTTAATAAATATTTTACTCATAAGGATTTGAACTTTTGAAGATTCCAGCTTACTTATAAGTTTCTAAGGGTCAGGTCCTCTCCATTGTTGCTGGCCTAAGGTTTAGTTCACCATATAGCAATGTATATATTGACCTATTTTCCCCTCGACTTTCTGTGATTCCCTACATCTCACCTTTCTTTGCAGACAAGCCATTTGAAATACCCTTAACTTATTTCACAGCCAATAAGTCATTGAAATAATGTGTATTTTTAGAGAAATCTTCTTATATAATTAGGCAGAAAATCTCACCTGCCATAGTTTTCAAAACAGCATAATTTCACTCTTCTCAATGCTTAATCTGTTGTATTACACAACCTTTGAGTATTTAGCTTTATCAATGACATGTACTTTAAAAATGTTTTAGAGATCCTACCAGTCTTTGAAAACATCCTTGTTCCTTGTTTCAGTTCCAGTTTTATGTATGTATTCTGCCTTGCACCTGATTATTCCAACAATTGATGGATGGCCTTGGGAATCTAATTCTCGTATTGATAATCTTTAATGATTGTCTCCCCTCGTAGCTGATTTTTTCATTATTGTGTAAATTTAGATCATGATCTCATGTTTAGCTAAACAGCTGACCTTGTAAGACGCTTAGGTGTGAACGCTAGTAAGCTTCAGGAGAAAGTCGGCAAAATTTATTTGTGTCCCTCCAATGAGTTGCCCACGAGGACACCGTTTTCTACAAGTGTTGGTCCAATACTCCCTCTAGAGGAAGGGGACTCCGACAGGGCTGATTGGCGGCCCCCGATCTGGGGCAGGGGCAGTGGGCAGCCTGTGGCCCGGGCTGGAGCCTCTTTGCATGTGTCCCTGGGACCCATCTGCCTGCGAACTTCGGTCACCTGGCAGGAAGCTACGATGCCCAGACCTATGGTTAGCTGTGCAGCGAGGTGTACTGTGAGGACAGGTTCCACACACACTTCAAGTAAGAGGTCGGCCTGAGTGGAAAGGTGAGAGTTTGGGCAGCTGTGCAGACAAAGAAGGCGCCCTTTGGCCTGGGCCTAAATGCTTGTGACACCCCACTGGACCTGCCGTGCTCTGAGGGCCCTGCTCTGTGCCCACTGCTCCCCTGCCCTTTGTTCAGTCACAGCAGAAATGGCCACACCCACTCCTTCAGTGAGGCCAGAGTTGCAACCACCCTCAGCCCCGCCCCCTCTCCACCGGTTACCATGGACTACAGAGGCTGCATCCTGAGGCCAGGGCGTTCCGAGAATGCCAAGGGCAGACATGATGACCTTAAATGATTTCCTCTTGTGTCAGGTTTGGTAAACTTTAGGAGCTAGGAAATGGTCCACTTTACAGAAATGTTCAAATTTACTGGCATTTCATATATTCTCTGCTATAACATTGTCCTGATTCTTTCTGTATATTCTTTACTTATGTTTTTGTTTTCCTTAATCAAAGTGTGTCTTTTCAATCTTTTCAAAGAAGATTCTTTGGACTTACTAAATCACCTCAATTTTATACGTTTTCTGTTGTATTAAGTTCTGCTCATATCTTCATTTATCTTTTGTCTATGTTCTCAGGGTTTATTGTTTTGATCTTCTGATGTCAATTAAAACACTTGGTTATTCATTATAATAAATATTTTACTCATAAAGATTTGAACTTTTGAAGATTCCAGCTTACTTATAAGTTTCTAAGGGTCAGGTCCTCTCCATTGTTGCTGGCCTAAGGTTTAGTTCACCATATAGCAATGTATATACTGACCTATTTTCCCCTCGACTTTCTGTGATTCCCTACATCTCACCTTTCTTTGCAGACAAGCCATTTGAAATACCCTTAACTTATTTCACAGCCAATAAGTCATTGAAATAATGTGTATTTTTAGAGAAATCTTCTTATATAATTAGGCAGAAAATCTCACCTGCCATAGTTTTCAAAACAGCATAATTTCACTCTTCTCAATGCTAATCTGTTGTATTACACAACCTTTGAGTATTTAGCTTTATCAGTGATATGTACTTTAAAAATGTTTTAGAGATCCTACCAGTCTTTGAAAACATCCTTGTTCCTTGTTTCAGTTCCAGTTTTATGTATATATTCTGCCTTGCACCTGATTATTCCAACAATTGATGGATGGCCTTGGGAATCTAATTCTGGTATTGATACTCTTTACTGATTGTCTCCCCTCGTAGCTGATTTTTTCATTATTGTGTAAATTTAGATCATGATCTCATGTTTAGCTAAACAGCTGACCTTGTAAGACGCTTAGGTGTGTACGCTCGTAAGCTTCAGGAGAAAGTCGGCAAAATTTATTTGTGTCCCTCCAATGAGTTGCCCACGAGGACACCGTTTTCTACAAGTGTTGGTCCAATACTCCCTCTACAGGAAGGGGAATCAGACAGGGCTGATTGGCGGCCCCCGATCTGGGGCAGGGGCAGTGGGCAGCCTGTGGACCGGGCAGGAGCCTCTTTGCATGTGTCCCTGGGACACATCAGCCTGCGAACTTCGGTCACCTGGCAGGAAGCTACGATGCCCAGACCTATGGTTAGCTGTGCAGCGAGGTGTACTGTGAGGACAGGTTCCACACAAACTTCAAGTAAGGGGTCGGCCTGAGTGGAAAGGTGAGAGTTTGGGCAGCTGTGCAGACAAAGAAGGCGTCCTTTGGCCTGGGCCTAAATGCTTGTGACAGCCCACTGGACCTGCCGGGCTCTGAGGGCCCTGCCCTTGGCCCCCTGCTCCCCTGCCCTTTGTTCAGTCACAGCAGAAATGGCCACACCCACTCCTTCAGTGAGGGCAGAGTTCCAACCAACCTCATCTCCGCTCCCTCTCCGCAGGATACCATGGACTACAGAGGCTGCATCCTGAGGCCAGGGCGTTCCGAGTATGCCAAGGTCAGACATGATGACCTTAAATGATTTCCTCTTGTGTCAGGTTTGGTAAACTTTAGGAGCTAGGAAATGTTCCACTTACAGAAATGTTCAAATTTACTGGCATTTCATATATTCTCTGCTATAACATTGTCCTGATTCTTTCTGTATATTCTTTACTTATGTTTTTGTTTTCCTTAATCAAAGTGTGTCTTTTCAATCTTTTCAAAGAAGATTCTTTGGACTTACTAAATCACCTGAATTTTATACGTTTTCTGTTGTATTAAGTTCTGCTCATATCTTTATTTATCTTTTTTCTATGTCCTCAGGGTTTTTTGTTTTGATCTTCTGATGTCAATTGAAACACTTGGTTATTCATTTTAATAAATATTTTACTTATAAAGATTTGAACTTTTGAAGATTCCAGCTTACTTGTAAGTTTCTAAGGCTCAGGTCCTCTCCATTGTTGCTGGCCTAAGATTTAGTTCACCATATAGCAATGTATATATTGACCTATTTTCCCCTCGACTTTCTGTGATTCCCTACATCTCACCTTTCTTTGCAGACAAGCCATTTGAAATACCCTTAACTTATTTCACAGCAAATAAGTCATTGAAATAATGTGTATTTTTAGAGAAATCTCCTTATATAATTAGGCAGAAAATCTCACCTGCCATAGTTTTCAAGACAGCATAATTTCACTCTTCTCAATGCTTAATCTGTTGTATTACACAACATATGAGTATTTAGCTTTATCTATGACATGTACTTTAAAAATGTTTTAGAGACCCTACCAGTCTTTGAAAACATCCTTGTTCCTTGTTTCAGTTCCAGTTTTATGTATATATACTGCCTTGCACCTGATATTTCCAACAATTGATGGATGGCCTTGGGAATCTAATTCTGGTATTGATAGTCTTTACTGATTGTCTCCCCTCGTAGCTGATTTCTTCATTATTGTGTAAATTTAGATCATGAGCTCATGTTTAGCTAAACAGCTGACCTTGTAAGTCGCTTAGGTGTGTTCGCTCGTAAGCTTCAGGAGAAAGTCGGCAAAATTTATTTGTGTCCCTCCAATGAGTTGCCCACGAGGACACCGTTTTCTACAAGTGTTGGTCCAATACTCCCTCTAGAGGAAGGGGATTCCGACAGGGCTGATTGGCGGCCCCCGATCTGGGGCAGGGGCAGTGGGCAGCCTGTGGCCCGGGCTGGAGCCTCTTTGCATGTGTCCCTGGGACACATCTGCCTGCGAACTTCGGTCACCTGGCAGGAAGCTACGATGCCCAGACCTATGGTTAGCTGTGCAGCGAGGTGTACTGTGAGGACAGGTTCCACACACACTTCAAGTAAGAGGTCGGCCTGAGTGGAAAGGTGAGAGTTTGGGCAGCTGTGCAGACAAAGAAGGCGCCCTTTGGCCTGGGCCTAAATGCTTGTGACACCCCACTGGACCTGCCGGGCTCTGAGGGCCCTGCCCTGGGCCCCCTGCTCCCCTGCACATTGTTCAGTCACAGCAGAGATGGCCACACCCACTCCTTCAGTGAGGGCAGAGTTCCAACCACCCTCAGCCCCGCCCCCTCTACGCAGGTTACCATGGACTACAGAGGCTGCATCCTGAGGCCAGGACGTTCCGAGAATGCCAAGGGCAGACATGATGACTTTAAATGATTTCCTCTTGTGTCAGGTTTGGTAAACTTTAGGAGCTAGGAAATGGTCCACTTACAGAAATGTTCAAATTTACTGGCATTTCATATATTCTCTGCTATAACATTGTCCTGATTCTTTCTGTATATTCTTTACTAATGTTTTTGTTTTCCTTAATCAAAGTGTGTCTTTTCAATCTTTTCAAAGAAGATTCTTTGGACTTACTAAATCACCTGAATTTTATACGTTTTCTGTTGTATTAAGTTCTGCTCATATCTTTATTTATCTTTTTTCTATGTTCTCAGGGTTTATTGTTTTGATCTTCTGATGTCAATTAAAACACTTGGTTATTCATTTTAATAAATATTTTACTTATAAAGATTGGAACTTTTGAAGATTCCAGCTTACTTGTAAGTTTCTAAGGGTCAGGTCCTCTCCATTGTTGCTGGCCTAAGGATTAGTTCACCATATAGCAATGTATATATTGACCTATTTTCCCCTCGACTTTCTGTGATTCCCTACATCTCACCTTTCTTTGCAGACAAGCCATTTGAAATACCCTTAACTTATTTCACAGCCAATAAGTCATTGAAATAATGTGTATTTTTAGAGAAATCTTCTTATATAATTAGGCAGAAAATCTCACCTGCCATAGTTTTCAAAACAGCATAATTTCACTCTTCTCAATGCTTAATCTGTTGTATTACACAACCTTTGAGTATTTAGCTTTATCAATGACATGTACTTTAAAAATGTTTTAGAGATCCTACCAGTCTTTGAAAACATCCTTGTTCCTTGTTTCAGTTCCAGTTTTATGTATGTATTCTGCCTTGCACCTGATTATTCCAACAATTGATGGATGGCCTTGGGAATCTAATTCTGGTATTGATAATCTTTAATGATTGTCTCCCCTCGTAGCTGATTTTTTCATTATTGTGTAAATTTAGATCATGATCTCATGTTTAGCTAAACAGCTGACCTTGTAAGACGCTTAGGTGTGAACGCTAGTAAGCTTCAGGAGAAAGTCGGCAAAATTTATTTGTGTCCCTCCAATGAGTTGCCCACGAGGACACCGTTTTCTACAAGTGTTGGTCCCATACTCCCTCGAGAGGAAGGGGACTCCGACAGGGCTGATTGGCGGCCCCCGATCTGGGGCAGGGCCAGTGGGCAGCCTGTGGCCCGGGCTGGAGCCTCTTTGCATGTGTCCCTGGGACCCATCTGCCTGCGAACTTCGGTCACCTGGCAGGAAGCTACGATGCCCAGACCTATGGTTAGCTGTGCAGCGAGGTGTACTGTGAGGTCAGGTTCCACACACACTTCAAGTAAGAGGTCGGCCTGAGTGGAAATGTGAGAGTTTGGGCACCTGTGCAGACAAAGAAGGCGCCCTTTGGCCTGGGCCTAAATGCTTGTGACACCCCACTGGACCTGCCGTGCTCTGAGGGCCCTGCCCTGGGCCCCCAGCTCCCCTGCCCTTTGTTCAGTCACAGCAGAGATGGCCACACCCACTCCTTCAGTGAGGGCAGAGTTCCAACCAACCTCAGCCCCGTCCCCTCTCCACAGGTTACCATGGACTACAGAGGCTGCATCCTGAGGCCAGGGCGTTCCGAGAATGCCAAGGGCAGACATGATGACCTTAAATGATTTCCTCTTGTGTCAGGTTTGGTAAACTTTAGGAGCTAGGAAATGGTCCACTTTACAGAAATGTTCAAATTTACTGGCATTTCATATATTCTCTGCTATAACATTGTCCTGATTCTTTCTGTATATTCTTTCCTTATGTTTTTGTTTTCCTTAATCAAAGTGTGTCTTTTCAATCTTTTCAAAGAAGATTCTTTGGACTTACTAAATCACCTGAATTTTATACGTTTTCTGTTGTATTAAGTTCTGCTCATATCTTTATTTATCTTTTTTCTATGTTCTCAGGGTTTATTGTTTTGATCTTCTGATGTCAATTAAAACACTTGGTTATTCAATTTAATAAATATTTTACTTATAAAGATTTGAACTTTTGAAGATTCCAGCTTACTTGTAAGTTTCTAAGGGTCAGGTCCTCTCCATTGTTGCTGGCCTAAGGTTTAGTTCACCATATAGCAATGTATATATTGACCTATTTTCCCCTCGACTTTCTGTGATTCCCTACATCTCACCTTTCTTTGCCGACAAGCCATTTGAAATACCCTTAACTTATTTCACAGCCAATAAGTTATTGAAATAATGTGGATTTTTTAGAGAAATCTCCTTATATAATTAGGCAGAAAATCTCACCTGCCATAGTTTTCAAAACAGCATAATTTCACTCTTCTCAATGCTTAATCTGTTGTATTACACAACCTTTGAGTATTTAGCTTTATCAATGACATGTACTTTAAAAATGTTTTAGAGATCCTACCAGTCTTTGAAAACATCCTTGTTCCTTGTTTCAGGTCCAGTTTTATGTATATATTCTGCCTTGCACCTGATTATTCCAACAATTGCTGGATGGCCTAGGGAATCTAATTCTGGTATTGATAGTCTTTACTGATTGTCTCCCCTCGTAGCTGATTTCTTCATTATTGTGTAAATTTAGATCATGAGCTCATGTTTAGCTAAACAGCAGACCTTGTAAGACGCTTAGGTGTGAACCCTCGTAAGCTTCATCAGAAAGTCGGCAAAGATTTATTTGTGTCCCTCCAATGAGTTGCCCACGAGGACACCGTTTTCTACAAGTGTTGGTCCAATACTCCCTGTAGAGGAAGGGGACTCCGACAGGGCTGAGTGGCGGGCCCCAATCTGGGGCAGCGGCAGTGGGCAGCCTGTGGCCCGGGCTGGATCCTCTTTGCATGTGTCCCTGGGACACATCTGCCTGCGAACTTCGGTCACCTGGCAGGAAGCTACGATGCCCAGACCTATGGTTAGCTGTGCAGCGAGGTGTACTGTGAGGACAGGTTCCACACACACTTTAAGTAAGTGGTCGGCCTGAGTGGAAAGGTGATAGTTTGGGCAGCTGTGCAGAAAAAGAAGGTGTCCTTTGGCCTGGGCCTAAATGCTTGTGACACACCACTGGACCTGCCGGGCTCTGAGGGCCCTGCTCTGTGCCCCCTGCTCCCCTGCCCTTTGTTCAGTCACAGCAGAAATGGCCACACCCACTACTTCAGTGAGGCCAGAGTTGCAACCACCCTCAGCCCCGCCCCCTCTCCACAGGTTACCATGGACTACAGAGGCTGCATCCTGAGGCCAGGGCGTTCCGAGAATGCGAAGGGCAGACATGATGACCTTAAATGATTTCCTCTTGTGTCAGGTTTGGTAAACTTTAGGAGCTAGGAAATGGTCCACTTTACAGAAATATTCAAATTTACTGGCATTTCATATATTCTCTGCTATAACATTGTCCTGATTCTTTCTGTATATTCTTTACTTATGTTTTTGTTTTCCTTAATCAAAGTGTGTCTTTTCAATCTTTTTAAAGAAGATTCTTTGGAATTACTAAATCACCTCAATTTTATACGTTTTCTGTTGTATTAAGTTCTGCTCATATCTTTATTTATCTTTTTTCTATGTTCTCAGGGTTTATTGTTTTGATCTTCTGATGTCAATTAAAACACTTGGTTATTCATTTTAATAAATATTTTACTCATAAAGATTTGAACTTTTGAAGATTCCAGCTTACTTGTAAGTTTCTAAGGGTCAGGTCCTCTCCATTGTTGCTGGCCTAAGGTTTAGTTCTCCATATAGCAATGTATATACTGACCTATTTTCCCCTCGACTTTCTGTGATTCCCTACATCTCACCTTTCTTTGCAGACAAGCCATTTGAAATACCCTTAACTTATTTCACAGCCAATAAGTCATTGAAATAATGTGTATTTTTAGAGAAATCTTCTTATATAATTAGGCAGAAAATCTCACCTGCCATAGTTTTCAAAACAGCATAATTTCACTCTTCTCAATGCTTAATCTGTTGTATTACACAACCTTTGAGTATTTAGCTTTATCAGTGATATGTACTTTAAAAATGTTTTAGAGATCCTACCAGTCTTTGAAAACATCCTTGTTCCTTGTTTCAGTTCCAGTTTTCTGTATATATTCTGCCATGCACCTGATTATTCCAACAATTGATGGATGGCCTTGGGAATCTAATTCTGGTATTGATACTCTTTACTGATTGTCTCCCCTCGTAGCTGATTTTTTCAGTATTGTGTAAATTTAGATCATGATCTCATGTTTAGCTAAACAGCTGACCTTGTAAGACGCTTAGGTGTGTACGCTCGCAAGCTTCAGGAGAATGTCGGCAAAGATTTATTTGTGTCCCTCCAATGAGTTGCCCACGAGGACACCGTTTTCTACAAGTGTTGGTCCAATACTCCCTCTAGTGGAAGGGGACTCCGACAGGGCTGATTGGCGGCCCCCGATCTGGGGCAGGGGCAGTGGGCAGCCTGTGGCCCGGGCAGGAGCCTCTTTCCATGTGTCCTTGGAAAACATCTGCCTGCGAACTTCGGTCACCTGGCAGGAAGCTACGATGCCCAGACCTATGGTTAGCTGTGCAGCGAGGTATACTGTGAGGACAGGTTCCACACAAACTTCAAGTAAGGGGTCGGCCTGAGTGGAAAGTTGAGAGTTTGGACAGCTGTGCAGACAAAGAAGGCGTCCTTTGGCCTGGGCCTAAATGCTTGTGACAGCCCAATGGACCTGCCGGGCTCTGAGGGCCCTGCCCTTGGCCCCCTGCTCCCCTGCCCTTTGTACAGTCACAGCAGAAATGGCCACACCCACTCCTTCAGTGAGGGCAGAGTTCCAACCAACCTCATCTCCGCTCCCTCTCCGCAGGTTACCATGGACTACAGAGGCTGCATCCTGAGGCCAGGGCGTTCCGAGAATGCCAAGGGCAGACATGATGACCTTAAATGATTTCCTCTTGTGTCAGGTTTGGTAAACTTTAGGAGCTAGGAAATGGTCCACTTATAGAAATGTTCAAATTTACTGGCATTTCATATATTCTCTGCTATAACATTGTCCTGATTCTTTCTGTATATTCTTTACTTATGTTTTTGTTTTCCTTAATCAAAGTGTGTCTTTTCAATCTTTTCAAAGAAGATTCTTTGGACTTACTAAATCACCTGAAATTTATACGTTTTCTGTTGTATTAAGTTCTGCTTATATCTTTATTTATCTTTTTTCTATGTTCTCAGGGTTTATTGTTTTGATCTTCTGATGTCAATTAAAACACTTGGTTATTCATTTTAATAAATATTTTACTTATAAAGTTTTGAACTTTTGAAGATTCCAGCTTACTTGTAAGTTTCTAAGGGTCAGGTCCTCTCCATTGTTGCTGGCCTAAGGTTTAGTTCACCATATAGCAATGTATATATTGACCTATTTTCCCCTCGACTTTCTGTGATTCCCTACATCTCACCTTTCTTTGCAGACAAGCCATTTGAAATACCCTTAACTTATTTCACAGCCAATAAGTCATTGAAATAATGTGTATTTTTAGAGAAATTTTCTTATATAAATAGGCAGAAAATCTCACCTGCCATAGTTTTCAAGACAGCATAATTTCACTCTTCTCAATGCTTAATCTGTTGTATTACACAACATTTGAGTATTTAGCTTTATCAATGACATGTACTTTAAAAATGTTTTAGAGATCCTACCAGTCTTTGAAAACATCCTTGTTCCTTGTTTCAGTTCCAGTTTTATGTATATATTCTGCCTTGCACCTGATTATTCCAACAATTGATGGATGGCCTTGGGAATCTAATTCTGGTATTGATAGTCTTTACTGATTGTCTCCCCTCGTAGCTGATTTCTTCATTATTGTGTAAATTTACATCATGTGCTCATGTTTAGCTAAACAGCTGACCTTGTAAGACGCTTAGGTGTGTACGCTCGTAAGCTTCAGGAGAAAGTCGGCAAAATTTATTTGTGTCCCTACAATGAGTTGCCCACGAGGACACCGTTTTCTACAAGTGTTGGTCCAATACTCCCTCTAGAGGAAGGGGACTCCGACAGGGCTGATTGGCGGCCCCCGATCAGGGGCAGGGGCAGTGGGCAGCCTGGGGCCCGGGCTGGAGCCTCTTTGCATGTGTCCCTGGGACCCATCTGCCTGCGAACTTCGGTCACCTGGCAGGAAGCTATGATGCCCAGACCTATGGTTAGCTGTGCAGCGAGGTGTACTGTGAGGACAGGTTCCACACACACTTCAAGTAAGAGGTCGGCCTGAGTGGAAAGGTGAGAGTTTGGGCAGCTGTGCAGACCAAGAAGGCTCCCTTTGGCCTGGGCCTAAATGCTTGTGACACCCCACTGGACCTGCCGGGCTCTGAGGGCCCTGCCCTGGGCCCCCTGCTCCCCTGCCCTTTGTTCAGTCACAGCAGAGATGGCCACACCCACTCCTTCAGTGAGGGCAGAGTTCCAACCACCCTCAGCCCTGCCCCCTCTCCGCAGGTTACCATGGACTACAGAGGCTGCATCCTGAGGCCAGGGCGTTCCGAGAATGCCAAGGGCAGACATGATGACCTTAAATGATTTCCTCTTGTGTCAGGTTTGGTAAACTTTAGGAGCTAGGAAATGGTCCACTTTACAGAAATGTTCAAATTTACTGGCATTTCATATATTCTCTGCTATAACATTGTCCTGATTCTTTCTGTATATTCTTTACTTATGTTTTTGTTTTCCTTAATCAAAGTGTGTCTTTTCAATCTTTTCAAAGAAGATTCTTTGGACTTACTAAATCACCTGAATTTTATACGTTTTCTGGTGTATTAAGTTCTGCTCATATCTTTATTTATCTTTTTTCTATGTCCTCAGGGTTTTTTGTTTTGATCTTCTGATGTCAATTGAAACACTTGGTTATTCATTTTAATAAATATTTTACTTATAAAGATTTGAACTTTTGAAGATTCCAGCTTACTTGTAAGTTTCTAAGGGTCAGGTCCTCTCCATTGTTGCTGGCCTAAGGTTTAGTTCACCATATAGCAATGTATATATTGACCTATTTTCCCCTCGACTTTCTGTGATTCCCTACATCTCACCTTTCTTTGCAGACAAGCCATTTGAAATACCCTTAACTTATTTCACAGCAAATAAGTCATTGAAATAATGTGTATTTTTAGAGAAATCTCCTTATATAATTAGGCAGAAAATCTCACCTGCCATAGTTTTCAAGACAGCATAATTTCACTCTTCTCAATGCTTAATCTGTTGTATTACACAACATTTGAGTATTTAGCTTTATCAATGACATGTACTTTAAAAATGTTTTAGAGATCCTACCAGTCTTTGAAAACATCCTTGTTCCTTGTTTCAGTTCCAGTTTTATGTATATATTCTGCCTTGCACCTGATTATTCCAACAATTGATGGATGGCCTTGGGAATCTAATTCTGGTATTGATAGTCTTTACTGATTGTCTCCCCTCGTAGATGATTTCTTCATTATTGTGTAAATTTAGATCATGAGCTCATGTTTAGCTAAACAGCTGACCTTGTAAGACGCTTAGGTGTGTACGCTCGTAAGCTTCAGGAGAAAGTCGGCAAAATTTATTTGTGTCCCTCCAATGAGTTGCCCACGAGGACACCGTTTTCTACAAGTGTTGGTCCAATACTCCCTCTAGAGGAAGGGGAATCAGACAGGGCTGATTGGCGGCCCCCGATCTGGGGCAGGGGCAGTGGGCAGCCTGTGGCCCGGGCTGGAGCCTCTTTGCATGTGTCCCTGGGACACATCTGCCTGCGAACTTCGGTCACCTGGCAGGAAGCTACGATGCCCAGACCTATGGTTAGCTGTGCAGCGAGGTGTACTGTGAGGACAGGTTCCACACACACTTCAAGTAAGAGGTCGGCCTGAGTGGAAAGGTGAGAGTTTGGGCAGCTGTGCAGACAAAGAAGGCGCCCTTTGGCCTGGGCCTAAATGCTTGTGACACCCCACTGGACCTGCCGGGCTCTGAGGGCCCTGCCCTGGGCCCCCTGCTCCCCTGCACATTGTTCAGTCACAGCAGAGATGGCCACACCCACTCCTTCAGTGAGGGCAGAGTTCCAACCACCCTCAGCCCCGCCCCCTCTACGCAGGTTACCATGGACTACAGAGGCTGCATCCTGAGGCCAGGACGTTCCGAGAATGCCAAGGGCAGACATGATGACTTTAAATGATTTCCTCTTGTGTCAGGTTTGGTAAACTTTAGGAGCTAGGAAATGGTCCACTTACAGAAATGTTCAAATTTACTGGCATTTCATATATTCTCTGCTATAACATTGTCCTGATTCTTTCTGTATATTCTTTACTTATGTTTTTGTTTTCCTTAATCAAAGTGTGTCTTTTCAATCTTTTCAAAGAAGATTCTTTGGACTTACTAAGTCACCTGAATTTTATACGTTTTCTGTTGTATTAAGTTCTGCTCATATCTTTATTTATCTTTTTTCTATGTTCTCAGGGTTTATTGTTTTGATCTTCTGATGTCAATTAAAACACTTGGTTATTCATTATAATAAATATTTTACTTATAAAGATTTGAACTTTTGAAGATTCCAGCTTACTTGTGCGTTTCTAAGGGTCAGGTCCTCTCCATTGTTGCTGGCCTAAGGTTTAGTTCACCATATAGCAATGTATATATTGACCTATTTTCCCCTCGACTTTCTGTGATTCCCTACATCTCACCTTTCTTTGCAGACAAGCCATTTGAAATACCCTTAACTTATTTCACAGCCAATAAGTCATTGAAATAATGTGTATTTTTAGAGAAATCTTCTTATATAATTAGGCAGAAAATCTCACCTGCCATAGTTTTCAAAACAGCATAATTTCACTCTTCTCAATGCTTAATCTGTTGTATTACACAACCTTTGAGTATTTAGCTTTATCAATGACATGTACTTTAAAAATGTTTTAGAGATCCTACCAGTCTTTGAAAACATCCTTGTTCCTTGTTTCAGTTCCAGTTTTATGTATGTATTCTGCCTTGCACCTGATTATTCCAACAATTGATGGATGGCCTTGGGAATCTAATTCTCGTATTGATAATCTTTAATGATTGTCTCCCCTCGTAGCTGATTTTTTCATTATTGTGTAAATTTAGATCATGATCTCATGTTTAGCTAAACAGCTGACCTTGTAAGACGCTTAGGTGTGAACGCTAGTAAGCTTCAGGAGAAAGTCGGCAAAATTTATTTGTGTCCCTCCAATGAGTTGCCCACGAGGACACCGTTTTCTACAAGTGTTGGTCCAATACTCCCTCGAGAGGAAGGGGACTCCGACAGGGCTGATTGGCGGCCCCCGATCTGGGGCAGGGGCAGTGGGCAGCCTGTGGCCCGGGCTGGAGCCTCTTTGCATGTGTCCCTGGGACCCATCTGCCTGCGAACTTCGGTCACCTGGCAGGAAGCTACGATGCCCAGACCTATGGTTAGCTGTGCAGCGAGGTGTACTGTGAGGACAGGTTCCACACACACTTCAAGTAAGAGGTCGGCCTGAGTGGAAAGGTGAGAGTTTGGGCAGCTGTGCAGACAAAGAAGGCGCCCTTTGGCCTGGGCCTAAATGCTTGTGACACCCCACTGGACCTGCCGTGCTCTGAGGGCCCTGCTCTGTGCCCACTGCTCCCCTGCCCTTTGTTCAGTCACAGCAGAAATGGCCACACCCACTCCTTCAGTGAGGCCAGAGTTGCAACCACCCTCAGCCCCGCCCCCTCTCCACCGGTTACGGTTACCATGGACTACAGAGGCTGCATCCTGAGGCCAGGGCGTTCCGAGAATGCCAAGGGCAGACATGATGACCTTAAATGATTTCCTCTTGTGTCAGGTTTGGTAAACTTTAGGAGCTAGGAAATGGTCCACTTTACAGAAATGTTCAAATTTACTGGCATTTCATATATTCTCTGCTATAACATTGTCCTGATTCTTTCTGTATATTCTTTACTTATGTTTTTGTTTTCCTTAATCAAAGTGTGTCTTTTCAATCTTTTCAAAGAAGATTCTTTGGACTTACTAAATCACCTCAATTTTATACGTTTTCTGTTGTATTAAGTTCTGCTCATATCTTTATTTATCTTTTTTCTATGTTCTCAGGGTTTATTGTTTTGATCTTCTGATGTCAATTAAAACACTTGGTTATTCATTTTAATAAATATTTTACTCATAAGGATTTGAACTTTTGAAGATTCCAGCTTACTTATAAGTTTCTAAGGGTCAGGTCCTCTCCATTGTTGCTGGCCTAAGGTTTAGTTCACCATATAGCAATGTATATATTGACCTATTTTCCCCTCGACTTTCTGTGATTCCCTACATCTCACCTTTCTTTGCAGACAAGCCATTTGAAATACCCTTAACTTATTTCACAGCCAATAAGTCATTGAAATAATGTGTATTTTTAGAGAAATCTTCTTATATAATTAGGCAGAAAATCTCACCTGCCATAGTTTTCAAAACAGCATAATTTCACTCTTCTCAATGCTTAATCTGTTGTATTACACAACCTTTGAGTATTTAGCTTTATCAATGACATGTACTTTAAAAATGTTTTAGAGATCCTACCAGTCTTTGAAAACATCCTTGTTCCTTGTTTCAGTTCCAGTTTTATGTATGTATTCTGCCTTGCACCTGATTATTCCAACAATTGATGGATGGCCTTGGGAATCTAATTCTCGTATTGATAATCTTTAATGATTGTCTCCCCTCGTAGCTGATTTTTTCATTATTGTGTAAATTTAGATCATGATCTCATGTTTAGCTAAACAGCTGACCTTGTAAGACGCTTAGGTGTGAACGCTAGTAAGCTTCAGGAGAAAGTCGGCAAAATTTATTTGTGTCCCTCCAATGAGTTGCCCACGAGGACACCGTTTTCTACAAGTGTTGGTCCAATACTCCCTCTAGAGGAAGGGGACTCCGACAGGGCTGATTGGCGGCCCCCGATCTGGGGCAGGGGCAGTGGGCAGCCTGTGGCCCGGGCTGGAGCCTCTTTGCATGTGTCCCTGGGACCCATCTGCCTGCGAACTTCGGTCACCTGGCAGGAAGCTACGATGCCCAGACCTATGGTTAGCTGTGCAGCGAGGTGTACTGTGAGGACAGGTTCCACACACACTTCAAGTAAGAGGTCGGCCTGAGTGGAAAGGTGAGAGTTTGGGCAGCTGTGCAGACAAAGAAGGCGCCCTTTGGCCTGGGCCTAAATGCTTGTGACACCCCACTGGACCTGCCGTGCTCTGAGGGCCCTGCTCTGTGCCCACTGCTCCCCTGCCCTTTGTTCAGTCACAGCAGAAATGGCCACACCCACTCCTTCAGTGAGGCCAGAGTTGCAACCACCCTCAGCCCCGCCCCCTCTCCACCGGTTACCATGGACTACAGAGGCTGCATCCTGAGGCCAGGGCGTTCCGAGAATGCCAAGGGCAGACATGATGACCTTAAATGATTTCCTCTTGTGTCAGGTTTGGTAAACTTTAGGAGCTAGGAAATGGTCCACTTTACAGAAATGTTCAAATTTACTGGCATTTCATATATTCTCTGCTATAACATTGTCCTGATTCTTTCTGTATATTCTTTACTTATGTTTTTGTTTTCCTTAATCAAAGTGTGTCTTTTCAATCTTTTCAAAGAAGATTCTTTGGACTTACTAAATCACCTCAATTTTATACGTTTTCTGTTGTATTAAGTTCTGCTCATATCTTCATTTATCTTTTGTCTATGTTCTCAGGGTTTATTGTTTTGATCTTCTGATGTCAATTAAAACACTTGGTTATTCATTATAATAAATATTTTACTCATAAAGATTTGAACTTTTGAAGATTCCAGCTTACTTATAAGTTTCTAAGGGTCAGGTCCTCTCCATTGTTGCTGGCCTAAGGTTTAGTTCACCATATAGCAATGTATATACTGACCTATTTTCCCCTCGACTTTCTGTGATTCCCTACATCTCACCTTTCTTTGCAGACAAGCCATTTGAAATACCCTTAACTTATTTCACAGCCAATAAGTCATTGAAATAATGTGTATTTTTAGAGAAATCTTCTTATATAATTAGGCAGAAAATCTCACCTGCCATAGTTTTCAAAACAGCATAATTTCACTCTTCTCAATGCTAATCTGTTGTATTACACAACCTTTGAGTATTTAGCTTTATCAGTGATATGTACTTTAAAAATGTTTTAGAGATCCTACCAGTCTTTGAAAACATCCTTGTTCCTTGTTTCAGTTCCAGTTTTATGTATATATTCTGCCTTGCACCTGATTATTCCAACAATTGATGGATGGCCTTGGGAATCTAATTCTGGTATTGATACTCTTTACTGATTGTCTCCCCTCGTAGCTGATTTTTTCATTATTGTGTAAATTTAGATCATGATCTCATGTTTAGCTAAACAGCTGACCTTGTAAGACGCTTAGGTGTGTACGCTCGTAAGCTTCAGGAGAAAGTCGGCAAAATTTATTTGTGTCCCTCCAATGAGTTGCCCACGAGGACACCGTTTTCTACAAGTGTTGGTCCAATACTCCCTCTACAGGAAGGGGAATCAGACAGGGCTGATTGGCGGCCCCCGATCTGGGGCAGGGGCAGTGGGCAGCCTGTGGACCGGGCAGGAGCCTCTTTGCATGTGTCCCTGGGACACATCAGCCTGCGAACTTCGGTCACCTGGCAGGAAGCTACGATGCCCAGACCTATGGTTAGCTGTGCAGCGAGGTGTACTGTGAGGACAGGTTCCACACAAACTTCAAGTAAGGGGTCGGCCTGAGTGGAAAGGTGAGAGTTTGGGCAGCTGTGCAGACAAAGAAGGCGTCCTTTGGCCTGGGCCTAAATGCTTGTGACAGCCCACTGGACCTGCCGGGCTCTGAGGGCCCTGCCCTTGGCCCCCTGCTCCCCTGCCCTTTGTTCAGTCACAGCAGAAATGGCCACACCCACTCCTTCAGTGAGGGCAGAGTTCCAACCAACCTCATCTCCGCTCCCTCTCCGCAGGATACCATGGACTACAGAGGCTGCATCCTGAGGCCAGGGCGTTCCGAGTATGCCAAGGTCAGACATGATGACCTTAAATGATTTCCTCTTGTGTCAGGTTTGGTAAACTTTAGGAGCTAGGAAATGTTCCACTTACAGAAATGTTCAAATTTACTGGCATTTCATATATTCTCTGCTATAACATTGTCCTGATTCTTTCTGTATATTCTTTACTTATGTTTTTGTTTTCCTTAATCAAAGTGTGTCTTTTCAATCTTTTCAAAGAAGATTCTTTGGACTTACTAAATCACCTGAATTTTATACGTTTTCTGTTGTATTAAGTTCTGCTCATATCTTTATTTATCTTTTTTCTATGTCCTCAGGGTTTTTTGTTTTGATCTTCTGATGTCAATTGAAACACTTGGTTATTCATTTTAATAAATATTTTACTTATAAAGATTTGAACTTTTGAAGATTCCAGCTTACTTGTAAGTTTCTAAGGCTCAGGTCCTCTCCATTGTTGCTGGCCTAAGATTTAGTTCACCATATAGCAATGTATATATTGACCTATTTTCCCCTCGACTTTCTGTGATTCCCTACATCTCACCTTTCTTTGCAGACAAGCCATTTGAAATACCCTTAACTTATTTCACAGCAAATAAGTCATTGAAATAATGTGTATTTTTAGAGAAATCTCCTTATATAATTAGGCAGAAAATCTCACCTGCCATAGTTTTCAAGACAGCATAATTTCACTCTTCTCAATGCTTAATCTGTTGTATTACACAACATATGAGTATTTAGCTTTATCTATGACATGTACTTTAAAAATGTTTTAGAGACCCTACCAGTCTTTGAAAACATCCTTGTTCCTTGTTTCAGTTCCAGTTTTATGTATATATACTGCCTTGCACCTGATATTTCCAACAATTGATGGATGGCCTTGGGAATCTAATTCTGGTATTGATAGTCTTTACTGATTGTCTCCCCTCGTAGCTGATTTCTTCATTATTGTGTAAATTTAGATCATGAGCTCATGTTTAGCTAAACAGCTGACCTTGTAAGTCGCTTAGGTGTGTTCGCTCGTAAGCTTCAGGAGAAAGTCGGCAAAATTTATTTGTGTCCCTCCAATGAGTTGCCCACGAGGACACCGTTTTCTACAAGTGTTGGTCCAATACTCCCTCTAGAGGAAGGGGATTCCGACAGGGCTGATTGGCGGCCCCCGATCTGGGGCAGGGGCAGTGGGCAGCCTGTGGCCCGGGCTGGAGCCTCTTTGCATGTGTCCCTGGGACACATCTGCCTGCGAACTTCGGTCACCTGGCAGGAAGCTACGATGCCCAGACCTATGGTTAGCTGTGCAGCGAGGTGTACTGTGAGGACAGGTTCCACACACACTTCAAGTAAGAGGTCGGCCTGAGTGGAAAGGTGAGAGTTTGGGCAGCTGTGCAGACAAAGAAGGCGCCCTTTGGCCTGGGCCTAAATGCTTGTGACACCCCACTGGACCTGCCGGGCTCTGAGGGCCCTGCCCTGGGCCCCCTGCTCCCCTGCACATTGTTCAGTCACAGCAGAGATGGCCACACCCACTCCTTCAGTGAGGGCAGAGTTCCAACCACCCTCAGCCCCGCCCCCTCTACGCAGGTTACCATGGACTACAGAGGCTGCATCCTGAGGCCAGGACGTTCCGAGAATGCCAAGGGCAGACATGATGACTTTAAATGATTTCCTCTTGTGTCAGGTTTGGTAAACTTTAGGAGCTAGGAAATGGTCCACTTACAGAAATGTTCAAATTTACTGGCATTTCATATATTCTCTGCTATAACATTGTCCTGATTCTTTCTGTATATTCTTTACTAATGTTTTTGTTTTCCTTAATCAAAGTGTGTCTTTTCAATCTTTTCAAAGAAGATTCTTTGGACTTACTAAATCACCTGAATTTTATACGTTTTCTGTTGTATTAAGTTCTGCTCATATCTTTATTTATCTTTTTTCTATGTTCTCAGGGTTTATTGTTTTGATCTTCTGATGTCAATTAAAACACTTGGTTATTCATTTTAATAAATATTTTACTTATAAAGATTGGAACTTTTGAAGATTCCAGCTTACTTGTAAGTTTCTAAGGGTCAGGTCCTCTCCATTGTTGCTGGCCTAAGGATTAGTTCACCATATAGCAATGTATATATTGACCTATTTTCCCCTCGACTTTCTGTGATTCCCTACATCTCACCTTTCTTTGCAGACAAGCCATTTGAAATACCCTTAACTTATTTCACAGCCAATAAGTCATTGAAATAATGTGTATTTTTAGAGAAATCTTCTTATATAATTAGGCAGAAAATCTCACCTGCCATAGTTTTCAAAACAGCATAATTTCACTCTTCTCAATGCTTAATCTGTTGTATTACACAACCTTTGAGTATTTAGCTTTATCAATGACATGTACTTTAAAAATGTTTTAGAGATCCTACCAGTCTTTGAAAACATCCTTGTTCCTTGTTTCAGTTCCAGTTTTATGTATGTATTCTGCCTTGCACCTGATTATTCCAACAATTGATGGATGGCCTTGGGAATCTAATTCTGGTATTGATAATCTTTAATGATTGTCTCCCCTCGTAGCTGATTTTTTCATTATTGTGTAAATTTAGATCATGATCTCATGTTTAGCTAAACAGCTGACCTTGTAAGACGCTTAGGTGTGAACGCTAGTAAGCTTCAGGAGAAAGTCGGCAAAATTTATTTGTGTCCCTCCAATGAGTTGCCCACGAGGACACCGTTTTCTACAAGTGTTGGTCCCATACTCCCTCGAGAGGAAGGGGACTCCGACAGGGCTGATTGGCGGCCCCCGATCTGGGGCAGGGCCAGTGGGCAGCCTGTGGCCCGGGCTGGAGCCTCTTTGCATGTGTCCCTGGGACCCATCTGCCTGCGAACTTCGGTCACCTGGCAGGAAGCTACGATGCCCAGACCTATGGTTAGCTGTGCAGCGAGGTGTACTGTGAGGTCAGGTTCCACACACACTTCAAGTAAGAGGTCGGCCTGAGTGGAAATGTGAGAGTTTGGGCACCTGTGCAGACAAAGAAGGCGCCCTTTGGCCTGGGCCTAAATGCTTGTGACACCCCACTGGACCTGCCGTGCTCTGAGGGCCCTGCCCTGGGCCCCCAGCTCCCCTGCCCTTTGTTCAGTCACAGCAGAGATGGCCACACCCACTCCTTCAGTGAGGGCAGAGTTCCAACCAACCTCAGCCCCGTCCCCTCTCCACAGGTTACCATGGACTACAGAGGCTGCATCCTGAGGCCAGGGCGTTCCGAGAATGCCAAGGGCAGACATGATGACCTTAAATGATTTCCTCTTGTGTCAGGTTTGGTAAACTTTAGGAGCTAGGAAATGGTCCACTTTACAGAAATGTTCAAATTTACTGGCATTTCATATATTCTCTGCTATAACATTGTCCTGATTCTTTCTGTATATTCTTTCCTTATGTTTTTGTTTTCCTTAATCAAAGTGTGTCTTTTCAATCTTTTCAAAGAAGATTCTTTGGACTTACTAAATCACCTGAATTTTATACGTTTTCTGTTGTATTAAGTTCTGCTCATATCTTTATTTATCTTTTTTCTATGTTCTCAGGGTTTATTGTTTTGATCTTCTGATGTCAATTAAAACACTTGGTTATTCAATTTAATAAATATTTTACTTATAAAGATTTGAACTTTTGAAGATTCCAGCTTACTTGTAAGTTTCTAAGGGTCAGGTCCTCTCCATTGTTGCTGGCCTAAGGTTTAGTTCACCATATAGCAATGTATATATTGACCTATTTTCCCCTCGACTTTCTGTGATTCCCTACATCTCACCTTTCTTTGCCGACAAGCCATTTGAAATACCCTTAACTTATTTCACAGCCAATAAGTTATTGAAATAATGTGGATTTTTTAGAGAAATCTCCTTATATAATTAGGCAGAAAATCTCACCTGCCATAGTTTTCAAAACAGCATAATTTCACTCTTCTCAATGCTTAATCTGTTGTATTACACAACCTTTGAGTATTTAGCTTTATCAATGACATGTACTTTAAAAATGTTTTAGAGATCCTACCAGTCTTTGAAAACATCCTTGTTCCTTGTTTCAGGTCCAGTTTTATGTATATATTCTGCCTTGCACCTGATTATTCCAACAATTGCTGGATGGCCTAGGGAATCTAATTCTGGTATTGATAGTCTTTACTGATTGTCTCCCCTCGTAGCTGATTTCTTCATTATTGTGTAAATTTAGATCATGAGCTCATGTTTAGCTAAACAGCTGACCTTGTAAGACGCTTAGGTGTGAACCCTCGTAAGCTTCATCAGAAAGTCGGCAAAGATTTATTTGTGTCCCTCCAATGAGTTGCCCACGAGGACACCGTTTTCTACAAGTGTTGGTCCAATACTCCCTGTAGAGGAAGGGGACTCCGACAGGGCTGAGTGGCGGGCCCCAATCTGGGGCAGCGGCAGTGGGCAGCCTGTGGCCCGGGCTGGATCCTCTTTGCATGTGTCCCTGGGACACATCTGCCTGCGAACTTCGGTCACCTGGCAGGAAGCTACGATGCCCAGACCTATGGTTAGCTGTGCAGCGAGGTGTACTGTGAGGACAGGTTCCACACACACTTCAAGTAAGTGGTCGGCCTGAGTGGAAAGGTGATAGTTTGGGCAGCTGTGCAGAAAAAGAAGGTGTCCTTTGGCCTGGGCCTAAATGCTTGTGACACACCACTGGACCTGCCGGGCTCTGAGGGCCCTGCTCTGTGCCCCCTGCTCCCCTGCCCTTTGTTCAGTCACAGCAGAAATGGCCACACCCACTACTTCAGTGAGGCCAGAGTTGCAACCACCCTCAGCCCCGCCCCCTCTCCACAGGTTACCATGGACTACAGAGGCTGCATCCTGAGGCCAGGGCGTTCCGAGAATGCGAAGGGCAGACATGATGACCTTAAATGATTTCCTCTTGTGTCAGGTTTGGTAAACTTTAGGAGCTAGGAAATGGTCCACTTTACAGAAATATTCAAATTTACTGGCATTTCATATATTCTCTGCTATAACATTGTCCTGATTCTTTCTGTATATTCTTTACTTATGTTTTTGTTTTCCTTAATCAAAGTGTGTCTTTTCAATCTTTTTAAAGAAGATTCTTTGGAATTACTAAATCACCTCAATTTTATACGTTTTCTGTTGTATTAAGTTCTGCTCATATCTTTATTTATCTTTTTTCTATGTTCTCAGGGTTTATTGTTTTGATCTTCTGATGTCAATTAAAACACTTGGTTATTCATTTTAATAAATATTTTACTCATAAAGATTTGAACTTTTGAAGATTCCAGCTTACTTGTAAGTTTCTAAGGGTCAGGTCCTCTCCATTGTTGCTGGCCTAAGGTTTAGTTCTCCATATAGCAATGTATATACTGACCTATTTTCCCCTCGACTTTCTGTGATTCCCTACATCTCACCTTTCTTTGCAGACAAGCCATTTGAAATACCCTTAACTTATTTCACAGCCAATAAGTCATTGAAATAATGTGTATTTTTAGAGAAATCTTCTTATATAATTAGGCAGAAAATCTGACCTGCCATAGTTTTCAAAACAGCATAATTTCACTCTTCTCAATGCTTAATCTGTTGTATTACACAACCTTTGAGTATTTAGCTTTATCAGTGATATGTACTTTAAAAATGTTTTAGAGATCCTACCAGTCTTTGAAAACATCCTTGTTCCTTGTTTCAGTTCCAGTTTTCTGTATATATTCTGCCATGCACCTGATTATTCCAACAATTGATGGATGGCCTTGGGAATCTAATTCTGGTATTGATACTCTTTACTGATTGTCTCCCCTCGTAGCTGATTTTTTCAGTATTGTGTAAATTTAGATCATGATCTCATGTTTAGCTAAACAGCTGACCTTGTAAGACGCTTAGGTGTGTACGCTCGCAAGCTTCAGGAGAATGTCGGCAAAGATTTATTTGTGTCCCTCCAATGAGTTGCCCACGAGGACACCGTTTTCTACAAGTGTTGGTCCAATACTCCCTCTAGTGGAAGGGGACTCCGACAGGGCTGATTGGCGGCCCCCGATCTGGGGCAGGGGCAGTGGGCAGCCTGTGGCCCGGGCAGGAGCCTCTTTCCATGTGTCCTTGGAAAACATCTGCCTGCGAACTTCGGTCACCTGGCAGGAAGCTACGATGCCCAGACCTATGGTTAGCTGTGCAGCGAGGTATACTGTGAGGACAGGTTCCACACACACTTCAAGTAAGGGGTCGGCCTGAGTGGAAAGTTGAGAGTTTGGGCAGCTGTGCAGACAAAGAAGGCGTCCTTTGGCCTGGGCCTAAATGCTTGTGACAGCCCAATGGACCTGCCGGGCTCTGAGGGCCCTGCCCTTGGCCCCCTGCTCCCCTGCCCTTTGTACAGTCACAGCAGAAATGGCCACACCCACTCCTTCATTGAGGGCAGAGTTCCAACCAACCTCATCTCCGCTCCCTCTCCGCAGGTTACCATGGACTACAGAGGCTGCATCCTGAGGCCAGGGCGTTCCGAGAATGCCAAGGGCAGACATGATGACCTTAAATGATTTCCTCTTGTGTCAGGTTTGGTAAACTTTAGGAGCTAGGAAATGGTCCACTTATAGAAATGTTCAAATTTACTGGCATTTCATATATTCTCTGCTATAACATTGTCCTGATTCTTTCTGTATATTCTTTACTTATGTTTTTGTTTTCCTTAATCAAAGTGTGTCTTTTCAATCTTTTCAAAGAAGATTCTTTGGACTTACTAAATCACCTGAAATTTATACGTTTTCTGTTGTATTAAGTTCTGCTTATATCTTTATTTATCTTTTTTCTATGTTCTCAGGGTTTATTGTTTTGATCTTCTGATGTCAATTAAAACACTTGGTTATTCATTTTAATAAATATTTTACTTATAAAGTTTTGAACTTTTGAAGATTCCAGCTTACTTGTAAGTTTCTAAGGGTCAGGTCCTCTCCATTGTTGCTGGCCTAAGGTTTAGTTCACCATATAGCAATGTATATATTGACCTATTTTCCCCTCGACTTTCTGTGATTCCCTACATCTCACCTTTCTTTGCAGACAAGCCATTTGAAATACCCTTAACTTATTTCACAGCCAATAAGTCATTGAAATAATGTGTATTTTTAGAGAAATTTTCTTATATAAATAGGCAGAAAATCTCACCTGCCATAGTTTTCAAGACAGCATAATTTCACTCTTCTCAATGCTTAATCTGTTGTATTACACAACATTTGAGTATTTAGCTTTATCAATGACATGTACTTTAAAAATGTTTTAGAGATCCTACCAGTCTTTGAAAACATCCTTGTTCCTTGTTTCAGTTCCAGTTTTATGTATATATTCTGCCTTGCACCTGATTATTCCAACAATTGATGGATGGCCTTGGGAATCTAATTCTGGTATTGATAGTCTTTACTGATTGTCTCCCCTCGTAGCTGATTTCTTCATTATTGTGTAAATTTACATCATGTGCTCATGTTTAGCTAAACAGCTGACCTTGTAAGACGCTTAGGTGTGTACGCTCGTAAGCTTCAGGAGAAAGTCGGCAAAATTTATTTGTGTCCCTACAATGAGTTGCCCACGAGGACACCGTTTTCTACAAGTGTTGGTCCAATACTCCCTCTAGAGGAAGGGGACTCCGACAGGGCTGATTGGCGGCCCCCGATCAGGGGCAGGGGCAGTGGGCAGCCTGGGGCCCGGGCTGGAGCCTCTTTGCATGTGTCCCTGGGACCCATCTGCCTGCGAACTTCGGTCACCTGGCAGGAAGCTATGATGCCCAGACCTATGGTTAGCTGTGCAGCGAGGTGTACTGTGAGGACAGGTTCCACACACACTTCAAGTAAGAGGTCGGCCTGAGTGGAAAGGTGAGAGTTTGGGCAGCTGTGCAGACCAAGAAGGCTCCCTTTGGCCTGGGCCTAAATGCTTGTGACACCCCACTGGACCTGCCGGGCTCTGAGGGCCCTGCCCTGGGCCCCCTGCTCCCCTGCCCTTTGTTCAGTCACAGCAGAGATGGCCACACCCACTCCTTCAGTGAGGGCAGAGTTCCAACCACCCTCAGCCCTGCCCCCTCTCCGCAGGTTACCATGGACTACAGAGGCTGCATCCTGAGGCCAGGGCGTTCCGAGAATGCCAAGGGCAGACATGATGACCTTAAATGATTTCCTCTTGTGTCAGGTTTGGTAAACTTTAGGAGCTAGGAAATGGTCCACTTTACAGAAATGCTCAAATTTACTGGCATTTCATATATTCTCTGATATTACATTGTCCTGATTCTTTTTGTATATTCTCTATTTATGTTTTTGTTTTCCTTAATCAAAGTTTGTCTTTTCAATCTTTTCAAAGAAGATTTTTTGGACTTACTAAATCACCTCAATTTTATACGTTTTCTGTTGTATTAAGTTCTGCTCATATCTTTATTTATCTTTTTTCTATGTTCTCAGGGTTTATTGTTTTGATCTTCTGATGTCAATTAAAACACTTGGTTATTCATTTTAATAAATATTTTACTTATAAAGATTTGAACTTTTGAAGATTCCAGCTTTCTTGTAATTTCAAAGGGTCAGGTCCTCTCCATTGTTGCTGGCCTAAGGTTTAGTTCACCATATAGCAATGTATATATTGACCTATTTTCCCCTCGACTTTCTGTGATTCCCTACATCTCACCTTTCTTTGCAGACAAGCCATTTGAAATACCCTTAACTTATTTCACAGCCAATAAGTCATTGAAATAATGTGTATTTTTAGAGAAATCTTCTTATATAATTAGGCAGAAAATCTCACCTGCCATAGTTTTCAAAACAGCATAATTTCACTCTTCTCAATGCTTAATCTGTTGTATTACACAACCTTTGAGTATTTAGCTTTATCAATGACATGTCCTTTAAAAATGTTTTAGAGATCGTACCAGTCTTTGAAAACATCCTTGTTCCTTGTTTCAGTTCCAGTTTTATGTATATATTCTGCCTTGCACCTGATTATTCCAACAATTGATGGATGGCCTTGGGAATCTAATTCTGGTATTGATAGTCTTTACTGATTGTCTCCCCTCGTAGCTGATTTTTTCTTTATTGTGTAAATTTAGATCATGAGTTCATGTTTAGCTAAACAGCTAACCTTGTAAGACGCTTAGGTGTGAACGCTCGTAAGATTCAGCAGAAAGGCGGCAAAGATTTATTTGTGTCCCTCCAATGAGTTGCCCACGAGGACACCGTTTTCTACAAGTGTTGGTCCAATACTCCCTCTAGAGGCAGGGGACTCCGACAGGGCTGATTGGTGGCCCCCGATCTGGGGCAGGGGCAGTGGGCAGCCTATGGCCCGGGCAGGAGCCTCTTTGCAGGTGTCCCTGGGACACATCTGCCTGCGAACTTCGGTCACCTGGCAGGAAGCTACGATGCCCAGACCTATGATTAGCTGTGCAGCGAGGTGTACTGTGAGGACAGGTTCCACACACACTTCAAGTAAGAGGTCGGCGTGAGTGGAAAGGTGAGAGTTTGGGCAGCTGTGCAGACAAAGAAGGCGCCCTTTGGCCTGGGCCTAAATGCTTGTGACACCCCACTGGACCTGCCGTGCTCTGAGGGCCCTGCCCTGGGACCCCTCCTCCCCTGCCCTTTGTTCAGTCACAGCAGCGATGGCCACACCCACTCCTTCAGTGAGGGCAGAGTTCCAACCACCCTCAGCCCCGCCCCCTCTCCGCAGGTTACCATGGACTACAGAGGCTGCATCCTGAGGCCAGGGCGTTCCGAGAATGCCAACGGCAGACATGATGACCTTAAATGATTTCCTCTTGTGTCAGGTTTGGTAAACTTTAGGAGCTAGGAAATGGTCCACTTTACAGAAATGTTCAAATTTACTGGCATTTCTTATATTCTCTTCTATAACATTGTCCTGATTCTTTCTGTATATTCTTTACTTATGTTTTTGTTTTCCTTAATCAAAGTGTGTCTTTTCAATCTTTTCAAAGAAGATTCTTTGGACTTACTAAATCACCTCAATTTTATACGTTTTCTGTTGTATTAAATTCTGCTCATATCTTTATTTATCGTTTTTCTATGTTCTCAGGGTTTATTGTTTTGATCTTCTGATGTCAATTAAAACACTTGGTTATTCATTTTAATAAATATTTTACTTATAAAGATTTGAACTTTTGAAGATTCCAGCTTTCTTGTAATTTCAAAGGGTCAGGTCCTCTCCATTGTTGCTGGCCTAAGGTTTAGTTCACCATATAGCAATGTATATATTGACCTATTTTCCCCTCGACTTTCTGTGATTCCCTACATCTCACCTTTCTTTGCAGACAAGCCATTTGAAATACCCTTAACTTATTTCACAGCCAATAAGTCATTGAAATAATGTGTATTTTTAGAGAAATCTTCTTATATAATTAGGCAGAAAATCTCACCTGCCATAGTTTTCAAAACAGCATAATTTCACTCTTCTCAATGCTTAATCTGTTGTATTACACAACTTTTGAGTATTTAGCTTTATCAATGACATGTACTTTAAAAATGTTTTAGAGATCCTACCAGTCTTTGAAAACATCCTTGTTCCTTGTTTCAGTTCCAGTTTTATGTATATATTCTGCCTTGCACCTGATTATTCCAACAATTGATGGATGGCCTTGGGAATCTAATTCTGGTATTGATAGTCTTTACGGATTGTCTCCCCTCGTAGCTGATTTCTTCATTATTGTGTAAATTTAGATCATGAGCTCATGTTTAGCTAAACAGCTGACCTTGTAAGACGCTTAGGTGTGAACGCTCGTAAGCTTCCATAGAAAGACGGCAAAGATTTATTTGTGTCCCTCCAATGAGTTGCCCACGAGGACACCGTTTTCTACAAGTGTTGGTCCAATACTCCCTCTAGAGGCAGGGGAGTCCGACAGGGCTGATTGGCGGCCCCCGATCTGGGGCAGGGGCAGTGGGCAGCCTGTGGCCCGGGCAGGAGCCTCTTTGCATGTGTCCCTGGGACACATCTGCCTGCGAACTTCAGTCACCTGGCAGGAAGCTACGATGACCAGACCTATGGTTAGCTGTGCAGCGAGGTGTACTGTGAGGACAGGTTCCACACACACTTCAAGTAAGAGGTCGGGCTGAGTGGAAAGGTGAGAGTTTGGGCAGCTGTGCAGAAAAAGAAGGCGCCCTTTGGCCTAGGCCTAAATGCTTGTGACACACCACTGGACCTGCCGTGTTCTGAGGGCCCTGCCCTGGGCCCCCTGCTCCCCTTCCCTTTGTTCAGTCACAGCAGAGATGGCCACACCCACTCCTTCAGTGAGGCCAGAGTTCCAACCACCCTCAGCCCCGCCCCCTCTCCGCAGGTTACCATGGACTACAGAGGCTGCATCCTGAGGCCAGTGCGTTCCGAGAATGCCAAGGGCAGACATGATGACCTTAAATGATTTCCTCTTGTGTCAGGTTTGGTAAACTTTAGGAGCTAGGAAATGGTCCACTTTACAGAAATGTTCAAATTTACTGGCATTTCTTATATTCTCTGCTATAACATTGTCCTGATTCTTTCTCTATATTCTTTACTTATTTTTTTGTTTTCCTTAATCAAAGTGTGTCTTTTCAATCTTTTCAAAGAAGATTCTTTGGACTTACTACATCACCTCAATTTTACACGTTTTCTGTTGTATTAAGTTCTGCTCATATCTTTATTTATCTTTTTTCTATGTTCTCAGGGTTTACTGTTTTGATCTTCTGATGTCAATTAAAACACTTCGTTATTCATTTTAATAAATATTTTACTTATAAAGATTGGAACTTTTGAAGATTCCAGCTTACTTGTAAGTTTCTAAGGGTCAGGTCCTCTCCATTGTTGCTGGCCTAAGGTTTAGTTCACCATATAGCAATGTATATATTGACCTATTTTCCCCTCGACTTTCTGTGATTCCCTACATCTCACCTTTCTTTGCAGACAAGCCATTTGAAATACCCTTAACTTATTTCACAGCCAATAAGTCATTGAAATAATGTGTATTTTTAGAGAAATCTTCTTATATAATTAGGCAGAAAATCTCACCTGCCATAGTTTTCAAAACAGCATAATTTCACTCTTCTCAATGCTTAATCTGTTGTATTACACAACCTTTGAGTATTTAGCTTTATCAATGACATGTACTTTAAAAATGTTTTAGAGATCGTACCAGTCTTTGAAAACATCCTTGTTCCTTGTTTCAGTTCCAGTTTTATGTATATATTCTGCCTTGCACCTGATTATTCCAACAATTGATGGATGGCCTTGGGAATCTAATTCTGGTATTGATAGTCTTTACTGATTGTCTCCACTCGTAGCTGATTTCTTCATTAATGTGTAAATTTAGATCATGAGCTCATGTTTAGCTAAACAGCTGACCTTGTAAGACGCTTAGGTTTGAACGCTCGTAACCTTCCGCAGAAAGACGGCAAAGATTCATTTGTGTCCCTCCAATGAGTTGCCCACGAGGACACCGTTCTCTACAAGTGTTGATCCAATACACCCTCTAGAGGAAGGGGACTCCGACAGGGCTGATTGGTGGCCCCCGATCTGGGGCAGGGGCAGTGGGCAGCCTGTGGCTCGGGCAGGAGCCTCTTTGCATGTGTCCCTGGGACACATCTGCCTGCGAACTTCGGTCACCTGGCAGGAAGCTACGATGCCCAGACCTATGGTTAGCTGTGCAGCGAGGTGTACTGTGAGGACAGGTTCCACACACACTTCAAGTAAGAGGTCGGCCTGAGTGGAAAGGTGAGTGTTTGGGCAACTGTGCAGACAAAGAAGGCGCCCTTTGGCCTGGGCCTAAATGCCTGTGATAGCCCACTGGACCTGCCGGGCTCTGAGGGCCCTGCCCTGGGCCCCCTGCTCCCCTGCCCTTTGTTCAGTCACAGCAGAGATGGCCACACCCACTCCTTCAGTGACTGCAGAGTTCCAACCAACCTCAGCCCCGCCCCCTCTCCGCAGGTTACCATGGACTACAGAGGCTGCATCATGAAGCCAGGGCGTTCCGAGAATGCCAAGGGCAGACATGATGACCTTAAATGATTTCCTCTTGTGTCAGGTTTGGTAAACTTTAGGAGCTAGGAAATGGTCCACTTTACAGAAATGTTCAAATTTACTGGCATTTCATATATTCTCTGCTATAACATTGTCCTGATTCTTTCTGTATATTCTATACTTATGTTTTTGTTTTCCTTAATCAAAGTGTGTCTTTTCAATCTTTTCAAAGAAGATTCTTTGGACTTACTAAATCACCTCAATTTTATACGTTTTCTGTTGTATTAATTTCTGCTCATATCTTTATTTATCTTTTTTCTATGTTCTCAGGGTTTATTGTTTTGATCTTCTGATGTCAATTAAAACACTTGGTTATTCCTTTTAATAAATATTTTACTTATAAAGATTTGAACTTTTGAAGATTCCAGCTTACTTGTAAGTTTCTAAGGGTCAGGTCCTCTCCATTGTTGCTGGCCTAAGGTTTAGTTCACCATATAGCAATGTATATATTGACCTATTTTCCCCTCGACTTTCTGTGATTCCCTACATCTCACCTTTCTTTGCAGGCAAGCCATTTGAAATACCCTTAACTTATTTCACAGCCAATAAGTCATTGAAATAATGTGTATTTTTAGAGAAATCTTCTTATATAATTAGGCAGAAAATCTCACCTGCCATAGTTTTCAAAACAGCATAATTTCACTCTTCTCAATGCTTAATCTGTTGTATTACACAACCTTTGAGTATTTAGCTTTATCAATGACATGTCCTTTAAAAATGTTTTAGAGATCGTACCAGTCTTTGAAAACATCCTTGTTCCTTGTTTCAGTTCCAGTTTTATGTATATATTCTGCCTTGCACCTGATTATTCCAACAATTGATGGATGGCCTTGGGAATATAATTCTGGTATTGATAGTCTTTACTGATTGTCTCCCCTCGTAGCTGATTTTTTCATTTTTGTGTAAATTTAGATCATGAGTTCATGTTTAGCTAAACAGCTAACCTTGTAAGACGCTTAGGTGTGAACGCTCGTAAGATTCAGCAGAAAGGCGGCAAAGATTTATTTGTGTCCCTCCAATGAGTTGCCCACGAGGACACCGTTTTCTACAAGTGTTGGTCCAATACTCCCTCTAGAGGAAGGGGACTCCGACAGGGCTGATTGGCGGCCCCCGATCAGGGGCAGGGGCAGTGGGCAGCCTGGGGCCCGGGCTGGAGCCTCTTTGCATGTGTCCCTGGGACCCATCTGCCTGCGAACTTCGGTCACCTGGCAGGAAGCTATGATGCCCAGACCTATGGTTAGCTCTGCAGCGAGGTGTACTGTGAGGACAGGTTCCACACACACTTCAAGTAAGAGGTCGGCCTGAGTGGAAAGGTGAGAGTTTGGGCAGCTGTGCAGACAAAGAAGGCGCCCTTTGGCCTGGGCCTAAATGCTTGTGACACCCCACTGGACCTGCCGGGCTCTGAGGGCCCTGCCCTGGGCCCCCTGCTCCCCTGCCCTTTGTTCAGTCACAGCAGAGATGGCCACACCCACTCCTTCAGTGAGGGCAGAGTTCCAACCACCCTCAGCCCCGCCCCCTCTCCGCAGGTTACCATGGACTACAGAGGCTGCATCCTGAGGCCAGGGCGTTCCGAGAATGCCAAGGGCAGACATGATGACCTTAAATGATTTCCTCTTGTGTCAGGTTTGGTAAACTTTAGGAGCTAGGAAATGGTCCACTTTACAGAAATGTTCAAATTTACTGGCATTTCTTATATTCTCTGCTATAACATTGTCCTGATTCTTTCTGTATATTCTTTACTTATGTTTTTGTTTTCCTTAATCAAAGTGTGTCTTTTCAATCTTTTCAAAGAAGATTCTTTGGACTTACTAAATCACCTCAATTTTATCCGTTTTCTGTTGTATTAAGTTCTGCTCATATCTTTATTTATCTTTTTTCTATGTTCTCAGGGTTTATTGTTTTGATCTTCTGATGTCAACTAAAACACTTGGTTATTCATTTTAATAAATATTTTACTTATAAAAATTTGAACTTTTGAAGATTCCAGGTTACTTGTACGTTCCTAAGGGTCAGGTCCTCTCCATTGTTGCTGGCCTAAGGTTTAGTTCACCATATAGCAATGTATATATTGACCTATTTTCCCCTCGACTTTCTGTGATTCCCTACATCTCACCTTTCTTTGCAGCCAAGCCATTTGAAATACCCTTAACTTATTTCACAGCCAATAAGTCATTGAAATAATGTGTATTTTTAGAGAAATCTTCTTATGTAATTAGGCAGAAAATCTAACCTGCCATAGTTTTCAAAACAGCATAATTTTACTCTTCTCAATGCTTAATCTGTTGTATTACACAACTTTTGAGTATTTAGCTTTATCAATGACATGTTCTTTAAAAATGTTTTAGAGATCCTACCAGTCTTTGAAAACATCCTTGTTCCTTGTTTCAGTTCCAGTTTTATGTATATATTCTGCCTTGCACCTGATTATTCCAACAATTGATGGATGGCCTTGGGAATCTAATTCTGGTATTGATAGTCTTTACTGATTGTGTCCCCTCGTAGCTGATTTTTTCATTATTGTGTAAATTTAGATCATGAGCTCATGTTTAGCTAAACAGCTGACCTTGTAAGACGCTTAGGTGTGAACGCTCATAAGATTCAGCAGAAAGGCGGCAAAGATTTACTTGTGTCCCTCCAATGAGTTGCCCACGAGGACACCGTTTTCTACAAGTGTTGGTCCAATACTCCCTCTAGAGGCAGGGGACTCCGACAGGGCTGATTGGTGGCCCCCGATCTGGGGCAGGGGCAGTGGGCAGCCAGTGGCCCGGGCAGGAGCGTCTTTGCATGTGTCCCTGGGACACATCTGCCTGCGAACTTCGGTCACCTGGCAGGAAGCTACGATGCCCAGACCTATGGTTAGCTGTGCAGCGAGGTGTACTGTGAGGACAGGTTCCACACACACTTCAAGTAAGAGGTCGGCGTGAGTGGAAAGTTGAGAGTTTGGGCAGCTGTGCAGACAAAGAAGGCGCCCTTTGGCCTGGGCCTAAATGCTTGTGACACCCCACTGGACCTGCCGGGTTCTGAGGGCCCTGCCCTGGGCCCCCTGCTCCCCTGCCCTTTGTTCAGTCACAGCAGAGATGGCCACACCCACTCCTTCAGTGACTGCAGAGTTCCAACCAACCTCAGCCCCGCCCCCTCTCCGCAGGTTACCATGGACTACAGAGGCTGCATCATGAGGCCAGGGTGTTCCGAGAATGCCAAGGGCAGACATGATGACCTTAAATGTTTTCCTCTTGTGTCAGGTTTGGTAAACTTTAGGAGCTAGGAAATGGTCCACTTTACAGAAATGTTCAAATTTACTGGCATTTCATATATTCTCTGCTATAACACTGTCCTGATTCTTTCTGTATATTCTATACTTATGTTTTTGTTTTCCTTAATCAAAGTGTGTCTTTTCAATCTTTTCAAAGAAGATTCTTTGGACTTACTAAATCACCTCAATTTTATACGTTTTCTGTTGTATTAATTTCTGCTCATATCTTTATTTATCTTTTTTCTATGTTCTCAGGGTTTATTGTTTTGATCTTCTGATGTCAATTAAAACACTTGGTTATTCCTTTTAATAAATATTTTACTTATAAAGATTTGAACTTTTGAAGATTCCAGCTTACTTGTAAGTTTCTAAGGGTCAGGTCCTCTCCATTGTTGCTGGCCTAAGGTTTAGTTCACCATATAGCAATGTATATATTGACCTATTTTCCCCGCGACTTTCTGTGATTCCCTACATCTCACCTTTCTTTGCAGACAAGCCATTTGAAATACCCTTAACTTATTTCACAGCCAATAAGTCATTGAAATAATGTGTATTTTTAGAGAAATCTTCTTATATAATTAGGCAGAAAATCTCACCTGCCATAGTTTTCAAAACAGCATAATTTCACTCTTCTCAATGCTTAATCTGTTGTATTACACAACCTTTGAGTATTTAGCTTTATCAATGACATGTACTTTAAAAATGTTTTAGAGATCCTACCAGTCTTTGAAAACATCCTTGTTCCTTGTTTCAGTTCTAGTTTTATGTATATATTCTGCCTTGCACCTGATTATTCCAACAATTGATGGATGGCCTTGGGAATCTAATTCTGGTATTGATAGTCTTTACTGATTGTCTCCCTTCGTAGCTGATTTTTTCATTATTGTGTAAATTTAGATCATGAGCTCATGTTTAGCTAAACAGCTAACCTTGTAAGACGCTTAGGTGTGAACGCTCGTAAGATTCAGCAGAAAGGCGGCAAAGATTTATTTGTGTCCCTCCAATGAGTTGCCCACGAGGACACCGTTTTCTACAAGTGTTGGTCCAATACTCCCTCTAGAGGCAGGGGACTCCGACAGGGCTGATTGGTGGCCCCCGATCTGGGGCAGGGGCAGTGGGCAGCCTGTGGCCCGGGCAGGAGCCTCTTTGCAGGTGTCCCTGGGACACATCTGCCTGCGAACTTCGGTCACCTGGCAGGAAGCTACGATGCCCAGACCTATGGTTAGCTGTGCAGCGAGGTGTACTGTGAGGACAGGTTCCACACACACTTCAAGTAAGAGGTCGGCCTGAGTGGAAAGGTGAGAGTTTGGGCAGCTGTGCAGACAAAGAAGGCGCCCTTTGGCCTGGGCCTAAATGCTTGTGACACCCCACTGGACCTGCCGTGCTCTGAGGGCCCTGCCCTGGGCACCCTCCTCCCCTGCCCTTTGTTCAGTCACAGCAGCGATGGCCACACCCACTCCTTCAGTGAGGGCAGAGTTCCAACCACCCTCATCCCTGCCCCCTCTCCGCAGGTTACCATGGACTACAGAGGCTGCATCCTGAGGCCAGGGCGTTCCGAGAATGCCAAGGGCAGACATGATGACCTTAAATGATTTCCTCTTGTGTCAGGTTTGGTAAACTTTAGGAGCTAGGAAATGGTCCACTTTACAGAAATGTTCAAATTTACTGGCATTTCTTATATTCTCTGCTATAACATTGTCCTGATTCTTTCTGTATATTCTTTACTTATGTTTTTGTTTTCCTTAATCAAAGTGTGTCTTTTCAATCTTTTCAAAGAAGATTCTTTGGACTTACTAAATCACCTCAATTTTATACGTTTTCTGTTGTATTAAGTTCTGCTCATATCTTTATTTATCTTTTTTCTATGTTCTCAGGGTTTATTGTTTTGATCTTCTGATGTCAATTAAAACACTTCGTTATTCATTTTAATAAATATTTTACTTATAAGGATTTGAACTTTTGAAGATTCCAGCTTTCTTGTAAGTTTCTAAGGGTCAGGTACTCTCCATTGTTGCTGGCCTAAGGTTTAGTTCACCATATAGCAATGTATATATTGACCTATTTTCCCCTCGACTTTCTGTGATTCCCTACATCTCACCTTTCTTTGCAGACAAGCCATTTGAAATACCCTTAACTTATTTCACAGCCAATAAGTCATTGAAATAATGTGTATTTTTAGAGAAATCTTCTTATATAATTAGGCAGAAAATCTCACCTGCCATAGTTTTCAAAACAGCATAATTTCACTCTTCTCAATGCTTAATCTGTTGTATTACACAACCTTTGAGTATTTAGCTTTATCAATGACATGTACTTTAAAAATGTTTTAGAGATCCTACCAGTCTTTGAAAACATCCTTGTTCCTTGTTTCAGTTCCAGTTTTATGTATATATTCTGCCTTGCACCTGATTATTCCAACAATTGATGGATGGCCTTGGGAATCTAATTCTGGTATTGATAGTCTTTACTGATTGTCTCCCCTCGTAGCTGATTTCTTCATTATTGTGTAAATTTAGATCATGAGCTCATGTTTAGCTAAACAGATGACCTTGTAAGACGCTTAGGTGTGAACGCTCGTAAGCTTCCGCAGAAAGACGGCAAAGATTTATTTGTGTCCCTCCAATGAGTTGCCCACGAGGACACCGTTTTCTACAAGTGTTGGTCCAATACTCCCTCTAGAGGCAGGGGAGTCCGACAGGGCTGATTGGCAGCCCCCGATCTGGGGCAGGGGCAGTGGGCAGCCTGTGGCCTGGGCAGGAGCCTCTTTGCATGTGTCCCTGGGACACATCTGCCTGCGAACTTCGGTCACCTGGCAGGAAGCTACGATGCCCAGATGTATGGTTAGCTGTGCAGCGAGGTGTACTGTGAGGACAGGTTCCACACACACTTCAAGTAAGAGGTCGGGCTGAGTGGAAATGTGAGAGTTTGGGCAGCTGTGCAGAAAAAGAAGGCGCCCTTTGGCCTAGGCCTAAATGCTTGTGACACACCACTGGACCTGCCGTGCTCTGAGGGCCCTGCCCTGGGCCCCCTGCTCCCCTGCCCTTTGTTCAGTCACAGCAGAGATGGCCACACCCACTCCTTCAGTGAGGCCAGAGTTCCAACCACCCTCAGCCCCGCCACCTCTCCGCAGGTTACCATGGACTACAGAGGCTGCATCCTGAGGCCAGTGCGTTCCGAGAATGCCAAGGGCAGACATGATGACCTTAAATGATTTCCTCTTGTGTCAGGTTTGGTAAACTTTAGGAGCTAGGAAATGGTCCACTTTACAGAAATGTTCAAATTTACTGGCATTTCTTATATTCTCTGCTATAACATTGTCCTGATTCTTTCTCTATATTCTTTACTTATTTTTTTGTTCTCCTTAATCAAAGTGTGTCTTTTCAATCTTTTCAAAGAAGATTCTTTGGACTTACTAAATCACCTCAATTTTACACGTTTTCTGTTTTATTAAGTTCTGCTCATATCTTTATTTATCTTTTTTCTATGTTCTTAGGGTTTATTGTTTTGATCTTCTGATGTCAATTAAAACACTTGGTTATTCATTTTAATAAATATTTTACTTATAAAGATTGGAACTTTTGAAGATTCCAGCTTACTTGTAAGTTTCTAAGGGTCAGGTCCTCTCCATTGTTGCTGGCCTAAGGTTTAGTTCACCATATAGCAATGTATATATTGACCAATTTTCCCCTCGACTTTCTGTGATTCCCTACATCTCACCTTTCTTTGCAGACAAGCCATTTGAAATACCCTTAACTTATTTCACAGCCAATAAGTCATTGAAATAATGTGTATTTTTAGAGAAATCTTCTTATATAATTAGGCAGAAAATCTCACCTGCCATAGTTTTCAAAACAGCATAATTTCACTCTTCTCAATGCTTAATCTGTTGTATTACACAACCTTTGAGTATTTAGCTTTATCAATGACATGTACTTTAAAAATGTTTTAGAGATCGTACCAGTCTTTGAAAACATCCTTGTTCCTTGTTTCAGTTCCAGTTTTATGTATATATTCTGCCTTGCACCTGATTATTCCAACAATTGATGGATGGCCTTGGGAATCTAATTCTGGTATTGATAGTCTTTACTGATTGTCTCCCCTCGTAGCTGATTTTTTCATTATTGTGTAAATTTAGATCATGAGCTCATGTTTAACTAAACAGCTAACCTTGTAAGACGCTTAGGTGTGAACGCTCGTAAGATTCAGCAGAAAGGCGGCAAAGATTTATTTGTGTCCCTCCAATGAGTTGCCCACGAGGACACAGTTTTCTACAAGTGTTGGTCCAATACTCCCTCTAGAGGCAGGGGACTCCGACAGGGCTGATTGGTGGCCCCCGATCTGGGGCCGGGGCAGTGGGCAGCCTGTGGCCCGGGCAGGAGCCTCTTTGCATGTGTCCCTGGGACACATCTGCCTGCGAACTTCGGTCACCTGGCAGGAAGCTACGATGCCCAGACCTATGGTTAGCTTTGCAGCGAGGTGTACTGTGAGGACAGGTTCCACACACACTTCAAGTAAGAGGTCGGCCTGAGTGGAAAGGTGAGAGTTTGGGCAGCTGTGCAGACAAAGAAGGCGCCCTTTGGCCTGGGCCTAAATGCTTGTGACACCCCACTGGACCTGCCGTGCTCTGAGGGCCCTGCCCTGGGCCCCCTCCTCCCCTGCCCTTTGTTCAGTCACAGCAGCGATGGCCACACCCACTCCTTCAGTGAGGGCAGAGTTCCAACCACCCTCAGCCCCGCCCCCTCTCCGCAGGTTACCATGGACTACAGAGGCTGCATCCTGAGGCCAGGGCGTTCCGAGAATGCCAAGGGCAGACATGATGACCTTAAATGATTTCCTCTTGTGTCAGGTTTGGTAAACTTTAGGAGCTAGGAAATGGTCCACTTTACAGAAATGTTCAAATTTACTGGCATTTCTTATATTCTCTTCTATAACATTGTCCTGATTCTTTCTGTATATTCTATACTTATGTTTTTGTTTTCCTTAATCAAAGTGTGTCTTTTCAATCTTTTCAAAGAAGATTCTTTGGACTTACTAAATCACCTCAATTTTATACGTTTTCTGTTGTATTAAGTTCTGCTCATATCTTTATTTATCTTTTTTCTATGTTCTCAGGGTTTATTGTTTTGATCTTCTGATGTCAATTAAAACACTTGGTTATTCATTTTAATAAATATTTTACTTATAAAGATTTGAACTTTTGAAGATTCCAGCTTTCTTGTAATTTCAAAGGGTCAGGTCCTCTCCATTGTTGCTGGCCTAAGGTTTAGTTCACCATATAGCAATGTATATATTGACCTATTTTCCCCTCGACTTTCTGTGATTCCCTACATCTCACCTTTCTTTGCAGACAAGCCATTTGAAATACCCTTAACTTATTTCACAGCCAATAAGTCATTGAAATAATGTGTATTTTTGGAGAAATCTTCTTATATAATTAGGCAGAAAATCTCACCTGCCATAGTTTTCAAAACAGCATAATTTCACTCTTCTCAATGCTTAATCTGTTGTATTACACAACATTTGAGTATTTAGCTTTATCAATGACATGTTCTTTAAAAATATTTTAGAGATCCTACCAGTCTTTGAAAACATCCTTGTTCCTTGTTTCAGTTCCAGTTTTATGTATATATTCTGCCTTGCACCTGATTATTCCAACAATTGCTGGATGGCCTTGGGAATCTAATTCTCGTATTGATAGTCTTTACTTATTGTCTCCCCTCGTAGCTGATTTCTTCATTATTGTGTAAATTTAGATCATGAGCTCATGTTTAGCTAAACAGCTGACCTTGTAAGACGCTTAGGTGTGAACGCTCGTAAGCTTCTGCAGAAAGACGGCAAAGATTTATTTGTGTCCCTCCAATGAGTTGCCCACGAGGACACCGTTTTCTACAAGTGTTGGTCCAATACTCCCTCTAGAGGCAGGGGACTCCGACAGGGCTGATTGGCGGCCCCCGATCTGGGGCAGGGGCAGTGGGCAGCCTGTGGCCCGGGCAGGAGCCTCTTTGCATGTGTCCCTGGGACACATCTGCCTGCGAACTTCAGTCACCTGGCAGGAAGCTACGATGACCAGACCTATGGTTAGCTGTGCAGCGAGGTGTACTGTGAGGACAGGTTCCACACACACTTCAAGTAAGAGGTCGGGCTGAGTGGAAAGTTGAGAGTTTGGGCAGCTGTGCAGAAAAAGAAGGCGCCCTTTGGCCTAGGCGTAAATGCTTGTGACACACCACTGGACCTGCCGTGCTCTGAGGGCCCTGCCCTGGGCCCCCTGCTCCCCTGTCCTTTGTCTGTCACAGCAGAGATGGCCACACCCACTCCTTCAGTGAGGCCAGAGTTCCAACCACCCTCAGCCCCGCCCCCTCTCCGCAGGTTACCATGGACTACAGAGGCTGCATCCTGAGGCCAGGGCGTTCCGAGAATGCCAAGGGCAGACATGATGACCTTAAATGATTTCCTCTTGTGTCAGGTTTGGTAAACTTTAGGAGCTAGGAAATGGTCCACTTTACAGAAATGTTCAAATTTACTGGCATTTCTTATATTCTCTGCTATAACATTGTCCTGATTCTTTCTCTATATTCTTTACTTATTTTTTTGTGTTCCTTAATCAAAGTGTGTCTTTTCAATCTTTTCAAAGAAGATTCTTTGGACTTACTAAATCACCTCAATTTTACACGTTTTCTGTTGTACTAAGTTCTGCTCATATCTTTATTTATCTTTTTTCTATGTTCTCAGGGTTTATTGTTTTGATCTTCTGATGTCAATTAAAACACTTGGTTATTCATTTTAATAAATATTTTACTTATAAAGATTGGAACTTTTGAAGATTCCAGCTTACTTGTAAGTTTCTAAGGGTCAGGTCCTCTCCATTGTTGCTGGCCTAAGGTTTAGTTCACCATATAGCAATGTATATATTGACCTATTTTCCCCTCGACTTTCTGTGATTCCCTACATCTCACCTTTCTTTGCAGACAAGCCATTTGAAATACCCTTAACTTATTTCACAGCCAATAAGTCATTGAAATAATGTGTATTTTTAGAGAAATCTTCTTATATAATTAGGCAGAAAATCTCACCTGCCATAGTTTTCAAAACAGCATAATTTCACTCTTCTCAATGCTTAATCTGTTGTATTACACAACCTTTGAGTATTTAGCTTTATCAATGACATGTACTTTAAAAATGTTTTAGAGATCCTACCAGTCTTTGAAAACATCCTTGTTCCTTGTTTCAGTTCCAGTTTTATGTATATATTCTGCCTTGCACCTGATTATTCCAACAATTGATGGATGGCCTTGGGAATCTAATTCTGGTATTGATAGTCTTTACTGATTGTCTCCCCTCGTAGCTGATTTCTTCATTATTGTGTAAATTTAGATCATGAGCTCATGTTTAGCTAAACAGCTGACCTTGTAAGACGCTTCGGTGTGAACGCTCGTAAGCTTCCGCAGAAAGACGGCAAAGATTTATTTGTGTCCCTCCAATGAGTTGCCCACGAGGAAACCGTTTTCTACAAGTGTTGGTCCAATACTCCCTCTAGAGGAAGGAGACTCCGACAGGGCTGATTTGTGGCCGCCGATCTGGGGCAGGGGCAGTGGGCAGCCTGTGGCTCGGGCAGGAGCCTCTTTGCATGTGTCCCTGGGACACATCTGCCTGCGAACTTCGGTCACCTGGCAGGAAGCTACGATGCCCAGACCTATGGTTAGCTGTGCAGCGAGGTGTACTGTGAGGACAGGTTCCACACACACTTCAAGTAAGAGGTCGGCCTGAGTGGAAAGGTGAGTGTTTGGGTAACTGTGCAGACAAAGAAGGCGCCCTTTGGCCTGGGCCTAAATGCCTGTGATAGCCCACTGGACCTGCCGGGCTCTGAGGGCCCTGCCCTGGGCCCCCTGCTCCCCTGACCTTTGTTCAGTCACAGCAGAGATGGCCACACGCACTCCTTCAGTGAGGGCAGAGTTCCAACCAACCTCAGCCCCGCCCCCTCTCCGCAGGTTACCATGGAATACAGAGGCTGCATTCTGAGGCCAGGGCGTTCCGAGAATGCCAAGGGCAGACATGATGACCTTAAATGATTTCCTCTTGTGTCAGGTTTGGTAAACTTTAGGAGCTAGGAAATGGTCCACTTTACAGAAATGTTCAAATTTACTGGCATTTCTTATATTCTCTGCTCTAACATTGTCCTGATTCTTTCTGTATATTCTTTACTTATGTTTTTGTTTTCCTTAATCAAAGTGTGTCTTTTCAATCTTTTCAAAGAAGATTCTTTGGACTTACTAAATCACCTCAATTTTATACGTTTTGTGTTGTATTAAGTTCTGCTCATATCTTTATTTATCTTTTTCCTATGTTCTCAGGGTTTATTGTTTTGATCTTCTGATGTCAATTAAAACACTTGGTTATTCATTTTAATAAATATTTTACTTATAAAGATTTGAACTTTTGAAGATTCCAGCTTACTTGTAAGTTTCTAAGGGTCAGGTCCTCTCCATTGTTGCTGGCCTAAGGTTTAGTTCACCATATAGCAATGTATATATTGACCTATTTTCCCCTCGACTTTCTGTGATTCCCTACATCTCACCTTTCTTTGCAGACAAGCCATTTGAAATACCCTTAACTTATTTCACAGCCAATAAGTCATTGAAATAATGTGTATTTTTGGAGAAATCTTCTTATATAATTAGGCAGAAAATCTCACCTGCCATAGTTTTCAAAACAGCATAATTTCACTCTTCTCAATACTTAATCTGTTGTTACACAACTTTTGAGTATTTAGCTTTATCAATGACATGTTCTTTAAAAATGTTTTAGAGATCCTACCAGTCTTTGAAAACATCCTTGTTCCTTGTTTCAGTCCCAGTTTTATGTATATATTCTGCCTTGCACCTGATTATTCCAACAATTGCTGGATGGCCTTGGGAATCTAATTCTGGTATTGATAGTCTTTACTGATTGTCTCCCCTCGTAGCTGATTTCTTCATTATTGTGTAAATTTAGATCATGAGCTCATGTTTAGCTAAACAGCTGAACTTGTAAGACGCTTAGGTGTGAACGCTCGTAATCTTCCGCAGAAAGACGGCAAAGATTTATTTGTGTCCCTCCAATGAGTTGCCCACGAGGACACCGTTTTCTACAAGTGTTGGTCCAATACTCCCTCTAGAGGAAGGGGACTCCGACAGGGCTGATTGGCGGCCCCCGATCTGGGGCAGGGGCCGTGGGCAGCCTGTGGCCCGGGCAGGAGCCTCTTTGCATGTGTCCCTGGGACACATCTGCCTGCGAACTTCGGTCACCTGGCAGGAAGCTACGATGCCCAGACCTATGGTTAGCTGTGCAGCGAGGTGTACTGTGAGGACAGGTTCCACACACACTTCAAGTAAGAGGTCGGCCTGAGTGGAAAGGTGAGAGTTTGGGCAGCTGTGCAGAAAAAGAATGCGCCCTTTGGCCTGGGCCTAAATGCTTGTGACACACCACTGGACCTGCCGTGCTCTGAGGGCCCTGCCCTGGGCCCCCTGCTCCCCTGCCCTTTGTTCAGTCACAGCAGAGATGGCCACACCCACTCCTTCAGTGAGGCCAGAGTTCCAACCACCCTCAGCCCCGCCCCCTCTCCGCAGGTTACCATGGACTACAGAGGCTGCATCCTGAGGCCAGGGCGTTCCGAGAATGCCAAGGGCAGACATGATGACTTTAAATGATTTCCTCTTGTGTCAGGTTTGGTAAACTTTAGGAGCTAGGAAATGGTCCACTTTACAGAAATGTTCAAATTTACTGGCATTTCTTATATTCTCTGCTATAACATTGTCCTGATTCTTTCTGTATATTCTTTACTTATGTTTTTGTTTTCCTTAATCAAAGTGTGTCTTTTCAATCTTTTCAAAGAAGATTCCTTGGACTTACTAAATCACCTCAATTTTATACGTTTTCTGTTGTATTAAGTTCTGCTCATATCTTTATTTATCTTTTTTCTATGTTCTCAGGGTTTATTGTTTTGATCTTCTGATGTCAATTAAAACACTTGGTTATTCATTTTAATAAATATTTTACTTATAAAGATTTGAACTTTTGAAGATTCCAGCTTACTTGTAAGTTTCTAAGGGTCAGGTCCTCTCCATTGTTGCTGGCCTAAGGTTTAGTTCACCATATAGCAATGTATATATTGACCTATTTTCCCCTCGACTTTCTGTGATTCCCTACATCTCACCTTTCTTTGCAGACAAGGATTTGAAATACCCTTAACTTATTTCACAGCCAATAAGTCATTGAAATAATGTGTATTTTTGGAGAAATATTCTTATATAATTAGGCAGAAAATCTCACCTGCCATAGTTTTCAAAACAGCATAATTTCACTCTTCTCAGTGCTTAATCTGTTGTATTACACAACTTTTGAGTATTTAGCTTTATTAATGACATGTTCTTTAAAAATATTTTAGAGATCCTACCAGTCTTTGAAAACATCCTTGTTCCTTGTTTCAGTTCCAGTTTTATGTATATATTCTGCCTTGAACCTGATTATTCCAACAATTGCTGGATGGCCTTGGGAATCTAATTCTCGTATTGATAGTCTTTACTGATTGTCTCCCCTCGTAGCTGATTTCTTCATTATTGTGTAAATTTAGATCATGAGCTCATGTTTAGCTAAACAGCTGACCTTGTAAGACGCTTAGGTGTGAACGCTCGTAAGCTTCCGCAGAAAGACGGCAAAGATTTATTTGTGTCCCTCCAATGAGTTGCCCACGAGGACACCGTTTTCTACAAGTGTTGGTCCAATACTCCCTCTAGAGGCAGGGGACTCCGACAGGGCTGATTGGCGGCCCCCGATCTGGGGCAGGGGCAGTGGGCAGCCTGTGGCCCGGGCAGGAGCCTCTTTGCATGTGTCCCTGGGACACATCTGCCTGCGAACTTCAGTCACCTGGCAGGAAGCTACGATGACCAGACCTATGGTTAGCTGTGCAGCGAGGTGTACTGTGAGGACAGGTTCCACACACACTTCAAGTAAGAGGTCGGGCTGAGTGGAAAGGTGACAGTTTGGGCAGCTGTGCAGAAAAAGAAGGCGCCCTTTGGCCTAGGCCTAAATGCTTGTGACACACCACTGGACCTGCCGTGCTCTGAGGGCCCTGCCTTGGGCCCCCTGCTCCCCTGCCCTTTGTTCAGTCACAGCAGAGATGGCCACACCCACTCCTTCAGTGAGGCCAGAGTTCCAACCACCCTCAGCCCCGCCACCTCTCCGCAGGTTACCATGGACTACAGAGGCTGCATCCTGAGGCCAGTGCGTTCCGAGAATGCCAAGGGCAGACATGATGACCTTAAATGATTTCCTCTTGTGTCAGGTTTGGTAAACTTTAGGAGCTAGGAAATGGTCCACTTTACAGAAATGTTCAAATTTACTGGCATTTCTTATATTCTCTGCTATAACATTGTCCTGATTCTTTCTCTATATTATTTACTTATTTTTTTGTTTTCCTTAATCAAAGTGTGTCTTTTCAATCTTTTCAAAGAAGATTCTTTGGACTTAATAAATCACCTCAATTTTACACGTTTTCTGTTTTATTAAGTTCTGCTCATATCTTTATTTATCTTTTTTCTATGTTCTTAGGGTTTATTGTTTTGATCTTCTGATGTCAATTAAAACACTTGGTTATTCATTTTAATAAATATTTTACTTATAAAGATTGGAACTTTTGAAGATTCCAGCTTACTTGTAAGTTTCTAAGGGTCAGGTCCTCTCCATTGTTGCTGGCCTAAGGTTTAGTTCACCATATAGCAATGTATATATTGACCTATTTTCCCCTCGACTTTCTGTGATTCCCTACATCTCACCTTTCTTTGCAGACAAGCCATTTGAAATACCCTTAACTTATTTCACAGCCAATAAGTCATTGAAATAATGTGTATTTTTAGAGAAATCTTCTTATATAATTAGGCAGAAAATCTCACCTGCCATAGTTTTCAAAACAGCATAATTTCACTCTTCTCAATGCTTAATCTGTTGTATTACACAACCTTTGAGTATTTAGCTTTATCAATGACATGTACTTTAAAAATGTTTTAGAGATCGTACCAGTCTTTGAAAACATCCTTGTTCCTTGTTTCAGTTCCAGTTTTATGTATATATTCTGCCTTGCACCTGATTATTCCAACAATTGATGGATGGCCTTGGGAATCTAATTCTGGTATTGATAGTCTTTAATGATTGTCTCCCCTCGTAGCTGATTTTTTCATTATTGTGTAAATTTAGATCATGAGCTCATGTTTAGCTAAACAGCTAACCTTGTAAGACGCTTAGGTGTGAACGCTCGTAAGATTCAGCAGAAAGGCGGCAAAGATTTATTTGTGTCCCTCCAATGAGTTGCCCACGAGGACACAGTTTTCTACAAGTGTTGGTCCAATACTCCCTCTAGAGGCAGGGGACTCCGACAGGGCTGATTGGTGGCCCCCGATCTGAGGCAGGGGCAGTGGGCAGCCTGTGGCCCGGGCAGGAGCCTCTTTGCAGGTGTCCCTGGGACACATCTGCCTGCGAACTTCGGTCACCTGGCAGGAAGCTACGATGCCCAGACCTATGGTTAGCTTTGCAGCGAGGTGTACTGTGAGGACAGGTTCCACACACACTTCAAGTAAGAGGTCGGCCTGAGTGGAAAGGTGAGAGTTTGGGCAGCTGTGCAGACAAAGAAGGCGCCCTTTGGCCTGGGCCTAAATGCTTGTGACACCCCACTGGACCTGCCGTGCTCTGAGGGCCCTGCCCTGGGCCCCCTCCTCCCCTGCCCTTTGTTCAGTCACAGCAGCGATGGCCACACCCACTCCTTCAGTGAGGGCAGAGTTCCAACCACCCTCAGCCCCGCCCCCTCTCCGCAGGTTACCATGGACTACAGAGGCTGCATCCTGAGGCCAGGGCGTTCCGAGAATGCCAAGGGCAGACATGATGACTTGAAATGATTTCCTCTTGTGTCAGGTTTGGTAAACTTTAGGAGCTAGGAAATGGTCCACTTTACAGAAATGTTCAAATTTACTGGCATTTCTTATATTCTCTTCTATAACATTGTCCTGATTCTTTCTGTATATTCTATACTTATGTTTTTGTTTTCCTTAATCAAAGTGTGTCTTTTCAATCTTTTCAAAGAAGATTCTTTGGACTTACTAAATCACCTCAATTTTATACGTTTTCTGTTGTATTAAGTTCTGCTCATATCTTTATTTATCTTTTTTCTATGTTCTCAGGGTTTATTGTTTTGATCTTCTGATGTCAATTAAAACACTTGGTTATTCATTTTAATAAATATTTTACTTATAAAGATTTGAACTTTTGAAGATTCCAGCTTTCTTGTAATTTCAAAGGGTCAGGTCCTCTCCATTGTTGCTGGCCTAAGGTTTAGTTCACCATATAGCAATGTATATATTGACCTATTTTCCCCTCGACTTTCTGTGATTCCCTACATCTCACCTTTCTTTGCAGACAAGTCATTTGAAATACCCTTAACTTATTTCACAGCCAATAAGTCATTGAAATAATGTGTATTTTTGGAGAAATCTTCTTATATAATTAGGCAGAAAATCTCACCTGCCATAGTTTTCAAAACAGCATAATTTCACTCTTCTCAATGCTTAATCTGTTGTATTACACAACATTTGAGTATTTAGCTTTATCAATGACATGTTCTTTAAAAATATTTTAGAGATCCTACCAGTCTTTGAAAACATCCTTGTTCCTTGTTTCAGTTCCAGTTTTATGTATATATTCTGCCTTGCACCTGATTATTCCAACAATTGCTGGATGGCCTTGGGAATCTAATTTTCGTATTGATAGTCTTTACTGATTGTCTCCCCTCGTAGCTGATTTCTTCATTATTGTGTAAATTTAGATCATGAGCTCATGTTTAGCTAAACAGCTGACCTTGTAAGACGCTTAGGTGTGAACGCTCGTAAGCTTCTGCAGAAAGACGGCAAAGATTTATTTGTGTCCCTCCAATGAGTTGCCCACGAGGACACCGTTTTCTACAAGTGTTGGTCCAATACTCCCTCTAGAGGCAGGGGACTCCGACAGGGCTGATTGGCGGCCCCCGATCTGGGGCAGGGGCAGTGGGCAGCCTGTGGCCCGGGCAGGAGCCTCTTTGCATGTGTCCCTGGGACACATCTGCCTGCGAACTTCAGTCACCTGGCAGGAAGCTACGATGACCAGACCTATGGTTAGCTGTGCAGCGAGGTGTACTGTGAGGACAGGTTCCACACACACTTCAAGTAAGAGGTCGGGCTGAGTGGAAAGTTGAGAGTTTGGGCAGCTGTGCAGAAAAAGAAGGCGCCCTTTGGCCTAGGCGTAAATGCTTGTGACACACCACTGGACCTGCCGTGCTCTGAGGGCCCTGCCCTGGGCCCCCTGCTCCCCTGTCCTTTGTCTGTCACAGCAGAGATGGCCACACCCACTCCTTCAGTGAGGCCAGAGTTCCAACCACCCTCAGCCCCGCCCCCTCTCCGCAGGTTACCATGGACTACAGAGGCTGCATCCTGAGGCCAGGGCGTTCCGAGAATGCCAAGGGCAGACATGATGACCTTAAATGATTTCCTCTTGTGTCAGGTTTGGTAAACTTTAGGAGCTAGGAAATGGTCCACTTTACAGAAATGTTCAAATTTACTGGCATTTCTTATATTCTCTGCTATAACATTGTCCTGATTCTTTCTCTATATTCTTTACTTATTTTTTTGTGTTCCTTAATCAAAGTGTGTCTTTTCAATCTTTTCAAAGAAGATTCTTTGGACTTACTAAATCACCTCAATTTTACACGTTTTCTGTTGTACTAAGTTCTGCTCATATCTTTATTTATCTTTTTTCTATGTTCTCAGGGTTTATTGTTTTGATCTTCTGATGTCAATTAAAACACTTGGTTATTCATTTTAATAAATATTTTACTTATAAAGATTGGAACTTTTGAAGATTCCAGCTTACTTGTAAGTTTCTAAGGGTCAGGTCCTCTCCATTGTTGCTGGCCTAAGGTTTAGTTCACCATATAGCAATGTATATATTGACCTATTTTCCCCTCGACTTTCTGTGATTCCCTACATCTCACCTTTCTTTGCAGACAAGCCATTTGAAATACCCTTAACTTATTTCACAGCCAATAAGTCATTGAAATAATGTGTATTTTTAGAGAAATCTTCTTATATAATTAGGCAGAAAATCTCACCTGCCATAGTTTTCAAAACAGCATAATTTCACTCTTCTCAATGCTTAATCTGTTGTATTACACAACCTTTGAGTATTTAGCTTTATCAATGACATGTACTTTAAAAATGTTTTAGAGATCCTACCAGTCTTTGAAAACATCCTTGTTCCTTGTTTCAGTTCCAGTTTTATGTATATATTCTGCCTTGCACCTGATTATTCCAACAATTGATGGATGGCCTTGGGAATCTAATTCTGGTATTGATAGTCTTTACTGATTGTCTCCCCTCGTAGCTGATTTCTTCATTATTGTGTAAATTTAGATCATGAGCTCATGTTTAGCTAAACAGCTGACCTTGTAAGACGCTTCGGTGTGAACGCTCGTAAGCTTCCGCAGAAAGACGGCAAAGATTTATTTGTGTCCCTCCAATGAGTTGCCCACGAGGAAACCGTTTTCTACAAGTGTTGGTCCAATACTCCCTCTAGAGGAAGGAGACTCCGACAGGGCTGATTTGTGGCCGCCGATCTGGGGCAGGGGCAGTGGGCAGCCTGTGGCTCGGGCAGGAGCCTCTTTGCATGTGTCCCTGGGACACATCTGCCTGCGAACTTCGGTCACCTGGCAGGAAGCTACGATGCCCAGACCTATGGTTAGCTGTGCAGCGAGGTGTACTGTGAGGACAGGTTCCACACACACTTCAAGTAAGAGGTCGGCCTGAGTGGAAAGGTGAGTGTTTGGGTAACTGTGCAGACAAAGAAGGCGCCCTTTGGCCTGGGCCTAAATGCCTGTGATAGCCCACTGGACCTGCCGGGCTCTGAGGGCCCTGCCCTGGGCCCCCTGCTCCCCTGACCTTTGTTCAGTCACAGCAGAGATGGCCACACCCACTCCTTCAGTGAGGGCAGAGTTCCAACCAACCTCAGCCCCGCCCCCTCTCCGCAGGTTACCATGGAATACAGAGGCTGCATTCTGAGGCCAGGGCGTTCCGAGAATGCCAAGGGCAGACATGATGACCTTAAATGATTTCCTCTTGTGTCAGGTTTGGTAAACTTTAGGAGCTAGGAAATGGTCCACTTTACAGAAATGTTCAAATTTACTGGCATTTCTTATATTCTCTGCTCTAACATTGTCCTGATTCTTTCTGTATATTCTTTACTTATGTTTTTGTTTTCCTTAATCAAAGTGTGTCTTTTCAATCTTTTCAAAGAAGATTCTTTGGACTTACTAAATCACCTCAATTTTATACGTTTTGTGTTGTATTAAGTTCTGCTCATATCTTTATTTATCTTTTTTCTATGTTCTCAGGGTTTATTGTTTTGATCTTCTGATGTCAATTAAAACACTTGGTTATTCATTTTAATAAATATTTTACTTATAAAGATTTGAACTTTTGAAGATTCCAGCTTACTTGTAAGTTTCTAAGGGTCAGGTCCTCTCCATTGTTGCTGGCCTAAGGTTTAGTTCACCATATAGCAATGTATATATTGACCTATTTTCCCCTCGACTTTCTGTGATTCCCTACATCTCACCTTTCTTTGCAGACAAGCCATTTGAAATACCCTTAACTTATTTCACAGCCAATAAGTCATTGAAATAATGTGTATTTTTGGAGAAATCTTCTTATATAATTAGGCAGAAAATCTCACCTGCCATAGTTTTCAAAACAGCATAATTTCACTCTTCTCAATACTTAATCTGTTGTTACACAACTTTTGAGTATTTAGCTTTATCAATGACATGTTCTTTAAAAATGTTTTAGAGATCCTACCAGTCTTTGAAAACATCCTTGTTCCTTGTTTCAGTCCCAGTTTTATGTATATATTCTGCCTTGCACCTGATTATTCCAACAATTGCTGGATGGCCTTGGGAATCTAATTCTGGTATTGATAGTCTTTACTGATTGTCTCCCCTCGTAGCTGATTTCTTCATTATTGTGTAAATTTAGATCATGAGCTCATGTTTAGCTAAACAGCTGAACTTGTAAGACGCTTAGGTGTGAACGCTCGTAATCTTCCGCAGAAAGACGGCAAAGATTTATTTGTGTCCCTCCAATGAGTTGCCCACGAGGACACCGTTTTCTACAAGTGTTGGTCCAATACTCCCTCTAGAGGAAGGGGACTCCGACAGGGCTGATTGGCGGCCCCCGATCTGGGGCAGGGGCCGTGGGCAGCCTGTGGCCCGGGCAGGAGCCTCTTTGCATGTGTCCCTGGGACACATCTGCCTGCGAACTTCGGTCACCTGGCAGGAAGCTACGATGCCCAGACCTATGGTTAGCTGTGCAGCGAGGTGTACTGTGAGGACAGGTTCCACACACACTTCAAGTAAGAGGTCGGCCTGAGTGGAAAGGTGAGAGTTTGGGCAGCTGTGCAGAAAAAGAATGCGCCCTTTGGCCTGGGCCTAAATGCTTGTGACACACCACTGGACCTGCCGTGCTCTGAGGGCCCTGCCCTGGGCCCCCTGCTCCCCTGCCCTTTGTTCAGTCACAGCAGAGATGGCCACACCCACTCCTTCAGTGAGGCCAGAGTTCCAACCACCCTCAGCCCCGCCCCCTCTCCGCAGGTTACCATGGACTACAGAGGCTGCATCCTGAGGCCAGGGCGTTCCGAGAATGCCAAGGGCAGACATGATGACTTTAAATGATTTCCTCTTGTGTCAGGTTTGGTAAACTTTAGGAGCTAGGAAATGGTCCACTTTACAGAAATGTTCAAATTTACTGGCATTTCTTATATTCTCTGCTATAACATTGTCCTGATTCTTTCTGTATATTCTTTACTTATGTTTTTGTTTTCCTTAATCAAAGTGTGTCTTTTCAATCTTTTCAAAGAAGATTCCTTGGACTTACTAAATCACCTCAATTTTATACGTTTTCTGTTGTATTAAGTTCTGCTCATATCTTTATTTATCTTTTTTCTATGTTCTCAGGGTTTATTGTTTTGATCTTCTGATGTCAATTAAAACACTTGGTTATTCATTTTAATAAATATTTTACTTATAAAGATTTGAACTTTTGAAGATTCCAGCTTACTTGTAAGTTTCTAAGGGTCAGGTCCTCTCCATTGTTGCTGGCCTAAGGTTTAGTTCACCATATAGCAATGTATATATTGACCTATTTTCCCCTTGACTTTCTGTGATTCCCTACATCTCACCTTTCTTTGCAGACAAGCCATTTGAAATACCCTTAACTTATTTCACAGCCAATAAGTCATTGAAATAATGTGTATTTTTGGAGAAATCTTCTTATATAATTAGGCAGAAAATCTCACCTGCCATAGTTTTCAAAACAGCATAATTTCACTCTTCTCAGTGCTTAATCTGTTGTATTACACAACTTTTGAGTATTTAGCTTTATTAATGACATGTTCTTTAAAAATATTTTAGAGATCCTACCAGTCTTTGAAAACATCCTTGTTCCTTGTTTCAGTTCCAGTTTTATGTATATATTCTGCCTTGCACCTGATTATTCCAACAATTGCTGGATGGCCTTGGGAATCTAATTCTCGTATTGATAGTCTTTACTGATTGTCTCCCCTCGTAGCTGATTTCTTCATTATTGTGTAAATTTAGATCATGAGCTCATGTTTAGCTAAACAGCTGACCTTGTAAGACGCTTAAGTGTGAACGCTCGTAAGCTTCCGCAGAAAGACGGCAAAGATTTATTTGTGTCCCTCCAATGAGTTGCCCACGAGGACACCGTTTTCTACAAGTGTTGGTCCAATACTCCCTCTAGAGGCAGGGGACTCCGACAGGGCTGATTGGCGGCCCCCGATCTGGGGCAGGGGCAGTGGGCAGCCTGTGGCCCGGGCAGGAGCCTCTTTGCATGTGTCCCTGGGACACATCTGCCTGCGAACTTCAGTCACCTGGCAGGAAGCTACGATGCCCAGACCTATGGTTAGCTGTGCAGCGAGGTGTACTGTGAGGACAGGTTCCACACACACTTCAAGTAAGAGGTCGGGCTGAGTGGAAAGTTGAGAGTTTGGGCAGCTGTGCAGAAAAAGAAGGCGCCCTTTGGCCTAGGCGTAAATGCTTGTGACACACCACTGGACCTGCCGTGCTCTGAGGGCCCTGCCCTGGGCCCCCTGCTCCCCTGTCCTTTGTCTGTCACAGCAGAGATGGCCACACCCACTCCTTCAGTGAGGCCAGAGTTCCAACCACCCTCAGCCCCGCCCCCTCTCCGCAGGTTACCATGGACTACAGAGGCTGCATCCTGAGGCCAGGGCGTTCCGAGAATGCCAAGGGCAGACATGATGACCTTAAATGATTTCCTCTTGTGTCAGGTTTGGTAAACTTTAGGAGCTAGGAAATGGTCCACTTTACAGAAATGTTCAAATTTACTGGCATTTCTTATATTCTCTGCTATAACATTGTCCTGATTCTTTCTCTATATTCTTTACTTATTTTTTTGTGTTCCTTAATCAAAGTGTGTCTTTTCAATCTTTTCAAAGAAGATTCTTTGGACTTACTAAATCACCTCAATTTTACACGTTTTCTGTTGTACTAAGTTCTGCTCATATCTTTATTTATCTTTTTTCTATGTTCTCAGGGTTTATTGTTTTGATCTTCTGATGTCAATTAAAACACTTGGTTATTCATTTTAATAAATATTTTACTTATAAAGATTGGAACTTTTGAAGATTCCAGCTTACTTGTAAGTTTCTAAGGGTCAGGTCCTCTCCATTGTTGCTGGCCTAAGGTTTAGTTCACCATATAGCAATGTATATATTGACCTATTTTCCCCTCGACTTTCTGTGATTCCCTACATCTCACCTTTCTTTGCAGACAAGCCATTTGAAATACCCTTAACTTATTTCACAGCCAATAAGTCATTGAAATAATGTGTATTTTTAGAGAAATCTTCTTATATAATTAGGCAGAAAATCTCACCTGCCATAGTTTTCAAAACAGCATAATTTCACTCTTCTCAATGCTTAATCTGTTGTATTACACAACCTTTGAGTATTTAGCTTTATCAATGACATGTACTTTAAAAATGTTTTAGAGATCGTACCAGTCTTTGAAAACATCCTTGTTCCTTGTTTCAGTTCCAGTTTTATGTATATATTCTGCCTTGCACCTGATTATTCCAACAATTGATGGATGGCCTTGGGAATCTAATTCTGGTATTGATAGTCTTTACTGATTGTCTCCCCTCGTAGCTGATTTCTTCATTATTGTGTAAATTTAGATCATGAGCTCATGTTTATCTAAACAGCTGACCTTGTAAGACGCTTCGGTGTGAACGCTCGTAAGCTTCCGCAGAAAGACGGCAAAGATTTATTTGTGTCCCTCCAATGAGTTGCCCACGAGGAAAACGTTTTCTACAAGTGTTGGTCCAATACTCCCTCTAGAGGAAGGAGACTCCGACAGGGCTGATTTGTGGCCGCCGATCTGGGGCAGGGGCAGTGGGCAGCCTGTGGCTCGGGCAGGAGCCTCTTTGCATGTGTCCCTGGGACACATCTGCCTGCGAACTTCGGTCACCTGGCAGGAAGCTACGATGCCCAGACCTATGGTTAGCTGTGCAGCGAGGTGTACTGTGAGGACAGGTTCCACACACACTTCAAGTAAGAGGTCGGCCTGAGTGGAAAGGTGAGTGTTTGGGTAACTGTGCAGACAAAGAAGGCGCCCTTTGGCCTGGGCCTAAATGCCTGTGATAGCCCACTGGACCTGCCGGGCTCTGAGGGCCCTGCCCTGGGCCCCCTGCTCCCCTGACCTTTGTTCAGTCACAGCAGAGATGGCCACACCCACTCCTTCAGTGAGGGCAGAGTTCCAACCAACCTCAGCCCCGCCCCCTCTCCGCAGGTTACCATGGAATACAGAGGCTGCATTCTGAGGCCAGGGCGTTCCGAGAATGCCAAGGGCAGACATGATGACCTTAAATGATTTCCTCTTGTGTCAGGTTTGGTAAACTTTAGGAGCTAGGAAATGGTCCACTTTACAGAAATGTTCAAATTTACTGGCATTTCTTATATTCTCTGCTCTAACATTGTCCTGATTCTTTCTGTATATTCTTTACTTATGTTTTTGTTTTCCTTAATCAAAGTGTGTCTTTTCAATCTTTTCAAAGAAGATTCTTTGGACTTACTAAATCACCTCAATTTTATACGTTTTGTGTTGTATTAAGTTCTGCTCATATCTTTATTTATCTTTTTCCTATGTTCTCAGGGTTTATTGTTTTGATCTTCTGATGTCAATTAAAACACTTGGTTATTCATTTTAATAAATATTTTACTTATAAAGATTTGAACTTTTGAAGATTCCAGCTTACTTGTAAGTTTCTAAGGGTCAGGTCCTCTCCATTGTTGCTGGCCTAAGGTTTAGTTCACCATATAGCAATGTATATATTGACCTATTTTCCCCTCGACTTTCTGTGATTCCCTACATCTCACCTTTCTTTGCAGACAAGCCATTTGAAATACCCTTAACTTATTTCACAGCCAATAAGTCATTGAAATAATGTGTATTTTTAGAGAAATCTTCTTATATAATTAGGCAGAAAATCTCACCTGCCATAGTTTTCAAAACAGCATAATTTCACTCTTCTCAATGCTTAATCTGTTGTATTACACAACCTTTGAGTATTTAGCTTTATCAATGACATGTACTTTAAAAATGTTTTAGAGATCGTACCAGTCTTTGAAAACATCCTTGTTCCTTGTTTCAGTTCCAGTTTTATGTATATATTCTGCCTTGCACCTGATTATTCCAACAATTGATGGATGGCCTTGGGAATCTAATTCTGGTATTGATAGTCTTTACTGATTGTCTCCCCTCGTAGCTGATTTTTTCATTATTGTGTAAATTTAGATCATGAGCTCATGTTTAGCTAAACAGCTGACCTTGTAAGACGCTTAGGTGTGAACGCTCGTAAGCTTCCGCAGAAAGACGGCAAAGATTCATTTGTGTCCCTCCAATGAGTTGCCCACGAGGACACCGTTCTCTACAAGTGTTGGTCCAATACACCCTCTAGAGGCAGGGGACTCCGACAGGGCTGATTTGTGGCCGCCGATCTGGGGCAGCGGCAGTGGGCAGCCTGTGGCTCGGGCAGGAGCCTCTTTGCATGTGTCCCTGGGACACATCTGCCTGCGAACTTCGGTCACCTGGCAGGAAGCTACGATGCCCAGACCTATGGTTAGCTGTGCAGCGAGGTGTACTGTGAGGACAGGTTCCACACACACTTCAAGTAAGAGGTCGGCCTGAGTGGAAAGGTGAGTGTTTGGGTAACTGTGCAGACAAAGAAGGCGCCCTTTGGCCTGGGCCTAAATGCCTGTGATAGCCCACTGGACCTGCCGGGCTCTGAGGGCCCTGCCCTGGGCCCCCTGCTCCCCTGACCTTTGTTCAGTCACAGCAGAGATGGCCACACCCACTCCTTCAGTGAGGGCAGAGTTCCAACCAACCTCAGCCCCGCCCCCTCTCCGCAGGTTACCATGGAATACAGAGGCTGCATTCTGAGGCCAGGGCGTTCCGAGAATGCCAAGGGCAGACATGATGACCTTAAATGATTTCCTCTTGTGTCAGGTTTGGTAAACTTTAGGAGCTAGGAAATGGTCCACTTTACAGAAATGTTCAAATTTACTGGCATTTCTTATATTCTCTGCTCTAACATTGTCCTGATTCTTTCTGTATATTCTTTACTTATGTTTTTGTTTTCCTTAATCAAAGTGTGTCTTTTCAATCTTTTCAAAGAAGATTCTTTGGACTTACTAAATCACCTCAATTTTATACGTTTTGTGTTGTATTAAGTTCTGCTCATATCTTTATTTATCTTTTTTCTATGTTCTTAGGGTTTATTGTTTTGATCTTCTGATGTCAATTAAAACACTTGGTTATTCATTTTAATAAATATTTTACTTATAAAGATTGGAACTTTTGAAGATTCCAGCTTACTTGTAAGTTTCTAAGGGTCAGGTCCTCTCCATTGTTGCTGGCCTAAGGTTTAGTTCACCATATAGCAATGTATATATTGACCTATTTTCCCCTCGACTTTCTGTGATTCCCTACATCTCACCTTTCTTTGCAGACAAGCCATTTGAAATACCCTTAACTTATTTCACAGCCAATAAGTCATTGAAATAATGTGTATTTTTAGAGAAATCTTCTTATATAATTAGGCAGAAAATCTCACCTGCCATAGTTTTCAAAACAGCATAATTTCACTCTTCTCAATGCTTAATCTGTTGTATTACACAACCTTTGAGTATTTAGCTTTATCAATGACATGTACTTTAAAAATGTTTTAGAGATCGTACCAGTCTTTGAAAACATCCTTGTTCCTTGTTTCAGTTCCAGTTTTATGTATATATTCTGCCTTGCACCTGATTATTCCAACAATTGATGGATGGCCTTGGGAATCTAATTCTGGTATTGATAGTCTTTACTGATTGTCTCCCCTCGTAGCTGATTTTTTCATTATTGTGTAAATTTAGATCATGAGCTCATGTTTAGCTAAACAGCTGACCTTGTAAGACGCTTAGGTGTGAACGCTCGTAAGCTTCCGCAGAAAGACGGCAAAGATTCATTTGTGTCCCTCCAATGAGTTGCCCACGAGGACACCGTTCTCTACAAGTGTTGGTCCAATACACCCTCTAGAGGAAGGGGACTCTGACAGGGCTGATTTGTGGCCGCCGATCTGGGGCAGGGGCAGTGGGCAGCCTGTGGCTCGGGCAGGAGCCTCTTTGCATGTGTCCCTGGGACACATCTGCCTGCGAACTTCGGTCACCTGGCAGGAAGCTACGATGCCCAGACCTATGGTTAGCTGTGCAGCGAGGTGTACTGTGAGGACAGGTTCCACACACACTTCAAGTAAGAGGTCGGCCTGAGTGGAAAGGTGAGTGTTTGGGTAACTGTGCAGACAAAGAAGGCGCCCTTTGGCCTGGGCCTAAATGCCTGTGATAGCCCACTGGACCTGCCGGGCTCTGAGGGCCCTGCCCTGGGCCCCCTGCTCCCCTGACCTTTGTTCAGTCACAGCAGAGATGGCCACACCCACTCCTTCAGTGAGGGCAGAGTTCCAAACAACCTCAGCCCCGCCCCCTCTCCGCAGGTTACCATGGAATACAGAGGCTGCATTCTGAGGCCAGGGCGTTCCGAGAATGCCAAGGGCAGACATGATGACCTTAAATGATTTCCTCTTGTGTCAGGTTTGGTAAACTTTAGGAGCTAGGAAATGGTCCACTTTACAGAAATGTTCAAATTTACTGGCATTTCTTATATTCTCTGCTCTAACATTGTCCTGATTCTTTCTGTATATTCTTTACTTATGTTTTTGTTTTCCTTAATCAAAGTGTGTCTTTTCAATCTTTTCAAAGAAGATTCTTTGGACTTACTAAATCACCTCAATTTTATACGTTTTGTGTTGTATTAAGTTCTGCTCATATCTTTATTTATCTTTTTTCTATGTTCTCAGGGTTTATTGTTTTGATCTTCTGATGTCAATTAAAACACTTGGTTATTCATTTTAATAAATATTTTACTTATAAAGATTTGAACTTTTGAAGATTCCAGCTTACTTGTAAGTTTCTAAGGGTCAGGTCCTCTCCATTGTTGCTGGCCTAAGGTTTAGTTCACCATATGGCAATGTATATATTGACCTATTTTACCCTCGGCTTTCTGTGATTCCCTACATCTCACCTTTCTTTGCAGACAAGCCATTTGAAATACCCTTAACTTATTTCACAGCCAATAAGTCATTGAAATAATATGTATTTTTTAGAGAAATCTTCTTATATAATTAGGCAGAAAATCTCACCTGCCATAGTTTTCAAAACAGCATAATGTCACTCTTCTCAATGCTTAATCTGTTGTATTACACAACTTTTGGGTATTTAGCTTTATCAATGACATGTTCTTTAAAAATGTTTTAGAGATCCTACCAGTCTTTGAAAACATCCTTGTTCCTTGTTTCAGTTCCAGTTTTATGTATATATTCTGCCTTTCACCTGATTATTCCAACAATTGCTGGATGGCCTTGGGAATCTAATTCTGGTATTGATAGTCTTTACTGATTGTCTCCCCTCGTAGCTGATTTCTTCATTATTGTGTAAATTTAGATCATGAGCTCATGTTTAGCTAAACAGCTGACCTTGTAAGACGCTTAGGTGTGAACGCTTGTAAGCTTCCGCAGAAAGACGGCAAAGATTTATTTGTGTCCCTCCAATGAGTTGCCCACGAGGACACCATTTTCTACAAGTGTTGGTCCAATACTCCCTCTAGAGGGAGGGGACTCCGACAGGGCTGATTGGCGGCCCCCGATCTGGGGCAGGGGCAGTGGGCAGCCTGTGGCCCGGGCAGGAGCCTCTTTGCATGTGTCCCTGGGACACATCTGCCTGCGAACTTCGGTCACCTGGCAGGAAGCTACGATGCCCAGACCTATGGTTAGCTGTGCAGCGAGGTGTACTGTGAGGACAGGTTCCACACACACTTCAAGTAAGAGGTCGGCCTGAGTGGAATGGTGAGAGTGTGGGCAGCTGTGCAGACAAAGAAGGCGCCCTTTGGCCTGGGCCTAAATGCTTGTGACACCCCACTGGACCTGCCTTGCTCTGAGGGCCGTGCCCTGGGCCCCCTGCTCCCCTGCCCTTTGTTCAGTCACAGCAGAGATGGCCACACCCACTCCTTCAGTGAGGGCAGAGTTCCAACCACCCTCAGCCCCGCCCCCTCTCCGCAGGTTACCATGGACTACAGAGGCTGCATCCTGAGGCCAGGGCGTTCCGAGAATGCCAAGGGCAGATATGATGACCTTAAATGATTTCCTCTTGTGTCAGGTTTGGTAAACTTTAGGAGCTAGGAAATGGTCCACTTTACAGAAATGTTCAAATTTACTGGCATTTCATATATTCTCTGCTATAACATTGTCCTGATTCTTTCTGTATATTCTATACTTATGTTTTTGTTTTCCTTAATCAAAGTGTGTCTTTTCAATCTTTTCAAAGAAGATTCTTTGGACTTACTAAATCACCTCAATTTTATACGTTTTCTGTTGTATTAATTTCTGCTCATATCTTTATTTATCTTTTTTCTATGTTCTCAGGGTTTATTGTTTTGATCTTCTGATGACAATTAAAACACTTGGTTATTCATTTTAATAAATATTTTACTTATAAAGATTTGAACTTTTGAAGATTCCAGCTTACTTGTAAGTTTCTAAGGGTCAGGTCCTCTCCATTGTTGCTGGCCTAAGGTTTAGTTCACCATATAGCAATGTATATATTGACCTATTTTCCCCTCGACTTTCTGTGATTCCCTACATCTCACCTTTCTTTGCAGACAAGCCATTTGAAATACCCTTAACTTATTTCACAGCCAATAAGTCATTGAAATAATGTGTATTTTTGGAGAAATCTTCTTATATAATTAGGCAGAAAATCTCACCTGCCATAGTTTTCAAAACAGCATAATTTCACTCTTCTCAATGCTTAATCTGTTGTTACACAACTTTTGAGTATTTAGCTTTATCAATGACATGTTCTTTAAAAATGTTTTAGAGATCGTACCAGTCTTTGAAAACATCCTTGTTCCTTGTTTCAGTTCCAGTTTTATGTATATATTCTGCCTTGCACCTGATTATTCCAACAATTGATGGATGGCCTTGGGAATCTAATTCTGGTATTGATAGTCTTTACTGATTGTCTCCCCTCGTAGCTGATTTTTTCATTATTGTGTAAATTTAGATCATGAGCTCATGTTTAGCTAAACAGCTAACCTTGTAAGACGCTTAGGTGTGAACGCTCGTAAGATTCAACAGAAAGGCGGCAAAGATTTATTTGTGTCCCTCCAATGAGTTGCCCACGAGGACACAGTTTTCCACAAGTGTTGGTCCAATACTCCCTCTAGAGGCAGGGGATTCCGACAGGGCTGATTGGTGGCCCCCGATCTGGGGCAGGGGCAGTGGGCAGCCTGTGGCCCGGGCTGGAGCCTCTTTGCACGTGTCCCTGGGACACATCTGCCTGCGAACTTCGGTCACCTGGCAGGAAGCTACGATGCCCAGACCTATGGTTAGCTGTGCAGCGAGGTGTACTGTGAGGGCAGGTTCCACACACACTTCAAGTAAGAGGTCGGCCTGAGTGGAAAGGTGAGAGTTTGGGCAGCTGTGCAGACAAAGAAGGCGCCCTTTGGCCTGGGCCTAAATGCTTGTGACACCCCACTGGACCTGCCGTGCTCTGAGGGCCCTGCCCTGGGCCCCCTCCTCCCCTGCCCTTTGTTCAGTCATAGCAGCGATGGCCACACCCACTCCTTCAGTGAGGGCAGAGTTCCAACCACCCTCAGCCCTGCCCCCTCTCCGCAGGTTACCATGGACTACAGAGGCTGCATCCTGAGGCCAGGGCGTTCCGAGAATTCCAAGGGCAGACATGATGACCTTAAATGATTTCCTCTTGTGTCAGGTTTGGTAAACTTTAGGAGCTAGGAAATGGTCCACTTGACAGAAATGTTCAAATTTACTGGCATTTCTTATATTCTCTGCTATAACATTGTCCTGATTCTTTCTGTATATTCTTTACTTATGTATTTGTTTTCCTTAATCAAAGTGTGTCTTTTCAATCTTTTCAAAGGAGATTCTTTGGACTTACTAAATCACCTCAATTTTATACGTTTTGTGTTGTATTAAGTTCTGCTCATATCTTTATTTATCTTTTTTCTATGTTCTCAGGGTTTATTGTTTTCATCTTCTGATGTCAATTAAAACACTTGGTTATTCATTTTAATAAATATTTTACTTATAAAGATTTGAACTTTTGAAGATTCCAGCTTACTTGAAGGTTCTAAGGGTCAGGTCCTCTCCATTTTTGCTGGCCTAAGGTTTAGTTCACCATATGGCAATGTATATATTGACCTATTTTACCCTCGGCTTTCTGTGACTCCCTACATCTCACCTTTCTTTGCAGACAAGCCATTTGAAATACCCTTAACTTATTTCACAGCCAATAAGTCATTGAAATAATGTGTATTTTTTAGAGAAATCTTCTTATATAATTAGGCAGAAAATCTCACCTGCCATAGTTTTCAAAACAGCATAATTTCACTCTTCTCAATGCTTAATCTGTTGTATTACACAACTTTTGAGTATTTAGCTTTATCAATGACATGTTCTTTAAAAATGTTTTAGAGATCCTACCAGTCTTTGAAAACATCCTTGTTCCTTGTTTCAGTTCCAGTTTTATGTATATATTCTGCCTTGCACCTGATTATTCCAACAATTGATGGATGGCCTTGGGAATCTAATTCTGGTATTGATAGTCTTTACTGATTGTCTCCCCTCGTAGCTGATTTCTTCATTATTGTGTAAATTTAGATCATGAGCTCAAGTTTAGCTAAACAGCTGACCTTGTAAGACGCTTAGGTGTGAACGCTCGTAAGCTTCCGCAGAAAGACGGCAAAGATTTATTTGTGTCCCTCCAATGAGTTGCCCACGAGGACACCGTTTTCTACAGTGTTGGTCCAATACTCCCTCTAGAGGCAGGGGACTCCGACAGGGCTGATTGGTGGGCCCCGATCTGGGGCAGGGGCAGTGGGCAGCCTGTGGCCCGGGCAGGAGCCTCTTTGCATGTGTCCCTGGGACACATCTGCCTGCGAACTTCGATCACCTGGCAAGAAGCTACGATGCCCAGACCTATGGTTTGCTGTGCAGCGAGGTGTACTGTGAGGACAGGTTCCAGACACACTTCAAGTAAGAGGTCGGCCTGAGTGGAAAGGTGAGAGTTTGGGCAGCTGTGCAGACAAAGAAGGCGCCCTTTGGCCTGGGCCTAAATGCTTGTGACACCCCACTGGACCTGCCGTGCTCTGAGGGCCCTGCCCTGGGCCCCCTCCTCCCCTGCCCTTTGTTCAGTCACAGCAGAGATGGCCACACCCACTCCTTCAGTGAGGGCAGAGTTCCTACCACCCTCAGCCCCGCCCCCTCTCCGCAGGTTACCATGGACTACAGAGGCTGCATCCTGAGGCCAGGGCGTTCCGAGAATGCCAAGGGCAGACATGATGACCTTAAATGATTTCCTCTTGTGTCAGGTTTGGTAAACTTTAGGAGCTAGGAAATGGTCCACTTTACAGAAATGTTCAAATTTACTGGCATTTCTTATATTCTCTGCTATAACATTGTCCTGATTCTTTCTGTATATTCTTTACTTATGTTTTTGTTTTCCTTAATCAAAGTGTGTCTTTTCAGTCTTTTCAAAGAAGATTCTTTGGACTTACTAAATCACCTCAATTTTATACGTTTTCTGTTGTATTAAGTTCTGCTCATATCTTTATTTATCTTTTTTCTATGTTCTCAGGGTTTATTGTTTTGATCTTCTGATGTCAATTAAAACACTTGGTTATTCATTTTAATAAATATTTTACTTATAAAGATTTGAACTTTTGAAGATTCCAGCTTACTTGTAAGTTTCTAAGGGTCAGGTCCTCTCCATTGTTGCTGGCCTAAGGTTTAGTTCACCATATAGCAATGTATATATTGACCTATTTTCCCCTCGACTTTCTGTGATTCCCTACATCTCACCTTTCTTTGCAGACAAGCCATTTGAAATACCCTTAACTTATTTCACAGCCAATAAGTCATTGAAATAATGTGTATTTTTAGAGAAATCTTCTTATATAATTAGGCAGAAAATCTCACCTGCCATAGTTTTCAAAACAGCATAATTTCACTCTTGTCAATGCTTAATCTGTTGTATTACACAACCTTTGAGTATTTAGCTTTATCAATTACATGTACTTTAAAAATGTTTTAGAGATCGTACCAGTCTTTGAAAACATCCTTGTTCCTTGTTTCAGTTCCAGTTTTATGTATATATTCTGTCTTGCACCTGATTATTCCAACAATTGATGGATGGCCTTGGGAATCTAATTCTGGTATTGATAGTCTTTACTGATTGTCTCCCCTCGTAGCTGATTTCTTCATTATTGTGTAAATTTAGATCATGAGCTCATGTTTAGCTAAACAGCTGACCTTGTAAGACGCTTAGGTGTGAACGCTCGTAAGCTTCCGCAGAAAGACCTCAAAGATTTATTTGTGTCCTCCAATGAGTTGCCCACGAGGACACCATTTTGTACAAGTGTTGGTCCAATACTCCCTCTAGAGGAAGGGGACTCCGACAGGGCTGATTGGCGGCACCCGATCTGGGGCAGGGGCAGTGGGCAGCCTGTGGCCCGGGCAGGAGCCTCTTTGCATGGGTCCCTGGGACACATCTGCCTGCGAACTTCGGTCACCTGGCAGGAAGCTACGATGCCCAGACCTATGGTTAGCTGTGCAGCGAGGTGTACTGTGAGGACAGGTTCCACACACACTTCAAGTAAGAGGTCGGCCTGAGTGGAATGGTGAGAGTTTGGGCAGCTGTGCAGACAAAGAAGGCGCCCTTTGGCCTGGGCCTAAATGCTTGTGACACCCCACTGGACCTGCCGTGCTCTGAGGGCCCTGCCCTGGGCCCCCTGCTCCCCTGCCCTTTGTTCAGTCACAGCAGAGATGGCCACACCCACTCCTTCAGTGAGGGCAGAGTTCCAACCACCCTCAGCCCCGCCCCCTCTCCGCAGGTTACCATGGACTACAGAGGCTGCATCCTGAGGCCAGGGCGTTCCGAGAATGCCAAGGGCAGACATGATGACCTTAAATGATTTCCTCTTGTGTCAGGTTTGGTAAACTTTAGGAGCTAGGAAATTGTCCACTTTACAGAAATGTTCAAATTTACTGGCATTTCATATATTCTCTGCTATAACATTGTCCTGATTCTTTCTGTATATTCTATACTTATGTTTTTGTTTTCCTTAATCAAAGTGTGTCTTTTCAATCTTTTCAAAGAAGATTCTTTGGACTTACTAAATCACCTCAATTTTATACGTTTTCTGTTGTATTAAGTTCTGCTCATATCTTTATTTATCTTTTTTCTATGTTCTCAGGGTTTATTGTTTTGATCTTCTGATGTCAATTAAAACACTTGGTTATTCATTTTAATAAATATTTTACTTATAAAGATTTGAACTTTTGAAGATTCCAGCTTACTTGTAAGTTTCTAAGGGTCAGGTCCTCTCCATTGTTGCTGGCCTAAGGTTTAGTTCACCATATAGCAATGTATATATTGACCTATTTTCCCCTCGACTTTCTGTGATTCCCTACATCTCACCTTTCTTTGCAGACAAGCCATTTGAAATACCCTTAACTTATTTCACAGCCAATAAGTCATTGAAATAATGTGTATTTTTAGAGAAATATTCTTATATAATTAGGCAGAAAATCTCACCTGCCATAGTTTTCAAAACAGCATAATTTCACTCTTCTCAATGCTTAATCTGTTCTATTACACAACCTTTGAGTATTTAGCTTTATCAATGACATGTTCTTTAAAAATGTTTTAGAGATCCTACCAGTCTTTGAAAACATCCTTGTTCCTTGTTTCAGTTCCAGTTTTATGTATATATTCTGCCTTGCACCTGATTATTCCAACAATTGATGGATGGCCTTGGGAATCTAATTCTGGTATTGATAGTCTTTACTGATTGTCTCCCCTCGTAGCTGATTTTTTCATTATTGTGTAAATTTAGATCATGAGCTCATGTTTAGCTAAACAGCTGACCTTGTAAGACGCTTAGGTGTGAACGCTCGTAAGATTCAGCAGAAAGGCGGCAAAGATTTATTTGTGTCCCTCCAATGAGTTGCCCACGAGGACACCGTTTTCTACAAGTGTTGGTCCAATACTCCCTCTAGAGGCAGGGGAGTCCGACAGGGCTGATTGGCGGCCCCCGATCTGGGGCAGGGGCAGTGGGCAGCCTCCGGCCCGGGCTGGAGCCTCTTTGCATGTATCCCTGGGACACATCTGACTGCGAACTTCGGTCACCTGGCAGGAAGCTACGATGCCCAGACCTATGGTTAGCTGTGCAGCGAGTTGTACTGTGAGGACAGGTTCCACACACACTTCAAGTAAGAGGTCGGCCTGAGTGGAAAGGTGAGAGTTTGGGCAGCTGTGCAGACAAAGAAGGCGCCCTTTTGCCTGGGCCTAAATGCTTGTGACAGCCCACTGGACCTGCCGTGCTCTGAGGGCCCTGCCCTGGGCCTCCTGCTCCCCTGCCCTTTGTTCAGTCACAGCAGAGATGGCCACACCCACTCCTTCAGTGAGGGCAGAGTTCCAACCACCCTCAGCCCCGCCCCCTCTCCGCAGGTTACCATGGACTACAGAGGCTGCATCCTGAGGCCAGGGCGTTCTGAGAATGCCAAGGGCAGACATGATGACCTTAAATGATTTCCTCTTGTGTCAGGTTTGGTAAACTTTAGGAGCTAGGAAATGGTCCACTTTACAGAAATGTTCAAATTTACTGGCATTTCATGTATTCTCTGCTATAACATTGTCCTGATTCTTTCTGTATATTCTATACTTATGTTTTTGTTTTCCTTAATCAAAGTGTGTCTTTTCAATCTTTTCAAAGAAGATTCTTTGGACTTACTAAATCACCTGAATTTTATACGTTTTCTGTTGTATTAAGTTCTGCTCATATCTTTATTTATCTTTTTTCTATGTTCTCAGGGTTTATTGTTTTGATCTTCTGATGTCAATTAAAACACTTGGTTATTCATTTGAATAAATATTTTACTTATAAAGATTTGAACTTTTGAAGATTCCGGCTTACTTGTAAGTTTCTAAGGGTCAGGTCCTCTCCATTGTTGCTGGCTTAAGGTTTAGTTCACCATATAGCAATGTATATATTGACCTATTTTCCCCTCGACTTTCTGTGATTCCCTACATCTCACCTTTCTTTGCAGACAAGCCATTTGAAATACCCTTAACTTATTTCACAGCCAATAAGTCATTGAAATAATGTGTATTTTTAGAGAAATCTTCTTATATAATTAGGCAGAAAATCTCACCTGCCATAGTTTTCAAAACAGCATAATTTCACTCTTCTCAATGCTTAATCTGTTGTATTACACAACCTTTGAGTATTTAGCTTTATCAATGACATGTACTTTAAAAATGTTTTAGAGATCCTACCAGTCTTTGAAAACATCCTTGTTCCTTGATTCAGTTCCAGTTTTATGTATATATTCTGCCTTGCACCTGATTATTCCAACAATTGCTGGATGGCCTTGGGAATCTAATTCTGGTATTGATAGTCTTTACTGATTGTCTCCCCTCGTAGCTGATTTCTTCATTATTGTGTAAATTTAGATCATGAGCTCATGTTTAGCTAAACAGCTGACCTTGTAAGACGCTTATTTGTGAACGCTCGTAAGATTCAGCAGAAAGGCGGCAAAGATTTATTTGTGTCCCTCCAATGAGTTGCACACGAGGACACCGTTTTCTACAAGTGTTGGTCCAATACTCCCTCTAGAGGAAGGGGATTCCGACAGGGCTGATTGGCGGCCCCCGATCTGGGGCAGGGGCAGTGGGCAGCCTGTGGCCCGGTCTGGAGCCTCTTTGCATGTGTCCCTGGGACACATCTGCCTGCGAACTGCGGTCAACTGGCAGGAAGCTACGATGCCCAGACCTATGGTTAGCTGTGCAGCGAGGTGTACTGTGAGGACAGGTTCCACACACACTTCAAGTAAGAGGTCGGCCTGAGTGGAAAGGTGAGAGTTTGGGCAGCTGTGCAGACAAAGAAGGCACCCTTTGGCCTGGGCCTAAATGCTTGTGACACCCCACTGGAACTGCCGTGCTCTGAGGGCCCTGCCCTGGGCCCCCTGCTCCCCTGCCCTTTGTTCAGTCACAGCAGAGATGGCCACAACCACTCCTTCAGTGAGGGCAGTGTTCCAACCAACCTCAGCCCCGCCCCCTCTCCGCAGGTTACCATGGACTACGGAGGCTGCATCCTGAGGCCAGGGCGTTCCGAGAATGCCAAGGGCAGACATGATGACCTTAAATGATTTCCTCTTGTGTCAGGTTTGGTAAACTTTAGGAGCTAGGAAATGGTCCACTTTACAGAAATGTTCAAATTTACTGGCATTTCATATATTCTCTGCTATAACATTGTCCTGATTCTTTCTGTATATTCTTTACTTATGTTTTTGTTTTCCTTAATCAAAGTGTGTCTTTTCAATCTTTTCAAAGAAGATTCTTTGGACTTACTAAATCTCCTCAATTTTATACGTTTTCTGTTGTATTAAGTTCTGCTCATATCTTTATTTATCTTTTTTCTATGTTCTCAGAGTTTATTGTTGTGATCTTCTGATGTCAATTAAAACACTTGGTTATTCATTTTAATAAATATTTTACTTATAAAGATTTGAACTTTTGAAGATTCCTGCTTACTTGTAAGTTTCTAAGGGTCAGGTCCTCTCCATTGTTGCTGGCCTAAGACTTAGTTCACCATATAGCAATGTATATATTGACCTATTTTCCCCTCGACTTTCTGTGATTCCCTACATCTCACCTTTCTTTGCAGACAAGCCATTTGAAATACCCTTAACTTATTTCACAGCCAATAAGTCATTGAAATAATGTGTATTTTTTAGTGAAATCTTCTTATATAATTAGGCAGAAAATCTCACCTGCCATAGTTTTCAAAACAGCATAATTTCACTCTTCTCAATGCTTAATCTGTTGTATTACACAACCTTTGAGTGTTTAGCATTATCAATGACATGTACTTTAAAAATGTTTTAGAGATCCTACCAGTCTTTGAAAACATCCTTGTTCCTTGTTTCAGTTCCAGTTTTATGTATATATTCTGCCTTGCGCCTGATTATTCCAGCAATTGATGGATGGCCTTGGGAATCTAATTCTGGTATTGATAGTCTTTACTGATTGTCTCCCCTCGTAGCTGATTTCTTCATTATTGTGTAAATTTAGATCATGAGCTCATGTTTAGCTAAACAGCTGACCTTGTAAGATACTTAGGTGTGAACGCTCGTAAGCTTCAGAAGAACGTCGGCAAAGATTTATTTGTGTCCCTCCAATGAGTTGCCCACGAGGACACCGTTTTCTACAAGTGTTGTTCTAATACTCCCTCTATAGGTAGGGGACTCCGACAGGGCTGATTGGCAGCCCCCGATCTTGGGCAGGGGCAGTGGGCAGCCTGTGGCCCGGGCTGGAGCCTCTTTGCATGTGTCCCTGGGACACATCTGCCTGCGAACTTCGGTCACCTGGCAGGAAGCTACGATGCCCAGACCTATGGTTAGCTGTGCAGCGAGGTGTACTGTGAGGGCAGATTCCACACACACTTCAAATAAGAGGTCGGCCTGAGTGGAAAGGTGAGAGTTTGGGCAGCTATGCAGACAAAGAAGGCGCCCTTTGGCCTGGGCCTAAATGCTTGTGACACCCCACTGGACCTGCAGTGCTCTGAGGGCACTGCCCTGGGCCCCCTCCTCCCCTGCCCTTTGTTCAGTCACAGCAGAGATGGCCACACCCACTCCTTCAGTGAGGGCAGAGTTCCAACCACCCTCAGCCCCGCGCCCTCTCCGCAGTTTACCATGGACTACAGAGGCTGCATCCTGAGGCCAGGGCGTTCCGAGAATGCCAAGGGCAGACATGATGACCTTAAATGATTTCCTCTTGTGTCAGGTTTGGTAAACTTTAGAAGCTAGGAAATGGTCCACTTTACAGAAATGTTCAAATTTACTGGCATTTCATATATTCTCTGCTATAACATTGTCCTGATTCTTTCTGTATATTCTATACTTATGTTTTTGTTTTCCTTAATCAAAGTGTGTCTTTTCAATCTTTTCAAAGAAGATTCTTTGGACTTACTAAATCACCTGAATTTTATACGTTTTCTGTTGTATTAAGTTCTGCTCATATCTTTATTTATCTTTTTTCTATGTTCTCAGGGTTTATTGTTTTGATCTTCTGATGTCAATTAAAACACTTGGTTATTCATTTTAATAAATATTTTACTTATAAAGATTTGAACTTTTGAAGATTCCAGCTTACTTGTAAGTTTCTAAGGGTCAGGTCCTCTCCATTGTTGCTGGCCTAAGGTTTAGTTCACCATATAGCAATGTATATATTGACCTATTTTCCCCTCGACTTTCTGTGATTCCCTACATCTCACCTTTCTTTGCCGACAAGCCATTTGAAATACCCTTAACTTATTTCACAGCCAATAAGTCATTGAAATAATGTGTATTTTTAGAGAAATCTTCTTATATAATTAGGCAGAAAATCTCACCTGCCATAGTTTTCAAGACAGCATAATTTCACTCTTCTCAATGCTTAATCTGTTGTATTACACAACTTTTGAGTATTTAGCTTTATCAATGACATGTTCTTTAAAAATGTTTTAGAGATCCTACCAGTCTTTGAAAACATCCTTGTTCTATTGTTTCACTTCCAGTTTTATGTATATATTCTGCCTTGCACCTGATTATTCCAACAATGGCTGGATGGCCCTGGGAATCTAATTCTGGTATTGATAGTCTATACTGATTGTCTGCCCTCGTAGCTGATTTATTCATTATTGTGTAAATTTAGATCATGAGCTCATGTTTAGCTAAACAGCTGACCTTGTAAGACGCTTAGGTGTGAACGCTCGTAAGCTTCCGCAGAAAGACGGCAAAGATATATTTGTGTCCCTACAATGAGTTGCCCACTAGGACACCGTTTAATACAAGTGTTGGTCCAATATTCCCTCTAGAGGAAGGGGACTCCGACAGGGCTGATTGGCGGCCCCCGATCTGGGGCAGGGGCAGTGGGCAGCCTGTGGCCCGGGCAGGAGCCTCTTTGCATGGGTCCCTGGGACACATCTGCCTGCGAACTTCGGTCACCTGGCAGGAAGCTACGATGCCCAGACCTATGGTTAGCTGTGCAGCGAGGTGTACTGTGAGGACAGGTTCCACACACACTTCAAGTAAGAGGTCGGCCTGAGTGGAATGGTGAGAGTTTGGGCAGCTGTGCAGACAAAGAAGGCGCCCTATGGCCTGGGCCTAAATGCTTGTGACACCCCACTGGACCTGCCGTGCTCTGAGGGCCCTGCCCTGGGCCCCCTGCTCCCCTGCCCTTTGTTCAGTCACAGCAGAGATGGCCACACCCACTCCTTCAGTGAGGGCAGAGTTCCAACCACCCTCAGCCCCGCCCCCTCTCCGCAGGTTACCATAGACTACAGAGGCTGCATCCTGAGTCCAGGGCGTTCAGAGAATGCCAAGGGCAGACATGATGACCTTAAATGATTTCCTCTTGTGTCAGGTTTGGTAAACTTTAGGAGCTAGGAAATGGTCCACTTTACAGAAATGTTCAAATTTACTGGCATTTCATATATTCTCTGCTATAACATTGTCCTGATTCTTTCTGTATATTCTCTACTTATGTTTTTGTTTTCCTTAATCAAAGTGTGTCTTTTCAATCTTTTCAAAGAAGATTCTTTGGACTTACTAAATCACCTCAATTTTATACGTTTTCTGTTGTATTAAGTTCTGCTCATATCTTTATTTATCTTTTTTCTATGTTCTCAGGGTTTATTGTTTTGATCTTCTGATGTCAATTAAAACACTTGGTTATTCATTTTAATAAATATTTTACTTATAAAGATTTGAACTTTTGAAGATTCCAGCTTACTTGTAAGTTTCTAATGGTCAGGTCCTCTCCATTGTTGCTGGCCTAAGGTTTAGTTCACCATATAGCAATGTATATATTGACCTATTTTCCCCTCGACTTTCTGTGATTCCCTACATCTCACCTTTCTTTGCAGAAAAGCCATTTGAAATACCCTTAACTTATTTCACAGCCGATAAGTCATTGAAATAATGTGTATTTTTAGAGAAATCTTCTTATATAATTAGGCAGAAAATCTCACCTGCCATAGTTTTCAAAACAGCATAATTTCACTCTTCTCAATGCTTAATCTGTTGTATTACACAACCTTTGAGTATTTAGCTTTATCAATGACATGTACTTTAAAAATGTTTTAGAGATCCTACCAGTCTTTGAAAACATCCTTGTTCCTTGATTCAGTTCCAGTTTTATGTATATATTCTGCCTTGCACCTGATTATTCCAACAATTGCTGGATGGCCTTGGGAATCTAATTCTGGTATTGATAGTCTTTACTGATTGTCTCCCCTCGTAGCTGATTTCTTCATTATTGTGTAAATTTAGATCATGAGCTCATGTTTAGCTAAACAGCTGACCTTGTAAGACGCTTAGGTGTGAACGCTCGTAAGATTCAGCAGAAAGGCGGCAAAGATTTATTTGTGTCCCTCCAATGAGTTGCACACGAGGACACCGTTTTCTACAAGTGTTGGTCCAATACTCCCTCTAGAGGAAGGGGACGCCGACAGGGCTGATTGGCGGCCCCCGATCTGGGGCAGGGGCAGTGGGCAGCCTGTGGCCCGGTCTGGAGCCTCTTTGCATGTGTCCCTGGGACACATCTGCCTGCGAACTTCGGTCACCTGGCAGGAAGCTACGATGCCCAGACCTATGTTTAGCTGTGCAGCGAGGTGTACTGTGAGGACAGGTTCCACACACACTTCAAGTAAGAGGTCTGCCTGAGTGGAAAGGTGAGAGTTTGGGCAGCTGTGCAGACAAAGAAGGCACACTTTGGCCTGGGCCTAAATGCTTGTGACACCCCACTGGACCTGCCGTGCTCTGAGGGCCCTGCCCTGGGCCCCCTGCTCCCCTGCCCTTTGTTCAGTCACAGCAGAGATGGCCACAACCACTCCTTCAGTGCGGGCAGTGTTCCAACCAACCTCAGCCCCGCCCCCTCTCCGCAGGTTACCATGGACTACGGAGGCTGCATCCTGAGGCCAGGGCGTTCCGAGAATGCCAAGGGCAGACATGATGACCTTAAATGATTTCCTCTTGTGTCAGGTTTGGTAAACTTTAGGAGCTAGGAAATGGTCCACTTTACAGAAATGTTCAAATTTACAGGCATTTCATATATTCTCTGCTATAACATTGTCCTGATTCTTTCTGTATATTCTTTACTTATGTTTTTGTTTTCCTTAATCAAAGTGTGTCTTTTCAATCTTTTCAAAGAAGATTCTTTGGACTTACTAAATCTCCTCAATTTTATACGTTTTCTGTTGTATTAAGTTCTGCTCATATCTTTATTTATCTTTTTTCTATGTTCTCAGAGTTTATTGTTGTGATCTTCTGATGTCAATTAAAACACTTGGTTATTCATTTTAATAAATATTTTACTTATAAAAATTTGAACTTTTGAAGATTCCTGCTTACTTGTAAGTTTCTAAGGGTCAGGTCCTCTCCATTGTTGCTGGCCTAAGACTTAGTTCACCATATAGCAATGTATATATTGACCTATTTTCCCCTCGACTTTCTGTGATTCCCTACATCTCACCTTTCTTTGCAGACAAGCCATTTGAAATACCCTTAACTTATTTCACAGCCAATAAGTCATTGAAATAATGTGTATTTTTTAGTGAAATCTTCTTATATAATTAGGCAGAAAATCTCACCTGCCATAGTTTTCAAAACAGCATAATTTCACTCTTCTCAATGCTTAATCTGTTGTATTACAGAACCTTTGAGTATTTAGCTTTATCAATGACATGTACTTTAAAAATGTTTTAGGGATCCTACCAGTCTTTGAAAACATCCTTGTTCCTTGTTTCAGTTCCAGTTTTATGTATATATTCTGCCTTGCACCTGATTATTCCAACAATTGATGGATGGCCTTGGGAATCTAATTCTGGTATTGATAGTCTTTACTGATTGTCTCCCCTCGTAGATGATTTCTTCATTATTTTGTAAATTTAGATCATGAGCTCATGTTTAGCTAAACAGCTGACCTTGTAAGACGCTTAGGTGTGAAGGCTCGTAAGCTTCAGGAGAAAGTCGGCAAAATTTATTTGTGTCCCTCCAATGAGTTGCCCACGAGGACACCGTTTTCTACAAGTGTTGGTCCAATACTCCCTCTAGAGGAAGGGGACTCTGACAGGGCTGATTAGCGGCCCGCGATCTGGGCAGGGGCAGTGGGCAGCCTGTGGCCCGGGCTGGAGCCTCTTTGCATGGGTCCCTGGGACACATCTGCCTGCGAACTTCGGTCACCTGGCAGGAAGCTACGATGCCCAGACCTATGTTTAGCTGTGCAGCGAGGTGTACTGTGAGGACAGGTTCCACACACACTTCAAGTAAGAGGTCGGCCTGAGTGGAATGGTGAGAGTTTGGGCAGCTGTGCAGACAAAGAAGGCGCCCTATGGCCTGGGCCTAAATGCTTGTGACACCCCACTGGACCTGCCGTGCTCTGAGGGCCCTGCCCTGGGCCCCCTGCTCCCCTGCCCTTTGTTCAGTCACAGCAGAGATGGCCACACCCACTCCTTCAGTGAGGGCAGAGTTCCAACCACCCTCAGCCCCGCCCCCTCTCCGCAGTTTACCATGGACTACAGAGGCTGCATCCTGAGGCCAGGGCGTTCCGAGAATGCCAAGGGCAGACATGATGACCTTAAATGATTTCCTCTTGTGTCCGGTTTGGTAAACTTTAGGAGCTAGGAAATGGTCCACTTTACAGAAATGTTCAAATTTACTGGCATTTCCTATATTCTCTGCTATAACATTGTCCTGATTCTTTCTGCATATTCTATATTTATGTTTTTGTTTTCCTTAATCAAAGTGTGTCTTTTCAATCTTTTCAAAGAAGATTCTTTGGACTTACTAAATCACCTCAATTTTATACGTTTTCTGTTGTATTAAGTTCTGCTCATATCTTTATTTATCTTTTTTCTATGTTCTCAGTGTTTATTGTTTTGATCTTCTGATGTCAATTAAAACACTTGGTTATTCATTTTAATAAATATTTTACTTATAAAGATTTGAACTTTTGAAGATTCCAGCTTACTTGTAAGTTTCTAAGGGTCAGGTCCTCTCCATTGTTGCTGGCCTAAGGTTTAGTTCACCATATAGCAATGTATATATTGTCCTATTTTACCCTCGACTTTCTGTGATTCCCTACATCTCACCTTTCTTTGCAGACAAGCCATTTGAAATACCCTTAAATTATTTCACAGCCAATAAGTCATTGAAATAATGTGTATTTTTAGAGAAATCTTCTTATATAATTAGGCAGAAAATCTCACCTGCCATAGTTTTCAAAACAGCATAATTTCCCTCTTCTCAATGCTTAATCTGTTGTATTACACAACTTTTGAGTATTTAGCTTTATCAATGACATGTTCTTTAAAAATGTTTTAGAGATCCTACCAGTCTTTGAAAACATCCTTGTTCCTTGTTTCAGTTCCAGTTTTATGTATATATTCTGCCTTGCACCTGATTATTCCAACAATTGCTGGATGGCCTTGGGAATCTAATTCTGGTATTGATAGTCTTTACTGATTGTCTCCCCTCGTAGCTGATTTCTTCATTATTGTGTAAATTTAGATCATGAGCTCATGTTTAGCTAAACAGCTGACCTTGTAAGACGCTTAGGTGTGAACGCTCGTAAGCTTCAGAAGAAAGTCGGCAAAGATTTATTTGTGTCCCTCCAATGAGTTGCCCACGAGGACACCGGTTTCTACAAGTGTTGGTCTAATACTCCCTCTAGAGGTAGGGGACTCCGACAGGGCTGATTGGCAGCCCCCGATCTGGGGCAGGGGCAGTGGGCAGCCTGTGGCCCGGGCAGGAGCCTCTTTGCATGTGACCCTGGGACACATCTGCCTGCGGACGTCGGTCACTTGGCAGGAAGCTACGATGCCCAGACATATGGTTAGCTGTGCAGCGAGGTGTACTGTGAGGACAGCTTCCACACACACTTCAAGTAAGAGGTCGGCCTGAGTGGAAAGGTGAGAGTTTGGGCAGCTGTGCAGAAAAAGAAGGCGCCCTTTGGCCTGGGCCTAAATGCTTGTGACACACCACTGGACCTGCCGTGCTCTGAGGGCCCTGCCCTGGGCCCCCTGCTCCCCTGCCATTTGTTCAGTCACAGCAGAGATGGCCACACCCACTCCTTCAGTGAGGCCAGAGTTCCAACCACCCTCAGCCCCGCCCACTCTCCGCAGTTTACCATGGACTACAGAGGCTGCATCCTGAGGCCAGGGCGTTCCGAGAATGCTAAGGGCAGACATGATGACCTTAAATGATTTCCTCTTGTGTCAGGTTTGGTAAACTTTAGAAGCTAGGAAATGGTCCATTTTACAGAAATGTTCAAATTTACTGGCATTTCATATATTCTCTGCTCTAACATTGTCCTGATTCTTTCTGTATATTCTTTACTTATGTTTTTGTTTTCCTTAATCAATGTGTGTCTTTTCAATCTTTTCAAAGAAGATTCTTTGGAGTTACTAAATCACCTCAATTTTATACGTTTTCTGTTGTATTAAGTTCTGCTCATATCTTTATTTATCTTTTTTCTATGTTCTCAGGGTTTATTGTTTTGATCTTCTGATGTCAATTAAAACACTTGGTTATTCATTTTAATAAATATTTTACTTATAAAGATTTGAACTTTTGAAGATTCCAGCTTACTTGTAAGTTTCTAAGGGTCAGGTCCTCTCCATTGTTGCTGGCCTAAGGTTTAGTTCACCATATAGCAATGTATATATTGACCTATTTTCCCCTCGACTTTCTGTGATTCCCTACATCTCACCTTTCTTTGCAGACAAGCCATTTGAAATACCCTTAACTTATTTCACAGCCAATAAGTCATTGAAATAATGTGTATTTTTTAGAGAAATCTTCTTATATAATTAGGCAGAAAATCTCACCTGCCATAGTTTTCAAAACAGCATAATTTCACTCTTCTCAATGCTTAATCTGTTGTATTACACAACCTTTGAGTGTTTAGCATTATCAATGACATGTACTTTAAAAATGTTTTAGAGATCCTACCAGTCTTTGAAAACATCCTTGTTCCTTGTTTCAGTTCCAGTTTTATGTATATATTCTGCCTTGCACCTGATTATTCCAACAATTGATGGATGGCCTTGGGAATCTAATTCTGGTATTGATAGTCTTTACTGATTGTCTCCCCTCGTAGCTGATTTCTTCATTATTGTGTAAATTTAGATCATGAGCTCATGTTTAGCTAAACAGCTGACCTTGTAAGACGCTTAGGTGTGAATGCTCGTAAGCTTCAGAAGAAAGTCGGCAAAGATTTATTTGTGTCCCTCCAATGAGTTGCCCACGAGGACACCGTTTTCTACAAGTGTTGGTCCAATACTCCCTCTAGAGGTAGGGGACTCCGACAGGGCTGATTGGCAGCCCCCGATCTGGGGCAGGGGCAGTGGGCAGCCTGTGGCCCGGGCTGGAGCCTCTTTGCATGTGTCCCTGGGACACATCTGCCTGCGAACTTCGGTCACCTGGCAGGAAGCTACGATGCCAAGACCTACGGTTAGCTGTGCAGCGAGGTGTACTGTGAGGGCAGGTTCCACACACACTTCAAGTAAGAGGTCGGCCTGAGTGGAAAGGTGAGAGTTTGGGCAGCTGTGCAGACAAAGAAGGCGTCCTTTGGCCTGGGCCTAAATGCTTGTGACACCCCACTGGACTTGCCGTGCTCTGAGGGCCCTGCCCTAGGCCCCCTCCTCCCCTGCCCTTTGTTCAGTCACAGCAGAGATGGCCACACGCACTCCTTCAGTGAGGGCAGAGTTCCAACCACCCTCAGCCACGCCCCCTCTCCGCAGTTTACCATGGACTACAGAGGCTGCATCCTGAGGCCAGGGCGTTCCGAGAATGCCAAGGGCAGACATGATGACCTTAAATGATTTCCTCTTGTGTCCGGTTTGGTAAACATTAGGAGCTAGGAAATGGTCCACTTTACAGAAATGTTCAAATTTACTGGCATTTCATATATTCTCTGCTATAACATTGTCCTGATTCTTTCTGTATATTCTATACTTATATTTTTGTTTTCCTTAATCAAAGTGTGTCTTTTCAATCTTTTCAAAGAAGATTCTTTGGACTTACTAAATCACCTCAATTTTATACGTTTTCTGTTGTATTAAGTTCTGCTCATATCTTTATTTATCTTTTTTCTATGTTCTCAGGGTTTATTGTTTTGATCTTCTGATGTCAATTAAAACACTTGGTTATTCATTTTAATAAATATTTTACTTATAAAGATTTGAACTTTTGATGATTCCAGCTTACTTGTAAGTTTCTAAGGGTCAGGTCCTCTCCATTGTTGCTGGCCTAAGGTTTAGTTCACCATATAGCAATGTATATATTGTCCTATTTTACCCTCGACTTTCTGTGATTCCCTACATCTCACCTTTCTTTGCAGACAAGCCATTTGAAATACCCTTAACTTATTTCACAGCCAATAAGTCATTGAAATAATGTGTATTTTTAGAGAAATCTTCTTATATAATTAGGCAGAAAATCTCATCTGCCATAGTTTTCAAAAGAGCATAATTTCACTCTTCTCAATGCTTAATCTGTTGTATTACACAACTTTTGAGTATTTAGCTTTATCAGTGACATGTTCTTTAAAAATGTTTTAGAGATCCTACCAGTCTTTGAAAACATCCTTGTTCCTTGTTTCACTTCCAGTTTTATGTATATATTCTGCCTTGCACCTGATTATTCCAACAATTGCTGGATGGCCCTGGGAATCTAATTCTGGTATTGATAGTCTTTACTGATTGTCTCCCCTCGTAGCTGATTTTTTCATTATTGTGTAAATTTAGATCATGAGCTCATGTTTAGCTAAAGAGCTGACCTTGTAAGACGCTTAGGTGTGAACGCTTGTAAGATTCAGCAGAAAGGCGGCAAAGATTTATTTGTGTCCCTCCAATGAGTTGCCCACGAGGACACCGTTTTCTACAAGTGTTGGTCCAATACTCCCTGTAGAGGCAGGGGACTCCGACAGGGCTGATTGGTGGCCCCCGATCTGGGCCAGGGGCAGTGGGCAGCCTGTGGCCCGGGCAGGAGCCTCTTTTCATGTGTCCCTGGGACACATCTGCCTGCGAACTTCGGTCACCTGGCAGGAAGCTACGATGCCCAGACCTATGGTTAGCTGTGCAGCGAGGTGTACTGTGAGGACAGGTTCCACACACACTTCAAGTAAGAGGTCGGCCTGAGTGGAAAGGTGAGAGTTTGGGCAGCTGTGCAGACAAAGAAGGCGCCCTTTGGCCTGGGCCTAAATGCTTGTGACACCCCACTGGACCTGCCGTGCTCTGAGTGCCCTGCCCTGGGCCCCCTCCTCCCCTGCCCTTTGTTCAGTCACAGCAGCGATGGCCACACCCACTCCTTCAGTGAGGGCAGAGTTCCAACCACCCTCAGCCCCGCCCCCTCTCCCCAGGTTACCATGGACTACAGAGGCTGCATCCTGAGGCCAGGGCGTTCCCAGAATGCCAAGGGCAGACATGATGGCCTTAAATGATTTCCTCTTGTGTCAGGTTTGGTAAACTTTAGGAGCTAGGAAATGGTCCACTTTACAGAAATGTTCAAATTTACTGGCATTTCTTATATTCTCTGCTATAACATTGTCCTGATTCTTTCTGTATATTCTTTACTTATGTTTTTGTTTTCCTTAATCAAAGGGTGTCTTTTCAATCTTTTCAAAGAAGATTCTTTGGACTTACTAAATCACCTCAATTTTATACGTTTTCTGTTGTATTAAGTTCTGCTCATATCTTTATTTATCTTTTTTCTATGTTCTCAGGGTTTATTGTTTTGATCTTCTGATGTCAATTAAAACACTTGGTTATTCATTTTAATAAATATTTTACTTATAAAGATTTGAACTTTTGAAGATTCCAGCTTTCTTGTAAGTTTCTAAGGGTCAGGTCCTCTCCATTGTTGCTGGCCTAAGGTTTAGTTCACCATATAGCAATGTATATATTGACCTATTTTCCCCTCGACTTTCTGTGATTCCCTACATCTCACCTTTCTTTGCAGACAAGCCATTTGAAATACCCTTAACTTATTTCACAGCCAATAAGTCATTGAAATAATGTGTATTTTTTAGAGAAATCTTCTTATATAATTAGGCCGAAAATCTCACCTGCCATAGTTTTCAAAACAGCATAATTTCACTCTTCTCAATGCTTAATCTGTTGTATTACACAACCTTTGAGTATTTAGCTTTATCAATGACATGTACTTTAAAAATGTTTTAGAGATCGTACCAGTCTTTGAAAACATCCTTGTTCCTTGTTTCAGTTCCAGTTTTATGTATATATTCTGCCTTGCACCTGATTATTCCAACAATTGATGGATGGCCTTGGGAATCTAATTCTGGTATTGATAGTCTTTACTGATTGTCTCCCCTCGTAGCTGATTTCTTCATTATTGTGTAAATTTAGATCATGAGCTCATGTTTAGCTAAACAGCTGACCTTGTAAGACGCTTAGGTGTGAACGCTCGTAAGATTCAGCAGAAAGGCGGCAAAGATTTATTTGTGTCCCTCCAATGAGTTGCCCACGAGGACACCATTTTCTACAAGTGTTGGTCCAATACTCCCTCTAGAGGAAGGGGACTCCGACAGGGCTGATTGGCGGGCCCCGATCTGGGGCAGGGGCAGTGGGCAGCCTGTGGCCCCGGCAGGAGCCTCTTTGCATGTGTCCCTGGGACACATCTGCCTGTGAACTTCGGTCACCTGGCAGTAAGCTACGATGCCCAGACTTATGGTTAGCTGTGCAGCGAGGTGTACTGTGAGGACAGGTTCCACACACACTTCAAGTAAGAGGTCGGCCTGAGTGGAAAGTTGAGAGTTTGGGCAGCTGTGCAGAAAAAGAAGGCGCCCTTTGGCCTGGGCCTAAATGCTTGTGACACACCACTGGACCTGCCGTGCTCTGAGGGCCCTGCCCTGAGCCCCCTGCTCCCCTGCCCTTTGTTCAGTCACAGCAGAGATGGCCACACCCACTCCTTCAGTGAGGCCAGAGTTCCAACCACCCTCAGCCCCGCCCCCTCTCCGCAGGTTACCATGGACTACAGAGGCTGCATCCTGAGGCCAGGGCGTTCCGAGAATGCCAAGGGCAGACATGATGACCTTAAATTATTTCCTCTTGTGTCAGGTTTGGTAAACTTTAGGAGCTAGGAAATGGTCCACTTTACAGAAATGTTCAAATTTACTGGCATTTCTTATATTCTCTGCTATAACATTGTCCTGATTCTTTCTGTATATTCTTTACTTATGTTTTTGTTTTCCTTAATCAAAGTGTGTCTTTTCAATCTTTTCAAAGAAGATTCTTTGGACTTACTAAATCACCTCAATTTTATACGTTTTCTGTTGTATTAAGTTCTGCTCATATCTTTATTTATCTTTTTTCTATGTTCTCAGGGTTTATTGTTTTGATCTTCTGATGTCAATTAAAACACTTGGTTATTCATTTTAATAAATATTTTACTTATAAAGATTGGAACTTTTGAAGATTCCAGCTTACTTGTAAGTTTCTAAGGGTCAGGTCCTCTCCATTGTTGCTGGCCTAAGGTTTAGTTCACCATATAGCAATGTATATATTGACCTATTTTCCCCTCGACTTTCTGTGATTCCCTACATCTCACCTTTCTTTGCAGACAAGCCATTTGAAATACCCTTGACTTATTTCACAGCCAATAAGTCATTGAAATAATGTGTATTTTTTAGAGAAATCTTCTTATATAATTAGGCAGAAAATCTCACCTGCCATAGTTTTCAAAACAGCATAATTTCACTCTTCTCAATGCTTAATCTGTTGTATTACACAACCTTTGAGTGTTTAGCATTATCAATGACATGTACTTTAAAAATGTTTTAGAGATCCTACCAGTCTTTGAAAACATCCTTGTTCCTTGTTTCAGTTCCAGTTTTATGTATATATTCTGCCTTGCACCTGATTATTCCAACAATTGATGGATGGCCTTGGGAATCTAATTCTGGTATTGATAGTCTTTACTGATTGTCTCCCCTCGTAGCTGATTTCTTCATTATTGTGTAAATTTAGATCATGAGCTCATGTTTAGCTAAACAGCTGACCTTGTAAGACGCTTAGGTGTGAATGCTCGTAAGCTTCAGAAGAAAGTCGGCAAAGATTTATTTGTGTCCCTCCAATGAGTTGCCCACAAGGACACCGTTTTCTACAAGTGTTGGTCCAATACTCCCTCTAGAGGTAGGGGACTCTGACAGGGCTGATTGGCAGCCCCCGATCTGGGGCAGGGGCAGTGGGCAGCCTGTGGCCCGGGCTGGAGCCTCTTTGCATGTGTCCCTGGGACACATCTGCCTGCGAACTTCGGTCACCTGGCAGGAAGCTACGATGCCCAGACCTACGGTTAGCTGTGCAGCGAGGTGTACTGTGAGGGCAGGTTCCACACACACTTCAAGTAAGAGGTCGGCCTGAGTGGAAAGGTGAGAGTTTGGGCAGCTGTGCAGACAAAGAAGGCGTCCTTTGGCCTGGGCCTAAATGCTTGTGACACCCCACTGGACTTGCCGTGCTCTGAGGGCCCTGCCCTAGGCCCCCTCCTCCCCTGCCCTTTGTTCAGTCACAGCAGAGATGGCCACACGCACTCCTTCAGTGAGGGCAGAGTTCCAACCACCCTCAGCCACGCCCCCTCTCCGCAGTTTACCATGGACTACAGAGGCTGCATCCTGAGGCCAGGGCGTTCCGAGAATGCCAAGGGCAGACATGATGACCTTAAATGATTTCCTCTTGTGTCCGGTTTGGTAAACTTTAGGAGCTAGGAAATGGTCCACTTTACAGAAATGTTCAAATTTACTGGCATTTCATATATTCTCTGCTATAACATTGTCCTGATTCTTTCTGTATATTCTATACTTATGTTTTTGTTTTCCTTAATCAAAGTGTGTCTTTTCAATCTTTTCAAAGAAGATTCTTTGGACTTACTAAATCACCTCAATTTTATACGTTTTCTGTTGTATTAAGTTCTGCTCATATCTTTATTTATCTTTTTTCTATGTTCTCAGGGTTTATTGTTTTGATCTTCTGATGTCAATTAAAACACTTGGTTATTCATTTTAATAAATATTTTACTTATAAAGATTTGAACTTTTGATGATTCCAGCTTACTTGTAAGTTTCTAAGGGTCAGGTCCTCCCCATTGTTGCTGGCCTAAGGTTTAGTTCACCATATAGCAATGTATATATTGTCCTATTTTACCCTCGACTTTCTGTGATTCCCTACATCTCACCTTTCTTTGCAGACAAGCCATTTGAAATACCCTTAACTTATTTCACAGCCAATAAGTCATTGAAATAATGTGTATTTTTAGAGAAATCTTCTTATATAATTAGGCAGAAAATCTCACCTGCCATAGTTTTCAAAACAGCATAATTTCACTCTTCTCAATGCTTAATCTGTTGTATTACACAACTTTTGAGTATTTAGCTTTATCAGTGACATGTTCTTTAAAAATGTTTTAGAGATCCTACCAGTCTTTGAAAACATCCTTGTTCCTTGTTTCACTTCCAGTTTTATGTATATATTCTGCCCTGCACCTGATTATTCCAACAATTGCTGGATGGCCCTGGGAATCTAATTCTGGTATTGAGAGTCTTTACTGATTGTCTCCCCTCATAGCTGATTTCTTCATTATTGTGTAAATTTAGATCATGAGCTCATGTTTAGCTAAACAGCTGACCTTGTAAGACGCTTAGGTGTGAACGCTCGTAAGCTTCCGCAGAAAGACGGCAAAGATTTATTTGTGTCCCTACAATGAGTTGCCCACGAGGACACCGTTTAATACAAGTGTTGGTCCAATAGTCCCTCTAGAGGAAAGGGACTCCGACAGGGCTGATTGGCGGCCCCCGATCTGGGGCAGGGGCAGTGGGCAGCCTGTGGCCCGGGCAGGAGCCTCTTTGCATGTGTCCCTGGGACACATCTGCCTGCGAACTTCGGTCACCTGGCAGGAAGCTACGATGCCCAGTCCTATGGTTAGCTGTGCAGCGAGGTGTACTGTGAGGACAGGTTCCACACACACTTCAAGTAAGAGGTCGGCCTGAATGGAAAGGTGAGAGTTTGGGCAGCTGTGCAGAAAAAGAAGGCGCCCTTTGGCCTGGGCCTAAATGCTTGTGACACACCACTGGACCTGCCGTGCTCTGAGGGCCCTGCCCTGGGCCCCCTGCTCCCCTGCCCTTTGTTCAGTCACAGCAGAGATGGCCACACCCACTCCTTCAGTGAGGCCAGAGTTCCAACCACCCTCAGCCCCGCCCCCTCTCCGCAGGTTACCATGGACTACAGAGGCTGCATCCTGAGGCCAGTGCGTTCCGAGGATGCCAAGGGCAGACATGATGACCTTAAATGATTTCCTCTTGTGTCAGGTTTGGTAAACTTTAGGAGCTAGGGAATGGTCCACTTTACAGAAATGTTCAAATTACTGGCATTTCTTATATTCTCTGCTATAACATTGTCCTGATTCTTTCTCTACATTCTTTACTTATTTTTTTTGTTTTCCTTAATCAAAGTGTGTCTTTTCAATCTTTTCAAAGAAGATTCTTTGGACTTACTAAATCACCTCAATTTTATACGTTTTCTGTTGTATTAAGTTCTGCTCATATCTTTATTTATCTTTTTTCTATGTTCTCAGGGTTTATTGTTTTGATCTTCTGATGTCAATTAAAACACTTGGTTATTCATTTTAATAAATATTTTACTTATAAAGATTGGAACTTTTGAAGATTCCAGCTTACTTGTAAGTTTCTAAGGGTCAGGTCCTCTCCATTGTTGCTGGCCTAAGGTTTAGTTCACCATATAGCAATGTATATATTGACCTATTTTCCCCTCGACTTTCTGTGATTCCCTACATCTCACCTTTCTTGGCAGACAAGCCATTTGAAATACCCTTAACTTATTTCACAGCCAATAAGTCATTGAAATAATGTGTATTTTTAGAGAAATCTTCTTATATAATTAGGCAGAAAATCTCACCTGCCATAGTTTTCAAAACAGCATAATTTCACTCTTCTCAATGCTTAATCTGTTGTATTACACAACCTTTGAGTATTTAGCTTTATCAATGACATGTACTTTAAAAATGTTTTAGAGATCCTACCAGTCTTTGAAAACATCCTTGTTCCTTGTTTCACTTCCAGTTTTATGTATATATTCTGCCTTGCACCTGATTATTCCAACAATTGATGGATGGCCTTGGGAATCTAATTCTGGTATTGATAGTCTTACTGATTGTCTCCCCTCGTACCTGATTTTTTCATTATTGTGTAAATTTAGATCATGAGCTCATGTTTAGCTAAACAGCTGACCTTGTAAGACGCTTAGGTGTGAACGCTCGTAAGCTTCAGGAGAAAGTCGGCAAAATTTATTTGTGTCCCTCCAATGAGTTACCCACGAGGACACCGTTTTGTACAAGTGTTGGTCCAATACTCCCTCTAGAGGAAGGGGACTCTGACATGGCTGATTGGCGGCCCGCGATCTGGGGCAGGGGCAGTGGGCAGCCTGTGGCCCGGGCTGGAGCCTCTTTGCATGTGTCCCTGGGACGCATCAGCCTTTGAACTTCGGTCACATGTCAGGAAGCTACGATGCCCAGACCTGTGGTTAGCTGTGCAGCGAGGTGTACTGTGAGGGCAGGTTCCACACACACTTCAAGTAAGAGGTCGGCCTGAGTGGAAAGGTGAGAGTTTGGGCAGCTGTGCAGACAAAGAAGGCGCCCTTTGGCCTGGGCCTAAATGCTTGTGACACCCCACTGGACTTGCCGTGCTCTGTGGGCCCTTCCCTGGGCCCCCTCCTCCCCTGCCCTTTGTTCAGTCACAGCAGAGATGGCCACACCCACTCCTTCAGTGAGGGCAGAGTTCCAACCACCCTCAGCCCCGCCCCCTCTCCGCAGTTTACCATGGACTACAGAGGCTGCATCCTGAGGCCAGGGCGTTCCGAGAATGCCAAGGGCAGACATGATGACCTTAAATGATTTCCTCTTGTGTCAGGTTTGGTAAACTTTAGGAGCTAGGAAATGGTCCACTTTACAGAAATGTTCAAATTTACTGGCATTTCATATATTCTCTGCTATAACATTGTCCTGATTCTTTCTGTATATTCTATACTTATGTTTTTGTTTTCCTTAATCAAAGTGTGTCTTTTCAATCTTTTCAAAGAAGATTCTTTGGACTTACTAAATCACCTCAATTTTATACGTTTTCTGTTGTATTAAGTTCTGCTCATATCTTTATTTATCTTTTTTCTATGTTCTCAGTGTTTATTGTTTTGATCTTCTGATGTCAATTAAAACACTTGGTTATTCATTTTAATAAATATTTTACTTATAAAGATTTGAACTTTTGAAGATTCCAGCTTACTTGTAAGTTTCTAAGGGTCAGGTCCTCTCCATTGTTGCTGGCCTAAGGTTTAGTTCACCATATAGCAATGTATATATTGTCCTATTTTACCCTCGACTTTCTGTGATTCCCTACATCTCACCTTTCTTTGCAGACAAGCCATTTGAAATACCCTTAACTTATTTCACAGCCAATATGTCATTGAAATAATGTGTATTTTTAGAGAAATCTTCTTATATAATTAGGCAGAAAATCTCACCTGCCATAGTTTTCAAAACAGCATAATTTCCCTCTTCTCAATGCTTAATCTGTTGTATTACACAACTTTTGAGTATTTAGCTTTATCAATGACATGTTCTTTAAAAATGTTTTAGAGATCCTACCAGTCTTTGAAAACATCCTTGTTCCTTGTTTCAGTTCCAGTTTTATATATATATTCTGCCTTGCACCTGATTATTCCAACAATTGATGGATGGCCTTGGGAATCTAATTCTGGTATTGATAGTCTTTACTGATTGTCTCCCCTCGTAGCTGATTTCTTCATTATTGTGTAAATTTAGATCATGAGCTCATGTTTAGCTAAACAGCTGACCTTGTAAGACGCTTAGGTGTGAATGCTCGTAAGCTTCAGAAGAAAGTCGGCAAAGATTTATTTGTGTCCCTCCAATGAGTTGCCCACGAGGACACCGTTTTCTACAAGTGTTGGTCTAATACTCCCTCTAGAGGTAGGGGACTCCGACTGGGCTGATTGGCAGCCCCCGATCTGGGGCAGGGGCAGTGGGCAGCCTGTGGCCCGGGCAGGAGCCTCTTTGCATGTGACCCTGGGACACATCTGCCTGCGGACGTCGGTCACCTGGCAGGAAGCTACGATGCCCAGACATATGGTTAGCTGTGCAGCGAGGTGTACTGTGAGGACAGCTTCCACACACACTTCAAGTAAGAGGTCGGCCTGAGTGGAAAGGTGAGAGTTTGGGCAGCTGTGCAGAAAAAGAAGGCGCCCTTTGGCCTGGGCCTAAATGCTTGTGACACACCACTGGACCTGCCGTGCTCTGAGGGCCCTGCCCTGGGCCCCCTGCTCCCCTGCCATTTGTTCAGTCACAGCAGAGATGGCCACACCCACTCCTTCAGTGAGGCCAGAGTTCCAACCACCCTCAGCCCCGCCCCCTCTCCACAGTTTACCATGGACTACAGAGGCTGCATCCTGAGGCCAGGGCGTTCCGAGAATGCTAAGGGCAGACATGATGACCTTAAATGATTTCCTCTTGTGTCAGGTTTGGTAAACTTTAGAAGCTAGGAAATGGTCCACTTTACAGAAATATTCAAATTTACTGGCATTTCATATATTCTCTGCTATAACATTGTCCTGATTCTTTCTGTATATTCTTTACTTATGTTTTTGTTTTCCTTAATCAATGTGTGTCTTTTCAATCTTTTCAAAGAAGATTCTTTGGACTTACTAAATCACCTCAATTTTATACGTTTTCTGTTGTATTAAGTTCTGCTCATATCTTTATTTATCTTTTTTCTATGTTCTCAGGGTTTATTGTTTTGATATTCTGATGTCAATTAAAACACTTGGTTATTCATTTTAATAAATATTTTACTTATAAAGATTTGAACTTTTGAAGATTCCAGCTTACTTGTAAGTTTCTAAGGGTCAGGTCCTCTCCATTGTTGCTGGCCTAAGGTTTAGTTCACCATATAGCAATGTATATATTGACCTATTTTCCCCTCGACTTTCTGTGATTCCCTACATCTCACCTTTCTTTGCAGACAAGCCATTTGAAATACCCTTAACTTATTTCACAGCCAATAAGTCATTGAAATAATGTGTATATTTTAGAGAAATCTTCTTATATAATTAGGCAGAAAATCTCACCTGCCATAGTTTTCAAAACAGCATAATTTCACTCTTCTCAATGCTTAATCTGTTGTATTACACAACCTTTGAGTGTTTAGCATTATCAATGACATGTACTTTAAAAATGTTTTAGAGATCCTACCAGTCTTTGAAAACATCCTTGTTCCTTGTTTCAGTTCCAGTTTTATGTATATATTCTGCCTTGCACCTGATTATTCCAACAATTGATGGATGGCCTTGGGAATCTAATTCTGGTATTGATAGTCTTTACTGATTGTCTCCCCTCGTAGCTGATTTCTTCATTATTGTGTAAATTTAGATCATGAGCTCATGTTTAGCTAAACAGCTGACCTTGTAAGACGCTTAGGTGTGAACGCTCGTAAGCTTCAGAAGAAAGTCGGCAAAGATTTATTGGTGTCCCTCCAATGAGTTGCCCACGAGGACACCGTTTTCTACAAGTGTTGGTCCAATACTCCCTCTAGAGGTAGGGGACTCCGACAGGGCTGATTGGCAGCCCCCGATCTGGGGCAGGGGCAGTGGGCAGCCTGTGGCCCGGGCTGGAGCCTCTTTGCATGTGTCCCTGGGACACATCTGCCTGCGAACTTCGGTCACCTGGCAGGAAGCTACGATGCCCAGACCTACGGTTAGCTGTGCAGCGAGGTGTACTGTGAGGGCAGGTTCCACACACACTTCAAGTAAGAGGTCGGCCTGAGTGGAAAGGTGAGAGTTTGGGCAGCTGTGCAGACAAAGAAGGCGTCCTTTGGCCTGGGCCTAAATGCTTGTGACACCCCACTGGACTTGCCGTGCTCTGAGGGCCCTGCCCTAGGCCCCCTCCTCCCCTGCCCTTTGTTCAGTCACAGCAGAGATGGCCACACGCACTCCTTCAGTGAGGGCAGAGTTCCAACCACCCTCAGCCCCGCCCCCTCTCCGCAGTTTACCATGGACTACAGAGGCTGCATCCTGAGGCCAGGGCGTTCCGAGAATGCCAAGGGCAGACATGATGACCTTAAATGATTTCCTCTTGTGTCAGGTTTGGTAAACTTTAGGAGCTAGGAAATGGTCCACTTTACAGAAATGTTCAAATTTACTGGCATTTCATATATTCTCTGCTATAACATTGTCCTGATTCTTTCTGTATATTCTATACTTATGTTTTTGTTTTCCTTAATCAAAGTGTGTCTTTTCAATCTTTTCAAAGAAGATTCTTTGGACTTACTAAATCACCTCAATTTTATACGTTTTCTGTTGTATTAAGTTCTACTCATATCTTTATTTATCTTTTTTCTATGTTCTCAGGGTTTATTGTTTTGATCTTCTGATGTCAATTAAAACACTTGTTTATTCATTTTAATAAATATTTTACTTATAAAGATTTGAACTTTTGATGATTCCAGCTTACTTGTAAGTTTCTAAGGGTCAGGTCCTCTCCATTTTTGCTGGCCTAAGGTTTAGTTCACCATATAGCAATGTATATATTGTCCTATTTTACCCTCGACTTTCTGTGATTCCCTACATCTCACCTTTCTTTGCAGACAAGCCATTTGAAATACCCTTAACTTATTTCACAGCCAATAAGTCATTGAAATAATGTGTATTTTTAGAGAAATCTTCTTATATAATTAGGCAGAAAATCTCATCTGCCATAGTTTTCAAAACAGCATAATTTCACTCTTCTCAATGCTTAATCTGTTGTATTACACAACTTTTGAGTATTTAGCTTTATCAGTGACATGTTCTTTAAAAATGTTTTAGAGATCCTACCAGTCTTTGAAAACATCCTTGTTCCTTGTTTCACTTCCAGTTTTATGTATATATTCTGCCTTGCACCTGATTATTCCAACAATTGCTGGATGGCCCTGGGAATCTAATTCTGGTATTGATAGTCTTTACTGATTGTCTCCCCTCGTAGCTGATTTTTTCATTATTGTGTAAATTTAGATCATGAGCTCATGTTTAGCTAAAGAGCTGACCTTGTAAGACGCTTAGGTGTGAACGCTCGTAATCTTCCGCAGAAAGACGGCAAAGATTTATTTGTGTCCCTCCAATGAGTTGCCCACGAGGACACCGTTTTCTACAAGTGTTGGTCCAATACTCCCTGTAGAGGCAGGGGACTCCGACAGGGCTGATTGGTGGCCCCCGATCTGGGCCAGGGGCAGTGGGCAGCCTGTGGCCCGGGCAGGAGCCTCTTTGCATGTGTCCCTGGGACACATCTGCCTGCGAACTTCGGTCACCTGGCAGGAAGCTACGATGCCCAGACCTATGGTTAGCTGTGCAGCGAGGTGTACTGTGAGGACAGGTTCCACACACACTTCAAGTAAGAGGTCGGCCTGAGTGGAAAGGTGAGAGTTTGGGCAGCTGTGCAGACAAAGAAGGCGCCCTTTGGCCTGGGCCTAAATGCTTGTGACACCCCACTGGACCTGCCGTGCTCTGAGGGCCCTGCCCTGGGCCCCCTCCTCCCCTGCCCTTTGTTCAGTCACAGCAGCGATGGCCACACCCACTCCTTCAGTGAGGGCAGAGTTCCAACCACCCTCAGCCCCGCCCCCTCTCCCCAGGTTACCATGGACTACAGAGGCTGCATCCTGAGGCCAGGGCGTTCCCAGAATGCCAAGGGCAGACATGATGGCCTTAAATGATTTCCTCTTGTGTCAGGTTTGGTAAACTTTAGGAGCTAGGAAATGGTCCACTTTACAGAAATGTTCAAATTTACTGGAATTTCTTATATTCTCTGCTATAACATTGTCCTGATTCTTTCTGTATATTCTTTACTTATGTTTTTGTTTTCCTTAATCAAAGTGTGTCTTTTCAATCTTTTCAAAGAAGATTCTTTGGACTTACTAAATCACCTCAATTTTATACGTTTTCTGTTGTATTAAGTTCTGCTCATATCTTTATTTATCTTTTTTCTATGTTCTCAGGGTTTATTGTTTTGATCTTCTGATGTCAATTAAAACACTTGGTTATTCATTTTAATAAATATTTTACTTATAAAGATTTGAACTTTTGAAGATTCCAGCTTTCTTGTAAGTTTCTAAGGGTCAGGTCCTCTCCATTGTTGCTGGCCTAAGGTTTAGTTCACCATATAGCAATGTATATATTGACCTATTTTCCCCTCGACTTTCTGTGATTCCCTACATCTCACCTTTCTTGGCAGACAAGCCATTTGAAATACCCTTAACTTATTTCACAGCCAATAAGTCATTGAAATAATGTGTATTTTTAGAGAAATCTTCTTATATAATTAGGCCGAAAATCTCACCTGCCATAGTTTTCAAAACAGCATAATTTCTCTCTTCTCAATGCTTAATCTGTTGTATTACACAACCTTTGAGTATTTAGCTTTATCAATGACATGTACTTTAAAAATGTTTTAGAGATCGTACCAGTCTTTGAAAACATCCTTGTTCCTTGTTTCAGTTCCAGTTTTATGTATATATTCTGCCTTGCACCTGATTATTCCAACAATTGATGGATGGCCTTGGGAATCTAATTCTGGTAATGATAGTCTTTACTGATTGTCTCCCCTCGTAGCTGATTTCTTCATTATTGTGTAAATTTAGATCATGAGCTCATGTTTAGCTAAACAGCTGACCTTGTAAGACGCTTAGGTGTGAACGCTCGTAAGATTCAGCAGAAAGGCGGCAAAGATTTATTTGTGTCCCTCCAATGAGTTGCCCACGAGGACACCATTTTCTACAAGTGTTGGTCCAATACTCCCTCTAGAGGAAGGGGACTGCGATAGGGCTGATTGGCGGCCCCCGATCTGGGGCAGGGGCAGTGGGCAGCCTGTGGCCCCGGCAGGAGCCTCTTTGCATGTGTCCCTGGGACACATCTGCCTGCGAACTTCGGTCACCTGGCAGTAAGCTACGATGCCCAGACCTATGGTTAGCTGTGCAGCGAGGTGTACTGTGAGGACAGGTTCCACACACACTTCAAGTAAGAGGTCGGCCTGAGTGGAAAGTTGAGAGTTTGGGCAGCTGTGCAGAAAAAGAAGGCGCCCTTTGGCATGGGCCTAAATGCTTGTGACACACCACTGTACCTGCCGTGCTCTGAGGGCCCTGCCCTGGGACCCCTGCTCCCCTGCCCTTTGTTCAGTCACAGCAGAGATGGCCACACCCACTCCTTCAGTGAGGCCAGAGTTCCAACCACCCTCAGCCCCGCCCCCTCTCCGCAGGTTACCATGGACTACAGAGGCTGCATCCTGAGGCCAGGGCGTTCGGAGAATGCCAAGGGCAGACATGATGACCTTAAATGATTTCCTCTTGTGTCAGGTTTGGTAAACTTTAGGAGCTAGGAAATGGTCCACTTTACAGAAATGTTCAAATTTACTGGCATTTCTTATATTCTCTGCTATAACATTGTCCTGATTCTTTCTGTATATTCTTTACTTATGTTTTTGTTTTCCTTAATCAAAGTGTGTCTTTTCAATCTTTTCAAAGAAGATTCTTTGGACTTACTAAATCACCTCAATTTTATACGTTTTCTGTTGTATTAAGTTCTGCTCATATCTTTATTTATCTTTTTTCTGTGTTCTCAGGGTTTATTGTTTTGATCTTCTGATGTCAATTAAAACACTTGGTTATTCATTTTAATAAATATTTTACTTATAAAGATTTGAACTTTTGAAGATTCCAGCTTTCTTGTAATTTCTCAGGGTCAGGTCCTCTCCATTGTTGCTGGCCTAAGGTTTAGTTCACCATATAGCAATGTATATATTGACCTATTTTCCCCTCGACTTTCTGTGATTCCCTACATCTCACCTTTCTTTGCAGACAAGCCATTTGAAATACCCTTAACTTATTTCACAGCCAATAAGTCATTGAAATAATGTGTATTTTTAGAGAAATCTTCTTATATAATTAGGCAGAAAATCTCACCTGCCATAGTTTTCAAAACAGCATAATTTCACTCTTCTCAATGCTTAATCTGTTGTATTACACAACCTTAGAGTATTTAGCTTTATCAATGACATGTACTTTAAAAATGTTTTAGAGATCCTACCACTCTTTGAAAACATCCTTGTTCCTTGTTTCAGTTCCAGTTTTATGTATATATTCTGCCTTGCACCTGATTATTCCAACAATTGATGGATGGCCTTGGGAATCTAATTCTGGTATTGATAGTCTTTACTGATTGTCTCACCTCGTAGCTGATTTTTTCATTATTGTGTAAATTTAGATCATGAGCTCATGTTTAGCTAAACACCTGACCTTGTAAGACGCTTAGGTGTGAACGCTCGTAAGCTTCAGGCGAAAGTCGGTAAAATTTATTTGTTTCCCTCCAATGAGTTGCCCACGAGGACACCGTTTTCTACAAGTGTTGGTCCAATACTCCCTCTAGAGGCAGGGGACTCCGACAGGGCTGCTTGGCGGCCCCCGATCTGGGGCAGGGGCAGTGGGCGGCCTCTGCCCCAGGCAGGAGCCTCTCTGCATGTGTCCCAGGGACCCATCTGCCTGCGAACTTAGGTCACCTGACAGGAAGCTACGATGCCCAGACGTATGGTTAGCTGTGCAGCGAGGTGTAGTGCGCGGACAGGTTCCACACACACTTCAAGTAAGAGGTCGGCCTGAGTGGAAAGGTGAGAGTTTGGGCAGCTGTGCAGACAAAGAAGGCGCCCTTTGGCCTGGGCCTAAATGCTTGTGACTCCCCCTGGACCTGCCGGGCTCTGTGGGCCCTGCCCTGGGCCCCCTGCTCCCCTGCCCTTTGTTCAGTCACAGCAGAGATGGCCACACCCACTCCCTCAGTGAGGGCAGTGTTCCAACCTCCCTCAGCCCCGACCCCTCTCCGCAGGTTACCATGGAATAGAGATGCTGTTTTCTGAGGCCAGGGCGTTCCGAGAATGCCAAGGGCAGACATGATGACCTTTAATGATTTCCTCTTTTGTCAGGTTTGGTAAACTTTAGGAGCTAGGAAATGGTCCACTTTACAGAAATGTTCAAATTTACTGGCATTTCATATTTTCTCTGATATTACATTGTCCTGATTCTTTCTGTATATTCTCTACTTCTGTTTTTGTTTTCCTTAATCAAAGTGTGTCTTTTCAATCTTTTCAAATAAGATTCTTTGGACTTACTAAATCACCTCAATTTTATACGTTTTCTGGTGTATTAAGTTCTGCTCATACCTTTATTTATCTTTTTTCTATGTTCTCAGGGTTTATTGTTTTGATCTTCTGATGTCAATTCAAACACTTGGTTATTCATTTTAATAAATATTTTACTCATAAAGATTTGAACTTTTGAAGATTCCAGCTTACTTGTAAGTTTCTAAGGGTCAGGTCCTCTCCATTGTTGCTGGCCTAAGGTTTAGTTCACCATATAGCAATGTATATATTGACCTATTTTCCCCTCGACTTTCTGTGATTCCCTACATCTCACCTTTCTTTGCAGACAAGCCATTTGAAATACCCTTAACTTATTTCACAGCCAATAAGTCATTGAAATAATGTGTATTTTTAGAGAAATCTTCTTATATAATTAGGCAGAAAATCTCACCTGCCATAGTTTTCAAAACAGCATAATTTCACTCTTCTTAATGCTTAATCTGTTGTATTACACAACCTTTGAGTATTTAGCTTTATCAATGACATGTACTTTAAAAATGTTTTAGAGATCCTACCAGTCTTTGAAAACATCCTTGTTCCTTGTTTCAGTTCCAGTTTTATGTATATTTTCTGCATTGCACCTGATTATTCCAACAATTGATGGATGGCCTTGGGAATCTAATTCTGGTATTGATAGTTTTTGCTGATTGTCTCCCCTTGTAGCTGATTTCTTCATTATTGTGTAAATTTAGATCATGAGCTCATGTTTAGCTAAACAGCTGACCTTGTAAGACGCTTACGTGTGAACGCTCATAAGCTTCAGGAGAAAGTCGGCAAACTTTATTTGTGTCCCTCCAATGAGTTGCCCACGAGGACACCGTTTTCTACAAGTGTTGGTCCAATACTCCCTCTAGAGGAAGGGGACTCCGACAGGGTGGCTTGGCGTCCCCCGATCTGGGGCACGGGCTGTGGGCAGCCTGTGGCCCGGGCTGGAGCCTCTTTGCATGTGTCCCTGGGACACATCTGCCTGCGAACTTCGGTCACCTGGCAGGAAGCTACGATGCCCAGACCTATGGTTAGCTGTGCAGCGAGGTGTACTGTGAGGACAGGTTCCACACACACTTCAAGTAAGAGGTCGGCCTGAGAGGAAAGGTGAGAGTTTGGGCAGCTGTGCAGACAAAGAAGGCGCCCTTTGGCCTGGGCCTAAATGCTTGTGACACCCCACTGGACCTGCCGGGCTCTGAGGGCCATGCACTGGGCCCCCTGCTCCCCTGCCCTTTTTTCAGTCACAGCAGAGATGGCCACACCCACTCCTTCAGTGAGGGCAGAGTTCCAACCACCCTCAGCCCCGCCCCCTCTCCGCAGGTTACCATGGACTACAGAGGCTGCATCCTGAGGCCAGGGCGTTCCGAGAATGCCAAGGGCAGACATGATGACCTTAAATGATTTCCTCTTGTGTCAGGTTTGGTAAACTTTAGGAGCTAGGAAATGGTCCACTTTACAGAAATGTTCAAATTTACTGGCATTTCTTATATTCTCTGCTATAACATTGTCCTGATTCTTTCTGTATATTCTTTACTTATGTTTTTGTTTTCCTTAATCAAAGTGTGTCTTTTCAATCTTTTCAAAGAAGATTCTTTGGACTTACTAAATCACCTCAATTTTATACGTTTTCTGTTGTATTAAGTTCTGCTCATATCTTTATTTATCTTTTTTCTATGTTCTCAGGGTTTATTGTTTTGATCTTCTGATGTCAATTAAAACACTTGGTTATTCATTTTAATAAATATTTTACTTATAAAGATTTGAACTTTTGAAGATTCCAGCTTTCTTGTAATTTCTCAGGGTCAGGTCCTCTCCATTGTTGCTGGCCTAAGGTTTAGTTCACCATATAGCAATGTATATATTGAATTATTTTCCCCTCGACTTTCTTTGATTCCCTACATCTTACCTTTCTTTGCAGACAAGCCATTTGAAATACCCTTAACTTATTTCACAGCCAATAAGTCATTGAAATAATGTGTATTTTTAGAGAAATCTTCTTATATAATTAGGCAGAAAATCTCACCTGCCATAGTTTTCAAAACAGCATAATTTCACTCTTCTCAATGCTTAATCTGTTGTATTACACAACCTTAGAGTATTTAGCTTTATCAATGACATGTACTTTAAAAATGTTTTAGAGATCCTACCACTCTTTGAAAACATCCTTGTTCCTTGTTTCAGTTCCAGTTTTATGTATATATTCTGCCTTGCACCTGATTATTCCAACAATTGATGGATGGCCTTTGGAATCTAATTCTGGTATTGATAGTCTTTACTGATTGTCTCACCTCGTAGCTGATTTTTTCATTATTGTGTAAATTTAGATCATGAGCTCATGTTTAGCTAAACACCTGACCTTGTAAGACACTTAGGTGTGAACGCTCGTAAGATTCAGGCGAAAGTCGGTAAAATTTATTTGTTTCCCTCCAATGAGTTGCCCACGAGGACACCGTTTTCTACAAGTGTTGGTCCAATACTCCCTCTAGAGGCAGGGGACTCCGACAGGGCTGCTTGGCGGCCCCCGATCTGGGGCAGGGGCAGTGGGCGGCCTCTGCCCCAGGCAGGAGCCTCTCTGCATGTGTCCCAGGGACCCATCTGCCTGCGAACTTAGGTCACCTGACAGGAAGCTACGATGCCCAGACCTATGGTTAGCTGTGCAGCGAGGTGTACTGTGAGGACAGGTTCCACACACACTTCAAGTAAGAGGTCGGCCTGAGTGGAAAGGTGAGAGTTTGGGCAGCTGTGCAGACAAAGAAGGCGCCCTTTGGCCTGGGCCTAAATGCTTGTGACTCCCCCTGGACCTGCCGGGCTCTGTGGGCCCTGCCCTGGGCCCCCTGCTCCCCTGCCCTTTGTTCAGTCACAGCAGAGATGGCCACACCCACTCCCTCAGTGAGGGCAGTGTTCCAACCTCCCTCAGCCCCGCCCCCTCTCCGCAGGTTACCATGGAATAGAGATGCTGTTTTCTGAGGCCAGGGCGTTCCGAGAATGCCAAGGGCAGACATGATGACCTTTAATGATTTCCTCTTTTGTCAGGTTTGGTAAACTTTAGGAGCTAGGAAATGGTCCACTTTACAGAAATGTTCAAATTTACTGGCATTTCATATATTCTCTGATATTACATTGTCCTGATTCTTTCTGTATATTCTCTACATATGTTTTTGTTTTCCTTAATCAAAGTTTGTCTTTTCAATCTTTTCAAATAAGATTCTTTGGACTTACTAAATCACCTCAATTTTATACGTTTTCTGGTGTATTAAGTTCTGCTCATAACTTTATTTATCTTTTTTCTATGTTCTCAGGGTTTATTGTTTTGATCTTCTGATGTCAATTCAAACACTTGGTTATTCATTTTAATAAATATTTTACTTATAAATATTTGTACTTTTGAAGATTCCAGCTTACTTGTAAGTTTCTAAGGGTCAGGTGCTCTCCATTGTTGCTGGCCGAACGTTTAGTTCAACATATAGCAATGTATATATTGACCTATTTTCCCCTCGACTTTCTGTGATTCCCTACATCTCACCTTTCTTTGAAGACAAGCCATTTGAAATACCCTTAACTTATTTCACAGCCAATAAGTCATTGAAATAATGTGTATTTTTTAGAGAAATCTTCTTATATGATTAGGCAGAAAATCTCACCTGCCATAGTTTTCAAAACAGCATAATTTCACTCTTCTCAATGCTTAATCTGTTGTATTACACAACCTTTGAGTATTTAGCTTTATCAATGACATGTCCTTGAAAAATGTTTTAGAGATCCTACCAGTCTTTGAAAACATCCTTTTTCCTTGTTTCACTTCCAGTTTTATGTATATATTCTGCCTTGCACCTGATTATTCCAACAATTGCTGGATGGCCTTGGGAATCTAATTCTGGTATTGAGAGTCTTTACTGATTGTCTCCCCTCGTAGCTGATTTCTTCATTATTGTGTAAATTTAGATCATGAGCTCATGTTTAGCTAAACAGCTGACCTTGTAAGACGCTTAGGTGTGAACGCTCGTAAGCTTCCGCAGAAAGACGGCAAAGATTTATTTGTGTCCCTACAATGAGTTGCCCACGAGGACACCGTTTAATACAAGTGTTGGTCCAATATTCCCTCTAGAGGAAGGGGACTCCGACAGGGCTGATTGGCGGCCCCCGATCTGGGCCAGGGGCAGTGGGCAGCCTGTGGCCCGGGCAGGAGCCTCTTTGCATGTGTCCCTGGGACACATCTGCCTGCGAACTTCGGTCACCTGGCAGGAAGCTATGATGCCCAGACCTATGGTTAGCTGTGCAGCGAGGTGTACTGTGAGGACAGGTTCCACACACACTTCAAGTAAGAGGTCGGCCTGAGAGGAAAGGTGAGAGTTTGGGCAGCTGTGCAGACAAAGAAGGCGCCCTTTGGCCTGGGCCTAAATTCTTGTGACACCCCACTGGACTTGCCGGGCTCTGAGGGCCCTGCCCTTGGCCCCCTGCTCCCCTGCCCTTTGTTCAGTCACAGGAGAGATGGCCACACCCACTCATTCAGTGAGGGCAGAGTTCCAACCACCCTCAGCCCCGCCCCCTCTCCGCAGGTTACCATGGACTACAGAGGCTGCATCCTGAGGCCAGGGCGTTCCGAGAATGCCAAGGGCAGACATGATGACCTTAAATGATTTCCTCTTGTGTCAGGTTTGGTAAACTTTAGGAGCTAGGAAATGGTCCACTTTACAGAAATGTTCAAATTTACTGGCATTTCATATATACTCTGCTATAACTTTGTCCTGATTCTTTCTGTATATCCTTTACTTATGTTTTTGTTTTCCTTAATCAAAGTGTGTCTTTTCAATCTTTTCAAAGAAGATTCTTTGGACTTACTAAATCACCTCAATTTTATTCGTTTTCTGTTGTATTAAGTTCTGCTCATATCTTTATTTATCTTTTTTCTATGTTCTCAGGGTTTATTGTTTTGATCTTCTGATGTCAATTAAAACACTTGGTTATTCATTTTAATAAATATTTTACTCATAAAGATTTGAACTTTTGAAGATTCCAGCTTACTTGTAAGTTTCTAAGGGTCAGGTCCTCTCCATTGTTGCTGGCCTAAGGTTTAGTTCACCATATAGCAATGTATATATTGACCTATTTTCCCCTCGAATTTCTGTGATTCCCTACATCTCACCTTTCTTTGCAGACAAGCCATTTGAAATACCCTTAACTTATTTCACAGCCAATAAGTCATTGAAATAATGTGTATTTTTTAGAGAAATCTTCTTATATAATTAGGCAGAAAATCTCACCTGCCATAGTTTTCAAAACAGCATAATTTCACTCTTCTCAATGCTTAATCTGTTGTATTACACAACCTTTGAGTATTTAGCTTTATCAATGACATGTACTTTAAAAATGTTTTAGAGATCCTACCAGTCTTTGAAAACATCCTTGTTCCTTGTTTCAGTTCCAGTTTTATGTATATTTTCTGCCTTGCACCTGATTATTCCAACAATTGATGGATGGCCTTGGGAATCTAATTTTGGTATTGATAGTTTTTGCTGATTGTCTCCCCTTGTAGCTGATTTCTTCATTATTGTGTAAATTTAGATCATGAGCTCATGTTTAGCTAAACAGCTGACCTTGTAAGACGCTTACGTGTGAACGCTCATAAGCTTCAGGAGAAAGTTGGCAAACTTTATTTGTGTCCCTCCAATGAGTTGCCCACGAGGACACCGTTTTCTACAAGTGTAGGTCCAATACTCCCTCTAGAGGAAGGGGACTCCGACAGGGCTGATTGACGTCCCCCGATCTGGGGCAGGGGCAGTGGGCAGCCTGTGGCCCGGGCTGGAGCCTCTTTGCATGTGTCCCTGGGACACATCTGCCTGCGAACTTCGGTCACCTGGCAGGAAGCTACGATGCCCAGACCTATGGTTAGCTGTGCAGCGAGGTGTACTGTGAGGACAGGTTCCACACACACTTCAAGTAAGAGGTCGGCCTGAGAGGAAAGTTGAGAGTTTGGGCAGCAGTGCAGGCAAAGAAGGCGCCCTTTGGCCTGGGCCTAAATGCTTGTGACACCCCACTGGACCTGCCGGGCTCTGAGGGCCCTGCCCTGGGCCCCCTGCTCCCCTGCCCTTTGTTCAGTCACAGCAGAGATGGCCACACCCACTCCTTCAGTGAGGCCAGAGTTCCAACCACCCTCAGCCCCGCTCCCTCTCCGCAGGTTACCATGGACTACAGAGGCTGCATCCTGAGGCCAGGGCGTTCCGAGAATGCCAAGGGCAGACATGATGACCTTAAATGATTACCTCTTGTGTCAGGTTTGGTAAACTTTAGGAGCTAGGAAATGGTCCAGTTTACAGAAATGTTCAAATTTACTGGCATTTCATATATTCTCTGCTATAACATTGTCCTGATTCTTTCTGTATATTCTTTACTTATGTTTTTGTTTTCCTTAATCAAAGTGTGTCTTTTCAATCTTTTCAAAGAAGATTCTTTGGACTTACTAAATCACCTCAATTTTATACGTTTTCTGTTGTATTAAGTTCTGCTCATATCTTTATTTATCTTTTTTCTATGTTCTCAGGGTTTATTGTTTTGATCTTCTGATGTCAATTAAAGCACTTGGTTATTCATTTTAATAAATATTTTACATATAAAGATTTGAACTTTTGAAGATTCCAGCTTACTTGTAAGTTTCTAAGGGTCAGGTCCTCTCCATTGTTGCTGGCCTAAGGTTTAGTTCACCATATAGCAATGTATATATTGACCTATTTTCCCCTCGACTTTCTGTGATTCCCTACATCTCACCTTTCTTTGCAGACAAGCCATTTGAAATACCCTTAACTTATTTCACAGCCAATAAGTCATTGAAATAATGTTTATTTTTTAGAGAAATCTTCTTATATAATTAGGCAGAAAATCTCACCTGCCATAGTTTTCAAAACAGCATAATTTCACTCTTCTCAATGCTTAATCTGTTGTATTACACAACCTTTGAGTATTTAGCTTTATCAATGACATGTACTTTAAAAATGTTTTAGAGATCCTACCAGTCTTTGAAAACATCCTTGTTCCTTGTTTCAGTTCCAGTTTTATGTATATTTTCTGCCTTGCACCTGATTATTCCAACAATTGATGGATGGCCTTGGGAATCTAATTCTGGTATTGATAGTCTTTACTGATTGTCTCCCCTCGTAGCTGATTTCTTCATTATTGTGTAAATTTAGATCATGAGCTCATGTTTAGCTAAACAGCTGACCTTGTAAGACGCTTACGTGTGAACGCTCATAAGCTTCAGGAGAAAGTCGGCAAAATTTATTTGTGTCCCTCCAATGAGTTGCCCACGAGTACACCGTTATCTACATGTGTTGGTCCAATACTCCCTCTAGAGGAAGGGGACCCCGACAGGGTGATTGGCGTCCCCTGATCTGGGGCACGGGCAGTGGGCAGCCTGTGGCCCAGGCTGGAGCCTCTTTGCATGTGTCCCTGGGACACATCTGCCTGCGAACTTCGGTCACCTGGCAGGAAGCTACGATGCCCAGACCTATGGTTAGCTGTGCAGCGAGGTGTACTGCACGGACAGGTTCCACACACACTTCAAGTAAGAGGTCGGCCTGAGTGGGAAGGTGAGAGTTCGGGCAGCTGTGCAGACAAAGAAGGCGCCCTTTGGCCTGGGCCTAAATGCTTGTGACACCCCACTGGACCTGCCGGGCTCTGAGGGCCCTGCCCTGGGCCCCCTGCTCCCCTGCCCTTTGTTCAGTCACAGCAGAGATGGCCACACCCACTCCTTCAGTGAGGGCAGAGTTCCAACCACCCTCAGCCCCGCCCCCTCTCCGCAGGTTACCATGGACTACAGGGGCTGCATCCTGAGGCCAGGGCGTTCCGAGAATGCCAAGGGCAGACATGATGACCTTAAATGATTTCCTCTTGTGTCAGGTTTGGTAAACTTTAGGAGCTAGGAAATGGTCCACTTTACAGAAATGTTCAAATTTACTTCCATTTCATATATTCTCTGATATTACATTGTCCTGATTCTTTCTGTATATTCTCTACTTATATTTTTGTTTTCCTTAATCAAAGTGTGTCTTTTCAATCTTTTCAAAGAAGATTCTTTGGACTTACTAAATCACCTCAATTTTATACGTTTTCTGTTGTATTAAGTTCTGCTCATATCTTTATTTATCTTTTTTCTATGTTTTCAGGGTTTATTGTTTTGATCTTCTGATGTCAATTAAAACACTTGGTTATTCATTTTAATAAATATTTTACTTATAAAGATTTGAACTTTTGAAGATTCCAGCTTACTTGTAAGTTTCTAAGGGTCAGGTCCTCTCCATTGTTGCTGGCCTAAGGTTTAGTTCACCATATAGCAATGTATATATTGACCTATTTTCCCCTCAACTTTCTGTGATTCCCTACATCTCACCTTTCTTTGCAGACAAGCCATTTGAAATACCCTTAACTTATTTCACAGCCAATAAGTCATTGAAATAATGTGTATTTTTTAGAGAAATCTTCTTATATAATTAGGCAGAAAATCTCACCTGCCATAGTTTTCAAAACAGCATAATTTCACTCTTCTCAATGCTTAATCTGTTGTATTACACAACCTTTGAGTATTTAGCTTTATCAATGACATGTACTTTAAAAATGTTTTAGAGATCCTACCAGTCTTTGAAAACATCCTTGTTCCTTGTTTCAGTTCCAGTTTTATGTATATTTTCTGCCTTGCACCTGATTATTCCAACAATTGATGGATGGCCTTGGGAATCTAATTCTGGTATTGATAGTTTTTGCTGATTGTCTCCCTTTGTAGCTGATTTCTTCATTATTGTGTAAATTTAGATCATGAGCTCATGTTTAGCTAAACAGCTGACCTTGTAAGACGCTTACGTGTGAACGCTCATAAGCTTCAGGAGAAAGTCGGCAAAATTTATTTGTGTCCCTCCAATGAGTTGCCCACGAGGACACCGTTTTCTACAAGTGTTGGTCCAATAATCCCTCTAGAGGAAGGGGACTCCGACAGGGCTGATTGACGTCCCCCGATCTGGGGCAGGGGCAGTGGGCAGCCTGTGGCCCGGGCTGGAGCCTCTTTGCATGTGTCCCTGGGACACATCTGCCTGCGAACTTCGGTCACCTGGCAGGAAGCTACGATGCCCAGACCTATGGTTAGCTGTGCAGCGAGGTGTACTGTGAGGACAGGTTCCACACACACTTCAAGTAAGAGGTCGGCCTGAGAGGAAAGTTGAGAGTTTGGGCAGCAGTGCAGGCAAAGAAGGCGCCCTTTGGCCTGGGCCTAAATGCTTGTGACACCCCACTGGACCTGCCGGGCTCTGAGGGCCCTGCCCTGGGCCCCCTGCTCCCCTGCCCTTTGTTCAGTCACAGCAGAGATGGCCACACCCACTCCTTCAGTGAGGCCAGAGTTCCAACCACCCTCAGCCCCGCTCCCTCTCCGCAGGTTACCATGGACTACAGAGGCTGCATCCTGAGGCCAGGGCGTTCCGAGAATGCCAAGGGCAGACATGATGACCTTAAATGATTACCTCTTGTGTCAGGTTTGGTAAACTTTAGGAGCTAGGAAATGGTCCAGTTTACAGAAATGTTCAAATTTACTGGCATTTCATATATTCTCTGCTATAACATTGTCCTGATTCTTTCTGTATATTCTTTACTTATGTTTTTGTTTTCCTTAATCAAAGTGTGTCTTTTCAATCTTTTCAAAGAAGATTCTTTGGACTTACTAAATCACCTCAATTTTATACGTTTTCTGTTGTATTAAGTTCTGCTCATATCTTTATTTATCTTTTTTCTATGTTCTCAGGGTTTATTGTTTTGATCTTCTGATGTCAATTAAAGCACTTGGTTATTCATTTTAATAAATATTTTACATATAAAGATTTGAACTTTTGAAGATTCCAGCTTACTTGTAAGTTTCTAAGGGTCAGGTCCTCTCCATTGTTGCTGGCCTAAGGTTTAGTTCACCGTATAGCAATGTATATATTGACCTATTTTCCCCTCGACTTTCTGTGATTCCCTACATCTCACCTTTCTTTGCAGACAAGCCATTTGAAATACCCTTAACTTATTTCACAGCCAATAAGTCATTGAAATAATGTGTATTTTTAGAGAAATCTTCTTATATAATTAGGCAGAAAATCTCACCTGCCATAGTTTTCAAAACAGCATAATTTCACTCTTCTCAATGATTAATCTGTTGTATTACACAACCTTTGAGTATTTAGCTTTATCAATGACATGTCCTTTAAAAATGTTTTAGAGATCCTACCAGTCTTTGAAATCATCCTTGTTCCTTGTTTCAGTTCCAGTTTTATGTATATATTCTGCCTTGCACCTGATTATTCCAACAATTGATGGATGGCCTTGGGAATCTAATTCTGGTATTGATAGTCTTTACTGATTGTCTCCCCTCGTAGCTGATTTCTTCATTATTGTGTAAATTTAGATCATGAGCTCATGTTTAGCTAAACAGCTGACCTTGTAAGACGCTTAGGTGTGAACGCTCGTAAGCTTCTGCAGAAAGACGGCAAAGATTTATTTGTGTCTCTCCAATGAGTTGCCCACGAGGACACCGTTTTCTACAAGTGTTGGTCCAATACTCCCTCTAGAGGCAGGGGACTCCGACAGGGCTGATTGGCGGCCCCCGATCTGGGGCAGGGGCAGTGGGCAGCCTGTGGACCGGGCTGGAGCCTCTTTGCATGTGTCCCTGGGACACATCTGCCTGCGAACTTCGGTCACCTGGCAGGAAGCTACGATGCCCAGACCTATGGTTAGCTGTGCAGCGAGGTGTACTGTGAGGACAGGTTCCACACACACTTCAAGTAAGAGGTCTGCCTGAGAGGAAAGGTGAGAGTTTGGGCAGCTATGCAAACAAAGAAGGCACCCTTTGGCCTGGGCCTAAATGCTTGTGACAACCCACTGGACCTGCCAGGCTCTGAGGGCCCTGCCCTGGGCCCCCTGCTCCCCTGCCCTTTGTTCAGTCACAGCAGAGATGGCCACACCCACTCCTTCAGTTGGGGCAGAGTTCCAACCACCCTCAGCCCTGCCCCCTCTCCGCACGTTACCATGGACTACAGATGCTGCATCCTGATGCCAGGGCCTTCCGAGAATGCCAAAGGCAGACATGATAACCTTAAATGATTTCCTCTTGTGTCAGTTTTGGTAAATTTTAGGAGCTAGGAAATGGTCCACTTTACAGAAATGTTCAAATTTACTGGCATTTCATATATTCTCTGCTATAACATTGTCCTGATTCTTTCTGTATATTCTTTACTTATGTTTTTGTTTTCCTTAATCAAAGTGTGTCTTTTCAATCTTTTCAAAGAAGATTCTTTGGACTTACTAAATCACCTCAATTTTATACGTTTTCTGTTGTATTAAGTTCTGCTCATATCTTTATTTATCTTTTTTCTATGTTCTCAGGGTTTATTGTTTTGATCTTCTGATGTCAATTAAAACACTTGGTTATTCATTTTAATAAATATTTTACATATAAAGATTTGAACTTTTGAAGATTCCAGCTTACTTGTAAGTTTCTAAGGGTCAGGTCCTCTCCATTGTTGCTGGCCTAAGGTTTAGTTCACCGTATAGCAATGTATATATTGACCTATTTTCCCCTCGACTTTCTGTGATTCCCTACATCTCACCTTTCTTTGCAGACAAGCCATTTGAAATACCCTTAACTTATTTCACAGCCAATAAGTCATTGAAATAATGTGTATTTTTAGAGAAATCTTCTTATATAATTAGGCAGAAAATCTCACCTGCCATAGTTTTCAAAACAGCATAATTTCACTCTTCTCAATGATTAATCTGTTGTATTACACAACCTTTGAGTATTTAGCTTTATCAATGACATGTCCTTTAAAAATGTTTTAGAGATCCTACCAGTCTTTGAAATCATCCTTGTTCCTTGTTTCAGTTCCAGTTTTATGTATATATTCTGCCTTGCACCTGATTATTCCAACAATTGATGGATGGCCTTGGGAATCTAATTCTGGTATTGATAGTCTTTACTGATTGTCTCCCCTCGTAGCTGATTTCTTCATTATTGTGTAAATTTAGATCATGAGCTCATGTTTAGCTAAACAGCTGACCTTGTAAGACGCTTAGGTGTGAACGCTCGTAAGCTTCCGCAGAAAGACGGCAAAGATTTATTTGTGTCTCTCCAATGAGTTGCCCACGAGGACACCGTTTTCTACAAGTGTTGGTCCAATACTCCCTCTAGAGGCAGGGGACTCCGACAGGGCTGATTGGCGGCCCCCGATCTGGGGCAGGGGCAGTGGGCAGCCTGTGGACCGGGCTGGAGCCTCTTTGCATGTGTCCCTGGGACACATCTGCCTGCGAACTTTGGTCACCTGGCAGGAAGCTACGATGCCCAGACCTATGGTTAGCTGTGCAGCGAGGTGTACTGTGAGGACAGGTTCCACACACACTTCAAGTAAGAGGTCGGCCTGAGAGGAAAGGTGAGAGTTTGGGCAGCTATGCAAACAAAGAAGGCACCCTTTGGCCTGGGCCTAAATGCTTGTGACACCCCACTGGACCTGCCAGGCTCTGAGGGCCCTGCCCTGGGCCCCCTGCTCCCCTGCCCTTTGTTCAGTCACAGCAGAGATGGCCACACCCACTCCTTCAGTTGGGGCAGAGTTCCAACCACCCTCAGCCCTGCCCCCTCTCCGCACGTTACCATGGACTACAGATGCTGCATCCTGATGCCAGGGCCTTCCGAGAATGCCAAAGGCAGACATGATAACCTTAAATGATTTCCTCTTGTGTCAGTTTTGGTAAATTTTAGGAGCTAGGAAATGGTCCACTTTACAGAAATGTTCAAATTTACTGGCATTTCATATATTCTCTGCTATAACATTGTCCTGATTCTTTCTGTATATTCTTTACTTATGTTTTTGTTTTCCTTAATCAAAGTGTGTCTTTTCAATCTTTTCAAAGAAGATTCTTTGGACTTACTAAATCACCTCAATTTTATACGTTTTCTGTTGTATTAAGTTCTGCTCATATCTTTATTTATCTTTTTTCTATGTTCTCAGGGTTTATTGTTTTGATCTTCTGATGTCAATTAAAACACTTGGTTATTCATTTTAATAAATATTTTACTATAAAGATTTGAACTTTTGAAGATTCCAGCTTACTTGTAAGTTTCTAAGGGTCAGGTCCTCTCCATTGTTGCTGGCCTAAGGTTTAGTTCACCATATAGCAATGTATATATTGACCTATTTTCCCCTCGACTTTCTGTGATTCCCTACATCTCACCTTTCTTTGCAGACAAGCCATTTGAAATACCCTTAACTTATTTCACAGCCAATAAGTCATTGAAATAATGTGTATTTTTTAGAGAAATCTTCTTATATAATTAGGCAGAAAATCTCACCTGCCATAGTTTTCAAAACAGCATAATTTCACTCTTCTCAATGCTTAATCTGTTGTATTACACAACCTTTGAGTATTTAGCTTTATCAATGACATGTACTTTAAAAATGTTTTAGAGATCCTACCAGTCTTTGAAAACATCCTTGTTCCTTGTTTCAGTTCCAGTTTTATGTATATTTTCTGCCTTGCACCTGATTATTCCAACAATTGATGGATGGCCTTGGGAATCTAATTCTGGTATTGATAGTTTTTGCTGATTGTCTCCCCTTGTAGCTGATTTCTTCATTATTGTGTAAATTTAGATCATGAGCTCATGTTTAGCTAAACAGCTGACCTTGTAAGACGCTTACGTGTGAACGCTCATAAGCTTCAGGAGAAAGTCGGCAAAATTTATTTGTGTCCCTCCAATGAGTTGCCCACGAGGACACCGTTTTCTACAAGTGTTGGTCCAATAATCCCTCTAGAGGAAGGGGTCTCCGACAGGGCTGATTGACGTCCCCCGATCTCGGGCAGGGGCAGTGGGCAGCCTGTGGCCCGGGCTGGAGCCTCTTTGCATGTGTCCCTGGGACACATCTGCCTGCGAACTTCGGTCACCTGGCAGGAAGCTACGATGCCCAGACCTATGGTTAGCTGTGCAGCGAGGTGTACTGTGATGACAGGTTCCACACACACTTCAAGTAAGAGGTCGGCCTGAGAGGAAAGTTGAGAGTTTGGGCAGCTGTGCAGACAAAGAAGGCGCCCTTTGGCCTGGGCCTAAATGCTTGTGACACCCCACTGGACCTGCCGGGCTCTGAGGGCCCTGCCCTGGGCCCCCTGCTCCCCTGCCCTTTGTTCAGTCACAGCAGAGATGGCCACACCCACTCCTTCAGTGAGGCCAGAGTTCCAACCACCCTCAGCCCCGCTCCCTCTCCGCAGGTTACCATGGACTACAGAGGCTGCATCCTGAGGCCAGGGCGTTCCGAGAATGCCAAGGGCAGACATGATGACCTTAAATGATTTCCCCTTGTGTCAGGTTTGGTAAATTTTAGGAGCTAGGAAATGGTCCACTTTACAGAAATGTTCAAATTTACTGGCATTTCATATATTCTCTGCTATAACATTGTCCTGATTCTTTCTGTATATTCTTTACTTATGTTTTTGTTTTCCTTAATCAAAGTGTGTCTTTTCAATCTTTTCAAAGAAGATTCTTTGGACTTACTAAATCACCTCAATTTTATACGTTTTCTGTTGTATTAAGTTCTGCTCATATCTTTATTTATCTTTTTTCTATGTTCTCAGGGTTTATTGTTTTGATCTTCTGATGTCAATTAAAACACTTGGTTATTCATTTTAATAAATATTTTACTTATAAAGATTGGAACTTTTGAAGATTCCAGCTTACTTGTAAGTTTCTAAGGGTCAGGTCCTCTCCATTGTTGCTGGCCTAAGGTTTAGTTCACCATATAGCAATGTATATATTGACCTATTTTCCCCTCGACTTTCTGTGATTCCCTACATCTCACCTTTCTTTGCAGACAAGCCATTTGAAATACCCTTAAATTATTTCACAGCCAATAAGTCATTGAAATAATGTGTATTTTTAGAGAAATCTTCTTATATAATTAGGCAGAAAATCTCACCTGCCATAGTTTTCAAAACATCATAATTTCACTCTTCTCAATGATTAATCTGTTGTATTACACAACCTTTGAGTATTTAGCTTTATCAATGACATGTCCTTTAAAAATGTTTTAGAGATCCTACCAGTCTTTGAAATCATCCTTGTTCCTTGTTTCAGTTCCAGTTTTATGTATATATTCTGCCTTGCACCTGATTATTCCAACAATTGATGGATGGCCTTGGGAATCTAATTCTGGTATTGATAGTCTTTACTGATTGTCTCCCCTCGTAGCTGATTTCTTCATTATTGTGTAAATTTAGATCATGAGCTCATGTTTAGCTAAACAGCTGACCTTGTAAGACGCTTAGGTGTGAACGCTCGTAAGCTTCCGCAGAAAGACGGCAAAAATTTATTTGTGTCCCTCCAATGAGTTGCCCACGAGGACACCGTTTTCTACAAGTGTTGGTCCAATAATCCCTCTAGAGGCAGTGGACTCCGACAGGGCTGATTGGCGGACCCCGATCTGGGGCAGGGGCAGTGGGCAGCCTGTGGCCCGGGCTGGAGCCTCTTTGCATGTGTCCCTGGGACACATCTGCCTGCGAACTTCGGTCACCTGGCAGGAAGCTACGATGCCCAGACCTATGGTTAGCTGTGCAGCGAGGTGTACTGTGAGGACAGGTTCCACACACACTTCAAGTAAGAGGTCGGCCTGAGAGGAAAGTTGAGAGTTTGGGCAGCTGTGCAGACAAAGAAGGCGCCCTTTGGCCTGGGCCTAAATGCTTGTGACACCCCACTGGACCTGCCTGGCTCTGAGGGCCCTGCCCTGGGCCCCCTGCTCCCCTGCCCTTTGTTCAGTCACAGCAGAGATGGCCACACCCACTCCTTCAGTGAGGCCAGAGTTCCAACCACCCTCAGCCCCGCTCCCTCTCCGCAGGTTACCATGGACTACAGAGGCTGCATCCTGAGGCCAGGGCGTTCCGAGAATGCCAAGGGCAGACATGATGACCTTAAATGATTTCCTCTTGTGTCAGGTTTGGTAAACTTTAGGAGCTAGGAAATGGTCCACTTTACAGAAATGTTCAAATTTACTGGCATTTCATATATTCTCTGCTATAACATTGTCCTGATTCTTTCTGTATATTCTTTACTTATGTTTTTGTTTTCCTTAATCAAAGTGTGTCTTTTCAATCTTTTCAAAGAAGATTCTTTGGACTTACTAAATCACCTCAATTTTATACGTTTTCTGTTGTATTAAGTTCTGCTCATATCTTTATTTATCTTTTTTCTATGTTCTCAGGGTTTATTGTTTTGATCTTCTGATGTCAATTAAAACACTTGGTTATTCATTTTAATAAATATTTTACATATAAAGATTTGAACTTTTGAAGATTCCAGCTTACTTGTAAGTTTCTAAGGGTCAAGTCCTCTCCATTGTTGCTGGCCTAAGGTTTAGTTCACCGTATAGCAATGTATATATTGACCTATTTTCCCCTCGACTTTCTGTGATTCCCTACATCTCACCTTTCTTTGCAGACAAGCCATTTGAAATACCCTTAACTTATTTCACAGCCAATAAGTCATTGAAATAATGTGTATTTTTAGAGAAATCTTCTTATATAATTAGGCAGAAAATCTCACCTGCCATAGTTTTCAAAACAGCATAATTTCACTCTTCTCAATGCTTAATCTGTTGTATTACACAACCTTTGAGTATTTAGCTTTATCAATGACATGTCCTTTAAAAATGTTTTAGAGATCCTACCAGTCTTTGAAATCATCCTTGTTCCTTGTTTCAGTTCCAGTTTTATGTATATATTCTGCCTTGCACCTGATTATTCCAACAATTGATGGATGGCCTTGGGAATCTAATTCTGGTATTGATAGTCTTTACTGATTGTCTCCCCTCGTAGCTGATTTCTTCATTATTGTGTAAATTTAGATCATGAGCTCATGTTTAGCTAAACAGCTGACCTTGTAAGACGCTTAGGTGTGAACGCTCGTAAGCTTCCGCAGAAAGACGGCAAAGATTTATTTGTGTCTCTCCAATGAGTTGCCCACGAGGACACCGTTTTCTACAAGTGTTGGTCCAATACTCCCTCTAGAGGCAGGGGACTCCGACAGGGCTGATTGGCGGCCCCCGATCTGGGGCAGGGGCAGTGGGCAGCCTGTGGACCGGGCTGGAGCCTCTTTGCATGTGTCCCTGGGACACATCTGCCTGCGAACTTCGGTCACCTGGCAGGAAGCTACGATGCCCAGACCTATGGTTAGCTGTGCAGCGAGGTGTACTGTGAGGACAGGTTCCACACACACTTCAAGTAAGAGGTCGGCCTGAGAGGAAAGGTGAGAGTTTGGGCAGCTATGCAAACAAAGAAGGCACCCTTTGGCCTGGGCCTAAATGCTTGTGACACCCCACTGGACCTGCCGGGCTCTGAGGGCCCTGCCCTGGGCCCCCTGCTCCCCTGGCCTTTGTTCAGTCACAGCAGAGATGGCCACACCCACTCCTTCAGTTGGGGCAGAGTTCCAACCACCCTCAGCCCTGCCCCCTCTCCGCACGTTACCATGGACTACAGATGCTGCATCCTGATGCCAGGGCGTTCCGAGAATGCCAAAGGCAGACATGATAACCTTAAATGATTTCCTCTTGTGTCAGTTTTGGTAAATTTTAGGAGCTAGGAAATGGTCCACTTTACAGAAATGTTCAAATTTACTGGCATTTCATATATTCTCTGCTATAACATTGTCCTGATTCTTTCTGTATATTCTTTACTTATGTTTTTGTTTTCCTTAATCAAAGTGTGTCTTTTCAATCTTTTCAAAGAAGATTCTTTGGACTTACTAAATCACCTCAATTTTATACGTTTTCTGTTGTATTAAGTTCTGCTCATATCTTTATTTATCTTTTTTCTATGTTCTCAGGGTTTATTGTTTTGATCTTCTGATGTCAATTAAAACACTTGGTTATTCATTTTAATAAATATTTTACTATAAAGATTTGAACTTTTGAAGATTCCAGCTTACTTGTAAGTTTCTAAGGGTCAGGTCCTCTCCATTGTTGCTGGCCTAAGGTTTAGTTCACCATATAGCAATGTATATATTGACCTATTTTCCCCTCGACTTTCTGTGATTCCCTACATCTCACCTTTCTTTGCAGACAAGCCATTTGAAATACCCTTAACTTATTTCACAGCCAATAAGTCATTGAAATAATGTGTATTTTTTAGAGAAATCTTCTTATATAATTAGGCAGAAAATCTCACCTGCCATAGTTTTCAAAACAGCATAATTTCACTCTTCTCAATGCTTAATCTGTTGTATTACACAACCTTTGAGTATTTAGCTTTATCAATGACATGTACTTTAAAAATGTTTTAGAGATCCTACCAGTCTTTGAAAACATCCTTGTTCCTTGTTTCAGTTCCAGTTTTATGTATATTTTCTGCCTTGCACCTGATTATTCCTACAATTGATGGATGGCCTTGGGAATCTAATTCTGGTATTGATAGTTTTTGCTGATTGTCTCCCCTTGTAGCTGATTTCTTCATTATTGTGTAAATTTAGATCATGAGCTCATGTTTAGCTAAACAGCTGACCTTGTAAGACGCTTACGTGTGAACGCTCATAAGCTTCAGGAGAAAGTCGGCAAAATTTATTTGTGTCCCTCCAATGAGTTGCCCACGAGGACACCGTTTTCTACAAGTGTTGGTCCAATAATCCCTCTAGAGGAAGGGGTCTCCGACAGGGCTGATTGACGTCCCCCGATCTGGGGCAGGGGCAGTGGGCAGCCTGTGGCCCGGGCTGGAGCCTCTTTGCATGTGTCCCTGGGACACATCTGCCTGCGAACTTCGGTCACCTGGCAGGAAGCTACGATGCCCAGACCTATGGTTAGCTGTGCAGCGAGGTGTACTGTGATGACAGGTTCCACACACACTTCAAGTAAGAGGTCGGCCTGAGAGGAAAGTTGAGAGTTTGGGCAGCTGTGCAGACAAAGAAGGCGCCCTTTGGCCTGGGCCTAAATGCTTGTGACACCCCACTGGACCTGCCGGGCTCTGAGGGCCCTGCCCTGGGCCCCCTGCTCCCCTGCCCTTTGTTCAGTCACAGCAGAGATGGCCACACCCACTCCTTCAGTGAGGCCAGAGTTCCAACCACCCTCAGCCCCGCTCCCTCTCCGCAGGTTACCATGGACTACAGAGGCTGCATCCTGAGGCCAGGGCGTTCCGAGAATGCCAAGGGCAGACATGATGACCTTAAATGATTTCCCCTTGTGTCAGGTTTGGTAAACTTTAGGAGCTAGGAAATGGTCCACTTTACAGAAATGTTCAAATTTACTGGCATTTCATATATTCTCTGCTATAACATTGTCCTGATTCTTTCTGTATATTCTTTACTTATGTTTTTGTTTTCCTTAATCAAAGTGTGTCTTTTCAATCTTTTCAAAGAAGATTCTTTGGACTTACTAAATCACCTCAATTTTATACGTTTTCTGTTGTATTAAGTTCTGCTCATATCTTTATGTATCTTTTTTCTATGTTCTCAGGGTTTATTGTTTTGATCTTCTGATGTCAATTAAAACACTTGGTTATTCATTTTAATAAATATTTTACTTATAAAGATTTGAACTTTTGAAGATTCCAGCTTACTTGTAAGTTTCTAAGGGTCAGGTCCTCTCCATTGTTGCTGGCCTAAGGTTTAGTTCACCATATAGCAATGTATATATTGACCTATTTTCCCCTCGACTTTCTGTGATTCCCTACATCTCACCTTTCTTTGCAGACAAGCCATTTGAAATACCCTTAAATTATTTCACAGCCAATAAGTCATTGAAATAATGTGTATTTTTAGAGAAATCTTCTTATATAATTAGGCAGAAAATCTCACCTGCCATAGTTTTCAAAACATCATAATTTCACTCTTCTCAATGATTAATCTGTTGTATTACACAACCTTTGAGTATTTAGCTTTATCAATGACATGTCCTTTAAAAATGTTTTAGAGATCCTACCAGTCTTTGAAATCATCCTTGTTCCTTGTTTCAGTTCCAGTTTTATGTATATATTCTGCCTTGCACCTGATTATTCCAACAATTGATGGATGGCCTTGGGAATCTAATTCTGGTATTGATAGTCTTTACTGATTGTCTCCCCTCGTAGCTGATTTCTTCATTATTGTGTAAATTTAGATCATGAGCTCATGTTTAGCTAAACAGCTGACCTTGTAAGACGCTTAGGTGTGAACGCTCGTAAGCTTCCGCAGAAAGACGGCAAAGATTTATTTGTGTCCCTCCAATGAGTTGCCCACGAGGACACCGTTTTCTACAAGTGTTGGTCCAATAATCCCTCTAGAGGCAGGGGACTCCGACAGGGCTGATTGGCGGACCCCGATCTGGGGCAGGGGCAGTGGGCAGCCGGTGGCCCGGGCTGGAGCCTCTTTGCATGTGTCCCTGGGACACATCTGCCTGCGAACTTTGGTCACCTGTCAGGAAGCTACGATGCCCAGACCTATGGTTAGCTGTGCAGCGAGGTGTACTGTGAGGACAGGTTCCACACACACTTCAAGTAAGAGGTCGGCCTGAGAGGAAAGGTGAGAGTTTGGGCAGCTATGCAAACAAAGAAGGCACCCTTCGGCCTGGGCCTAAATGCTTGTGACACCCCACTGGACCTGCCCGGCTCTGAGGGCCCTGCCCTGGGCCCCCTGCTCCCCTGGCCTTTGTTCAGTCACAGCAGAGATGGCCACACCCACTCCTTCAGTTGGGGCAGAGTTCCAACCACCCTCAGCCCTGCCCCCTCTCCGCACGTTACCATGGACTACAGATGCTGCATCCTGATGCCAGGGCGTTCCGAGAATGCCAAAGGCAGACATGATAACCTTAAATGATTTCCTCTTGTGTCAGTTTTGGTAAATTTTAGGAGCTAGGAAATGGTCCACTTTACAGAAATGTTCAAATTTACTGGCATTTCATATATTCTCTGCTATAACATTGTCCTGATTCTTTCTGTATATTCTTTACTTATGTTTTTGTTTTCCTTAATCAAAGTGTGTCTTTTCAATCTTTTCAAAGAAGATTCTTTGGACTTACTAAATCACCTCAATTTTATACGTTTTCTGTTGTATTAAGTTCTGCTCATATCTTTATTTATCTTTTTTCTATGTTCTCAGGGTTTATTGTTTTGATCTTCTGATGTCAATTAAAACACTTGGTTATTCATTTTAATAAATATTTTACTTATAAAGATTTGAACTTTTGAAGATTCCAGCTTACTTGTAAGTTTCTAAGGGTCAGGTCCTCTCCATTGTTGCTGGCCTAATGTTTAGTTCACCATATAGCAATGTATATATTGACCTATTTTCCCCTCGACTTTCTGTGATTCCCTACATCTCACCTTTCTTTGCAGACAAGCCATTTGAAATACCCTTAACTTATTTCACAGCCAATAAGTCATTGAAATAATGTGTATTTTTTAGAGAAATCTTCTTATATAATTAGGCAGAAAATCTCACCTGCCATAGTTTTCAAAACATCATAATTTCACTCTTCTCAATGTTTAATCTGTTGTATTACACAACATTTGAGTATTTAGCTTTATCAATGACATGTCCTTTAAAAATGTTTTAGAGATCCTACCAGTCTTTGAAATCATCCTTGTTCCTTGTTTCAGTTCCAGTTTTATGTATATATTCTGCCTTGCACCTGATTATTCCAACAATTGCTGGATGGCCTTGGGAATCTAATTCTGGTATTGATAGTCTACTGATTGTCTCCCCTCGTAGCTGATTTCTTCATTATTGTGTAAATTTAGATCATGAGCTCATGTTTAGCTAAACAGCTGACCTTGTAAGACGCTTAGGTGTGAACGCTCGTAAGCTTCCGCAGAAAGACGGCAAAGATTTATTTGTGTCCCTCCAATGAGTTGCCCACGAGGACACCGTTTTCTACAAGTGTTGGTCCAATAATCCCTCTAGAGGCAGGGGACTCCGACAGGGCTGATTGGCGGACCCCGATCTGGGGCAGGGGCAGTGGGCAACCTGTGGCCCGGGCTGGAGCCTCTTTGCATGTGTCCCTGGGACACATCTGCCTGCGAACTTCGGTCACCTGGCAGGAAGCTACGATGCCCAGACCTATGGTTAGCTGTGCAGCGAGGTGTACTGTGAGGACAGGTTCCACACACACTTCAAGTAAGAGGTCAGCCTGAGAGGAAAGGTGAGAGTTTGGGCAGCTATGCAAACAAAGAAGGCACCCTTTGGCCTGGGCCTAAATGCTTGTGACACCCCACCGGACCTGCCGGGCTCCGAGGGCCCTGCCCTGGGCCCCCTGCTCCCCTGGCCTTTGTTCAGTCACAGCAGAGATGGCCACACCCACTCCTTCAGTTGGGGCAGAGTTCCAACCACCCTCAGCCCTGCCCCCTCTCCGCACGTTACCATGGACTACAGATGCTGCATCCTGATGCCAGGGCGTTCCGAGAATGCCAAAGGCAGACATGATAACCTTAAATGATTTCCTCTTGTGTCAGTTTTGGTAAATTTTAGGAGCTAGGAAATGGTCCACTTTACAGAAATGTTCAAATTTACTGGCATTTCATATATTCTCTGCTATAACATTGTCCTGATTCTTTCTGTATATTCTTTACTTATGTTTTTGTTTTCCTTAATCAAAGTGTGTCTTTTCAATCTTTTCAAAGAAGATTCTTTGGACTTACTAAATCACCTCAATTTTATACGTTTTCTGTTGTATTAAGTTCTGCTCATATCTTTATTTATCTTTTTTCTATGTTCTCAGGGTTTATTGTTTTGATCTTCTGATGTCAATTAAAACACTTGGTTATTCATTTTAATAAATATTTTACATATAAAGATTTGAACTTTTGAAGATTCCAGCTTACTTGTAAGTTTCTAAGGGTCAAGTCCTCTCCATTGTTGCTGGCCTAAGGTTTAGTTCACCGTATAGCAATGTATATATTGACCTATTTTCCCCTCGACTTTCTGTGATTCCCTACATCTCACCTTTCTTTGCAGACAAGCCATTTGAAATACCCTTAACTTATTTCACAGCCAATAAGTCATTGAAATAATGTGTATTTTTAGAGAAATCTTCTTATATAATTAGGCAGAAAATCTCACCTGCCATAGTTTTCAAAACAGCATAATTTCACTCTTCTCAATGCTTAATCTGTTGTATTACACAACCTTTGAGTATTTAGCTTTATCAATGACATGTCCTTTAAAAATGTTTTAGAGATCCTACCAGTCTTTGAAATCATCCTTGTTCCTTGTTTCAGTTCCAGTTTTATGTATATATTCTGCCTTGCACCTGATTATTCCAACAATTGATGGATGGCCTTGGGAATCTAATTCTGGTATTGATAGTCTTTACTGATTGTCTCCCCTCGTAGCTGATTTCTTCATTATTGTGTAAATTTAGATCATGAGCTCATGTTTAGCTAAACAGCTGACCTTGTAAGACGCTTAGGTGTGAACGCTCGTAAGCTTCCGCAGAAAGACGGCAAAGATTTATTTGTGTCTCTCCAATGAGTTGCCCACGAGGACACCGTTTTCTACAAGTGTTGGTCCAATACTCCCTCTAGAGGCAGGGGACTCCGACAGGGCTGATTGGCGGCCCCCGATCTGGGGCAGGGGCAGTGGGCAGCCTGTGGACCGGGCTGGAGCCTCTTTGCATGTGTCCCTGGGACACATCTGCCTGCGAACTTCGGTCACCTGGCAGGAAGCTACGATGCCCAGACCTATGGTTAGCTGTGCAGCGAGGTGTACTGTGAGGACAGGTTCCACACACACTTCAAGTAAGAGGTCGGCCTGAGAGGAAAGGTGAGAGTTTGGGCAGCTATGCAAACAAAGAAGGCACCCTTTGGCCTGGGCCTAAATGCTTGTGACACCCCACTGGACCTGCCGGGCTCTGAGGGCCCTGCCCTGGGCCCCCTGCTCCCCTGGCCTTTGTTCAGTCACAGCAGAGATGGCCACACCCACTCCTTCAGTTGGGGCAGAGTTCCAACCACCCTCAGCCCTGCCCCCTCTCCGCACGTTACCATGGACTACAGATGCTGCATCCTGATGCCAGGGCGTTCCGAGAATGCCAAAGGCAGACATGATAACCTTAAATGATTTCCTCTTGTGTCAGTTTTGGTAAATTTTAGGAGCTAGGAAATGGTCCACTTTACAGAAATGTTCAAATTTACTGGCATTTCATATATTCTCTGCTATAACATTGTCCTGATTCTTTCTGTATATTCTTTACTTATGTTTTTGTTTTCCTTAATCAAAGTGTGTCTTTTCAATCTTTTCAAAGAAGATTCTTTGGACTTACTAAATCACCTCAATTTTATACGTTTTCTGTTGTATTAAGTTCTGCTCATATCTTTATTTATCTTTTTTCTATGTTCTCAGGGTTTATTGTTTTGATCTTCTGATGTCAATTAAAACACTTGGTTATTCATTTTAATAAATATTTTACTATAAAGATTTGAACTTTTGAAGATTCCAGCTTACTTGTAAGTTTCTAAGGGTCAGGTCCTCTCCATTGTTGCTGGCCTAAGGTTTAGTTCACCATATAGCAATGTATATATTGACCTATTTTCCCCTCGACTTTCTGTGATTCCCTACATCTCACCTTTCTTTGCAGACAAGCCATTTGAAATACCCTTAACTTATTTCACAGCCAATAAGTCATTGAAATAATGTGTATTTTATAGAGAAATCTTCTTATATAATTAGGCAGAAAATCTCACCTGCCATAGTTTTCAAAACAGCATAATTTCACTCTTCTCAATGCTTAATCTGTTGTATTACACAACCTTTGAGTATTTAGCTTTATCAATGACATGTACTTTAAAAATGTTTTAGAGATCCTACCAGTCTTTGAAAACATCCTTGTTCCTTGTTTCAGTTCCAGTTTTATGTATATTTTCTGCCTTGCACCTGATTATTCCTACAATTGATGGATGGCCTTGGGAATCTAATTCTGGTATTGATAGTTTTTGCTGATTGTCTCCCCTTGTAGCTGATTTCTTCATTATTGTGTAAATTTAGATCATGAGCTCATGTTTAGCTAAACAGCTGACCTTGTAAGACGCTTACGTGTGAACGCTCATAAGCTTCAGGAGAAAGTCGGCAAAATTTATTTGTGTCCCTCCAATGAGTTGCCCACGAGGACACCGTTTTCTACAAGTGTTGGTCCAATAATCCCTCTAGAGGAAGGGGTCTCCGACAGGGCTGATTGACGTCCCCCGATCTGGGGCAGGGGCAGTGGGCAGCCTGTGGCCCGGGCTGGAGCCTCTTTGCATGTGTCCCTGGGACACATCTGCCTGCGAACTTCGGTCACCTGGCAGGAAGCTACGATGCCCAGACCTATGGTTAGCTGTGCAGCGAGGTGTACTGTGATGACAGGTTCCACACACACTTCAAGTAAGAGGTCGGCCTGAGAGGAAAGTTGAGAGTTTGGGCAGCTGTGCAGACAAAGAAGGCGCCCTTTGGCCTGGGCCTAAATGCTTGTGACACCCCACTGGACCTGCCGGGCTCTGAGGGCCCTGCCCTGGGCCCCCTGCTCCCCTGCCCTTTGTTCAGTCACAGCAGAGATGGCCACACCCACTCCTTCAGTGAGGCCAGAGTTCCAACCACCCTCAGCCCCGCTCCCTCTCCGCAGGTTACCATGGACTACAGAGGCTGCATCCTGAGGCCAGGGCGTTCCGAGAATGCCAAGGGCAGACATGATGACCTTAAATGATTTCCCCTTGTGTCAGGTTTGGTAAACTTTAGGAGCTAGGAAATGGTCCACTTTACAGAAATGTTCAAATTTACTGGCATTTCATATATTCTCTGCTATAAAATTGTCCTGATTCTTTCTGTATATTCTTTACTTATGTTTTTGTTTTCCTTAATCAAAGTGTGTCTTTTCAATCTTTTCAAAGAAGATTCTTTGGACTTACTAAATCACCTCAATTTTATACGTTTTCTGTTGTATTAAGTTCTGCTCATATCTTTATTTATCTTTTTTTCTATGTTCTCAGGGTTTATTGTTTTGATCTTCTGATGTCAATTAAAACACTTGGTTATTCATTTTAATAAATATTTTACTTATAAAGATTTGAACTTTTGAAGATTCCAGCTTACTTGTAAGTTTCTAAGGGTCAGGTCCTCTCCATTGTTGCTGGCCTAAGGTTTAGTTCACCATATAGCAATGTATATATTGACCTATTTTCCCCTCGACTTTCTGTGATTCCCTACATCTCACCTTTCTTTGCAGACAAGCCATTTGAAATACCCTTAAATTATTTCACAGCCAATAAGTCATTGAAATAATGTGTATTTTTAGAGAAATCTTCTTATATAATTAGGCAGAAAATCTCACCTGCCATAGTTTTCAAAACATCATAATTTCACTCTTCTCAATGTTTAATCTGTTGTATTACACAACATTTGAGTATTTAGCTTTATCAATGACATGTCCTTTAAAAATGTTTTAGAGATCCTACCAGTCTTTGAAATCATCCTTGTTCCTTGTTTCAGTTCCAGTTTTATGTATATATTCTGCCTTGCACCTGATTATTCCAACAATTGCTGGATGGCCTTGGGAATCTAATTCTGGTATTGATAGTCTACTGATTGTCTCCCCTCGTAGCTGATTTCTTCATTATTGTGTAAATTTAGATCATGAGCTCATGTTTAGCTAAACAGCTGACCTTGTAAGACGCTTAGGTGTGAACGCTCGTAAGCTTCCGCAGAAAGACGGCAAAGATTTATTTGTGTCCCTCCAATGAGTTGCCCACGAGGACACCGTTTTCTACAAGTGTTGGTCCAATAATCCCTCTAGAGGCAGGGGACTCCGACAGGGCTGATTGGCGGACCCCGATCTGGGGCAGGGGCAGTGGGCAACCTGTGGCCCGGGCTGGAGCCTCTTTGCATGTGTCCCTGGGACACATCTGCCTGCGAACTTCGGTCACCTGTCAGGAAGCTACGATGCCCAGACCTATGGTTAGCTGTGCAGCGAGGTGTACTGTGAGGACAGGTTCCACACACACTTCAAGTAAGAGGTCGGCCTGAGAGGAAAGGTGAGAGTTTGGGCAGCTATGCAAACAAAGAAGGCACCCTTTGGCCTGGGCCTAAATGCTTGTGACACCCCACTGGACCTGCCGGGCTCTGAGGGCCCTGCCATGGGCCCCCTGCTCCCCTGGCCTTTGTTCAGTCACAGCAGAGATGGCCACACCCACTCCTTCAGTTGGGGCAGAGTTCCAACCACCCTCAGCCCTGCCCCCTCTCCGCACGTTACCATGGACTACAGATGCTGCATCCTGATGCCAGGGCGTTCCGAGAATGCCAAAGGCAGACATGATAACCTTAAATGATTTCCTCTTGTGTCAGTTTTGGTAAATTTTAGGAGCTAGGAAATGGTCCACTTTACAGAAATGTTCAAATTTACTGGCATTTCATATATTCTCTGCTATAACATTGTCCTGATTCTTTCTGTATATTCTTTACTTATGTTTTTGTTTTCCTTAATCAAAGTGTGTCTTTTCAATCTTTTCAAAGAAGATTCTTTGGACTTACTAAATCACCTCAATTTTATACGTTTTCTGTTGTATTAAGTTCTGCTCATATCTTTATTTATCTTTTTTCTATGTTCTCAGGGTTTATTGTTTTGATCTTCTGATGTCAATTAAAACACTTGGTTATTCATTTTAATAAATATTTTACTTATAAAGATTTGAACTTTTGAAGATTCCAGCTTTCTTGTAAGTTTCTAAGGGTCAGGTCCTCTCCATTGTTGCTGGCCTAAGGTTTAGTTCACCATATAGCAATGTATATATTGACCTATTTTCCCCTCGACTTTCTGTGATTCCCTACATCTCACCTTTCTTTGCAGACAAGCCATTTGAAATACCCTTAACTTATTTCACAGCCAATAAGTCATTGAAATAATGTGTATTTTTTAGAGAAATCTTCTTATATAATTAGGCAGAAAATCTCACCTGCCATAGTTTTCAAAACAGCATAATTTCACTCTTGTCAATGCTTAATCTGTTGTATTACACAACCTTTGAGTATTTAGCTTTATCAATGACATGTACTTTAAAAATGTTTTAGAGATCCTACCAGTCTTTGAAAACATCCTTGTTCCTTGTTTCAGTTCCAGTTTTATGTACATTTTCTGCCTTGCACCTGATTATTCCAACAATTGCTGGATGGCCTTGGGAATCTAATTCTGGTATTGATAGTTTTTGCTGATTGTCTCCCCTTGTAGCTGATTTCTTCATTATTGTGTAAATTTAGATCATGAGCTCATGTTTAGCTAAACAGCTGTCCTTGTAAGACGCTTACGTGTGAACGCTCATAAGCTTCAGGAGAAAGTCGGCGAAATTTATTTGTGTCCCTCCAATGAGTTGCCCACGAGGACACCGTTTTCTACAAGTGTTGGTCCAATAATCCCTCTAGAGGAAGGGGTCTCCGACAGGGCTGATTGGCGTCCCCCGATCTGGGGCAGGGGCAGTGGGCAGCCTGTGGCCCGGGCTGGAGCCTCTTTGCATGTGTCCCTGGGAAACATCTGCCTGCAAACTTCGGTCACCTGACAGGAAGCTACGATGCCCAGACCTATGGTTAGCTGTGCAGCGAGGTGTACTGTGAGGACAGGTTCCACACACACTTCAAGTAAGAGGTCGGCCTGAGAGGAAAGTTGAGAGTTTGGGCAGCTGTGCAGAAAAAGAAGGCGCCCTTTGGCCTGGGCCTAAATGCTTGTGACACCCCACTGGACCTGCCGGGCTCTGAGGGCCCTGCCCTGGGCCCCCTGCTCCCCTGCCCTTTGTTCAGTCACAGCAGAGATGGCCACACCCACTCCTTCAGTGAGGCCAGAGTTCCAACCACCCTCAGCCCCGCTCCCTCTCCGCAGGTTACCATGGACTACAGAGGCTGCATCCTGAGGCCAGGGTGTTCCGAGAATGCCAAGGGCAGACATGATGACCTTAAATGATTTCCTCTTGTGTCAGGTTTGGTAAACTTTAGGAGCTAGGAAATGGTCCACTTTACAGAAATGTTCAAATTTACTGGCATTTCATATATTCTCTGCTATAACATTGTCCTGATTCTTTCTGTATATTCTTTACTTATGTTTTTGTTTTCCTTAATCAAAGTGTGTCTTTTCAATCTTTTCAAAGAAGATTCTTTGGACTTACTAAATCACCTCAATTTTATACGTTTTCTGTTGTATTAAGTTCTGCTCATATCTTTATTTATCTTTTTTCTATGTTCTCAGGGTTTATTGTTTTGATCTTCTGATGTCAATTAAAACATTTGGTTATTCATTTTAATAAATATTTTACTTATAAAGATTTGAACTTTTGAAGATTCCAGCTTTCTTGTAAGTTTCTAAGGGTCAGGTCCTCTCCATTGTTGCTGGCCTACGGTTTAGTTCACCATATAGCAATGTATATATTGACCTATTTTCCCCTCGACTTTCTGTGATTCCCTACATCTCACCTTTCTTTGCAGACAAGCCATTTGAAATACCCTTAACTTATTTCACAGCCAATAAGTCATTGAAATAATGTGTATTTTTTAGAGAAATCTTCTTATATAATTAGGCAGAAAATCTCACCTGCCATAGTTTTCAAAACAGCATAATTTCACTCTTCTCAACGCTTAATCTGTTGTATTACACAACCTTTGAGTATTTAGCTTTATCAATGACATGTACTTTAAAAATGTTTTAGAGATCCTACCAGTCTTTGAAAACATCCTTGTTCCTTGTTTCAGTTCCAGTTTTATGTATATATTCTGCCTTGCACCTGATTATTCCAACAATTGATGGATGGCCTTGGGAATCTAATTCTGGTATTGATAGTCTTTACTGATTGTCTCCCCTCGTAGCTGATTTCTTCATTATTGTGTAAATTTAGATCATGAGCTCATGTTTAGCTAAACAGCTGACCTTGTAAGACGCTTAGGTGTGAACGCTCGTAAGCTTCCGCAGAAAGACGGCAAAGATTTATTTGTGTCCCTCCAATGAGTTGCCCACGAGGACACCGTTTTCTACAAGTGTTGGTCCAATACTCCCTCTAGAGGAAGGGGACTCCGACAGGGCTGATTGGCGGCCCCCGATCTGGGGCAGGGGCAGTGGGCAGCCTGTGGACCGGGCTGGAGCCTCTTTGCATGTGTCCCTGGGACACATCTGCCTGCGAACTTCGGTCACCTGGCAGGAAGCTACGATGCCCAGACCTATGGTTAGCTGTGCAGCGAGGTGTACTGTGAGGACAGGTTCCACACACACTTCAAGTAAGAGGTCGGCCTGAGAGGAAAGGTGAGAGTTTGGGCAGCTGTGCAGACAAAGCAGGCGCACTTTGGCATGGGCCTAAATGCTTGTGACACTCCACTGGACCTGCCGGGCTCTGAGGGCCCTGCACTAGGCCCCCTGCTCCCCTGCCCTTTGTTCAGTCACAGCAGAGATGGCCACACCCACTCCTTCAGTGAGGGCAGATTTCGAACCACCCTCAGCCCCGCCCCGTCTCCGCAGGGTACCATGGACTAGAGAGGCTGCATCCTGAGGCCAGGGCGTTCCGAGAATGCCAAGGGCAGACATGATGACCTTAAATGATTTCCTCTTGTGTCAGGTTTGGTAAACTTTAGGAGCTAGCAAATGGTCCACTTTACAGAAATGTTCAAATTTACTGGCATTTCATATATTCTCTGATATTACATTGTCCTGATTCTTTTTGTATATTCTCTATTTATGTTTTTGTTTTCCTTAATCAAAGTGTGTCTTTTCAATCTTTTCAAAGAAGATTTTTTGGAGTTACTAAATCACCTCAATTTTATACGTTTTCTGTTGTATTAAGTTCTGCTCATATCTTTATTTATCTTTTTTCTATGTTCTCAGGGTTTATTGTTTTGATCTTCTGATGTCAATTAAAACACTTGGTTATTCATTTTAATAAATATTTTACTTATAAAGATTTGAACTTTTGAAGATTCCAGCTTAATTGTAAGTTTCTAAGGGTCAGGTCCTCTCCATTGTTGCTGGCCTAAGGTTTAGTTCACCATATAGCAATGTATATATTGACCTATTTTCCCCTCGACTTTCTGTGATTCCCTACATCTCACCTTTCTTTGCAGACAAGCCATTTGAAATACCCTTAACTTATTTCACAGCCAATAAGTCATTGAAATAATGTGTATTTTTAGAGAAATCTTCTTATATAATTAGGCAGAAAATCTCACCTGCCATAGTTTTCAAAACAGCATAATTTCACTCTTCTCAATGATTAATCTGTTGTATTACACAACCTTTGAGTATTTAGCTTTATCAATGACATGTCCTTTAAAAATGTTTTAGAGATCGTATCAGTCTTTGAAAACATACTTGTTCCTTGTTTCAGTTCCAGTTTTATGTATATATTCTGCCTTGCACCTGATTATTCCAACAATTGATGGATGGCCTTGGGAATCTAATTCTGGTATTGATAGTTTTTGCTGATTGTCTCCCCTTGTAGATGATTTCTTCATTATTGTGTAAATTTAGATCATGAGCTCATGTTTAGCTAAACAGCTGACCTTGTAAGACGCTTACGTGTGAACGCTCATAAGCTTCAGGAGAAAGTCGGCAAAATTTATTTGTGTCCCTCCAATGAGTTGCCCACGAGGACACCGTTTTCTACAAGTGTTGGTCCAATAATCCCTCTAGAGGAAGGGGTCTCCGACAGGGCTGATTGGCGTCCCCCGATCTGGGGCAGGGGCAGTGGGCAGCCTGTGGCCCGGGCTGGAGCCTCTTTGCATGTGTCCCTGGGACACATCTGCCTGCGAACTTCGGTCACCTGGCAGGAAGCTACGATGCCCAGACCTATGGTTAGCTGTGCAGCGAGGTGTACTGTGAGGACAGGTTCCACACACACTTCAAGTAAGAGGTCGGCCTGAGAGGAAAGTTGAGAGTTTGGGCAGCTGTGCAGACAAAGAAGGCGCCCTTTGGCCTGGGCCTAAATGCTTGTGACACCCCACTGGACCTGCCGGGCTCTGAGGGCCCTGCCCTGTGCCCCCTGCTCCCCTGCCCTTTGTTCAGTCACAGCAGAGATGGCCACACCCACTCCTTCAGTGAGGCCAGAGTTCCAACCACCCTCAGCCCCGCTCCCTCTCCGCAGGTTACCATGGACTACAGAGGCTGCATCCTGAGGCCAGGGCGTTCCGAGAATGCCAAGGGCAGACATGATGACCTTAAATGATTTCCTCTTGTGTCAGGTTTCGTAAACTTTAGGAGCTAGCAAATGGTCCACTTTACAGAAATGTTCAAATTTACTGGCATTTCATATATTCTCTGCTATAACATTGTCCTGATTCTTTCTGTATATTCTTTACTTATGTTTTTGTTTTCCTTAATCAAAGTGTGTCTTTTCAATCTTTTCAAAGAAGATTCTTTGGACTTACTAAATCACCTCAATTTTATACGTTTTCTGTTGTATTAAGTTCTGCTCATATCTTTATTTATCTTTTTTCTATGTTCTCAGGGTTTATTGTTTTGATCTTCTGATGTCAATTAAAACACTTGGTTATTCATTTTAATAAATATTTTACTTATAAAGATTTGAACTTTTGAAGATTCCAGCTTACTTGTAAGTTTCTAAGGGTCAGGTCCTCTCCATTGTTGCTGGCCTAAGGTTTAGTTCACCATATAGCAATGTATATATTGACCTATTTTCCCCTCGACTTTCTGTGATTCCCTACATCTCACCTTTCTTTGCAGACAAGCCATTTGAAATACTTTTAACTTATTTCACAGCCAATAAGTCATTGAAATAATGTGTATTTTTTAGAGAAATCTTCTTATATAATTAGGCAGAAAATCTCACCTGCCATAGTTTTCAAAACAGCATAATTTCACTCTTCTCAATGCTTAATCTGTTGTATTACACAACCTTTGAGTATTTAGCTTTATCAATGACATGTACTTTAAAAATGTTTTAGAGATCCTACCAGTCTTTGAAAACATCCTTGTTCCTTGTTTCAGTTCCAGTTTTATGTATATATTCTGCCTTGCACCTGATTATTCCAACAATTGATGGATGGCCTTGGGAATCTAATTCTGGTATTGATAGTCTTTACTGATTGTCTCCCCTCGTAGCTGATTTCTTCATTATTGTGTAAATTTAGATCATGAGCTCATGTTTAGCTAAACAGCTGACCTTGTAAGACGCTTAGGTGTGAACGCTCGTAAGCTTCCGCAGAAAGACGGCAAAGATTTATTTGTGTCCCTCCAATGAGTTGCCCACGAGGACACCGTTTTCTACAAGTGTTGGTCCAATACTCCCTCTAGAGGCAGGGGACTCCGACAGGGCTGATTGGCGGCCCCCGATCTGGGGCAGGGGCAGTGGGCAGCCTGTGGACCGGGCTGGAGCCTCTTTGCATGTGTCCCTGGGACACATCTGCCTGCGAACTTCGGTCACCTGGCAGGAAGCTACGATGCCCAGACCTATGGTTAGCTGTGCAGCGAGGTGTACTGTGAGGACAGGTTCCACACACACTTCAAGTAAGAGGTCGGCCTGAGAGGAAAGGTGAGAGTTTGGGCAGCTGTGCAGACAAAGAAGGCGCACTTTGGCCTGGGCCTAAATGCTTGTGACACCCCACTGGACCTGCCGGGCTCTGAGGGCCCTGCACTGGGCCCCCTGCTCCCCTGCCCTTTGTTCAGTCACAGCAGAGATGGCCACACCCACTCCCTCAGTGAGGGCAGAGTTCCAACCACCCTCAGCCCCGCCCCGTCTCCGCAGGTTACCATGGACTAGAGAGGCTGCATCCTGAGGCCAGGGCGTTCCGAGAATGCCAAGGGCAGACATGATGACCTTAAATGATTTCCTCTTGTGTCAGGTTTGGTAAACTTTAGGAGCTAGCAAATGGTCCACTTTACAGAAATGTTCAAATTTACTGGCATTTCATATATTCTCTGATATTACATTGTCCTGATTCTTTTTGTATATTCTCTATTTATGTTTTTGTTTTCCTTAATCAAAGTGTGTCTTTTCAATCTTTTCAAAGAAGATTTTTTGGACTTACTAAATCACCTCAATTTTATACGTTTTCTGTTGTATTAAGTTCTGCTCATATCTTTATTTATCTTTTTTCTATGTTCTCAGGGTTTATTGTTTTGATCTTCTGATGTCAATTAAAACAATTGGTTATTCATTTTAATAAATATTTTACTTATAAAGATTTGAACTTTTGAAGATTCCAGCTTACTTGTAAGTTTCTAAGGGTCAGGTCCTCTCCATTGTTGCTGGCCTAAGGTTTAGTTCACCATATAGCAATGTATATATTGACCTATTTTCCCCTCGACTTTCTGTGATTCCCTACATCTCACCTTTCTTTGCAGACAAGCCATTTGAAATACCCTTAACTTATTTCACAGCCAATAAGTCATTGAAATAATGTGTATTTTTAGAGAAATCTTCTTATATAATTAGGCAGAAAATCTCACCTGCCATAGTTTTCAAAACAGCATAATTTCACTCTTCTCAATGATTAATCTGTTGTATTACACAACCTTTGAGTATTTAGCTTTATCAATGACATGTCCTTTAAAAATGTTTTAGAGATCCTACCAGTCTTTGAAATCATCCTTGTTCCTTGTTTCAGTTCCAGTTTTATGTATATATTCTGCCTTGCACCTGATTATTCCAACAATTGATGGATGGCCTTGGGAATCTAATTCTGGTATTTACAGTTTTTGCTGATTGTCTCCCCTTGTAGCTGATTTCTTCATTATTGTGTAAATTTAGATCATGAGCTCATGTTTAGCTAAACAGCTGACCTTGTAAGACGCTTACGTGTGAACGCTCATAAGCTTCAGGAGAAAGTCGGCAAAATTTATTTGTGTCCCTCCAATGAGTTGCCCACGAGGACACCGTTTTCTACAAGTGTTGGTCCAATAATCCCTCTAGAGGAAGGGGTCTCCGACAGGGCTGATTGACGTCCCCCGATCTGGGGCAGGGGCAGTGGGCAGCCTGTGGCCCGGGCTGGAGCCTCTTTGCATGTGTCCCTGGGACACATCTGCCTGCGAACTTCGGTCACCTGGCAGGAAGCTACGATGCCCAGACCTATGGTTAGCTGTGCAGCGAGGTGTACTGTGAGGACAGGTTCCACACACACTTCAAGTAAGAGGTCGGCCTGAGAGGAAAGTTGAGAGTTTGGGCAGCTGTGCAGACAAAGAAGGCGCCCTTTGGCCTGCGCCTAAATGCTTGTGACACCCCACTGGACCTGCCGGGCTCTGAGGGTCCTGCCCTGGGCCCCCTGCTCCCCTGCCCTTTGTTCAGTCACAGCAGAGATGGCCACACCCACTCCTTCAGTGAGGCCAGAGTTCCAACCACCCTCAGCCCCGCTCCCTCTCCGCAGGTTACCATGGACTACAGAGGCTGCATCCTGAGGCCAGGGCGTTCCGAGAATGCCAAGGGCAGACATGATGACCTTAAATGATTTCCTCTTGTGTCAGGTTTCGTAAACTTTAGGAGCTAGCAAATGGTCCACTTTACAGAAATGTTCAAATTTACTGGCATTTCATATATTCTCTGCTATAACATTGTCCTGATTCTTTCTGTATATTCTTTACTTATGTTTTTGTTTTCCTTAATCAAAGTGTGTCTTTTCAATCTTTTCAAAGAAGATTCTTTGGACTTACTAAATCACCTCAATTTTATACGTTTTCTGTTGTATTAAGTTCTGCTCATATCTTTATTTATCTTTTTTCTATGTTCTCAGGGTTTATTGTTTTGATCTTCTGATGTCAATTAAAACACTTGGTTATTCATTTTAATAAATATTTTACTTATAAAGATTTGAACTTTTGAAGATTCCAGCTTACTTGTAAGTTTCTAAGGGTCAGGTCCTCTCCATTGTTGCTGGCCTAAGGTTTAGTTCACCATATAGCAATGTATATATTGACCTATTTTCCCCTCGACTTTCTGTGATTCCCTACATCTCACCTTTCTTTGCAGACAAGCCATTTGAAATACCCTTAACTTATTTCACAGCCAATAAGTCATTGAAATAATGTGTATTTTTAGAGAAATCTTCTTATATAATTAGGCAGAAAATCTCACCTGCCATAGTTTTCAAAACATCATAATTTCACTCTTCTCAATGATTAATCTGTTGTATTACACAACCTTTGAGTATTTAGCTTTATCAATGACATGTCCTTTAAAAATGTTTTAGAGATCGTATCAGTCTTTGAAAACATACTTGTTCCTTGTTTCAGTTCCAGTTTTATGTATATATTCTGCCTTGCACCTGATTATTCCAACAATTGATGGATGGCCTTGGGAATCTAATTCTGGTATTGATAGTTTTTGCTGATTGTCTCCCCTTGTAGATGATTTCTTCATTATTGTGTAAATTTAGATCATGAGCTCATGTTTAGCTAAACAGCTGACCTTGTAAGACGCTTACGTGTGAACGCTCATAAGCTTCAGGAGAAAGTCGGCAAAATTTATTTGTGTCCCTCCAATGAGTTGCCCACGAGGACACCGTTTTCTACAAGTGTTGGTCCAATAATCCCTCTAGAGGAAGGGGTCTCCGACAGGGCTGATTGGCGTCCCCCGATCTGGGGCAGGGGCAGTGGGCAGCCTGTGGCCCGGGCTGGAGCCTCTTTGCATGTGTCCCTGGGACACATCTGCCTGCGAACTTCGGTCACCTGGCAGGAAGCTACGATGCCCAGACCTATGGTTAGCTGTGCAGCGAGGTGTACTGTGAGGACAGGTTCCACACACACTTCAAGTAAGAGGTCGGCCTGAGAGGAAAGTTGAGAGTTTGGGCAGCTGTGCAGACAAAGAAGGCGCCCTTTGGCCTGGGCCTAAATGCTTGTGACACCCCACTGGACCTGCCGGGCTCTGAGGGCCCTGCCCTGTGCCCCCTGCTCCCCTGCCCTTTGTTCAGTCACAGCAGAGATGGCCACACCCACTCCTTCAGTGAGGCCAGAGTTCCAACCACCCTCAGCCCCGCTCCCTCTCCGCAGGTTACCATGGACTACAGAGGCTGCATCCTGAGGCCAGGGCGTTCCGAGAATGCCAAGGGCAGACATGATGACCTTAAATGATTTCCTCTTGTGTCAGGTTTCGTAAACTTTAGGAGCTAGCAAATGGTCCACTTTACAGAAATGTTCAAATTTACTGGCATTTCATATATTCTCTGCTATAACATTGTCCTGATTCTTTCTGTATATTCTTTACTTATGTTTTTGTTTTCCTTAATCAAAGTGTGTCTTTTCAATCTTTTCAAAGAAGATTCTTTGGACTTACTAAATCACCTCAATTTTATACGTTTTCTGTTGTATTAAGTTCTGCTCATATCTTTATTTATCTTTTTTCTATGTTCTCAGGGTTTATTGTTTTGATCTTCTGATGTCAATTAAAACACTTGGTTATTCATTTTAATAAATATTTTACTTATAAAGATTTGAACTTTTGAAGATTCCAGCTTACTTGTAAGTTTCTAAGGGTCAGGTCCTCTCCATTGTTGCTGGCCTAAGGTTTAGTTCACCATATAGCAATGTATATATTGACCTATTTTCCCCTCGACTTTCTGTGATTCCCTACATCTCACCTTTCTTTGCAGACAAGCCATTTGAAATACTTTTAACTTATTTCACAGCCAATAAGTCATTGAAATAATGTGTATTTTTTAGAGAAATCTTCTTATATAATTAGGCAGAAAATCTCACCTGCCATAGTTTTCAAAACAGCATAATTTCACTCTTCTCAATGCTTAATCTGTTGTATTACACAACCTTTGAGTATTTAGCTTTATCAATGACATGTACTTTAAAAATGTTTTAGAGATCCTACCAGTCTTTGAAAACATCCTTGTTCCTTGTTTCAGTTCCAGTTTTATGTATATATTCTGCCTTGCACCTGATTATTCCAACAATTGATGGATGGCCTTGGGAATCTAATTCTGGTATTGATAGTCTTTACTGATTGTCTCCCCTCGTAGCTGATTTCTTCATTATTGTGTAAATTTAGATCATGAGCTCATGTTTAGCTAAACAGCTGACCTTGTAAGACGCTTAGGTGTGAACGCTCGTAAGCTTCCGCAGAAAGACGGCAAAGATTTATTTGTGTCCCTCCAATGAGTTGCCCACGAGGACACCGTTTTCTACAAGTGTTGGTCCAATACTCCCTCTAGAGGCAGGGGACTCCGACAGGGCTGATTGGCGGCCCCCGATCTGGGGCAGGGGCAGTGGGCAGCCTGTGGACCGGGCTGGAGCCTCTTTGCATGTGTCCCTGGGACACATCTGCCTGCGAACTTCGGTCACCTGGCAGGAAGCTACGATGCCCAGACCTATGGTTAGCTGTGCAGCGAGGTGTACTGTGAGGACAGGTTCCACACACACTTCAAGTAAGAGGTCGGCCTGAGAGGAAAGGTGAGAGTTTGGGCAGCTGTGCAGACAAAGAAGGCGCACTTTGGCCTGGGCCTAAATGCTTGTGACACCCCACTGGACCTGCCGGGCTCTGAGGGCCCTGCACTGGGCCCCCTGCTCCCCTGCCCTTTGTTCAGTCACATCAGAGATGGCCACACCCACTCCTTCAGTGAGGGCAGAGTTCCAACCACCCTCAGCCCCGCCCCGTCTCCGCAGGTTACCATGGACTAGAGAGGCTGCATCCTGAGGCCAGGGCGTTCCGAGAATGCCAAGGGCAGACATGATGACCTTAAATGATTTCCTCTTGTGTCAGGTTTGGTAAACTTTAGGAGCTAGCAAATGGTCCACTTTACAGAAATGTTCAAATTTACTGGCATTTCATATATTCTCTGATATTACATTGTCCTGATTCTTTTTGTATATTCTCTATTTATGTTTTTGTTTTCCTTAATCAAAGTGTGTCTTTTCAATCTTTTCAAAGAAGATTTTTTGGACTTACTAAATCACCTCAATTTTATACGTTTTCTGTTGTATTAAGTTCTGCTCATATCTTTATTTATCTTTTTTCTATGTTCTCAGGGTTTATTGTTTTGATCTTCTGATGTCAATTAAAACAATTGGTTATTCATTTTAATAAATATTTTACTTATAAAGATTTGAACTTTTGAAGATTCCAGCTTACTTGTAAGTTTCTAAGGGTCAGGTCCTCTCCATTGTTGCTGGCCTAAGGTTTAGTTCACCATATAGCAATGTATATATTGACCTATTTTCCCCTCGACTTTCTGTGATTCCCTACATCTCACCTTTCTTTGCAGACAAGCCATTTGAAATACCCTTAACTTATTTCACAGCCAATAAGTCATTGAAATAATGTGTATTTTTAGAGAAATCTTCTTATATAATTAGGCAGAAAATCTCACCTGCCATAGTTTTCAAAACAGCATAATTTCACTCTTCTCAATGATTAATCTGTTGTATTACACAACCTTTGAGTATTTAGCTTTATCAATGACATGTCCTTTAAAAATGTTTTAGAGATCCTACCAGTCTTTGAAATCATCCTTGTTCCTTGTTTCAGTTCCAGTTTTATGTATATATTCTGCCTTGCACCTGATTATTCCAACAATTGATGGATGGCCTTGGGAATCTAATTCTGGTATTTACAGTTTTTGCTGATTGTCTCCCCTTGTAGCTGATTTCTTCATTATTGTGTAAATTTAGATCATGAGCTCATGTTTAGCTAAACAGCTGACCTTGTAAGACGCTTACGTGTGAACGCTCATAAGCTTCAGGAGAAAGTCGGCAAAATTTATTTGTGTCCCTCCAATGAGTTGCCCACGAGGACACCGTTTTCTACAAGTGTTGGTCCAATAATCCCTCTAGAGGAAGGGGTCTCCGACAGGGCTGATTGACGTCCCCCGATCTGGGGCAGGGGCAGTGGGCAGCCTGTGGCCCGGGCTGGAGCCTCTTTGCATGTGTCCCTGGGACACATCTGCCTGCGAACTTCGGTCACCTGGCAGGAAGCTACGATGCCCAGACCTATGGTTAGCTGTGCAGCGAGGTGTACTGTGAGGACAGGTTCCACACACACTTCAAGTAAGAGGTCGGCCTGAGAGGAAAGTTGAGAGTTTGGGCAGCTGTGCAGACAAAGAAGGCGCCCTTTGGCCTGCGCCTAAATGCTTGTGACACCCCACTGGACCTGCCGGGCTCTGAGGGCCCTGCCCTGGGCCCCCTGCTCCCCTGCCCTTTGTTCAGTCACAGCAGAGATGGCCACACCCACTCCTTCAGTGAGGCCAGAGTTCCAACCACCCTCAGCCCCGCTCCCTCTCCGCAGGTTACCATGGACTACAGAGGCTGCATCCTGAGGCCAGGGCGTTCCGAGAATGCCAAGGGCAGACATGATGACCTTAAATGATTTCCTCTTGTGTCAGGTTTCGTAAACTTTAGGAGCTAGCAAATGGTCCACTTTACAGAAATGTTCAAATTTACTGGCATTTCATATATTCTCTGCTATAACATTGTCCTGATTCTTTCTGTATATTCTTTACTTATGTTTTTGTTTTCCTTAATCAAAGTGTGTCTTTTCAATCTTTTCAAAGAAGATTCTTTGGACTTACTAAATCACCTGAATTTTATACGTTTTCTGTTGTATTAAGTTCTGCTCATATCTTTATTTATCTTTTTTCTATGTTCTCAGGGTTTATTGTTTTGATCTTCTGATGTCAATTAAAACACTTGGTTATTCATTTTAATAAATATTTTACTTATAAAGATTTGAACTTTTGAAGATTCCAGCTTACTTGTAAGTTTCTAAGGGTCAGGTCCTCTCCATTGTTGCTGGCCTAAGGTTTAGTTCACCATATAGCAATGTATATATTGACCTATTTTCCCCTCGACTTTCTGTGATTCCCTACATCTCACCTTTCTTTGCAGACAAGCCATTTGAAATACCCTTAACTTATTTCACAGCCAATAAGTCATTGAAATAATGTGTATTTTTTAGAGAAATCTTCTTATATAATTAGGCAGAAAATCTCACCTGCCATAGTTTTCAAAACAGCATAATTTCACTCTTGTCAATGCTTAATCTGTTGTATTACACAACCTTTGAGTATTTAGCTTTATCAATGACATGTACTTTAAAAATGTTTTAGAGATCCTACCAGTCTTTGAAAACATCCTTGTTCCTTGTTTCAGTTCCAGTTTTATGTATATTTTCTGCCTTGCACCTGATTATTCCAACAATTGATGGATGGCCTTGGGAATCTAATTCTGGTATTGATAGTTTTTGCTGATTGTCTCCCCTTGTAGCTGATTTCTTCATTATTGTGTAAATTTAGATCTTGAGCTCATGTTTAGCTAAACAGCTGTCCTTGTAAGACGCTTACGTGTGAACGCTCATAAGCTTCAGGAGAAAGTCGGCAAAATTTATTTGTGTCCCTCCAATGAGTTGCCCACGAGGACACCGTTTTCTACAAGTGTTGGTCCAATAATCCCTCTAGAGGAAGGGGTCTCCGACAGGGCTGATTGGCGTCCCCCGATCTGGGGCAGGGGCAGTGGGCAGCCTGTGGCCCGGGCTGGAGCCTCTTTGCATGTGTCCCTGGGAAACATCTGCCTGCAAACTTCGGTCACCTGGCAGGAAGCTACGATGCCCAGACCTATGGTTAGCTGTGCAGCGAGGTGTACTGTGAGGACAGGTTCCACACACACTTCAAGTAAGAGGTCGGCCTGAGAGGAAAGTTGAGAGTTTGGGCAGCTGTGCAGACAAAGACGGCGCCCTTTGGCCTGGGCCTAAATGCTTGTGACACCCCACTGCACCTGCCGGGCTCTGAGGGCCCTGCCCTGGGCCCCCTGCTCCCCTGCCCTTTGTTCAGTCACAGCAGAGATGGCCACACCCACTCCTTCAGTGAGGCCAGAGTTCCAACCACCCTCAGCCCCGCTCCCTCTCCGCAGGTTACCATGGACTACAGATGCTGCATCCTGAGGCCAGGGCGTTCCGAGAATGCCAAGGGCAGACATGATGACCTTAAATGATTTCCTCTTGTGTCAGGTTTGGTAAACTTTAGGAGCTAGGAAATGGTCCACTTTACAGAAATGTTCAAATTTACTGGCATTTCATATATTCTCTGCTATAACATTGTCCTGATTCTTTCTGTATATTCTTTAATTATGTTTTTGTTTTCCTTAATCAAAGTGTGTCTTTTCAATCTTTTCAAAGAAGATTCTTTGGACTTACTAAATCACCTCAATTTTATACGTTTTCTGTTGTATTAAGTTCTGCTCATATCTTTATTTATCTTTTTTCTATGTTCTCAGGGTTTATTGTTTTGATCTTCTGATGTCAATTAAAACATTTGGTTATTCATTTTAATAAATATTTTACTTATAAAGATTTGAACTTTTGAAGATTCCAGCTTTCTTGTAAGTTTCTAAGGGTCAGGTCCTCTCCATTGTTGCTGGCCTACGGTTTAGTTCACCATATAGCAATGTATATATTCACCTATTTTCCCCTCGACTTTCTGTGATTCCCTACATCTCACCTTTCTTTGCAGACAAGCCATTTGAAATACCCTTAACTTATTTCACAGCCAATAAGTCATTGAAATAATGTGTATTTTTTAGAGAAATCTTCTTATATAATTAGGCAGAAAATCTCACCTGCCATAGTTTTCAAAACAGCATAATTTCACTCTTCTCAATGCTTAATCTGTTGTATTACACAACCTTTGAGTATTTAGCTTTATCAATGACATGTACTTTAAAAATGTTTTAGAGATCCTACCAGTCTTTGAAAACATTCTTGTTCCTTGTTTCAGTTCCAGTTTTATGTATATATTCTGCCTTGCACCTGATTATTCCAACAATTGATGGATGGCCTTGGGAATCTAATTCTGGTATTGATAGTCTTTACTGATTGTCTCCCCTCGTAGCTGATTTCTTCATTATTGTGTAAATTTAGATCATGAGCTCATGTTTAGCTAAACAGCTGACCTTGTAAGACGCTTAGGTGTGAACGCTCGTAAGCTTCCGCAGAAAGACGGCAAAGATTTATTTGTGTCCCTCCAATGAGTTGCCCACGAGGACACCGTTTTCTACAAGTGTTGGTCCAATACTCCCTCTAGAGGCAGGGGACTCCGACAGGGCTGATTTGCGGCCCCCGATCTGGGGCAGGGGCAGTGGGCAGCCTATGGACCGGGCTGGAACCTCTTTGCATGTGTCCCTGGGACACATCTGCCTGCGAACTTCGGTCACCTGGCAGGAAGCTACGATGCCCAGACCTATGGTTAGCTGTGCAGCGAGGTGTACTCTGAGGACAGGTTCCACACACACTTCAAGTAAGAGGTCGGCCTGAGAGGAAAGGTGAGAGTTTGGGCAGCTGTGCAGACAAAGCAGGCGCACTTTGGCCTGGGCCTAAATGCTTGTGACACCCCACTGGACCTGCCGGGCTCTGAGGGCCCTGCACTGGGCCCCCTGCTCCCCTGCCCTTTGTTCAGTCACAGCAGAGATGGCCACACCCACTCCTTCAGTGAGGGCAGAGTTCCAACCACCCTCAGCCCCGCCCCGTCTCCGCAGGTTACCATGGACTAGAGAGGCTGCATCCTGAGGCCAGGGCGTTCCGAGAATGCCAAGGGCAGACATGATGACCTTAAATGATTTCCTCTTGTGTCAGGTTTGGTAAACTTTAGGAGCTAGCAAATGGTCCACTTTACAGAAATGTTCAAATTTACTGGCATTTCATATATTCTCTGATATTACATTGTCCTGATTCTTTTTGTATATTCTCTATTTATGTTTTTGTTTTCCTTAATCAAAGTGTGTCTTTTCAATCTTTTCAAAGAAGATTTTTTGGACTTATTAAATCACCTCAATTTTATACATTTTCTGTTGTATTAAGTTCTGCTCATATCTTTATTTATCTTTTTTCTATGTTCTCAGGGTTTATTGTTTTGATCTTCTGATGTCAATTAAAACACTTGGTTATTCATTTTAATAAATATTTTACTTATAAAGATTTGAACTTTTGAAGATTCCAGCTTACTTGTAAGTTTCTAAGGGTCAGGTCCTCTCCATTGTTGCTGGCCTAAGGTTTAGTTCACCATATAGCAATGTATATATTGACCTATTTTCCCCTCGACTTTCTGTGATTCCCTACATCTCACCTTTCTTTGCAGACAAGCCATTTGAAATACCCTTAACTTATTTCACAGCCAATAAGTCATTGAAATAATGTGTATTTTTAGAGAAATCTTCTTATATAATTAGGCAGAAAATCTCACCTGCCATAGTTTTCAAAACAGCATAATTTCACTCTTCTCAATGATTAATCTGTTGTATTACACAACCTTTGAGTATTTAGCTTTATCAATGACATGTCCGTTACAAATGTTTTAGAGATCCTACCAGTCTTTGAAATCATCCTTGTTCCTTGTTTCAGTTCCAGTTTTATGTATATATTCTGCCTTGCACCTGATTATTCCAACAATTGATGGATGGCCTTGGGAATCTAATTGTGGTATTTACAGTTTTTGCTGATTGTCTCCCCTTGTAGCTGATTTCTTCATTATTGTGTAAATTTAGATCATGAGCTCATGTTTAGCTAAACAGCTGACCTTGTAAGACGCTTACGTGTGAACGCTCATAAGCTTCAGGAGAAAGTCGGCAAAATTTATTTGTGTCCCTCCAATGAGTTGCCCACGAGGACACCGTTTTCTACAAGTGTTGGTCCAATAATCCCTCTAGAGGAAGGGGTCTCCGACAGGGCTGATTGGCGTCCCCCGATCTGGGGCAGGGGCAGTGGGCAGCCTGTGGCCCGGGCTGGAGCCTCTTTGCATGTGTCCCTGGGACACATCTGCCTGCGAACTTCGGTCACCTGGCAGGAAGCTACGATGCCCAGACTTATGGTTAGCTGTGCAGCGAGGTGTACTGTGAGGACAGGTTCCACACACACTTCAAGTAAGAGGTCGGCCTGAGAGGAAAGTTGAGAGTTTGGGCAGCTGTGCAGACAAAGAAGGCGCCCTTTGGCCTGGGCCTAAATGCTTGTGACACCCCACTGGACCTGCCGGGCTCTGAGGGCCCTGCCCTGGGCCCCCTGCTCCCCTGCCCTTTGTTCAGTCACAGCAGAGATGGCCACACCCACTCCTTCAGTGAGGCCAGAGTTCCAACCACCCTCAGCCCCGCTCCCTCTCCGCAGGTTACCATGGACTAGAGAGGCTGCATCCTGAGGCCAGGGCGTTCCGAGAATGCCAAGGGCAGACATGATGACCTTAAATGATTTCCTCTTGTGTCAGGTTTGGTAAACTTTAGGAGCTAGGAAATGGTCCACTTTACAGAAATGCTCAAATTTACTGGCATTTCATATATTCTCTGCTATAACATTGTCCTGAATCTTTCTGTATATTCTTTACTTATGTTTTTGTTTTCCTCAATCAAAGTGTGTCTTTTCAATCTTTTCAAAGAAGATTCTTTGGACTTACTAAATCACCTCAATTTTATACGTTTTCTGTTGTATTAAGTTCTGCTCATTTCTTTATTTATCTTTTTTCTATGTTCTCAGGGTTTATTGTTTTGATCTTCTGATGTCAATTAAAACACTTGGTTATTCATTTTAATAAATATTTTACTTATAAAGATTTGAACTTTTGAAGATTCCAGCTTTCTTGTAAGTTTCTAAGGGTCAGGTCCTCTCCATTGTTGCTGGCCTAAGGTTTAGTTCACCATATAGCAATGTATATATTGACCTATTTTCCCCTCGACTTTCTGTGATTCCCTACATCTCACCTTTCTTTGCAGACAAGCCATTTGAAATACCCTTAACTTATTTCACAGCCAATAAGTCATTGAAATAATGTGTATTTTTTAGAGAAATCTTCATATATAATTAGGCAGAAAATCTCACCTGCCATAGTTTTCAAAACAGCATAATTTCACTCTTCTCAATGCTTAATCTGTTGTATTACACAACCTTTGAGTATTTAGCTTTATCAATGACATGTACTTTAAAAATGTTTTAGAGATCCTACCAGTCTTTGAAAACATCCTTGTTCCTTGTTTCAGTTCCAGTTTTATGTATATTTTCTGCCTTGCACCTGATTATTCCAACAATTGATGGATGGCCTTGGGAATCTAATTCTGGTATTGATAGTTTTTGCTGATTGTCTCCCCTTGTAGCTGATTACTTCATTATTGTGTAAATTTAGATCATGAGCTCATGTTTAGCTAAACAGCTGACCTTGTAAGACGCTTACGTGTGAACGCTCATAAGCTTCAGGAGAAAGTCGGCAAAATTTATTTGTGTCCCTCCAATGAGTTGCCCACGAGGACACCGTTTTCTACAAGTGTTGGTCCAATAATCCCTCTAGAGAAAGGGGACTCCGACAGGGCTGATTGGCGTCCCCCGATCTGGGGCAGGGGCAGTGGGCAGCCTGTGGCCCGGGCTGAAGCCTCTTTGCATGTGTCCCTGGGACACATCTGCCTGCGAACTTCGGTCACCTGGCAGGAAGCTACGATGCCCAGACCTATGGTTAGCTGTGCAGCGAGGTGTACTGTGAGGACAGGTTCCACACACACACACTTCAAGTAAGAGGTCGGCCTGAGAGGAAAGTTGAGAGTTTGGGCAGCTGTGCAGACAAAGAAGGCGCCCTTTGGCCTGGGCCTAAATGCTTGTGACACCCCACTGGACCTGCCGGGCTCTGAGGGCCCTGCCCTGGGCCCCCTGCTCCCCTGCCCTTTGTTCAGTCACAGCAGAGATGGCCACACCCACTCCTTCAGTGAGGCCAGAGTTCCAACCACCCTCAGCCCCGCTCCCTCTCCGCAGGTTACCATGGACTACAGAGGCTGCATCCTGAGGCCAGGGGGTTCCGAGAATGCCAAGGGCAGACATGATGACCTTAAATGATTTCCTCTTGTGTCAGGTTTGGTAAACTTTAGGAGCTAGGAAATGGTCCACTTTACAGAAATGTTCAAATTTACTGGCATTTCATATATTCTCTGCTATAACATTGTCCTGATTCTTTCTGTATATTCTTTACTTATGTTTTTGTTTTCCTTAATCAAAGTGTGTCTTTTCAATCTTTTCAAAGAAGATTCTTTGGACTTACTAAATCACCTCAATTTTATACGTTTTCTGTTGTATTAAGTTCTGCTCATATCTTTATTTATCTTTTTTCTATGTTCTCAGGGTTTATTGTTTTGATCTTCTGATGTCAATTAAAACACTTGGTTATTCATTTTAATAAATATTTTACTTATAAAGATTTGAACTTTTGAAGATTCCAGCTTACTTGTAAGTTTCTAAGGGTCAGGTCCTCTCCATTGTTGCTGGCCTAAGGTTTAGTTCACCATATAGCAATGTATATATTGACCTATTTTCCCCTCGACTTTCTGTGATTCCCTACATCTCACCTTTCTTTGCAGACAAGCCATTTGAAATACCCTTAACTTATTTCACAGCCAATAAGTCATTGAAATAATGTGTATTTTTAGAGAAATCTTCTTATGTAATTAGGCAGAAAATCTCACCTGCCATAGTTTTCAAAACAGCATAATTTCACTCTTCTCAATGATTAATCTGTTGTATTACACAACCTTTGAGTATTTAGCTTTATCAATGACATGTCCTTTAAAAGTGTTTTAGAGATCCTACCAGTCTTTGAAATCATCCTTGTTCCTTGTTTCAGTTCCAGTTTTATGTATATATTCTGCCTTGCACCTGATTATTCCAACAATTGCTGGATGGCCTTGGGAATCTAATTCTGGTATTGATAGTCTTTACTGATTGTCTCCCCTCCTAGCTGATTTCTTCATTATTGTGTAAATTTAGATCATGAGCTCATGTTTAGCTAAACAGCAGACCTTGTAAGACGCTTAGGTGTGAACGCTCGTAAGCTTCCGCAGAAAGACGGCAAAGATTTATTTGTGTCGCTCCAATGAGTTGCCCACGAGGACACCGTTTTCTACAAGTGTTGGTCCAATACTCCCTCTAGAGGCAGGGGACTCCGACAGGGCTGATTGGCGGCCCCCGATCTGGGGCAGGGGCAGTGGGCATCCTGTGGCCCGGGCTGGAGCCTCTTTGCATGTGTCCCTGGGACACATCTGCCTGCGAACTTCGGTCACCTGGCAGGAAGCTACGATGCCCAGACCTATGGTTAGCTGTGCAGCGAGGTGTACTGTGAGGACGGGTTCCACACACACTTCAAGTAAGAGGTCGGCCTGAGAGGAAAGGTGAGAGTTTGGGCAGCTGTGCAGACAAAGAAGGCGCACTTTGGCCTGGGCCTAAATGCTTGTGACACCCCACTGGACCTGCCGGGCTCTGAGGGAACTGCACTGGGCCCCCTGCTCCCCTGCCCTTTATTCAGTCACAGCAGAGATGGCCACACCCACTCCTTCAGTGAGGGCAGAGTTCCAACCACCCTCAGCCCCGCCCCGTCTCCGCAGGTTACCATGGACTAGAGAGGCTGCATCCTGAGGCCAGGGCGTTCCGAGAATGCCAAGGGCAGACATGATGACCTTAAATGATTTCCTCTTGTGTCAGGTTTGGTAAACTTTAGGAGCTAGCAAATGGTCCACTTTACAGAAATGTTCAAATTTACTGGCATTTCATATATTCTCTGATATTACATTGTCCTGATTCTTTTTGTATATTCTCTATTTATGTTTTTGTTTTCCTTAGTCAAAGTGTGTCTTTTCAATCTTTTCAAAGAAGATTTTTTGGACTTACTAAATCACCTCAATTTTATACGTTTTCTGTTGTATTAAGTTCTGCTCATATCTTTATTTATCTTTTTTCTATGTTTTCAGGGTTTATTGTTTTGATCTTCTGATGTCAATTAAAATACTTGGTTATTCATTTTAATAAATATTTTACTTATAAAGATTTGAACTTTTGAAGATTCCAGCTTACTTGTAAGTTTCTAAGGGTCAGGTCCTCTCCATTGTTGCTGGCCTAAGGTTTAGTTCACCATATAGCAATGTATATATTGACCTATTTTCCCCTCGACTTTCTGTGATTCCCTACATCTCACCTTTCTTTGCAGACAAGCCATTTGACATACCCTTAACTTATTTCACAGCCAATAAGTCATTGAAATAATGTGTATTTTTAGAGAAATCTTCTTATATAATTAGGCAGAAAATCTCACCTGCCATAGTTTTCAAAACAGCATAATTTCACTCTTCTCAATGCTTAATCTGTTGTATTACACAACCTTTGAGTATTTAGCTTTATCAATGACATGTCCTTTAAAAATGTTTTAGAGATCCTACCAGTCTTTGAAATCATCCTTGTTCCTTGTTTCAGTTCCAGTTTTATGTATATATTCTGCCTTGCACCTGATTATTCCAACAATTGATGGATGGCCTTGGGAATCTAATTCTGGTATTGATAGTCTTTACTGATTGTCTCCCCTCGTAGCTGATTTCTTCATTATTGTGTAAATTTAGATCATGAGCTCATGTTTAGCTAAACAGCTGACCTTGTAAGACGCTTACGTGTGAACGCTCATAAGCTTCAGGAGAAAGTCGGCAAAATTTATTTGTGTCCCTCCAATGAGTTGCCCACGAGGACACCGTTTTCTACAAGTGTTGGTCCAATAATCCCTCTAGAGGAAGGGGATTCCGACAGGGCTGATTGGCGTCCCCCGATCTGGGGCAGGGGCAGTGGGCAGCCTGTGGCCCGGGCTGGAGCCTCTTTGCATGTGTCCCTGGGACACATCTGCCTGCGAACTTCGGTCACCTGGCAGGAAGCTACGATGCCCAGACCTATGGTTAGCTGTGCAGCGAGGTGTACTGTGAGGACAGGTTCCACACACACTTCAAGTAAGAGGTCGGCCTGAGAGGAATGTTGAGAGTTTGGGCAGCTGTGCAGACAAAGAAGGCGCCCTTTGGCCTGGGCCTAAATGCTTGTGACACCCCACTGGACCTGCCGGGCTCTGAGGGCCCTGCCCTGGGCCCCCTGCTCCCCTGCCCTTTGTTCAGTCACAGCAGAGATGGCCACACCCACTCCTTCAGTGAGGCCAGAGTTCCAACCACCCTCAGCCCCGCTCCCTCTCCGCAGGTTACCATGGACTACAGAGGCTGCATCCTGAGGCCAGGGCGTTCCGAGAATGCCAAGGGCAGACATGATGACCTTAAATGATTTCCTCTTGTGTCAGGTTTGGTAAACTTTAGGAGCTAGGAAATGGTCCACTTTACAGAAATGTTCAAATTTACTGGCATTTCATATATTCTCTGCTATAACATTGTCCTGATTCTTTCTGTATATTCTTTACTTATGTTTTTGTTTTCCTTAATCAAAGTGTGTCTTTTCAATCTTTTCAAAGAAGATTCTTTGGACTTACTAAATCACCTCAATTTTATACGTTTTCTGTTGTATTAAGTTCTGCTCATATCTTTATTTATCTTTTTTCTATGTTCTCAGGGTTTATTGTTTTCATTTTCTGATGTCAATTAAAACAATTGGTTATTCATTTTAATAAATATTTTACTTATAAAGATTTGAACTTTTGAAGATTCCAGCTTACTTGTAAGTTTCTAAGGGTCAAGTCCTCTCCATTGTTGCTGGCCTAAGGTTTAGTTCACCATATAGCAATGTATATATTGACCTATTTTCCCCTCGACTTTCTGTGATTCCCTACATCTCACTTTTCTTTGCAGACAAGCCATTTGAAATACCCTTAACTTATTTCACAGCCAATAAGTCATTGAAATAATGTGTATTTTTTAGAGAAATCTTCTTATATAATTAGGCAGAAAATCTCACCTGCCATAGTTTTCAAAACAGCATAATTTCACTCTTCTCAATGCTTAATCTGTTGTATTACACAACCTTTGAGTATTTAGCTTTATCAATGACATGTACTTTAAAAATGTTTTAGAGATCCTACCAGTCTTTGAAAACATCCTTGTTCCTTGTTTCAGTTCCAGTTTTATGTATATTTTCTGCCTTGCACCTGATTATTCCAACAATTGATGGATGGCCTTGGGAATCTAATTCTGGTATTGATAGTTTTTGCTGATTGTCTCCCCTTGTAGCTGATTACTTCATTATTGTGTAAATTTAGATCATGAGCTCATGTTTAGCTAAACAGCTGACCTTGTAAGACGCTTACGTGTGAACGCTCATAAGCTTCAGGAGAAAGTCGGCAAAATTTATTTGTGTCCCTCCAATGAGTTGCCCACGAGGACACCGTTTTCTACAAGTGTTGGTCCAATAATCCCTCTAGAGGAAGGGGACTCCGACAGGGCTGATTGGCGTCCCCCGATCTGGGGCAGGGGCAGTGGGCAGCCTGTGGCCCGGGCTGGAGCCTCTTTGCATGTGTCCCTGGGACACATCTGCCTGCGAACTTCGGTCACCTGGCAGGAAGCTACGATGCCCAGACCTATGGTTAGCTGTGCAGCGAGGTGTACTGTGAGGACAGGTTCCACACACACTTCAAGTAAGAGGTCGGCCTGAGAGGAAAGTTGAGAGTTTGGGCAGCTGTGCAGACAAAGAAGGCGCCCTTTGGCCTGGGCGTAAATGCTTGTGACACCCCACTGGACCTGCCGGGCTCTGAGGGCCCTGCCCTGGGCCCCCTGCTCCCCTGCCCTTTGTTCAGTCACAGCAGAGATGGCCACACCCACTCCTTCAGTGAGGCCAGAGTTCCAACCACCCTCAGCCCCGCTCCCTCTCCGCAGGTTACCATGGACTACAGAGGCTGCATCCTGAGGCCAGGGCGTTCCGAGAATGCCAAGGGCAGACATGATGACCTTAAATGATTTCCTCTTGTGTCAGGTTTGGTAAACTTTAGGAGCTAGGAAATGGTCCACTTTACAGAAATGTTCAAATTTACTGGCATTTCATATATTCTCTGCTATAACATTGTCCTGATTCTTTCTGGATATTCTTTACTTATGTTTTTGTTTTCCTTAATCAAAGTGTGTCTTTTCAATCTTTTCAAAGAAGATTCTTTGGACTTACTAAATCACCTCAATTTTATACGTTTTCTGTTGTATTAAGTTCTGCTCATATCTTTATTTATCTTTTTTCTATGTTCTCAGGGTTTATTGTTTTGATCTTCTCATGTCAATTAAAACACTTGGTTATTCATTTTAATAAATATTTTACTTATAAAGATTTGAACATTTGAAGATTCCAGCTTACTTGTAAGTTTCTAAGGGTCAGGTCCTCTCCATTGTTGCTGGCCTAAGGTTTAGTTCACCATATAGCAATGTATATATTGACCTATTTTCCCCTCGACTTTCTGTGATTCCCTACATCTCACCTTTCTTTGCAGACAAGCCATTTGAAATACCCTTAACTTATTTCACAGCCAATAATCATTGAAATAATGTGTATTTTTAGAGAAATCTTCTTATATAATTAGGCAGAAAATCTCACCTGCCATAGTTTTCAAAACAGCATAATTTCACTCTTCTCAATGATTAATCTGTTGTATTACACAACCTTTGAGTATTTAGCTTTATCAATGACATGTCCTTTAAAAATGTTTTAGAGATCCTACCAGTCTTTGAAATCATCCTTGTTCCTTGTTTCAGATCCAGTTTTATGTATATATTCTGCCTTGCACCTGATTATTCCAACAATTGATGGATGGCCTTGGGAATCTAATTCTGGTATTGATAGTCTTTACTGATTGTCTCCCCTCGTAGCTGATTTCTTCATTATTGTGTAAATTTAGATCATGAGCTCATGTTTAGCTAAACAGCTGACCTTGTAAGACGCTTAGGTGTGAACGCTCATAAGCTTCCGCAGAAAGACGGCAAAGATTTATTTGTGTCCCTCCAATGAGTTGCCCACGAGGACACCGTTTTCTACAAGTGTTGGTCCAATACTCCCTCTAGAGGCAGGGGACTCCGACAGGGCTGATTGGCGGCCCCCGATCTGGGGCAGGGGCAGTGGGCAGCCTGTGGCCCGGGCTGGAGCCTCTTTGCATGTGTCCCTGGGACACATCTGCCTGCGAACTTCGGTCACCTGGCAGGAAGCTACGATGCCCAGACCTATGGTTAGCTGTGCAGCGAGGTGTACTGTGAGGACAGGTTCCACACACACTTCAAGTAAGAGGTCGGCCTGAGAGGAAAGGTGAGAGTTTGGGCAGCTGTGCAGACAAAGAAGGCGCCCTTTGGCCTGGGCCTAAATGCTTGTGACACCCCACTGGACCTGCCGGGCTCTGAGGGCCCTGCACTGGGCCCCTGCTCCCCTGCCATTTGTTCAGTCACAGCAGAGATGGCCACACCCACTCCTTCAGTGAGGGCAGAGTTCCAACCACCCTCAGCCCCGCCCCGTCTCCGCAGGTTACCATGGACTAGAGAGGCTGCATCCTGAGGCCAGGGCGTTCCGAGAATGCCAAGGGCAGACATGATGACCTTAAATGATTTCCTCTTGTGTCAGGTTTGGTAAACTTTAGGAGCTAGGAAATGGTCCACTTTACAGAAATGTTCAAATTTACTGGCATTTCATATATTCTCTGATATTACATTGTCCTGATTCTTTTTGTATATTCTCTATTTATGTTTTTGTTTTCCTTAATCAAAGTGTGTCTTTTCAATCTTTTCAAAGAAGATTTTTTGGACTTACTAAATCACCTCAATTTTATACGTTTTCTGGTGTATTAAGTTCTGCTCATATCTTTATTTATCTTTTTTCTATGTTCTCAGGGTTTATTGTTTTGATCTTCTGATGTCAATTAAAACACTTCGTTATTCATTTTAATAAATATTTTACTTATAAAGATTTGAACTTTTGAAGATTCCAGCTTACTTGTAAGTTTCTAAGGGTCAGGTCCTCTCCATTGTTGCTGGCCTAAGGTTTAGTTCACCATATAGCAATGTATATATTGACCTATTTTCCCCTCGACTTTCTGTGATTCCCTACATCTCACCTTTCTTTGCAGACAAGCCATTTGAAATACCCTTAACTTATTTCACAGCCTATAAGTCATTGAAATAATGTGTATTTTTTAGAGAAATCTTCTTATATAATTAGGCAGAAAATCTCACCTGCCATAGTTTTCAAAACAGCATAATTTCACTCTTCTCAATGCTTAATCTGTTGTATTACACAACCTTTGAGTATTTAGCTTTATCAATGACATGTCCTTTAAAAATGTTTTAGAGATCCTACCAGTCTTTGAAAACATCCTTGTTCCTTGCTTCAGTTCCAGTTTTATGTATATATTCTGCCTTGCACCTGATTATTCCAACAATTGATGGATGGCCTTGGGAATCTAATTCTGCTATTGATAGTCTTTACTGATTGTCTCCCCTCGTAGCTGATTTCTTCATTATTGTGTAAATTTAGATCAAGAGCTCATGTTTAGCTAAACAGCTGACCTTGTAAGACGCTTACCTGTGAACACTCATAAGCTTCAGGAGAAAGTCGGCAAAATTTATTTGTGTCCCTCCAATGAGTTGCCCACGAGGACACCGTTTTCTACAAGTGTTGGTCCAATACTCCCTTTAGAGGAAGGGGACTCCGACAGGGCTGATTGGCGTACCCCGATCTGGGGCACGGGCCGTGGGCAGCCTGTGGCCCGGGCTGGAGCCTCTTTGCATGTGTCCCTGGGACACATCTGCCTGCGAACTTCGGTCACCTGGCAGGAAGCTACGATGCCCAGACCTATGGTTAGCTGTGCAGCGAGGTGTACTGCACGGACAGGTTCCACACACACTTCAAGTAAGAGGTCGGCCTGAGTGGAAAGGTGAGAGTTTGGGCAGCTCTGCAGACAAAGAAGGCGCCGTTTGCCCTGGGCCTAAATGCTTGTGACACCCCACTGGAACTGCCGGGCTCTGAGGGCCCTGTCCTGGGCCCCCTGCTCCCTGCCCTTTGTTCAGTCACAGCAGAGATGACCACACCCACTCCTTCAGTGAGGGCAGAGTTCCAACCACCCTCAGCCCCGCCCCCTCTCCTCAGGTTACCATGGACTACAGAGGCTGCATTCTGAGGCCAGGGCGTTCCGAGAATGTCAAGGGCAGACATGATGACCTTAAATGATTTCCTCTTGTGTCAGGTTTGGTAAACTTTAGGAGCTAGGAAATGGTCCACTTTACAGAAATGTTCAAATTTACTGGCATTTCATATATTCTCTGATATTACATTGTCCTGATTCTTTCTGTATATTCTCTACTTATGTTTTTGTTTTCCTTAATCAAAGTGTGTCTTTTCAATCTTTTCAAAGAAGATTCTTTGGACTTACTAAATCACCTCAATTTTATACGTTTTCTGTTGTATTAAGTTCTGCTCATATCTTTATTTATCTTTTTTCTATGTTCTCAGGGTTTATTGTTTTGATCTTCTGATGTCAATTAAAACACTTGGTTATTCATTTTAATAAATATTTTACTTATAAAGATTTGAACTTTTGAAGATTCCACCTTACTTGTAAGTTTCTAAGGGTCAGGTCCTCTCCATTGTTGCTGGCCTAAGGTTTAGTTCACCATATAGCAATGTATATATTGACCTATTTTCCCCTCGACTTTCTGTGATTCCCTACATCTCACCTTTCTTTGCAGACAAGCCATTTGAAATACCCTTAACTTATTTCACAGCCAATAAGTCATTGAAATAATGTGTATTTTTTAGAGAAATCTTCTTATATAATTAGGCAGAAAATCTCACCTGCCATAGTTTTCAAAACAGCATAATTTCACTCTTCTCAATGCTTAATCTGTTGTATTACACAACCTTTGAGTATTTAGCTTTATCAATGACATGTACTTTAAAAATGTTTTAGAGATCCTACCAGTCTTTGAAAACATCCTTGTTCCTTGTTTCAGTTCCAGTTTTATGTATATTTTCTGCCTTGCACCTGATTATTCCAACAATTGATGGATGGCCTTGGGAATCTAATTCTGGTATTGATAGTTTTTGCTGATTGTCTCGCCTTGTAGCTGATTACTTCATTATTGTGTAAATTTAGATCATGAGCTCATGTTTAGCTAAACAGCTGACCTTGTAAGACGCTTACGTGTGAACGCTCATAAGCTTCAGGAGAAAGTCGGCAAAATTTATTTGTGTCCCTCCAATGAGTTGCCCACGAGGACACCGTTTTCTACAAGTGTTGGTCCAATAATCCCTCTAGAGGAAGGGGACTCCGACAGGGCTGATTGGCGTCCCCCGATCTGGGGCAGGGGCAGTGGACAGCCTGTGGCCCGGGCTGGAGCCTCTTTGCATGTGTCCATGGGACACATCTGCCTGCGAACTTCGGTCACCTGGCAGGAAGCTACGATGCCCAGACCTATGGTTAGCTGTGCAGCGAAGTGTACTGTGAGGACAGGTTCCACACACACTTCAAGTAAGAGGTCGGCCTGAGAGGAAAGTTTAGAGTTTGGGCAGCTGTGCAGACAAAGAAGGCGCCCTTTGGCCTGGGCCTAAATGCTTGTGACACCCCACTGGAACTGCCGGGCTCTGAGGGCCCTGTCCTGGGCCCCCTGCTCCCTGCCCTTTGTTCAGTCACAGCAGAGATGGCCACACCCACTCCTTCAGTGAGGGCAGAGTTCCAACCACCCTCAGCCCCGCCCCCTCTCCGCAGGTTACCATGGACTACAGAGGCTGCATTCTGAGGCCAGGGCGTTCCGAGAATGTCAAGGGCAGACATGATGACCTTAAATGATTTCCTCTTGTGTCAGGTTTGGTAAACTTTAGGAGCTAGGAAATGGTCCACTTTACAGAAATGTTCAAATTTACTGGCATTTCATATATTCTCTGATATTACATTGTCCTGATTCTTTCTGTATATTCTCTACTTATGTTTTTGTTTTCCTTAATCAAAGTGTGTCTTTTCAATCTTTTCAAAGAAGATTCTTTGGACTTACTAAATCACCTCAATTTTATACGTTTTCTGTTGTATTAAGTTCTGCTCATATCTTTATTTATCTTTTTTCTATGTTCTCAGGGTTTATTGTTTTGATCTTCTGATGTCAATTAAAACACTTGGTTATTCATTTTAATAAATATTTTACTTATAAAGATTTGAACTTTTGAAGATTCCAGCTTACTTGTAAGTTTCTAAGGGTCAGGTCCTCTCCATTGTTGCTGGCCTAAGGTTTAGTTCACCATATAGCAATGTATATATTGACCTATTTTCCCCTCGACTTTCTGTGATTCCCTACATCTCACCTTTCTTTGCAGACAAGCCATTTGAAATACCCTTAACTTATTTCACAGCCAATAAGTCATTGAAATAATGTGTATTTTTTAGAGAAATCTTCTTATATAATTAGGCAGAAAATCTCACCTGCCATAGTTTTCAAAACAGCATAATTTCACTCTTCTCAATGCTTAATCTGTTGTATTACACAACCTTTGAGTATTTAGCTTTATCAATGACATGTACTTTAAAAATGTTTTAGAGATCCTACCCGTCTTTGAAAACATCCTTGTTCCTTGTTTCAGTTCCAGTTTTATGTATATTTTCTGCCTTGCACCTGATTATTCCAACAATTGATGGATGGCCTTGGGAATCTAATTCTGGTATTGATAGTTTTTGCTGATTGTCTCCCCTTGTAGCTGATTACTTCATTATTGTGTAAATTTAGATCATGAGCTCATGTTTAGCTAAACAGCTGACCTTGTAAGACGCTTACGTGTGAACGCTCATAAGCTTCAGGAGAAAGTCGGCAAAATTTATTTGTGTCCCTCCAATGAGTTGCCCACGAGGACACCGTTTTCTACAAGTGTTGGTCCAATAATCCCTCTAGAGGAAGGGGACTCCGACAGGGCTGATTGGCGTCCCCCGATCTGGGGCAGGGGCAGTGGACAGCCTGTGGCCCGGGCTGGAGCCTCTTTGCATGTGTCCATGGGACACATCTGCCTGCGAACTTCGGTCACCTGGCAGGAAGCTACGATGCCCAGACCTATGGTTAGCTGTGCAGCGAGGTGTACTGTGAGGACAGGTTCCACACACACTTCAAGTAACAGGTCGGCCTGAGAGGAAAGTTGAGAGTTTGGGCAGCTGTGCAGACAAAGAAGGCGCCCTTTGGCCTGGGCCTAAATGCTTGTGACACCCCACTGGACCTGCCGGGCTCTGAGGGCCCTGCCCTGGGCCCCCTGCTCCCCTGCCCTTTGTTCAATCACAGCAGAGATGGCCACACCCACTCCTTCAGTGAGGCCAGAGTTCCAACCACCCTCAGCCCCGCTCCCTCTACGCAGGTTACCATGGACTACAGAGGCTGCATCCTGAGGCCAGGGCGTTCCGAGAATGCCAAGGGCAGACATGATGACCTTAAATGATTTCCTCTTGTGTCAGGTTTGGTAAACTTTAGGAGCTAGGAAATGGTCCACTTTACAGAAATGTTCAAATGTACTGGCATTTCATATATTCTCTGCTATAACAGTGTCCTGATTCTTTCTGTATATTCTTTACTTATGTTTTTGTTTTCCTTAATCAAAGTGTGTCTTTTCAATCTTTTCAAAGAAGATTCTTTGGACTTACTAAATCACCTCAATTTTATACGTTTTCTGTTGTATTAGGTTCTGCTCATATCTTTATTTATCTTTTTTCTATGTTCTCAGGGTTTATTGTTTTGATCTTCTGATGTCAATTAAAACACTTGGTTATTCATTTTAATAAATATTTTACTTATAAAGATTTGAACTTTTGAAGATTCCAGCTTACTTGTAAGTTTCTAAGGGTCAGGTCCTCTCCATTGTTGCTGGCCTAAGGTTTAGTTCACCGTATAGCAATGTATATATTGACCTATTTTCCCCTCGACTTTCTGTGATTCCCTACATCTCACCTTTCTTTGCAGACAAGCCATTTGAAATACCCTTAACTTATTTCACAGCCAATAAGTCATTGAAATAATGTGTATTTTTAGAGAAATCTTCTTATATAATTAGGCAGAAAATCACACCTGCCATAGTTTTCAAAACAGCATAATTTCACTCTTCTCAATGCTTAATCTGTTGTATTACACAACCTTTGAGTATTTAGCTTTATCAATGACATGTCCTTTAAAAATGTTTTAGAGACCCTACCAGTCTTTGAAATCATCCTTGTTCCTTGTTTCAGTTCCAGTTTTATGTATATATTCTGCCTTGCACCTGATTATTCCAACAATTGATGGATGGCCTTGGGAATCTAATTCTGGTATTGATAGTCTTTACTGATTGTCTCTCCTCGTAGCTGATTTCTTCATTATTGTGTAAATTTAGATCATGAGCTCATGTTTAGCTAAACAGCTGACCTTGTAAGACGCTTAGGTGTGAACGCTCGTAAGCTTCCGCAGAAAGACGGCAAAAATTTATTTGTGTCCCTCCAATGAGTTGCCCACGAGGACACCGTTTTCTACAAGTGTTGGTCCAATACTCCCTCTAGAGGCAGGGGACTCCGACAGGGCTGATTGGCGGCCCCCGATCTGGGGCAGGGGCAGTGGGCAGCCTGTGGCCCGGGCTGGAGCCTCTTTGCATGTGTCCCTGGGACACATCTGCCTGCGAACTTCGGTCACCTGGCAGGAAGCTACGATGCCCAGACCTATGGTTAGCTGTGCAGCGAGGTGTACTGTGAGGACACGTTCCACACACACTTCAAGTAAGAGATCGGCCTGAGAGGAAAGGTGAGAGTTTGGGCAGCTGTGCAGACAAAGAAAGCGCCCTTTGGCCTGGGCCTAAATGCTTGTGACACCCCACTGGACCTGCTGGGCTCTGAGGGCCCTGCACTGGGCCCCCTGCTCCCCTGCCCTTTGTTCAGTCACAGCAGAGATGGCCACACCCACTCCTTCAGTGAGGGCAGAGTTCCAACCACCCTCAGCCCCCCCCCGTCTCCGCAGGTTACCATGGACTAGAGAGGCTGCATCCTGAGGCCAGGGCGTTCCGAGAATGCCAAGGGCAGACATGATGACCTTAAATGATTTCCTCTTGTGTCAGGTTTGGTAAACTTTAGGAGCTAGGAAATGGTCCACTTTACAGAAATGTTCAAATTTACTGGCATTTCATATATTCTCTGATATTACATTGTCCTGATTCTTTTTGTATATTCTCTATTTATGTTTTTGTTTTCCTTAATCAAAGTGTGTCTTTTCAATCTTTTCAAAGAAGATTTTTTGGACTTACTAAATCACCTCAATTTTATACGTTTTCTGGTGTATTAAGTTCTGCTCATATCTTTATTTATCTTTTTTCTATGTTCTCAGGGTTTATTGTTTTGATCTTCTGATGTCAATTAAAACACTTCGTTATTCATTTTAATAAATATTTTACTTATAAAGATTTGAACTTTTGAAGATTCCAGCTTACTTGTAAGTTTCTAAGGGTCAGGTGCTCTCCATTGTTGCTGGCCGAACGTTTAGTTCAACATATAGCAATGTATATATTGACCTATTTTCCCCTCGAATTTCTGTGATTCCCTACATCTCACCTTTTTTGCAGACAAGCCATTTGAAATACCCTTAACTTATTTCACAGCCAATAAGTCATTGAAATAATGTGTATTTTTTAGATAAATCTCCTTATATAATTAGGCAGAAAATCTCACCTGCCATAGTTTTCAAAACAGCATAATTTCACTCTTCTCAATGCTTAATCTCTTGTATTACACAACCTTTGAGTATTAAGCTTTATCAATGACATGTACTTTAAAAATGTTTTAGAGATCCTACCAGTCTTTGAAAACATCCTTGTTCCTTGTTTCAGTTCCAGTTTTATGTATATTTTCTGCCTTGCACCTGATTATTCCAACAATTGATGGATGGCCTTGGGAATCTAATTCTGGTAATGATAGTTTTTGCTGATTGTCTCCCCTTGTAGCTGATTTCTTCATTATTGTGTAAATTTAGATCATGAGCTCATGTTTAGCTAAACAGCTGACCTTGTAAGACGCTTACGTGTGAACGCTCATAAGCTTCAGGAGAAAGCCGGCAAAATTTATTTGTGTCCCTCCAATGAGTTGCCCACGAGGACACCGTTTTCTACAAGTGTTTGTCCAATACTCCCTTTAGAGGAAGGGGACACCGACAGGGCTGATTGGCGTCCCCCGATCTGGGGCATGGGCAGTTGGCAGCCTGTGGCCCGGGCTGGAGCCTCTTTGCATGTGTCCCTGGGACACATCTGCCTGCGAACTTCGGTCACCTGGCAGGAAGCTACGATGCCCAGACCTATGGTTAGCTGTGCAGCGAGGTGTACTGCACGGACAGGTTCCACACACACTTCAAGTAAGAGGTCGGCCTGAGTGGAAAGGTGAGAGTTTGGGCAGCTGTGCAGACAAAGAAGGCACCCTTTGGCCTGGGCCTAAATGCTTGTGACACCCCACTGGACCTGCCGGGCTCTGAGGGCCCTGCCCTGGGCCCCCTGCTCCCTGCCCTTTGTTCAATCACAGCAGAGATGGCCACACCCACTCCTTCAGTGAGGGCAGAGTTCCAACCAACCTCAGCTCCGCCCCCTCTCCGCAGGTTACCATGGACTACAGAGGCTGCATCCTGAGGCCAGGGCGTTCCGAGAATGTCAAGGGCAGACATGATGACCTTAAATGATTTCCTCTTGTGTCAGGTTTGGTAAACTTTAGGAGCTAGGAAATGGTCCACTTTACAGAAATGTTCACATTTACTGGCATTTCATATATTCTCTGATATTACATTGTCCTGATTCTTTCTGTATATTCTCTAATTATGTTTTTGTTTTCCTTAATCAAAGTGTGTCTTTTCAATCTTTTCAAAGAAGATTCTTTGGACTTACTAAATCACCTCAATTTTATACGTTTTCTGTTGTATTAAGTTCTGCTCATATCTTTATTTATCTTTTTTTATGTTTTCAGGGTTTATTGTTTTGATCTTCTGATGTCAATTAAAACACTTGGTTATTCATTTTAATAAATATTTTACTTATAAAGATTTGAACTTTTGAAGATTCCAGCTTACTTGTAAGTTTCTATGGGTCAGGTCCTCTCCATTGTTGCTGGCCTAAGGTTTAGTTCACCATATAGCAATGTATATATTGACCTATTTTCCCCTCGACTTTCTGTGATTCCCTACATCTCACCTTTCTTTGCAGACAAGCCATTTGAAATACCCTTAACTTATTTCACAGCCAATAAGTCATTGAAATAATGTGTATTTTTTAGAGAAATCTTCTTATATAATTAGGCAGAAAATCTCACCTGCCATAGTTTTCAAAACAGCATAATTTCACTCTTCTCAATGCTTAATCTGTTGTATTACACAACCTTTGAGTATTTAGCTTTATCAATGACATGTACTTTAAAAATGTTTTAGAGATCCTACCAGTCTTTGAAAACATCCTTGTTCCTTGTTTCAGTTCCAGTTTTATGTATATTTTCTGCCTTGCACCTGATTATTCCAACAATTGATGGATGGCCTTGGGAATCTAATTCTGGTATTGATAGTTTTTGCTGATTGTCTCCCCTTGTAGCTGATTACTTCATTATTGTGTAAATTTAGATCATGAGCTCATGTTTATCTAAACAGCTGACCTTGTAAGACGCTTACGTGTGAACGCTCATAAGCTTCAGGAGAAAGTCGGCAAAATTTATTTGTGTCCCTCCAATGAGTTGCCCACGAGGACACCGTTTTCTACAAGTGTTGGTCCAATAATCCCTCTAGAGGAAGGGGACTCCGACAGGGCTGATTGGCGTCCCCCGATCTGGGGCAGGGGCAGTGGACAGCCTGTGGCCCGGGCTGGAGCCTCTTTGCATGTGTCTCTGGGACACATCTGCCTGCGAACTTCGGTCACCTGGCAGGAAGCTACGATGCCCAGACCTATGGTTAGCTGTGCAGCGAGGTGTACTGTGAGGACAGGTTCCACACACACTTCAAGTAAGAGGTCGGCCTGAGAGGAAAGTTGAGAGTTTGGGCAGCTGTGCAGACAAAGAAGGCGCACTTTGGCCTGGGCCTAAATGCTTGTGACACCCCACTGGACCTGCCGGTCTCTGAGGGCCCTGCCCTGGGCCCCCTGCTCCCCTGCCCTTTGTTCAGTCACAGCAGAGATGGCCACACCCACTCCTTCAGTGAGGCCAGAGTTCCAACCACCCTCAGCCCCGCTCCCTCTCCGCAGGTTACCATGGACTACAGAGGCTGCATCCTGAGGCCAGGGCGTTCCGAGAATGCCAAGGGCAGACATGATGACCTTAAATGATTTCCTCTTGTGTCAGGTTTGGTAAACTTTAGGAGCTAGGAAATGGTCCACTTTACAGAAATGTTCAAATTTACTGGCATTTCATATATTCTCTGCTATAACATTGTCCTGATTCTTTCTGTATATTCTTTACTTATGTTTTTGTTTTCCTTAATCAAAGTGTGTCTTTTCAATCTTTTCAAAGAAGATTCTTTGGACTTACTAAATCACCTCAATTTTATACGTTTTCTGTTGTAGTAAGTTCTGCTCATATCTTTATTTATCTTTTTTCTATGTTCTCAGGGTTTATTGTTTTGATCTTCTCATGTCAATTAAAACACTTGGTTATTCATTTTAATAAATATTTTACTTATAAAGATTTGAACTTTTGAAGATTCCAGCTTACTTGTAAGTTTCTAAGGGTCAGGTCCTCTCCATTGTTGCTGGCCTAAGGTTTAGTTCACCGTATAGCAATGTATATATTGACCTATTTTCCCCTCGACTTTCTGTGATTCCCTACATCTCACCTTTCTTTGCACACAAGCCATTTGAAATACCCTTAACTTATTTCACAGCCAATAAGTCATTGAATTAATGTGTATTTTTTAGAGAAATCTTCTTATATAATTAGGCAGAAAATCTCACCTGCCATAGTTTTCAAAACAGCATAATTTCACTCTTCTCAATGATTAATCTGTTGTATTACACAACCTTTGAGTATTTAGCTTTATCAATGACATGTCCTTTAAAAATGTTTTAGAGATCCTACCAGTCTTTGAAATCATCCTTATTACTTGTTTCAGTTCCAGTTTTATGTATATATTCTGCCTTGCACCTGATTATTCCAACAATTGATGGATGGCCTTGGGAATCTAATTCTGGTATTGATAGTCTTTACTGATTGTCTCCCCTCGTAGCTGATTTCTTCATTATTGTGTAAATGTAGATCATGAGCTCATGTTTAGCTAAACAGCTGACCTTGTAAGACGCTTAGGTGTGAACGCTCGTAAGCTTCCGCAGAAAGACGGCAAAGATTTATTTGTGTCCCTCCAATGAGTTGCCCACGAGGACACCGTTTTCTACAAGTGTTGGTCCAATACTCCCTCTAGAGGCAGGGGACTCCGACAGGGCTGATTGGCGGCCCCCGATCTGGGGCAGGGGCAGTGGGCAGCCTGTGGCCCGGGCTGGAGCCTCTTTGCATGTGTCCCTGGGACACATCTGCCTGCGAACTTCGGTCACCTGACAGGAAGCTACGATGCCCAGACCTATGGTTAGCTGTGCAGCGAGGTGTACTGTGAGGACAGGTTCCACACACACTTCAAGAAAGAGGTCGGCCTGAGAGGAAAGTTGAGAGTTTGGGCAGCTGTGCAGACAAAGAAGGCGCCCTTTGGCCTGGGCCTAAATGTTTGTGACACCCCACTGGACCTGCCGGGATCGGAGGGCCCTACCCTGGGCCCCCTGCTCCCCTGCCCTTTGTTCAGTCACAGCAGAGATGGCCACACCCACTCCTTCAGTGAGGCCAGAGTTCCAACCACCCTCAGCACCGCTCCCTCTCCGCAGGTTACCATGGACTACAGAGGCTGCATCCTGAGGCCAGGGCGTTCCGAGAATGCCAAGGGCAGACATGATGACCTTAAATGATTTCCTCTTGTGTCAGGTTTGGTAAACTTTAGGAGCTAGGAAATGGTCCACTTTACAGAAATGTTCAAATTTACTGGCATTTCATATATTCTCTGCTATAACATTGTCCTGATTCTTTCTGTATATTCTTTACTTATGTTTTTGTTTTCCTTAATCAAAGTGTGTCTTTTCAATCTTTTCAAAGAAGATTCTTTGGACTTACTAAATCACCTCAATTTTATACGTTTTCTGTTGTATTAAGTTCTGCTCATATCTTTATTTATCTTTTTTCTATGTTCTCAGGGTTTATTGTTTTGATCTTCTGATGTCAATTAAAACACTTGGTTATTCATTTTAATAAATATTTTTACTTGTAAAGATTTGAACATTTGAAGATTCCAGCTTACTTGTAAGTTTCTAAGGGTCAGGTCCTCTCCATTGTTGCTGGCCTAAGGTTTAGTTCACCATATAGCAATGTATATATTGACCTATTTTCCCCTCGACTTTCTGTGATTCCCTACATCTCACCTTTCTTTGCAGACAAGCCATTTGAAATACCCTTAACTTATTTCACAGCCAATAAGTCATTGAAATAATGTGTATTTTTAGAGAAATCTTCTTATATAATTAAGCAGAAAATCTCACCTGCCATAGTTTTCAAAACAGCATAATTTCACTCTTCTCAATGATTAATCTGTTGTATTACACAACCTTTGAGTATTTAGCTTTATCAATGACATGTCCTTTAAAAATGTTTTAGAGATCCTACCAGTCTTTGAAAACATCCTTGTTCCTTGTTTCAGTTCCAGTTTTATGTATATATTCTGCCTTGCACCTGATTATTCCAACAATTGCTGGATGGCCTTGGGAATCTAATTCTGGTATTGATAGTCTTTACTGATTGTCTCCCCTCGTAGCTGATTTCTTCATTATTGTGTAAATTTAGATCATGAGCTCATGTTTAGCTAAACAGCTGACCTTGTAAGACGCTTAGGTGTGAACGCTCGTAAGCTTCCGCAGAAAGACGGCAAAGATTTATTTGTGTCCCTCCAATGAGTTGCCCACGAGGACACCGTTTTCTACAAGTGTTGGTCCAATACTCCCTCTAGAGGCAGGGGACTCCGACAGGGCTGATTGGCGGCCCCCGATCTGGGGCAGGGGCAGTGGGCAGCCTGTGGCCCGGGCTGGAGCCTCTTTGCATGTGTCCCTGGGACACATCTGCCTGCGAACTTCGGGCACCTGGCAGGAAGCTACGATGCCCAGACCTATGGTTAGCTGTGCAGCGAGGTGTACTGTGAGGACAGGTTCCACACACACTTCAAGTAAGAGGTCGGCCTGAGAGGAAAGGTGAGAGTTTGGGCAGCTGTGCAGACAAAGAAGGCGCCCTTTGGCCTGGGCCTAAATGCTTGTGACACCCCACTGGACCTGCCGGGCTCTGAGGGCCCTGCACTGGGCCCCCTGCTCCCCTGCCCTTTGTTCAGTCACAGCAGAGATGGCCACACCCACTCCTTCAGTGAGGGCAGAGTTCCAACCACCCTCAGCCCCGCCCCGTCTCCGCAGGTTACCATGGACTACAGAGGCTGCATCCTGAGGCCAGGGCGTTCCGAGAATGCCAAGGGCAGACATGATGACCTTAAATGATTTCCTCTTGTGTCAGGTTTGGTAAACTTTAGGAGCTAGGAAATGGTCCACTTTACAGAAATGTTCAAATTTACTGGCATTTCATATATTCTCTGATATTACATTGTCCTGATTCTTTTTGTATATTCTCTATTTATATTTTTGTTTTCCTTAATCAAAGTGTGTCTTTTCAATCTTTTCAAAGAAGATTTTTTGGACTTACTAAATCACCTCAATTTTATACGTTTTCTGGTGTATTAAGTTCTGCTCATATCTTTATTTATCTTTTTTCTATGTTCTCAGGGTTTATTGTTTTGATCTTCTGATGTCAATTAAAACACTTCGTTATTCATTTTAATAAATATTTTACTTATAAAGATTTGAACTTTTGAAGATTCCAGCTTACTTGTAAGTTTCTAAGGGTCAGGTGCTCTCCATTGTTGCTGGCTGAACGTTTAGTTCAACATATAGCAATGTATATATTGACCTATTTTCCCCTCGACTTTCTGTGATTCCCTACATCTCACCTTTCTTTGCAGACAAGCCATTTGAAATACCCTTAACTTATTTCACAGCCAATAAGTCATTGAAATAATGTGTATTTTTTAGAGAAATCTTCTTATATAATTAGGCAGAAAATCTCACCTGCCATAGTTTTCAAAACAGCATAATTTCACTCTTCTCAATGCTTAATCTGTTGTATTACACAACCTTTGAGTATTTAGCTTTATCAATGACATGTCCTTTAAAAATGTTTTAGAGATCCTACCAGTCTTTGAAAACATCCTTGTTCCTTGCTTCAGTTCCAGTTTTATGTATATATTCTGCCTTGCACCTGATTATTCCAACAATTGATGGATGGCCTTGGGAATCTAATTCTGGTATTGATAGTCTTTACTGATTGTCTCCCCTCGTAGCTGATTTCTTCATTATTGTGTAAATTTAGATCATGAGCTCATGTTTAGCTAAACAGCTGACCTTGTAAGACGCTTACGTGTGAACACTCATAAGCTTCAGGAGAAAGTCGGCAAAATTTATTTGTGTCCCTCCAATGAGTTCCCCACGAGGACACCGTTTTCTACAAGTGTTGGTCCAATACTCCCTCTAGAGGAAGGGGACACCGACAGGGCTGATTGGCGTCCCCTGATCTGGGGCACGGGCAGTGGGCAGCCTGTGGCGCGGGCTGGAGCCTCTTTGCATGTGTCCCTGGGACACATCTGCCTGCGAACTTCGGTCACCTTGCAGGAAGCTACGATGCCCAGACCTATGGTTAGCTGTGCAGCGAGGTGTACTGCACGGACAGGTTCCACACACACTTCAAGTAAGAGGTCGGCCTGAGTGGAAAGGTGAGAGTTTGGGCAGCTGTGCAGACAAAGAAGGCGCCCTTTGGCCTGGGCCTAAATGCTTGTGACACCCCACTGGAACTGCCGTGCTCTGAGGGCCCTGCCCTGGGCCCCCTGCTCCCCTGCCCTTTGTTCAGTCACAGCAGAGATGGCCGCACCCACTCCTTCAGTTGGGGCAGAGTTCCAACCACCCTCAGCCCTGCCCCCTCACCGCACGTTACCATGGACTACAGATGCTGCATCCTGAAGACAGGGCGTTCCGAGAATGCCAAAGGCAGACATTATAACCTTAAATGATTTCCTCTTGTGTCAGTTTTGGTAAATATTAGGAGCTAGGAAATGGTCCACTTTACAGAAATGTTCAAATTTACTGGCATTTCATATATTCTCTGCTATAACATTGTCCTGATTCTTTCTGTATATTCTTTACTTATGTTTTTGTTTTCCTTAATCAAAGTGTGTCTTTTCAATCTTTTCAAAGAAGATTCTTTGGACTTACTAAATCACCTCAATTTTATACGTTTTCTGTTGTATTAAGTTCTGCTCATATCTTTATTTATCTTTTTTCTATGTTCTCAGGGTTTATTGTTTTGATCTTCTGATGTCAATTAAAACACTTGGTTATTCATTTGAATAAATATTTTACTTATAAAGATTTGAACTTTTGAAGATTCCAGCTTACTTGTAAGTTTCTAAGGGTCAGGTCCTCTCCATTGTTGCTGGCCTAAGGTTTAGTTCACCATATAGCAATGTATATATTGACCTATTTTCCCCTCGACTTTCTGTGATTCCCTACATCTCACCTTTCTTTGCAGACAAGCCATTTGAAACACCCTTAACTTATTTCACAGCCAATAAGTCATTGAAATAATGTGTATTTTTAGAGAAATCTTCTTATATAATTAGGCAGAAAATCTCACCTGCCATAGTTTTCAAAACAGCATAATTTCACTCTTCTCAATGCTTAATCTGTTGTATTACACAACCTTTGGGTATTTAGCTTTATCAATGACATGTACTTTAAAAATGTTTTAGAGATCCTACCAGTCTTTGAAAACATCCTTGTTCCTTGTTTAAGTTCCAGTTTTATGTATATTTTCTGCCTTGCACCTGATTATTCCAACAATTGATGGATGGCCTTGGGAATCTAATTCTGGTATTGATAGTCTTTACTGATTGTCTCCCCTCGTAGCTGATTTCTTCATTATTGTGTAAATTTAGATCATGAGCTCATGTTTAGCTAAACAGCTGACCTTGTAAGACGCTTAGGTGTGAACGCTCATAAGCTTCAGGAGAAAGTTGGCAAAATTTATTTGTGTCCCTCCAATGAGTTGCCCACGAGGACACCGTTTTCTACAAGTGTTGGTCCAATAATCCCTCTAGAGGAAGGGGACTCCGACAGGGCTGATTGGCGGCCCCCGATCTGGGGCAGGGGCAGTGGGCAGCCTGTGGCCCGGGCAGGAGCCTCTTTGCATTTGTCCCTGGGACACATCTGCCTGCGAACTTCGGTCACCTGGCAGGAAGCTACGATGCCCAGACCTATGCTTAGCTGTGCAGCGAGGTGTACTGTGAGGACAGGTTCCACACACACTTCAAGTAAGAGGTCGGCCTGAGTGGAAAGGTGAGAGTTTGGGCAGCTGTGCAGACAAAGAAGGCGCCCTTTGGCCTGGGCCTAAATGCTTGTGACACCCCACTGGACCTGCCGTGCTCTGAGGGCCCTGCCCTGGGCCCCCTGCTCCCCTGCCCTTTGTTCAGTCACAGCAGAGATGGCCACACCCACTCCTTCAGTGAGGGCAGAGTTCCAACCACCCTCAGCCCCGCCCCCTCTCCACAGGTTACCAAGGACTACAGAGGCTGCATCCTGAGGCCAGGGCGTTCCGAGAATGCCAAGGGCAGACATGATGACCTTAAATGATTTCCTCTTGTGTCAGGTTTGGTAAACTTTAGGAGCTAGGAAATGGTCCACTTACAGAAATGTTCAAATTTACTGGCATTTCATATATTCTCTGCTATAACATTGTCCTGATTCTTTCTGTATATTCTTTACTTATGTTTTTGTTTTCCTTAATCAAAGTGTGTCTTTTCAATCTTTTCAAAGAAGATTCTTTGGACTTACTAAATCACCTCAATTTTATACGTTTTCTGTTGTATTAAGTTCTGCTCATATCTTTATTTATCTTTTTTCTATGTTCTCAGGGTTTATTGTTTTGATCTTCTGATGTCAAGTAAAACACTTGGTTATTCATTTTAATAAATATTTTACTTATAAAGATTTGAACTTTTGAAGATTCCAGCTTACTTGTAAGTTTCTAAGGGTCAGGTCCTCTCCATTGTTGCTGGCCTAAGGTTTAGTTCACCATATAGCAATGTATATATTGACCTATTTTCCCCTCGACTTTCTGTGATTCCCTACATCTCACCTTTCTTTGCAGACAAGCCATTTGAAATACCCATAACTTATTTCACAGCCAATAAGTCATTGAAATAATGTGTATTTTTAGAGAAATCTTCTTATATAATTAGGCAGAAAATCTCACCTGCCATAGTTTTCAAAACAGCATAATTTCACTCTTCTCTATGCTTAATCTGTTGTATTACACAACCTTTGAGTATTTAGCTTTATCAATGACATGTACTTTAAAAATGTTTTAGAGATCCTACCAGTCTTTGAAAACATCCTTGTTCCTTGTTTCAGTTCCAGTTTTATGTATATATTCTGCCTTGCACCTGATTATTCCAACAATTGCTGGATGGCCTTGGGAATCTAATTCTGGTATTGATAGTCTTTACTGATTGTCTCCCCTCGTAGCTGATTTCTTCATTATTGTGTAAATTTAGATCATGAGCTCATGTTTAGCTAAACAGCTGACCTTGTAAGACGCTTAGGTGTGAACGCTCGTAAGCTTCCGCAGAAAGACGGCAAAGATTTATTTGTGTCCCTCTAAAGAGTTGCCCACGAGGACACCGTTTTCTACAAGTGTTGGTCCAATACTCCCTCTAGAGGCAGGGGACTCCGACAGGGCTGATTGGCGGCCCCCGATCTGGGGCAGGGGCAGTGGGCAGCCTGTGGCCCGGGCAGGAGCCTCTTTGCATGTGTCCCTGGGACACATCTGCCTGCGAACTTCGGTCACCTGGCAGGAAGCTACGATGCCCAGACCTATGGTTAGCTGTGCAGCGAGGTGTACTGTGAGGACAGGTTCCACACACACTTCAAGTAAGAGGTCGGCCTGAGTGGAAAGGTGAGAGTTTGGGCAGCTGTGCAGAAAAAGAAGGCGCCCTTTGGCCTGGGCCTAAATGCTTGTGACACCCCACTGGACCTGCCGTGCTCTGAGGGCCCTGCCCTGGGCCCCCTGCTCCCCTGCCCTTTGTTCAGTCACAGCAGAGATGGCCACACCCACTCCTTCAGTGAGGGCAGAGTTCCAACCACCCTCAGCCCCGCCCCCTCTCCGCAGGTTACCATGGACTACAGAGGCTGCATCCTGAGGCCAGGGCGTTCCGAGAATGCCAAGGGCAGACATGATGACCTTAAATGATTTCCTCTTGTGTCAGGTTTGGTAAACTTTAGGAGCTAGGAAATGGTCCACTTTACAGAAATGTTCAAATTTACTGGCATTTCATATATTCTCTGATATTACATTGTCCTGATTCTTTCTGTATATTCTTTACTTATGTTTTTGTTTTCCTTAATCAAAGTGTGTCTTTTCAATCTGTTCAAAGAAGATTCTTTGGACTTACTAAATCACCTGAATTTTATACGTTTTCTGTTGTATTAATTTCTGCTCATATCTTTATTTATCTTTTTTCTATGTTCTCAGTGTTTATTGTTTTGATCTTCTGATGTCAATTAAAACACTTGGTTATTCATTTTAATAAATATTTTACTTATAAAGATTGGAACTTTTGAAGATTCCAGCTTACTTGTAAGTTTCTAAGGGTCAGGTCCTCTCCATTGTTGCTGGCCTAAGGTTTAGTTCACCATATAGCAATGTATATATTGACCTATTTTCCCCTCGACTTTCTGTGATTCCCTACATCTCACCTTTCTTTGCAGACAAGCCATTTGAAATACCCTTAAGTTATTTCACAGCCAATAAGTCATTGAAATAATGTGTATTTTTAGAGAAATCTTCTTATATAATTAGGCAGAAAATCTCACCTGCCATAGTTTTCAAAACAGCATAATTTCACTCTTCTCAATGCTTAATCTGTTGTATTACACAACCTTTGAGTATTTAGCTTTATCAATGACATGTACTTTAAAAATGTTTTAGAGATCCTACCAGTCTTTGAAAACATCCTTGTTCCTTGTTTCAGTTCCAGTTTTATGTATATATTCTGCCTTGCACCTGATTATTCCAACAATTGATGGATGGCCTTGGGAATCTAATTCTGGTATTGATAGTCTTTACTGATTGTCTCCCCTCGTAGCTGATTTCTTCATTATTGTGTAAATTTAGATCATGAGCTCATGTTTAGCTAAACAGCTGACCTTGTAAGACGCTTAGGTGTGAACGCTCGTAAGCTTCCGCAGAAAGACGGCAAAGATTTATTTGTGTCCCTCCAATGAGTTGCCCACGAGGACACCGTTTTCTACAAGTGTTGGTCCAATAATCCCTCTAGAGGCAGGGGACTCCGACAGGGCTGATTGGCGGCCCCCGATCTGGGGCAGGGGCAGTGGGCAGCCTGTGGCCCGGGCAGGAGCCTCTTTGCATGTGTCCCTGGGACACATCTGCCTGCGAACTTCGGTCACCTGGCAGGAAGCTACGATGCCCAGACCTATGGTTAGCTGTGCAGCGAGGTGTACTGTGAGGACAGGTTCCACACACACTTCAAGTAAGAGGTCGGCCTGAGTGGAAAGGTGAGAGTTTGGGCAGCTGTGCAGACAAAGAAGGCGCCCTTTGGCCTGGGCCTAAATGCTTGTGACACCCCACTGGACCTGCCGTGCTCTGAGGGCCCTGCCCTGGGCCCCCTGCTCCCCTGCCCTTTGTTCAGTCACAGCAGAGATGGCCACACCCACTCCTTCAGTGAGGGCAGAGTTCCAACCACCCTCAGCCCCGACCCCTCTCCGCAGGTTACCATGGACTACAGAGGCTGCATCCTGAGGCCAGGGCGTTCCGAGAATGCCAAGGGCAGACATGATGACCTTAAATGATTTCCTCTTGTGTCAGGTTTGGTAAACTTTAGGAGCTAGGAAATGGTCCACTTTACAGAAATGTTCAAATTTACTGGCATTTCATATATTCTCTGCTATAACATTGTCCTGATTCTTTCTGTATATTCTTTACTTATGTTTTTGTTTTCCTTAATCAAAGTGTGTCTTTTCAATCTGTTCAAAGAAGATTCTTTGGACTTACTAAATCACCTCAATTTTATACGTTTTCTGTTGTATTATGTTCTGCTCATATCTTTATTTATCTTTTTTCTATGTTCTCAGTGTTTATTGTTTTGATCTTCTGATGTCAATTAAAACACTTGGTTATTCATTTTAATAAATATTTACTTATAAAGATTTGAACTTTTGAAGATTCCAGCTTACTTGTAAGTTTCTAAGGGTCAGGTCCTCTCCATTGTTGCTGGCCTAAGGTTTAGTTCACCATATAGCAATGTATATATTGACCTATTTTCCCCTCGACTTTCTGTGATTCCCTACATCTCACCTTTCTTTGCAGACAAGCCATTTGAAATACCCTTAACATATTTCACAGCCAATAAGTCATTGAAATAATGTGTATTTTTAGAGAAATCTTCTTATATAATTAGGCAGAAAATCTCACCTGCCATAGTTTTCAAAACAGCATAATTTCACTCTTCTCAATGCTTAATCTGTTGTATTACACAACCTTTGATTATTTAGCTTTATCAATGACATGTACTTTAAAAATGTTTTAGAGATCCTACCAGTCTTTGAAAACATCCTTGTTCCTTGTTTCAGTTCCAGTTTTATGTATATATATTGCCTTGCACCTGATTATTCCAACAATTGATGGATGGCCTTGGGAATCTAATTCTGGTATTGATAGTCTTTACTGATTGTCTCCCCTCTTAGCTGATTTCTTCATTATTGTGAAAATTTAGATCATGATCTCATGTTTAGCTAAACAGCTCACCTTGTAAGACGCTTAGGTGTGAATGCTCGTAAGCTTCAGTAGAAAGACTGCAAAGATATATTTCTGTCCCTCCAATGAGATGCCCACGAAGACACCGTTTTCTACAAGTGTTGGTCTAATACTCCATCTAGAGGCAGGGGACTCCGACAGGGCTGATTGGCGGCCCCCGATCTGGGGCAGGGGCAGTGGGCAGCCTGTGGCCCGGGCAGGAGCCTCTTTGCATGTGTCCCTGGGACACATCTGCCTGCGAACTTCGGTCACCTGGCAGGAAGCTACGATGCCCAGACCTATGGTTAGCTGTGCAGCGAGGTGTACTGTGAGGACAGGTTCCACACACACTTCAAGTAAGAGGTCGGCCTGAGTGGAAAGGTGAGAGTTTGGGCAGCTGTGCAGACAAAAATGGCGCCCTTTGTCCTGGGTCTAAATGCTTGTGACACCCCACTGGACCTGCCGTGCTCTGAGGGCCCTGCCCTGGGCCCCCTGCTCCCCTGCCCTTTTTCAGTCACAGCAGAGATGGCCACACCCAATCCTTCAGTGAGGGCAGAGTTCCAACCACCCTCAGCCCCGCCCCCTCTCCGCAGGTTACCATGGACTACAGAGGCTGCATCCTGAGGCCAGGGCGTTCCGAGAATGCCAAGGGCAGACATGATGACCTTAAATGATTTCCTCTTGTGTCAGGTTTGGTAAACTTTAGGAGCTAGGAAATGGTCCACTTTACAGAAATGTTCAAATTTACTGGCATTTCTTATATTCTCTGCTATAACATTGTCCTGATTCTTTCTGTATATTCTTTACTTATGTTTTTGTTTTCCTTAATCAAAGTGTGTCTTTTAAATCTTTTCAAAGAAGATTCTTTGGACTTACTAAATCACCTGAATTTTATACGTTTTCTGTTGTATTAAGTTCTGCTCATATCTTTATTTATCTTTTTTCTATGTTCTCAGGGTTTATTGTTTTGATCTTCTGATGTCAATTACAACACTTGGTTATTCATTTGAATAAATATTTTACTTATAAAGATTTGAACTTTTGAAGATTCCAGCTTTCTTGTAAGTTTCTAAGGGTCAGGTGCTCTCCATTGTTTCTGGCCTAAGGTTTAGTTCACCATATAGCAATGTATATATTGAACTATTTTCCCCTCGACTTTCTGTGATTCCCTACATCTCACCTTTCTTTGCAGACAAGCCATTTGAAATACACTTAACTTATTTCACAGCCAATACGTCATTGAAATAATGTGTATTTTTTAGAGAAATCTTCTTATATAATTAGGCAGAAAATCTCACCTGCCATAGTTTTCAAAACAGCATAATTTCACTCTTGTCAATGCTTAATCTGTTGTATTACACAACCTTTGAGTATTTAGCTTTATCAATGACATGTACTTTAAAAATGTTTTAGAGATCCTACCAGTCTTTGAAAACATCCTTGTTCCTTGTTTCAGTTCCAGTTTTATGTATATATTCTGCCTTGCACCTGATTATTCCAACAATTGCTGGATGGCCTTGGGAATCTAATTCTGGTATTGATAGTCTTTACTGATTGTCTCCCCTCGTAGCTGATTTCTTCATTATTGTGTAAATTTAGATCATGAGCTCATGTTTAGCTAAACAGCTGACCTTGTAAGACGCTTAGGTGTGAACGCTCGTAAGCTTCCGCAGAAAGACGGCAAAGATTTATTTGTGTCCCTCCAATGAGTTGCCCACGAGGACACCGTTTTCTACAAGTGTTGGTCCAATAATCCCTCTAGAGGCAGGGGACTCCGACAGGGCTGATTGGCGGCCCCCGATCTGGGGCAGGGGCAGTGGGCAGCCTGTGGCCCGGGCAGGAGCCTCTTTGCATGTGTCCCTGGGACACATCTGCCTGCGAACTTCGGTCACGTGGCAGGAAGCTACGATGCCCAGACCTATGGTTAGCTGTGCAGCGAGGTGTACTGTGAGGACAGGTTCCACACACACTTCAAGTAAGAGGTCGGCCTGAGTGGAAAGGTGAGAGTTTGGGCAGCTGTGCAGACAAAGAAGGCGCCCTTTGGCCTGGGCCTAAATGCTTGTGACACCACACTGGACCTGCCGTGCTCTGAGGGCCCTGCCCTGGGCCCCCTGCTCCCCTGCCCTTTGTTCAGTCACAGCAGAGATGGCCACACCCACTCCTTCAGTGAGGGCAGAGTTCCAACCACCCTCAGCCCCGCCCCCTCTCCGCAGGTTACCATGGACTACAGAGGCTGCATCCTGAGGCCAGGGCGTTCCGAGAATGCCAAGGGCAGACATGATGACCTTAAATGATTTCCTCTTGTGTCAGGTTTGGTAAACTTTAGGAGCTAGGAAATGGTCCACTTTACAGAAATGTTCAAATTTACTGGCATTTCATATATTCTCTGCTATAACATTGTCCTGATTCTTTCTGGATATTCTATACTTATGTTTTTGTTTTCCTTAATCAAAGTGTGTCTTTTCAATCTTTTCAAAGAAGATTCTTTGGACTTACTAAATCACCTGAATTTTATACGTTTTCTGTTGTATTAAGTTCTGCTCATATCTTTATTTATCTTTTTTTCTATGTTCTCAGGGTTTATTGTTTTGATCTTCTGATGTCAATTAAAACACTTGGTTATTCATTTTAATAAATATTTTACTTATAAAGATTGGAACTTTTGAAGATTCCAGCTTACTTGTAAGTTTCTAAGGGTCAGGTCCTCTCCATTGTTGCTGGCCTAAGGTTTAGTTCACCATATAGCAATGTATATATTGACCTATTTTCCCCTCGACTTTCTGTGATTCCCTACATCTCACCTTTCTTTGCAGACAAGCCATTTGAAATACCCTTAAGTTATTTCACAGCCAATAAGTCATTGAAATAATGTGTATTTTTAGAGAAATCTTCTTATATAATTAGGCAGAAAATCTCACCTGCCATAGTTTTCAAAACAGCATAATTTCACTCTTCTCAATGCTTAATCTGTTGTATTACACAACCTTTGAGTATTTAGCTTTATCAATGACATGTACTTTAAAAATGTTTTAGAGATCCTACCAGTCTTTGAAAACATCCTTGTTCCTTGTTTCAGTTCCAGTTTTATGTATATATTCTGCCTTGCACCTGATTATTCCAACAATTGATGGATGGCCTTGGGAATCTAATTCTGGTATTGATAGTCTTTACTGATTGTCTCCCCTCGTAGCTGATTTCTTCATTATTGTGTAAATTTAGATCATGAGCTCATGTTTAGCTAAACAGCTGACCTTGTAAGACGCTTAGGTGTGAACGCTCGTAAGCTTCCGCAGAAAGACGGCAAAGATTTATTTGTGTCCCTCCAATGAGTTGCCCACGAGGACACCGTTTTCTACAAGTGTTGGTCCAATAATCCCTCTAGAGGCAGGGGACTCCGACAGGGCTGATTGGCGGCCCCCGATCTGGGGCAGGGGCAGTGGGCAGCCTGTGGCCCGGGCAGGAGCCTCTTTGCATGTGTCCCTGGGACACATCTGCCTGCGAACTTCGGTCACATGGCAGGAAGCTACGATGCCCAGACCTATGGTTAGCTGTGCAGCAAGGTGTACTGTGAGGACAGGTTCCACACACACTTCAAGTAAGAGGTCGGCCTGAGTGGAAAGGTGAGAGTTTGGGCAGCTGTGCAGACAAAGAAGGCGCCCTTTGGCCTGGGCCTAAATGCTTGTGACACCCCACTGGACCTGCCGTGCTCTGAGGGCCCTGCCCTGGGCCCCCTGCTCCCCTGCCCTTTGTTCAGTCACAGCAGAGATGGCCACACCCACTCCTTCAGTGAGGGCAGAGTTCCAACCACCCTCAGCCCCGCCCCCTCTCCGCAGGTTACCATGGACTACAGAGGCTGCATCCTGAGGCCAGGGCGTTCCGAGAATGCCAAGGGCAGACATGATGACCTTAAATGATTTCCTCTTGTGTCAGGTTTGGTAAACTTTAGGAGCTAGGAAATGGTCCACTTTACAGAAATGTTCAAATTTACTGGCATTTCATATATTCTCTGCTATAACATTGTCCTGATTCTTTCTGGATATTCTATACTTATGTTTTTGTTTTCCTTAATCAAAGTGTGTCTTTTCAATCTTTTCAAAGAAGATTCTTTGGACTTACTAAATCACCTCAATTTTATACGTTTTCTGTTGTATTAAGTTCTGCTCATATCTTTATTTATCTTTTTTTCTATGTTCTCAGGGTTTATTGTTTTGATCTTCTGATGTCAATTAAAACACTTGGTTATTCATTTTAATAAATATTTTACTTATAAAGATTGGAACTTTTGAAGATTCCAGCTTACTTGTAAGTTTCTAAGGGTCAGGTCCTCTCCATTGTTGCTGGCCTAAGGTTTAGTTCACCATATAGCAATGTATATATTGACCTATTTTCCCCTCGACTTTCTGTGATTCCCTACATCTCACCTTTCTTTGCAGACAAGCCATTTGAAATACCCTTAAGTTATTTCACAGCCAATAAGTCATTGAAATAATGTGTATTTTTAGAGAAATCTTCTTATATAATTAGGCAGAAAATCTCACCTGCCATAGTTTTCAAAACAGCATAATTTCACTCTTCTCAATGCTTAATCTGTTGTATTACACAACCTTTGAGTATTTAGCTTTATCAATGACATGTACTTTAAAAATGTTTTAGAGATCCTACCAGTCTTTGAAAACATCCTTGTTCCTTGTTTCAGTTCCAGTTTTATGTATATATTCTGCCTTGCACCTGATTATTCCAACAATTGATGGATGGCCTTGGGAATCTAATTCTGGTATTGATAGTCTTTACTGATTGTCTCCCCTCGTAGCTGATTTCTTCATTATTGTGTAAATTTAGATCATGAGCTCATGTTTAGCTAAACAGCTGACCTTGTAAGACGCTTAGGTGTGAACGCTCATAAGCTTCCTCAGAAAGACGGCAAAGATTTATTTGTGTCCCTCCAATGAGTTGCCCACGAGGACACCGTTTTCTACAAGTGTTGGTCCAATACTCCCTCTAGAGGCAGGGGACTCCGACAGGGCTGATTGGCGGCCCCCGATCTGGGGCAGGGGCAGTGGGCAGCCTGTGGCCCGGGCAGGAGCCTCTTTGCATGTGTCCCTGGGACACATCTGCCTGCGAACTTCGGTCACGTGGCAGGAAGCTACGATGCCCAGACCTATGGTTAGCTGTGCAGCGAGGTGTACTGTGAGGACAGGTTCCACACACACTTCAAGTAAGAGGTCGGCCTGAGTGGAAAGGTGAGAGTTTGGGCAGCTGTGCAGACAAAGAAGGCGCCCTTTGGCCTGGGCCTAAATGCTTGTGACACCCCACTGGACCTGCCGTGCTCTGAGGGCCCTGCCCTGGGCCCCCTGCTCCCCTGCCCTTTGTTCAGTCACAGCAGAGATGGCCACACCCACTCCTTCAGTGAGGGCAGAGTTCCAACCACCCTCAGCCCCGCCCCCTCTCCGCAGGTTACCATGGACTACAGAGGCTGCATCCTGAGGCCAGGGCGTTCCGAGAATGCCAAGGGCAGACATGATGACCTTAAATGATTTCCTCTTGTGTCAGGTTTGGTAAACTTTAGGAGCTAGGAAATGGTCCACTTTACAGAAATGTTCAAATTTACTGGCATTTCATATATTCTCTGCTATAACATTGTCCTGATTCTTTCTGGATATTCTATACTTATGTTTTTGTTTTCCTTAATCAAAGTGTGTCTTTTCAATCTTTTCAAAGAAGATTCTTTGGACTTACTAAATCACCTGAATTTTATACGTTTTCTGTTGTATTAAGTTCTGCTCATATCTTTATTTATCTTTTTTTCTATGTTCTCAGGGTTTATTGTTTTGATCTTCTGATGTCAATTAAAACACTTGGTTCTTCATTTTAATAAATATTTTACTTATAAAGATTGGAACTTTTGAAGATTCCAGCTTACTTGTAAGTTTCTAAGGGTCAGGTCCTCTCCATTGTTGCTGGCCTAAGGTTTAGTTCACCATATAGCAATGTATATATTGACCTATTTTCCCCTCGACTTTCTGTGATTCCCTACATCTCACCTTTCTTTGCAGACAAGCCATTTGAAATACCCTTAAGTTATTTCACAGCCAATAAGTCATTGAAATAATGTGTATTTTTAGAGAAATCTTCTTATATAATTAGGCAGAAAATCTCACCTGCCATAGTTTTCAAAACAGCATAATTTCACTCTTCTCAATGCTTAATCTGTTGTATTACACAACCTTTGAGTATTTAGCTTTATCAATGACATGTACTTTAAAAATGTTTTAGAGATCCTACCAGTCTTTGAAAACATCCTTGTTCCTTGTTTCAGTTCCAGTTTTATGTATATATTCTGCCTTGCACCTGATTATTCCAACAATTGATGGATGGCCTTGGGAATCTAATTCTGGTATTGATAGTCTTTACTGATTGTCTCCCCTCGTAGCTGATTTCTTCATTATTGTGTAAATTTAGATCATGAGCTCATGTTTAGCTAAACAGCTGACCTTGTAAGACGCTTAGGTGTGAACGCTCGTAAGCTTCCGCAGAAAGACGGCAAAGATTTATTTGTGTCCCTCCAATGAGTTGCCCACGAGGACACCGTTTTCTACAAGTGTTGGTCCAATACTCCCTCTAGAGGCAGGGGACTCCGACAGGGCTGATTGGCGGCCCCCGATCTGGGGCAGGGGCAGTGGGCAGCCTGTGGCCCGGGCAGGAGCCTCTTTGCATGTGTCCCTGGGACACATCTGCCTGCGAACTTCGGTCACCTGGCAGGAAGCTACGATGCCCAGACCTATGGTTAGCTGTGCAGCGAGGTGTACTGTGAGGACAGGTTCCACACACACTTCAAGTAAGAGGTCGGCCTGAGTGGAAAGGTGAGAGTTTGGGCAGCTGTGCAGACAAAGAAGGCGCCCTTTGGCCTGGGCCTAAATGCTTGTGACACCCCACTGGACCTGCCGTGCTCTGAGGGCCCTGCCCTGGGCCCCCTGCTCCCCTGCCCTTTGTTCAGTCACAGCAGAGATGGCCACACCCACTCCTTCAGTGAGGGCAGAGTTCCAACCACCCTCAGCCCCGCCCCCTCTCCGCAGGTTACCATGGACTACAGAGGCTGCATCCTGAGGCCAGGGCGTTCCGAGAATGCCAAGGGCAGACATGATGACCTTAAATGATTTCCTCTTGTGTCAGGTTTGGTAAACTTTAGGAGCTAGGAAATGGTCCACTTTACAGAAATGTTCAAATTTACTGGCATTTCATATGTTTTCTGCTATAACATTGTCCTGATTCTTTCTGTATATTCTATACTTATATTTTTGTTTTCCTTAATCAAAGTGTGTCTTTTCAATCTTTTCAAAGAAGATTCTTTGGACTTACTAAATCACCTCAATTTTATACGTTTTCTGTTGTATTAAGTTCTGCTCATATCTTTATTTATCTTTTTTCTATGTTCTCAGGGTTTATTGTTTTGATCTTCTGATGTCAATTAAAACACTTGTTTATTCATTTTAATAAATATTTTACTTATAAATATTTGAAATTTTGAAGATTCCAGCTTACTTGTAAGTTTCTAAGGGTCAGGTCCTCTCCATTGTTGCTGGCCTAAGGTTTAGTTCACCATATAGCAATGTATATATTGACCTATTTTCCCCTCGACTTTCTGTGATTCCCTACATCTCACCTTTCTTTGCAGACAAGCCATTTGAAATACCCTTAACTTATTTCACAGCCAATAAGTCAATGAAATAATGTGTATTTTTATAGAAATCTTCTTATATAATTAGGCAGAAAATCTCACCTGCCATAGTTTTCAAAACAGCATAATTTCACTCTTCTCAATGCTTAATCTGTTGTATTAAACAACCTTTGAGTATTTAGCTTTATCAATGACATGTCCTTTAAAAATGTTTTAGAGATCCTACCAGTCTTTGAAAACATCCTTGTTCCTTGTTTCAGTTCCAGTTTTATGTATATATTCTGCCTTGCACCTGATTATTCCAACAATTGCTGGATGGCCTTGGGAATCTAATTCTGTTATTGATAGTCTTTACTGATTGTCTCCCCTCGTAGCTGATTTCTTCATTATTGTGTAAATTTAGATCATGAGCTCATGTTTAGCTAAACAGCTGACCTTGTAAAACGCTTAGGTGTGAACGCTCGTAAGCTTCCGCAGAAAGACGGCAAAGATGTATTTGTGTCCCTCCAATGAGTTGCCCACGAGGACACCGTTTTCTACAAGTGTTGGTCCAATACTCCCTCTAGAGGCAGGGGACTCCGACAGGGCTGATTGTCGGCCCCCGATCTGGGGCAGGGGCAGTGGGCAGCCTGTGGCCCGGGCAGGAGCCTCTTTGCATGTGTCCCTGGGACACATCTGCCTGCGAACTTCAGTCACCTGGCAGGAAGCTACGATGCCCAGACCTCTGGTTAGCTGTGCAGCGAGGTGTACTGTGAGGACAGGTTCCACACACACTTCAAGTAAGAGGTCGGCCTGAGTGGAAAGGTGAGAGTTTGGGCAGCTGTGCAGACAAAGAAGGCGCCCTTTGGCCTGGGCCTAAATGCTTGTGACACCCCACTGGACCTGCCGTGCTCTGAGGGCCCTGCCCTGGGCCCCCTGCTCCCCTGCCATTTGTTCAGTCACAGCAGAGATGGCCACACCCACTCCTTCAGTGAGGGCAGAGTTCCAACCACCCTCAGCCCCGACCCCTCTCCGCAGGTTACCATGGACTACAGAGGCTGCATCCTGAGGCCAGGGCGTTCCGAGAATGCCAAGGGCAGACATGATGACCTTAAATGATTTCCTCTTGTGTCAGGTTTGGTAAACTTTAGGAGCTAGGAAATGGTCCACTTTACAGAAATGTTCAAATTTACTGGCATTTCATATATTCTCTGCTATAACATTGTCCTGATTCTTTCTGTATATTCTATACTTATGTTTTTGTTTTCCTTAATCAAAGTGTGTCTTTTCAATCTTTTCAAAGAAGATTCTTTGGACTTACTAAATCACCTGAATTTTATACGTTTTCTGTTGTATTAAGTTCTGCTCATATCTTTATTTATCTTTTTTTCTATGTTCTCAGGGTTTATTGTTTTGATCTTCTGATGTCAATTAAAACACTTGGTTATTCATTTTAATAAATATTTTACTTATAAAGATTGGAACTTTTGAAGATTCCAGCTTACTTGTAAGTTTCTAAGGGTCAGGTCCTCTCCATTGTTGCTGGCCTAAGGTTTAGTTCACCATATAGCAATGTATATATTGACCTTTTTTCCCCTCGACTTTCTGTGATTCCCTACATCTCACCTTTCTTTGCAGACAAGCCATTTGAAATACCCTTAACTTATTTCACAGCCAATAAGTCATTGAAATAATGTGTATTTTTAGAGAAATCTTCTTATATAATTAGGCAGAAAATCTCACCTGCCATAGTTTTCAAAACAGCATAATTTCACTCTTGTCAATGCTTAATCTGTTGTATTACACAACCTTTGAGTATTTAGCTTTATCAATGACATGTACTTTAAAAATGTTTTAGAGATCCTACCAGTCTTTGAAAACATCCTTGTTCATTGTTTCAGTTCCAGTTTTATGTATATATTCTGCCTTGCACCTGATTATTCCAACAATTGCTGGATGGCCTTGGGAATCTAATTCTGGTATTGATAGTCTTTACTGATTGTCTCCCCTCGTAGCTGATTTCTTCATTAGTGTGTAAATTTAGATCATGAGCTCATGTTTAGCTAAACAGCTGACCTTGTAAGACGCTTAGGTGTGAACGCTCGTAAGCTTCCGCAGAAAGACGGCAAAGATTTATTTGTGTCCCTCCAATGAGTTGCCCACGAGGACACCGTTTTCTACAAGTGTTGGTCCAATACTCCCTCTAGAGGCAGGGGACTCCGACAGGGCTGATTGGCGGCCCCCGATCTGGGGCAGGGGCAGTGGGCAGCCTGTGGCCCGGGCAGGAGCCTCTTTGCATGTGTCCCTGGGACACATCTGCCTGCGAACTTCGGTCACGTGGCAGGAAGCTACGATGCCCAGACCTATGGTTAGCTGTGCAGCGAGGTGTACTGTGAGGTCAGGTTCCACACACACTTCAAGTAAGAGGTCGGCCTGAGTGGAAATGTGAGAGTTTGGGCACCTGTGCAGACAAAGAAGGCGCCCTTTGGCCTGGGCCTAAATGCTTGTGACACCCCACTGGACCTGCCGTGCTCTGAGGGCCCTGCCCTGGGCCCCCTGCTCCCCTGCCCTTTGTTCAGTCACAGCAGAGATGGCCACACCCACTCCTTCAGTGAGGGCAGAGTTCCAACCACCCTCAGCCCCGCCCCCTCTCCGCAGGTTACCATGGACTACAGAGGCTGCATCCTGAGGCCAGGGCGTTCCGAGAATGCCAAGGGCAGACATGATGACCTTAAATGATTTCCTCTTGTGTCAGGTTTGGTAAACTTTAGGAGCTAGGAAATGGTCCACTTTACAGAAATGTTCAAATTTACTGGCATTTCATATATTCTCTGCTATAACATTGTCCTGATTCTTTCTGGATATTCTATACTTATGTTTTTGTTTTCCTTAATCAAAGTGTGTCTTTTCAATCTTTTCAAAGAAGATTCTTTGGACTTACTAAATCACCTGAATTTTATACGTTTTCTGTTGTATTAAGTTCTGCTCATATCTTTATTTATCTTTTTTTCTATGTTCTCAGGGTTTATTGTTTTGATCTTCTGATGTCAATTAAAACACTTGGTTCTTCATTTTAATAAATATTTTACTTATAAAGATTGGAACTTTTGAAGATTCCAGCTTACTTGTAAGTTTCTAAGGGTCAGGTCCTCTCCATTGTTGCTGGCCTAAGGTTTAGTTCACCATATAGCAATGTATATATTGACCTATTTTCCCCTCGACTTTCTGTGATTCCCTACATCTCACCTTTCTTTGCAGACAAGCCATTTGAAATACCCTTAAGTTATTTCACAGCCAATAAGTCATTGAAATAATGTGTATTTTTAGAGAAATCTTCTTATATAATTAGGCAGAAAATCTCACCTGCCATAGTTTTCAAAACAGCATAATTTCACTCTTCTCAATGCTTAATCTGTTGTATTACACAACCTTTGAGTATTTAGCTTTATCAATGACATGTACTTTAAAAATGTTTTAGAGATCCTACCAGTCTTTGAAAACATCCTTGTTCCTTGTTTCAGTTCCAGTTTTATGTATATATTCTGCCTTGCACCTGATTATTCCAACAATTGATGGATGGCCTTGGGAATCTAATTCTGGTATTGATAGTCTTTACTGATTGTCTCCCCTCGTAGCTGATTTCTTCATTATTGTGTAAATTTAGATCATGAGCTCATGTTTAGCTAAACAGCTGACCTTGTAAGACGCTTAGGTGTGAACGCTCGTAAGCTTCCGCAGAAAGACGGCAAAGATTTATTTGTGTCCCTCCAATGAGTTGCCCACGAGGACACCGTTTTCTACAAGTGTTGGTCCAATACTCCCTCTAGAGGCAGGGGACTCCGACAGGGCTGATTGGCGGCCCCCGATCTGGGGCAGGGGCAGTGGGCAGCCTGTGGCCCGGGCAGGAGCCTCTTTGCATGTGTCCCTGGGACACATCTGCCTGCGAACTTCGGTCACCTGGCAGGAAGCTACGATGCCCAGACCTATGGTTAGCTGTGCAGCGAGGTGTACTGTGAGGACAGGTTCCACACACACTTCAAGTAAGAGGTCGGCCTGAGTGGAAAGGTGAGAGTTTGGGCAGCTGTGCAGACAAAGAAGGCGCCCTTTGGCCTGGGCCTAAATGCTTGTGACACCCCACTGGACCTGCCGTGCTCTGAGGGCCCTGCCCTGGGCCCCCTGCTCCCCTGCCCTTTGTTCAGTCACAGCAGAGATGGCCACACCCACTCCTTCAGTGAGGGCAGAGTTCCAACCACCCTCAGCCCCGCCCCCTCTCCGCAGGTTACCATGGACTACAGAGGCTGCATCCTGAGGCCAGGGCGTTCCGAGAATGCCAAGGGCAGACATGATGACCTTAAATGATTTCCTCTTGTGTCAGGTTTGGTAAACTTTAGGAGCTAGGAAATGGTCCACTTTACAGAAATGTTCAAATTTACTGGCATTTCATATGTTTTCTGCTATAACATTGTCCTGATTCTTTCTGTATATTCTATACTTATATTTTTGTTTTCCTTAATCAAAGTGTGTCTTTTCAATCTTTTCAAAGAAGATTCTTTGGACTTACTAAATCACCTCAATTTTATACGTTTTCTGTTGTATTAAGTTCTGCTCATATCTTTATTTATCTTTTTTCTATGTTCTCAGGGTTTATTGTTTTGATCTTCTGATGTCAATTAAAACACTTGTTTATTCATTTTAATAAATATTTTACTTATAAATATTTGAAATTTTGAAGATTCCAGCTTACTTGTAAGTTTCTAAGGGTCAGGTCCTCTCCATTGTTGCTGGCCTAAGGTTTAGTTCACCATATAGCAATGTATATATTGACCTATTTTCCCCTCGACTTTCTGTGATTCCCTACATCTCACCTTTCTTTGCAGACAAGCCATTTGAAATACCCTTAACTTATTTCACAGCCAATAAGTCAATGAAATAATGTGTATTTTTATAGAAATCTTCTTATATAATTAGGCAGAAAATCTCACCTGCCATAGTTTTCAAAACAGCATAATTTCACTCTTCTCAATGCTTAATCTGTTGTATTAAACAACCTTTGAGTATTTAGCTTTATCAATGACATGTCCTTTAAAAATGTTTTAGAGATCCTACCAGTCTTTGAAAACATCCTTGTTCCTTGTTTCAGTTCCAGTTTTATGTATATATTCTGCCTTGCACCTGATTATTCCAACAATTGCTGGATGGCCTTGGGAATCTAATTCTGTTATTGATAGTCTTTACTGATTGTCTCCCCTCGTAGCTGATTTCTTCATTATTGTGTAAATTTAGATCATGAGCTCATGTTTAGCTAAACAGCTGACCTTGTAAAACGCTTAGGTGTGAACGCTCGTAAGCTTCCGCAGAAAGACGGCAAAGATGTATTTGTGTCCCTCCAATGAGTTGCCCACGAGGACACCGTTTTCTACAAGTGTTGGTCCAATACTCCCTCTAGAGGCAGGGGACTCCGACAGGGCTGATTGTCGGCCCCCGATCTGGGGCAGGGGCAGTGGGCAGCCTGTGGCCCGGGCAGGAGCCTCTTTGCATGTGTCCCTGGGACACATCTGCCTGCGAACTTCAGTCACCTGGCAGGAAGCTACGATGCCCAGACCTCTGGTTAGCTGTGCAGCGAGGTGTACTGTGAGGACAGGTTCCACACACACTTCAAGTAAGAGGTCGGCCTGAGTGGAAAGGTGAGAGTTTGGGCAGCTGTGCAGACAAAGAAGGCGCCCTTTGGCCTGGGCCTAAATGCTTGTGACACCCCACTGGACCTGCCGTGCTCTGAGGGCCCTGCCCTGGGCCCCCTGCTCCCCTGCCATTTGTTCAGTCACAGCAGAGATGGCCACACCCACTCCTTCAGTGAGGGCAGAGTTCCAACCACCCTCAGCCCCGACCCCTCTCCGCAGGTTACCATGGACTACAGAGGCTGCATCCTGAGGCCAGGGCGTTCCGAGAATGCCAAGGGCAGACATGATGACCTTAAATGATTTCCTCTTGTGTCAGGTTTGGTAAACTTTAGGAGCTAGGAAATGGTCCACTTTACAGAAATGTTCAAATTTACTGGCATTTCATATATTCTCTGCTATAACATTGTCCTGATTCTTTCTGTATATTCTATACTTATGTTTTTGTTTTCCTTAATCAAAGTGTGTCTTTTCAATCTTTTCAAAGAAGATTCTTTGGACTTACTAAATCACCTGAATTTTATACGTTTTCTGTTGTATTAAGTTCTGCTCATATCTTTATTTATCTTTTTTTCTATGTTCTCAGGGTTTATTGTTTTGATCTTCTGATGTCAATTAAAACACTTGGTTATTCATTTTAATAAATATTTTACTTATAAAGATTGGAACTTTTGAAGATTCCAGCTTACTTGTAAGTTTCTAAGGGTCAGGTCCTCTCCATTGTTGCTGGCCTAAGGTTTAGTTCACCATATAGCAATGTATATATTGACCTTTTTTCCCCTCGACTTTCTGTGATTCCCTACATCTCACCTTTCTTTGCAGACAAGCCATTTGAAATACCCTTAACTTATTTCACAGCCAATAAGTCATTGAAATAATGTGTATTTTTAGAGAAATCTTCTTATATAATTAGGCAGAAAATCTCACCTGCCATAGTTTTCAAAACAGCATAATTTCACTCTTGTCAATGCTTAATCTGTTGTATTACACAACCTTTGAGTATTTAGCTTTATCAATGACATGTACTTTAAAAATGTTTTAGAGATCCTACCAGTCTTTGAAAACATCCTTGTTCATTGTTTCAGTTCCAGTTTTATGTATATATTCTGCCTTGCACCTGATTATTCCAACAATTGCTGGATGGCCTTGGGAATCTAATTCTGGTATTGATAGTCTTTACTGATTGTCTCCCCTCGTAGCTGATTTCTTCATTAGTGTGTAAATTTAGATCATGAGCTCATGTTTAGCTAAACAGCTGACCTTGTAAGACGCTTAGGTGTGAACGCTCGTAAGCTTCCGCAGAAAGACGGCAAAGATTTATTTGTGTCCCTCCAATGAGTTGCCCACGAGGACACCGTTTTCTACAAGTGTTGGTCCAATACTCCCTCTAGAGGCAGGGGACTCCGACAGGGCTGATTGGCGGCCCCCGATCTGGGGCAGGGGCAGTGGGCAGCCTGTGGCCCGGGCAGGAGCCTCTTTGCATGTGTCCCTGGGACACATCTGCCTGCGAACTTCGGTCACGTGGCAGGAAGCTACGATGCCCAGACCTATGGTTAGCTGTGCAGCGAGGTGTACTGTGAGGACAGGTTCCACACACACTTCAAGTAAGAGGTCGGCCTGAGTGGAAAGGTGAGAGTTTGGGCAGCTGTGCAGACAAAGAAGGCGCCCTTTGGCCTGGGCCTAAATGCTTGTGACACCCCACTGGACCTGCCGTGCTCTGAGGGCCCTGCCCTGGGCCCCCTGCTCCCCTGCCCTTTGTTCAGTCACAGCAGAGATGGCCACACCCACTCCTTCAGTGAGGGCAGAGTTCCAACCACCCTCAGGCCCGCCCCCTCTCCGCAGGTTACCATGGACTACCGAGGCTGCATCCTGAGGCCAGGGCGTTCCGAGAATGCCAAGGGCAGACATGATGACCTTAAATGATTTCCTCTTGTGTCAGGTTTGGTAATCTTTAGGAGCTAGGAAATGGTCCACTTTACAGAAATGTTCAAATTTACTGGCATTTCATATATTCTCTGCTATAACATTGTCCTGATTCTTTCTGTATATTCTATACTTATGTTTTTGTTTTCCTTAATCAAAGTGTGTCTTTTCAATCTTTTCAAAGAAGATTCTTTGGACTTACTAAATCACCTGAATTTTATACGTTTTCTGTTGTATTAAGTTCTGCTCATATCTTTATTTATCTTTTTTTCTATGTTCTCAGGGTTTATTGTTTTGATCTTCTGATGTCAATTAAAACACTTGGTTATTCATTGTAATAAATATTTTACTTATAAAGATTGGAACTTTTGAAGATTCCAGCTTACTTGTAAGTTTCTAAGGGTCAGGTCCTCTCCATTGTTGCTGGCCTAAGGTTTAGTTCACCTTATAGCAATGTATATATTGACCTTTTTTCCCCTCGACTTTCTGTGATTCCCTACATCTCACCTTTCTTTGCAGACAAGCCATTTGAAATACCCTTAACTTATTTCACAGCCAATAAGTCATTGAAATAATGTGTATTTTTAGAGAAATCTTCTTATATAATTAGGCAGAAAATCTCACCTGCCATAGTTTTCAAAACAGCATAATTTCACTCTTGTCAATGCTTAATCTGTTGTATTACACAACCTTTGAGTATTTAGCTTTATCAATGACATGTACTTTAAAAATGTTTTAGAGATCCTACCAGTCTTTGAAAACATCCTTGTTCATTGTTTCAGTTCCAGTTTTATGTATATATTCTGCCTTGCACCTGATTATTCCAACAATTGCTGGATGGCCTTGGGAATCTAATTCTGGTATTGATAGTCTTTACTGATTGTCTCCCCTCGTAGCTGATTTCTTCATTAGTGTGTAAATTTAGATCATGAGCTCATGTTTAGCTAAACAGCTGACCTTGTAAGACGCTTAGGTGTGAACGCTCGTAAGCTTCCGCAGAAAGACGGCAAAGATTTATTTGTGTCCCTCCAATGAGTTGCCCACGAGGACACCGTTTTCTACAAGTGTTGGTCCAATACTCCCTCTAGAGGCAGGGGACTCCGACAGGGCTGATTGGCGGCCCCCGATCTGGGGCAGGGGCAGTGGGCAGCCTGTGGCCCGGGCAGGAGCCTCTTTGCATGTGTCCCTGGGACACATCTGCCTGCGAACTTCGGTCACGTGGCAGAAAGCTACGATGCCCAGACCTATGGTTAGCTGTGCAGCGAGGTGTACTGTGAGGACAGGTTCCACACACACTTCAAGTAAGAGGTCGGCCTGAGTGGAAAGGTGAGAGTTTGGGCAGCTGTGCAGACAAAGAAGGCGCCCTTTGGCCTGGGCCTAAATGCTTGTGACACCCCACTGGACCTGCCGTGCTCTGAGGGCCCTGCCCTGGGCCCCCTGCTCCCCTGCCCTTTGTTCAGTCACAGCAGAGATGGCCACACCCACTCCTTCAGTGAGGGCAGAGTTCCAACCACCCTCAGCCCCGCCCCCTCTCCGCAGGTTACCATGGACTACCGAGGCTGCATCCTGAGGCCAGGGCGTTCCGAGAATGCCAAGGGCAGACATGATGACCTTAAATGATTTCCTCTTGTGTCAGGTTTGGTAATCTTTAGGAGCTAGGAAATGGTCCACTTTACAGAAATGTTCAAATTTACTGGCATTTCATATATTCTCTGCTATAACATTGTCCTGATTCTTTCTGTATATTCTATACTTATGTTTTTGTTTTCCTTAATCAAAGTGTGTCTTTTCAATCTTTTCAAAGAAGATTCTTTGGACTTACTAAATCACCTGAATTTTATACGTTTTCTGTTGTATTAAGTTCTGCTCATATCTTTATTTATCTTTTTTTCTATGTTCTCAGGGTTTATTGTTTTGATCTTCTGATGTCAATTAAAACACTTGGTTATTCATTGTAATAAATATTTTACTTATAAAGATTGGAACTTTTGAAGATTCCAGCTTACTTGTAAGTTTCTAAGGGTCAGGTCCTCTCCATTGTTGCTGGCCTAAGGTTTAGTTCACCATATAGCAATGTATATATTGACCTATTTTCCCCTCGACTTTCTGTGATTCCCTACATCTCAACTTTCTTTGCAGACAAGCCATTTGAAATACCCTTAACTTATTTCACAGCCAATAAGTCATTGAAATAATGTGTATTTTTAGAGAAATCTTCTTATATAATTAGGCAGAAAATCTCACCTGCCATAGTTTTCAAAACAGCATAATTTCACTCTTGTCAATGCTTAATCTGTTGTATTACACAACCTTTGAGTATTTAGCTTTATCAATGACATGTACTTTAAAAATGTTTTCGAGATCCTACCAGTCTTTGAAAACATCCTTGTTCCTTGTTTCAGTTCCTGTTTTATGTATATATACTGCCTTGCACCTGATTATTCCAACAATTGATGGATGGCCTTGGGAATCTAATTCTGGTATTGATAGTCCTTACTGATTGTCTCCCCTCGTAGCTGATTTCTTCATTATTGTGTAAATTTAGATCATGAGCTCATGTTTAGCTAAACAGCTGACCTTGTAAGACGCTTAGGTGTGAACGCTCGTAAGCTTCCGCAGAAAGACGGCAAAGATTTATTTGTGTCTCTCCAATGAGTTGCCCACGAGGACACCGTTTTCTACAAGTGTTGGTCCAATACTCCCTCTAGAGGCAGGGGACTCCGACAGGGCTGATTGGCGGCCCCCGATCTGGGGCAGGGGCAGTGGGCAGCCTGTGGCCCGGGCAGGAGCCTCTTTGCATGTGTCCCTGGGACACATCTGCCTGTGAACTTCGGTCACCTGGCAGGAAGCTACGAAGCCCAGACCTATGGTTAGCTGTGCAGCGAGGTGTACTGTGAGGACAGGTTCCACACACACTTCAAGTAAGAGGTCGGCCTGAGTGGAAAGGTGAGAGTTTGGGCAGCTGTGCAGACAAAGAAGGCGCCCTTTGGCCTGGGCCTAAATGCTTGTGACACCCCACTGGACCTGCCGTGCTCTGAGGGCCCTGCCCTGGGCCCCCTTCTCCCCTGCCCTTTGTTCAGTCACAGCAGAGATGGCCACACCCACTCCTTCAGTGAGGGCAGAGTTCCAACCACCCTCAGCCCCGACCCCTCTCCGCAGGTTACCATGGACTACAGAGGCTGCATCCTGAGGCCAGGGCGTTCCGAGAATGCCAAGGGCAGACATGATGACCTTAAATGATTTCCTCTTGTGTCAGGTTTGGTAAACTTTAGGAGCTAGGAAATGGTCCACTTTACAGAAATGTTCAAATTTACTGGCATTTCATATATTCTCTGCTATAACATTGTCCTGATTCTTTCTGTATATTCTTTACTTATGTTTTTGTTTTCCTTAATCAAAGTGTGTCTTTTCAATCTTTTCAAAGAAGATTCTTTGGACTTACTAAATCACCTGAATTTTATCCGTTTTCTGTTGTATTAAGTTCTGCTCATATCTTTATTTATCTTTTTTTCTATGTTCTCAGGGTTTATTGTTTTGATCTTCTGATGTCAATTAAAACACTTGGTTATTCATTTTAATAAATATTTTACTTATAAAGATTTGAACTTTTGAAGATTCCAGCTTACTTGTAAGTTTCTAAGGGTCAGGTCCTCTCCATTGTTGCTGGCCTAAGGTTTAGTTCACCATATAGCAATGTATATATTGACCTATTTTCCCCTCGACTTTCTGTGATTCCCTACATCTCACCTTTCTTTGCAGACAAGCCATTTGAAATACCCTTAACTTATTTCACAGCCAATAAGTCATTGAAATAATGTGTATTTTTAGAGAAATCTTCTTATATAATTAGGCAGAAAATCTCACCTGCCATAGTTTTCAAAACAGCATAATTTCACTCTTCTCAATGCTTAATCTGTTGTATTACACAACCTTTGAGTATTTAGCTTTATCAATGGCATGTACTTTAAAAATGTTTTAGAGATCCTACCAGTCTTTGAAAACATCCTTGTTCCTTGTTTCAGTTCCTGTTTTATGTATATATACTGCCTTGCACCTGATTATTCCAACAATAGATGGATGGCCTTGGGAATCTAATTCTGGTATTGATAGTCTTTACTGATTGTCTCCTCTCGTAGCTGATTTCTTCATTAGTGTGTAAATTTAGATCAGGAGCTCATGTTTAGCTAAACAGCTGACCTTGTAAGACGCTTTGGTGTGAACGCTCGTAAGCTTCCGCAGAAAGACGGCAAAGATTTATTTCTGTCCCTCCAATGAGTTGCCCACGAGGACTCCGTTTTCTACAAGTGTTGGTCCAATACTCCCTCTAGAGGCAGGGGACTCTGACAGGGCTGATTGGCAGCCCCCGATCTGGGGCAGGGGCAGTGGGCAGCCTGTGGCCCGGGCAGGAGCCTCTTTGCATGTGTCCCTGGGACACATCTGCCTGCGAACTTCGGTCACCTGGCAGGAAGCTACGATGCCCAGACCTATGGTTAGCTGTGCAGCGAGGTGTACTGTGAGGACAGGTTCCACACACACTTCAAGTAAGAGGTCGGCCTGAGTGGAAAGGTGAGAGTATGGGCAGCTGTGCAGACAAAGAAGGCGCCCTTTGGACTGGGCCTAAATGCTTGTGACACCCCACTGGACCTGCCGTGCTCTGAGTGCCCTGCCCTGGGCCCCCTGCTCCCCTGCCCTTTGTTCAGTCACAGCAGAGATGGCCACACCCACTCCTTCAGTGAGGGCAGAGTACCAACCACCCTCAGCCCCGCCCCCTCTCCACAGGTTACCATGGACTACAGAGGCTGCATCCTGAGGCCAGGGCGTTCCGAGAATGCCAAGGGCAGACATGATGACCTTAAATGATTTCCTCTTGTGTCAGGTTTGGTAAACTTTAGGAGCTAGGAAATGGTCCACTTTACAGAAATGTTCAAATTTACTGGCATTTCATATATTCTCTGCTATAACATTGTCCTGATTCTTTCTGTATATTCTATACTTATGTTTTTGTTTTCCTTAATCAAAGTGTGTCTTTTCAATCTTTTCAAAGAAGATTCTTTGGACTTACTAAATCACCTGAATTTTATACGTTTTCTGTTGTATTAAGTTCTGCTCATATCTTTATTTATCTTTTTTTCTATGTTCTCAGGGTTTATTGTTTTGATCTTCTGATGTCAATTAAAACACTTGGTTATTCATTTGAATAAATATTTTACTTATAAAGATTGGAACTTTTGAAGATTCCAGCTTACTTGTAAGTTTCTAAGGGTCAGGTCCTCTCCATTGTTGCTGGCCTAAGGTTTAGTTCACCATATAGCAATGTATATATTGACCTATTTTCCCCTCGACTTTCTGTGATTCCCTACATCTCACCTTTCTTTGCAGACAAGCCATTTGAAATACCCTTAACTTATTTCACAGCCAATAAGTCATTGAAATAATGTGTATTTTTAGAGAAATCTTCTTATATAATTAGGCAGAAAATCTCACCTGCCATAGTTTTCAAAATAGCATAATTTCACTCTTCTCAATGCTTAATCTGTTGTATTACACAACCTTTGAGTATTTAGCTTTATCAATGACATGTACTTTAAAAATGTTTTCGAGATCCTACCAGTCTTTGAAAACATCCTTGTTCCTTGTTTCAGTTCCTGTTTTATGTATATATACTGCCTTGCACCTGATTATTCCAACAATTGATGGATGGCCTTGGGAATCTAATTCTGGTATTGATAGTCTTTACTGATTGTCTCCCCTCGTAGCTGATTTCTTCATTATTGTGTAAATTTAGATCATGAGCTCATGTTTAGCTAAACAGCTGACCTTGTAAGACGCTTAGGTGTGAACGCTCGTAAGCTTCCGCAGAAAGACGGCAAAGATTTATTTCTGTCCCTCCAATGAGTTGCCCACGAGGACACCGTTTTCTACAAGTGTTGGTCCAATACTCCCTCTAGAGGCAGGGGACTCCGACACGGCTGATTGGCGGCCCTCGATCTGGGGCAGGGGCAGTGGGCAGCCTGTGGCCCGGGCAGGAGCCTCTTTGCATGTGTCCCTGGGACACATCTGCCTGCGAACTTCGGTCACCTGGCAGGAAGCTACGATGCCCAGACCTATGGTTAGCTGTGCAGCGAGGTGTACTGTGAGGACAGGTTCCACACACACTTCAAGTAAGAGTTCGGCCTGAGTGGAAAGGTGAGAGTTTGGGCAGCTGTGCAGACAAAAAGGCGCCCTTTGGCCTGGGCCTAAATGTTTGTGACACCCCACTGGACCTGCCGTGCTCTGAGGGCCCTGCACTGGGCCCCCTGCTCCCCTGTCCTTTGTTCAGTCACAGCAGAGATGGCCACACCCACTCCTTCAGTGAGGGCAGTGTTCCAAACACCCTCAGCCCCGCCCCCTCTCCGCAGGTTACCATGGACTACAGAGGCTGCATCCTGAGGCCAGGGCGTTCCGAGAATGCCAAGGGCAGACATGATGACCTTAAATGATTTCCTCTTGTGTCAGGTTTGGTAAACTTTAGGAGCTAGGAAATGGTCCACTTTACAGAAATGTTCAAATTTACTGGCATTTCATATATTCTCTGCTATAACATTGTCCTGATTCTTTCTGTATATTCTTTACTTATGTTTTTGTTTTCCTTAATCAAAGTGTGTCTTTTCAATCTTTTCAAAGAAGATTCTTTGGACTTACTAAATCACCTGAATTTTATCCGTTTTCTGTTGTATTAAGTTCTGCTCATATCTTTATTTATCTTTTTTTCTATGTTCTCAGGGTTTATTGTTTTGATCTTCTGATGTCAATTAAAACACTTGGTTATTCATTTTAATAAATATTTTACTTATAAAGATTTGAACTTTTGAAGATTCCAGCTTACTTGTAAGTTTCTAAGGGTCAGGTCCTCTCCATTGTTGCTGGCCTAAGGTTTAGTTCACCATATAGCAATGTATATATTGACCTATTTTCCCCTCGACTTTCTGTGATTCCCTACATCTCACCTTTCTTTGCAGACAAGCCATTTGAAATACCCTTAACTTATTTCACAGCCAATAAGTCATTGAAATAATGTGTATTTTTAGAGAAATCTTCTTATATAATTAGGCAGAAAATCTCACCTGCCATAGTTTTCAAAACAGCATAATTTCACTCTTCTCAATGCTTAATCTGTTGTATTACACAACCTTTGAGTATTTAGCTTTATCAATGGCATGTACTTTAAAAATGTTTTAGAGATCCTACCAGTCTTTGAAAACATCCTTGTTCCTTGTTTCAGTTCCTGTTTTATGTATATATACTGCCTTGCACCTGATTATTCCAACAATAGATGGATGGCCTTGGGAATCTAATTCTGGTATTGATAGTCTTTACTGATTGTCTCCTCTCGTAGCTGATTTCTTCATTAGTGTGTAAATTTAGATCAGGAGCTCATGTTTAGCTAAACAGCTGACCTTGTAAGACGCTTTGGTGTGAACGCTCGTAAGCTTCCGCAGAAAGACGGCAAAGATTTATTTCTGTCCCTCCAATGAGTTGCCCACGAGGACTCCGTTTTCTACAAGTGTTGGTCCAATACTCCCTCTAGAGGCAGGGGACTCTGACAGGGCTGATTGGCAGCCCCCGATCTGGGGCAGGGGCAGTGGGCAGCCTGTGGCCCGGGCAGGAGCCTCTTTGCATGTGTCCCTGGGACACATCTGCCTGCGAACTTCGGTCACCTGGCAGGAAGCTACGATGCCCAGACCTATGGTTAGCTGTGCAGCGAGGTGTACTGTGAGGACAGGTTCCACACACACTTCAAGTAAGAGGTCGGCCTGAGTGGAAAGGTGAGAGTATGGGCAGCTGTGCAGACAAAGAAGGCGCCCTTTGGACTGGGCCTAAATGCTTGTGACACCCCACTGGACCTGCCGTGCTCTGAGTGCCCTGCCCTGGGCCCCCTGCTCCCCTGCCCTTTGTTCAGTCACAGCAGAGATGGCCACACCCACTCCTTCAGTGAGGGCAGAGTACCAACCACCCTCAGCCCCGCCCCCTCTCCACAGGTTACCATGGACTACAGAGGCTGCATCCTGAGGCCAGGGCGTTCCGAGAATGCCAAGGGCAGACATGATGACCTTAAATGATTTCCTCTTGTGTCAGGTTTGGTAAACTTTAGGAGCTAGGAAATGGTCCACTTTACAGAAATGTTCAAATTTACTGGCATTTCATATATTCTCTGCTATAACATTGTCCTGATTCTTTCTGTATATTCTATACTTATGTTTTTGTTTTCCTTAATCAAAGTGTGTCTTTTCAATCTTTTCAAAGAAGATTCTTTGGACTTACTAAATCACCTGAATTTTATACGTTTTCTGTTGTATTAAGTTCTGCTCATATCTTTATTTATCTTTTTTTCTATGTTCTCAGGGTTTATTGTTTTGATCTTCTGATGTCAATTAAAACACTTGGTTATTCATTTGAATAAATATTTTACTTATAAAGATTGGAACTTTTGAAGATTCCAGCTTACTTGTAAGTTTCTAAGGGTCAGGTCCTCTCCATTGTTGCTGGCCTAAGGTTTAGTTCACCATATAGCAATGTATATATTGACCTATTTTCCCCTCGACTTTCTGTGATTCCCTACATCTCACCTTTCTTTGCAGACAAGCCATTTGAAATACCCTTAACTTATTTCACAGCCAATAAGTCATTGAAATAATGTGTATTTTTAGAGAAATCTTCTTATATAATTAGGCAGAAAATCTCACCTGCCATAGTTTTCAAAATAGCATAATTTCACTCTTCTCAATGCTTAATCTGTTGTATTACACAACCTTTGAGTATTTAGCTTTATCAATGACATGTACTTTAAAAATGTTTTCGAGATCCTACCAGTCTTTGAAAACATCCTTGTTCCTTGTTTCAGTTCCTGTTTTATGTATATATACTGCCTTGCACCTGATTATTCCAACAATTGATGGATGGCCTTGGGAATCTAATTCTGGTATTGATAGTCTTTACTGATTGTCTCCCCTCGTAGCTGATTTCTTCATTATTGTGTAAATTTAGATCATGAGCTCATGTTTAGCTAAACAGCTGACCTTGTAAGACGCTTAGGTGTGAACGCTCGTAAGCTTCCGCAGAAAGACGGCAAAGATTTATTTCTGTCCCTCCAATGAGTTGCCCACGAGGACACCGTTTTCTACAAGTGTTGGTCCAATACTCCCTCTAGAGGCAGGGGACTCCGACACGGCTGATTGGCGGCCCTCGATCTGGGGCAGGGGCAGTGGGCAGCCTGTGGCCCGGGCAGGAGCCTCTTTGCATGTGTCCCTGGGACACATCTGCCTGCGAACTTCGGTCACCTGGCAGGAAGCTACGATGCCCAGACCTATGGTTAGCTGTGCAGCGAGGTGTACTGTGAGGACAGGTTCCACACACACTTCAAGTAAGAGTTCGGCCTGAGTGGAAAGGTGAGAGTTTGGGCAGCTGTGCAGACAAAAAGGCGCCCTTTGGCCTGGGCCTAAATGTTTGTGACACCCCACTGGACCTGCCGTGCTCTGAGGGCCCTGCACTGGGCCCCCTGCTCCCCTGTCCTTTGTTCAGTCACAGCAGAGATGGCCACACCCACTCCTTCAGTGAGGGCAGTGTTCCAAACACCCTCAGCCCCGCCCCCTCTCCGCAGGTTACCATGGACTACAGAGGCTGCATCCTGAGGCCAGGGCGTTCCGAGAATGCCAAGGGCAGACATGATGACCTTAAATGATTTCCTCTTGTGTCAGGTTTGGTAAACTTTAGGATCTAGGAAATGGTCCACTTTACAGAAATATTCAAATTTACTGGCATTTCATATATTCTCTGCTATAACATTGTCCTGATTCTTTCTGTATATTCTATACTTATGTTTTTGTTTTCCTTAATCAAAGTGTGTCTTTTCAATCTTTTCAAAGAAGATTCTTTGGACTTACTAAATCACCTCAATTTTATACGTTTTCTGTTGTATTAAGTTCTGCTCATATCTTTATTTATCTTTTTTCTATGTTCTCAGGGTTTATTGTTTTGATCTTCTGATGTCAATTAAAACACTTGGTTATTCATTTTAATAAATATTTTACTTATAAAGATTTGAACTTTTGAAGATTCCAGCTTACTTGTAAGTTTCTAAGGGTCAGGTCCTCTCCATTGTTGCTGGCCTAAGGTTTAGTTCACCATATAGCAATGTATATATTGACCTATTTTCCCCTCGACTTTCTGTGATTCCCTACGTCTCACCTTTCTTTGCAGACAAGCCATTTGAAATACCCTTAACTTATTTCACAGCCAATAAGTCATTGAAATAATGTGTATTTTTAGAGAAATCTTCTTATATAATTAGGCAGAAAATCTCACCTGCCATAGTTTTCAAAACAGCATAATTTCACTCTTCTCAATGCTTAATCTGTTGTATTACACAACCTTTGAGTATTTAGCTTTATCAATGACATGTACTTTAAAAATGTTTTAGAGATCCTACCAGTCTTTGAAAACATCCTTGTTCCTTGTTTCAGTTCCAGTTTTATGTATATATTCTGCCTTGCACCTGATTATTCCAACAATTGATGGATGGCCTTGGGAATCTAATTCTGGTATTGATACTCTTTACTGATTGTCTCCCCTCGTAGCTGATTTTTTCATTATTGTGTAAATTTAGATCATGATCTCATGTTTAGCTAAACAGCTGACATTGTAAGACGCTTAGGTGTGTACGCTCGCAAGCTTCAGGAGAAAGTCGGCAAAATTTATTTGTGTCCCTCCAATGAGTTGCCCACGAGGACACCGTTTTCTACAAGTGTTGGTCCAATACTCCCTCTAGAGGCAGGGGACTCCGACACGGCTGATTGGCGGCCCCCGATCTGGGGCAGGGGCAGTGGGCAGCCTGTGGCCCGGGCAGGAGCCTCTTTGCATGTGTCCCTGGGACACATCTGCCTGCGAACTTCGGTCACCTGGCAGGAAGCTACGATGCCCAGACCTATGGTTAGCTGTGCAGCGAGGTGTACTGTGAGGACATGTTCCACACACACTTCAAGAAAGAGGTCGGCCTGAGTGGAAAGGTGAGAGTTTGGGCAGCTGTGCAGACAAAGAAGGCGCCCTTTGGCCTGGGCCTAAATGCTTGTGACACCCCACTGGACCTGCCGGGCTCTGAGGGCCCTGCCCTGGGCCCCCTGCTCCCCTGCCCTTTGTTCAGTCACAGCAGAGATGGCCACACCCACTCCTTCAGTGAGGCCAGAGTTCCAACCACCCTCAGCCCCGCCCCATCTCCACAGGTTACCATGGACTACAGAGGCTGCATCCTGAGGCCAGGGCGTTCCGAGAATGCCAAGAGCAGACATGATGACCTTAAATGATTTCCTCTTATGTCAGGTTTGGTAAACTTTAGGAGCTAGGAAATGGTCCACTTTACAGAAATGTTCAAATTTACTGGCATTTCATATATTCTCTGCTATAACATTGTCCTGATTCTTTCTGTATATTCTTTACTTATGTTTTTGTTTTCCTTAATCAAAGTGTGTCTTTTCAATCTTTTCAAAGAAGATTCTTTGGACTTACTAAATCACCTCAATTTTATACGTTTTCTGTTGTATTAAGTTCTGCTCATATCTTTATTTATCTTTTTTCTATGTTCTCAGGGTTTATTGTTTTGATCTTCTGATGTCAATTAAAACACTTGGTTATTCATTTTAATAAATATTTTACTTATAAAGATTGGAACTTTTGAAGATTCCAGCTTACTTGTAAGTTTCTAAGGGTCAGGTCCTCTCCATTGTTGCTGGCCTAAGGTTTAGTTCACCATATAGCAATGTATATATTGACCTATTTTCTCCTTGACTTTTGGTGATTCCCTACATCTCACCTTTCTTTGCAGACAAGCCATTTGAAATACCCTTAAATTATTTCACAGCCAATAAGTCATTGAAATAATGTGTATTTTTAGAGAAATCTTCTTATATAATTAGGCAGAAAATCTCACCTGCCATAGTTTTTAAAACAGCATAATTTCACTCTTCTCAATGCTTAATCTGTTGTATTACACAACCTTTGAGTATTTAGCTTTATCAATGACATGTACTTTAAAAATGTTTTAGAGATCCTTCCAGTGTTTAAAAACATCCTTGTTCCTTGTTTCAGTTCCAGTTTTATGTATATATTCTGCCTTGCACCTGATTATTCCAACAATTGATGGATGGCCTTGGGAATCTAATTCTGGTATTGATAGTCTTTACTGATTGTCTCCCCTCGTAGCTGATTTCTTCATTATTGTGTAAATTTAGATCATGAGCTCATGTTTACCTAAACAGCTATCCTTGTAAGACGCTTAGGTGTGAACGCTCGTAAGCTTCAGGAGAAAGTCAGCAAAATTTATTTGTGTCCCTCCAATGAGTTGCCCATGAGGACACCGTTTTCTACAAGTGTTGGTCCAATACTCCCTCTAGAGGAAGGGGACTCCGACAGGGCTGATTGGCGGCCCCCGATCTGGGGCAGGGGCAGTGGGCAGCCTGTGGCCCGGACTGGAGCCTCTTTTCATGTGTCCCTGGGACACATCTGCCTGCGAACTTCGGTCAACTGGCAGGAAGCTACGATGCCCAGACCTATGGTTAGCTGTGCAGCGAGGTGTACTGTGAGGACAGGTTCCACACACACTTCAAGTAAGAGGTCGGCCTGAGTGGAAAGGTGAGAGTTTGGGCAGCTGTGCAGACAAAGAAGGCGCCCTTTGGCCTGGGCCTAAATGCTTGTGACAGCCCACTGGACCTGCCATGCTCTGAGGGCCCTGCCGTGGTCCCCCTGCTCCCCTGCCCTTTGTTCAGTCACAGCAGAAATGGCCACACCCAATCCTTCAGTGAGAGCAGAGTTCCAACCAACCTCAGCTCCGCCCCCTCTCAGCAGGTTACCATGGACTACAGAGGCTGCATCCTGAGGCCAGGGCGTTCCGAGAATGCCAAGGGCAGACATGATGACCTTAAATGATTTCCTCTTGTGTCAGGTTTGGTAAACTTTAGGAGCTAGGAAATGGTCCACTTTACAGAAATGTTCAAATTTACTGGCATTTCATATATTCTCTGCTATAACATTGTCCTGATTCTTTCTGTATATTCTTTACTTATGTTTTTGTTTTCCTTAATCAAAGTGTGTCTTTTCAATCTTTTCAAAGAAGATTCTTTGGACTTACTAAATCACCTCAATTTTATACGTTTTCTGTTGTATTAAGTTCTGCTCATATCTTTATTTATCTTTTTTCTATGTTCTCAGGGTTTATTGTTTTGATCTTCTGATGTCAATTAAAACACTTGGTTATTCATTTTAATTAATATTCTACTTATAAAGATTTGAACTTTTGAAGATTCCAGCTTTCTTGTAAGTTTCTAAGGGTCAGGTCTTCTCCATTGTTGCTGGCCTAAGGTTTAGTTCACCATATAGCAATGTATATATTGACCTATTTTCCCCTCGACTTTCTGTGATTCCCTACATCTCACCTTTCTTTGCAGACAAGCCATTTGAAATACCCTTAACTTATTTCACAGCCAATAAGTCATTGAAATAATGTGTATTTTTAAAGAAATCTTCTTATATAATTAGGCAGAAAATCTCACCTGCCATAGTTTTCAAAATAGCATAATTTCACTCTTCTCAATGCTTAATCTGTTGTATTACACAACCTTTGAGTATTTAGCTTTATCAATGGCATGTACTTTAAAAATGTTTTAGAGATACTACCAGTGTTTAAAAACCTCCTTGTTCCTTGTTTCAGTTCCAGTTTTATGTATATATTCTGCCTTGCACCTGATTATTCCAACAATTGATGGATGGCCTTGGGAATCTAATTCTGGTATTGATAGTCTTTACTGATTGTCTCCCCTCGTAGCTGATTTTTTCATTATTGTGTAAATTTAGATCATGAGCTCATGTTTACCTAAACAGCTGACCTTGTAAGACGCTTAGGTGTGAACGCTCGTAAGCTTCAGGAGAAAGTCAGCAAAATTTATTTGTGTCCCTCCAATGAGTTGCCCATGAGGACACCGTTTTCTACAAGTGTTGGTCCAATACTCCCTCTAGAGGCAGGGGACTCCGACAGGGCTGATTGGCGGCCCCGGATCTGGGGCAGGTGCTGTGGGCAGCCTGTGGCCCGGACTGTAGCCTCTTTTCATGTGTCCCTGGGACACATCTGCCTGCGAACTTCGGTCACCTGGCAGGAAGCTACGATGCCCAGACCTATGGTTAGCTGTGCAGCGAGGTGTACTGTGAGGACAGGTTCCACACACACTTCAAGTAAGAGGTCGGCCTGAGTGGAAAGGTGAGAGTTTGGGCAGCTGTGCAGACAAAGAATGCGCCCTTTGGCCTGGGCCTAAATGCTTGTGACACCCCACTGGACCTGCCGTGCTCTGAGGGCCCTGCCCTGGGCCCCCTGCTCCCCTGCCCTTTGTTCAGTCACAGCAGAGATGGCCACACCCACTCCTTCAGTGAGGCCAGAGTTCCAACCACCCTCAGCCCCGCCCCCTCTCCGCAGGTTACCATGGACTGCAGAGGCTGCATCCTGAGGCCAGGGCGTTCTGAGAATGCCAAGGGCAGACATGATGACCTTAAATGATTTCCTCTTGTGTCAGGTTTGGTAAACTTTAGGATCTAGGAAATGGTCCACTTTACAGAAATGTTCAAATTTACTGGCATTTCATATATTCTCTGCTATAACATTGTCCTGATTCTTTCTGTATATTCCTTACTTATGCTTTTGTTTTCCTTAATCAAAGTGTGTCTTTTCAATCTTTTCAAAGAAGATTCTTTGGACTTACTAAATCACCTGAATTTTATACGTTTTCTGTTGTATTAAGTTCTGCTCATATCTTTATTTATCTTTTTTCTATGTTCTCAGGGTTTATTGTTTTGATCTTCTGATGTCAATTAAAACACTTGGTTATTCATTTTAATTAATATTTTACTTATAAAGATTTGAACTTTTGAAGATTCCAGCTTACTTGTAAGTTTCTAAGGGTCAGGTCCTCTCCATTGTTGCTGGCCTAAGGTATAGTTCACCATATAGCAATGTATATATTGACCTATTTTCCCCTCGACTTTCTGTGATTCCCTACATCTCACCTTTCTTTGCAGACAAGCCATTTGAAATACCCTTAACTTATTTCACAGCCAATAAGTCATTGAAATAATGTGTATTTTTAGAGAAATCTTCTTATATAATTAGGCAGAAAATCTCACCTGCCATAGTTTTCAAAACAGCATAATTTCACTCTTCTCAATGCTTAATCTGTTGTATTACACAACCTTTGAGTATTTAGCTTTATCAATGACATGTACTTTAAAAATGTTTTAGAGATCCTACCAGTCTTTGAAAACATCCTTGATCCTTGTTTCAGTTCCAGTTTTATGTATATATTCTGCCTTGCACCTGATTATTCCAACAATTGATGGATGGCCTTGGGAATCTAATTCTGGTATTGATACTCTTTACTGATTGTCTCCCCTCGTAGCTGATTTTTTCATTATTGTGTAAATTTAGATCATGATTTCATGTTTAGCTAAACAGCTGACATTGTAAGACGCTTAGGTGTGTACGCTCGCAAGCTTCTGGAGAAAGTCGGCAAAATTTATTTGTGTCCCTCCAATGAGTTGCCCACGGGGACACCGTTTTCTACAAGTGTTGGTCCAATACTCCCTCTAGAGGCAGTGGATTCCGACACGGCTTATTGGCGGCCACCGATCTGGGGCAGGGGCTGTGGGCAGCCTGTGGCCCGGGCAGGAGCCTCTTTGCATGTGTCCCTGGGACACATCTGCCTGCGAACTTCGGTCACCTGGCAGGAAGCTACGATGCCCAGTCCTATGGTTAGCTGTGCAGCGAGGTGTACTGTGAGGACAGGTTCCACACACACTTCAAGTAAGATGTCGGCCTGAGTGGAAAGGTGAGAGTTTGGGCAGCTGTGCAGACAAAGAAGGCGCCCTTTGGCCTGGGCCTAAATGCTTGTGACACCCCACTGGACCTGCCGTGCTCTGAGGGCACTGCCCTGGGCCCCCTGCTCCCCTGCACTTTGTTCAGTCACAGCAGAGATGGCCACACCCACTCCTTCAGTGAGGCAAGAGTTCCAACCACCCTCAGCCCCGGCCCCTCTCCACAGGTTACCATGGACTACAGAGGCTGCATCATGAGGGCAGGGCGTTCCGAGTATGCCAAGAGCAGAGATGATGACCTTAAATGATTTCCTCTTGTGTCAGGTTTGGTAAACTTTAGGAGCTAGGATATGGTCCACTTTACAGAAATGTTCAAATTTACTGGCATTTCATATATTCTCTGCTATAACATTGTCCTGATTCTTTCTGTATATTCTTTACTTATGTTTTTGTTTTCCTTAATCAAAGTGTGTCTTTTCTATCTTTTCAAAGAAGATTCTTTGGACTTACTAAATCACCTCAATTTTATACGTTTTCGGTTGTATTTAGTTCTGCTCATATCTTTATTTATCTTTTTTCTATGTTCCCAGGGTTTATTGTTTTGATCTTCTGATGTCAATTAAAACACTTGGTTATTCATTTGAATAAATATTTTACTTATAAAGATTTGAACTTTTGAAGATTCCAGCGTTCTTGTAAGTTTCTAAGGGTCAGGTCCTCTCCATTGTTGCTGGCCTAAGGTTTAGTTCACCATATAGCAATGTATATATTGACCTATTTTCCCCTCGACTTTCGGTGATTCCCTACATCTCACCTTTCTTTGCACACAAGCCATTTGAAATACCCTTAACTTATTTCACAGCCAATAAGTCATTGAAATAATGTGTATTTTTAGAGAAAACTTCTTATATAATTAGGCAGAAAATCTCACCTGCCATAGTTTTCAAAATAGCATAATTTCACTCTTCTCAATGCTTAATCTGTTGTATTACACAACCTTTGAGTATTTAGCTTTATCAATGACATGTACTTTAAAAATGTTTTAGAGATCCTACCAGTCTTTAAAAACATCCTTGTTCCTTGTTTCAGTTCCAGTTTTATGTATATATTCTGCCTTGCACCTGATTATTCCAACAATTGATGGATGGCCTTGGGAATCTAATTCTGGTATTGATAGTCTTTACTGATTGTCTCCCCTCGTAGCTGATTTCTTCACTATTGTGTAAATTTAGATCATGAGCTCATGTTTAGCTAAACAGCTGACCTTGTAAGACGCTTAGGTGTGAACGCTCGTAACCTTCCGCAGAAAGACGGCAAAGATTTATTTGTGTCCCTCTAATGAGTTGCCCACGAGGACACCGTTTCCTACAAGTGTTGATCCAATACTCCCTCTAGAGGCAGGGGACTCCGACAGGGCTAATTGGCGGCCCCCGATCTGGGGCAGGGGCAGTGGGCAGCCTGTGGCCCGGGCAGGAGCCTCTTTGCATGTGTCCCTGGGACACATCTGCCTGCGAACTTCGGTCACCTGGCAGGAAGCTACGATGCCCAGACCTATGGTTAGCTGTGCAGCGAGGTGTACTGTGAGGACAGGTACCACACGCACTTCAAGTAAGTGGTCGGCCTGAGTGGAAAGGTGAGAATTTGGGCAGCTGTGCAGAGAAAGAAGGTGCCCTTTGGCCTGGGCCTAAATGCTTGTGACACCCCACTGGACCTGCCGTGCTCTGAGGGCCCTGCCCTGGGCCCCCTGCTCCCCTGCCCTTTGTTCAGTCACAGCAGAAATGGCCACACCCACTCCTTCAGTGAGGCCAGAGTTCCAACCACCCTCACCCCGCCCCCTCTCCGCAGGTTACCATGGACTACAGAGGCTGCATCCTGAGGCCAGGGTGTTCCGAGAATGCCAAGGGCAGACATGATGACCTTAAATGATTTCCTCTTGTGTCAGGTTTGGTAAACTTTAGGAGCTAGGAAATGGTCCACTTTACAGAAATGTTCAAATTTACTGGCATTTCTTATATTCTCTGCTATAACATTGTCCTGATTCTTTCTGTATATTCTTTACTTATGTTTTTGTTTTCCTTAATCAAAGTGTGTCTTTTCAATCTTTTCAAAGAAGATTCTTTGGACTTACTAAATCACCTGAATTTTATACGTTTTCTGTTGTATTAAGTTCTGCTCATATCTTTATTTATCTGTTTTCTATGTTCTCAGGGTTTATTGTTTTGATCTTCTGATGTCAATTAAAACACTTGGTTATTCATTTTAGTTAATATTTCACTTATAAAGATTTGAACTTTTGAAGATTCCAGCTTACTTGTAAGTTTCTAAGGGTCAGGTCCTCTCCATTGTTGCTGGCCTAAGGTTTAGTTTACCATATAGCAATGTATATATTGACCTATTTTCCCCTCGACTTTCTGTGATTCCCTACATCTCACCTTTCTTTGCAGACAAGCCATTTGAAATACCCTTAACTTATTTCACAGCCAATAAGTCATTGAAATAATGTGTATTTTTAGAGAAATCTTCTTATATAATTAGGCAGAAAATCTCACCTGCCATAGTTTTTAAAACAGCATAATTTCACTCTTCTCAATGCTTAATCTGTTGTATTACACAACCTTTGAGTATTTAGCTTTATCAATGACATGTACTTTAAAAATGTTTTAGAGATCCTACCAGTCTTTGAAAACATCCTTGTTCCTTGTTTCAGTTCCAGTTTTATGTATATATTCTGCCTTGCACCTGATTATTCCAATAATTGATGGATGGCCTTGGGAATCTAATTCTGGTATTGATACTCTTTACTGATTGTCTCCCCTCGTAGCTGATTTTTTCATTATTGTGTAAATTTAGATCATGATCTCATGTTTAGCTAAACAGCTGACATTGTAAGACGCTTAGGTGTGTACGCTCGCAAGCTTCAGGAGAAAGACGGCAAAATTTATTTGTGTCCCTCCAATGAGTTGCCCACGAGGACACCGTTTTCTACAAGTGTTGGTCCAATACTCCCTCTAGAGGCAGGGGATTCCGACACGGCTGATTGGCGGCCCCCGATCAGGGGCAGGGGCAGTGGGCAGCCTGTGGCCCGGGCAGGAGCCTCTTTGCATGTGTCCCTGGGACACATCTGCCTGCGAACTTCGGTCACCTGGCAGGAAGCTACGATGCCCAGTCCTATGGTTAGCTGTGCAGCGAGGTGTACTGTGAGGACAGGTTCCACACACACTTCAAGAAAGAGGTCGGCCTGAGTGGAAAGGTGAGAGTTTGGGCAGCTGTGCAGACAAAGATGGCGCCCTTTGGCCTGGGCCTAAATGCTTGTGACACCCCACTGGACCTGCCGTGCTCTGAGGGCCCTGCCCTGGGCCCCCTGCTCCCCTGCCCTTTGTTCAGTCACAGCAGAAATGGCCACACCCACTCCTTCAGTGAGGCCAGAGTTCCAACCAACCTCAACTCCGCCCCCTCTCAGCAGTTTACCATGGACTACAGAGGCTGCATCCTGATGCCAGGGTGTTCCGAGAATGACAAGGGCAGACATGATGACCTTAAATGATTTCCTCTTGTGTCAGGTTTGGTAAACTTTAGGAGCTAGGAAATGGTCCACTTTACAGAAATGTTCAAATTTACTGGCATTTCATATATTCTCTGCTATAACATTGTCTTGATTCTTTCTGTATATTCTATACTTATGTTTTTGTTTTCCTTAATCAAAGTGTGTCTTTTCAATCTTTTCAAAGAAGATTCTTTGGACTTACTAAATCACCTCAATTTTATACGTTTTCTGTTGTATTAAGTTCTGCTCATATCTTTATTTATCTTTTTTCTATGTTCTCAGGGTTTATTGTTTTGATCTTCTGATGTCAATTAAAACACTTGGTTATTCATTTTAATTAATATTTCACTTATAAAGATTTGAACTTTTGAAGATTCCAGCTTACTTGTAAGTTTCTAAGGGTCAGGTCCTCTCCATTGTTGCTGGCCTAAGGTTTAGTTCACCATATAGCAATGTATATATTGACCTATTTTCCCCTCGACTTTCTGTGATTCCCTACATCTCACCTTTCTTTGCAGACAAGCCATTTGAAATACCCTTAACTTATTTCACAGCCAATAAGTCATTGAAATAATGTGTATTTTTAGAGAAATCTTCTTATATAATTAGGCAGAAAATCTCACCTGCCATAGTTTTCAAAACAGCATAATTTCACTCTTCTCAATGCTTAATCTGTTGTATTACACAACCTTTGAGTATTTAGCTTTATCAATGACATGTACTTTAAAAATGTTTTAGAGATCCTACCAGTCTTTGAAAACATCCTTGTTCCTTGTTTCAGTTCCAGTTTTATGTATATATTCTGCCTTGCACCTGATTATTCCAACAATTGATGGATGGCCTTGGGAATCTAATTCTGGTATTGATACTCTTTACTGATTGTCTCCCCTCGTAGCTGATTTCTTCATTATTGTGTAAATTTAGATCATGATCTCATGTTTAGCTAAACAGCTGACATTGTAAGACGCTTAGGTGTGTACGCTCGCAAGCTTCAGGAGAAAGTGGGCAAAATTAATTTGTGTCCCTCCAGTGAGTTGCCCACAAGCACACCGTTTTCTACAAGTGTTGGTCCAATACTCCCTCTAGAGGCAGGGGATTCCGACACGGCTGATTGGCGGCCCGCGATCTGGGGCAGGGGCAGTGGGCAGCCTGTGGCCCGGGCAGGAGCCTCTTTGTATGTGTCCCTGGGACACATCTGCCTGCGAACTTCGGTCACCTGGCAGGAAGCTACGATGCCCAGTCCTATGGTTAGCTGTGCAGCGAGGTGTACTGTGAGGACAGGTTCCACACACACTTCAAGAAAGAGGTCGGCCTGAGTGGAAAGGTGAGAGTTTGGGCAGCTGTGCAGACAAAGAAGGCGCCCTTTGGCCTGGGCCTAAATGCTTGTGACACCCCACTGGACCTGCCGTGCTCTGAGGGCACTGCCCTGGGCCCCCTGCTCCCCTGCCCTTTGTTCAGTCACAGCAGAGATGGCCACACCCACTCCTTCAGTGAGGCCAGAGTTCCAACCACCCTCAGCCCCGGCCCCTCTCCGCAGGTTACCATGGACTACAGAGGCTGCATCCTGAGGCCAGGGTGTTCCGAGAATGCCAAGGGCAGACATGATGACCTTAAATGATTTCCTCTTGTGTCATGTTTGGTAAACTTTAGGAGCTAGGAAATGGTCCACTTTACAGAAATGTTCAAATTTACTGGCATTTCATATATTCTCTGCTATAACATTGTCCTGATTCTTTCTGTATATTCTTTACTTATGTTTTTGTTTTCCCTAATCAAAGTGTGTCTTTTCAATCTTTTCAAAGAAGATTCTTTGGACTTACTAAATCACCTCAATTTTATCCGTTTTCGGTTGTATTAAGTTCTGCTCATATCTTTATTTATCTTTTTTCTATGTTCTCAGGGTTTATTGTTTTGATCTTCTGATGTCAATTACAACACTTGGTTATTCATTTTAATTAATATTTTACTTATAAAGATTTGAACATTTGAAGATTCCAGCTTTCTTGTAAGTTTCTAAGGGTCAGGTCCTCTCCATTGTTGCTGGCCTAAGGTTTAGTTCACCATATAGCAATGTATATATTGACCTATTTTCCCCTCGACTTTCGGTGATTCCCTACATCTCACCTTTCTTTGCAGACAAGCCATTTGAAATACCCTTAACTTATTTCACAGCCAATAAGTCATTGAAATAATGTGTATTTTTAGAGAAATCTTCTTATATAATTAGGCAGAAAATCTCACCTGCCATAGTTTTCAAAATAGCATAATTTCACTCTTCTCAATGCTTAATCTGTTGTATTACACAACCTTTGAGTATTTAGCTTTATCAATGACATGTACCTTAAAAATGTTTTAGAGATCCTACCAGTCTTTAAAAACATCCTTGTTCCTTGTTTCAGTTCCAGTTTTATGTACATATTCTGCCTTGCACCTGATTATTCCAACAATTGATGGATGGCCTTGGGAATCTAATTCTGGTATTGATAGTCTTTACTGATTGTCACCCTCGTAGCTGATTTTTTCATTATTGTGTAAATTTAGATCATGAGCTCATGTTTAGCTAAACAGCTGACCTTGTAAGACACTTAGGTGTGAACGCTCGTAAGCTTCAGGAGAAAGTCAGCAAAATTTATTTGTGTCCCTCCAATGAGTTGCCCATGAGGACACCGTTTTCTACAAGTGTTGGTCCAATACTCCCTCTAGAGGCAGGGGACTCCGACAGGGCTGATTGGCGGCCCCCGATCTGGGGCAGGGGCAGTGGGCAGCCTGTTGCCCGGGCAGGAGCCTCTTTGCATGTGTCCCTGGGACACATCTGCCTGCGAACTTCGGTCACCTGGCAGGAAGCTACGATGCCCAGTCCTATGGTTAGCTGTGCAGCGAGGTGTACTGTGAGGACAGGTTCCACACACACTTCAAGAAAGAGGTCGGCCTGAGTGGAAAGGTGAGAGTTTGGGCAGCTGTGCAGACAAAGAAGGCGCCCTTTGGCCTGGGCCTAAATGCTTGTGACAGCCCACTGGACCTGCCGTGCTCTGAGGGCCCTGCCCTGGACCCCTGCTCCCCTGCCCTTTGTTCAGTCACAGCAGAGATGGCCACACCCACTCCTTCAGTGAGGGCAGAGTTCCAACCACCCTCAGCCCCGCCCCCTCTCCGCAGGTTACCATGGACTACAGAGGCTGCATCCTGAGGCCAGGGCGTTCCGAGAATGCCAAGGGCAGACATGATGACCTTAAATGATTTCCTCTTGTGTCAGGTTTGGTAAACTTTAGGAGCTAGGAAATGGTCCACTTTACAGAAATGTTCAAATTTACTGGCATTTCATATATTCTCTGCTATAGCATTGTCCTGATTCTTTCTGTATATTCTTTACTTATGTTTTTGTTTTCCTTAATCAAAGTGTGTCTTTTCAATCTTTTCAAAGAAGATTCTTTGGACTTACTAAATCACCTCAATTTTATACGTTTTCTGTTGTATTAAGTTCTGCTCATATCTTTATTTATCTTTTTTCTATGTTCTCAGGGTTTATTGTTTTGATCTTCTGATGTCAATTAAAACACTTGGTTATTCATTTTAATAAATATTTTACTTATAAAGATTTGAACTTTTGAAGATTCCAGCTTACTTGTAAGTTTCTAAGGGTCAGGTCCTCTCCATTGTTGCTGGCCTAAGGTTTAGTTCACCATATAGCAATGTATATATTGACCTATTTTCCCCTCGACTTTCTGTGATTCCCTACATCTCACCTTTCTTTGCAGACAAGCCATTTGAAATACCCTTAACTTATTTCACAGCCAATAAGTCATTGAAATAATGTGTATTTTTAGAGAAATTTTCTTATATAATTAGGCAGAAAATCTCACCTGCCATAGTTTTCTAAACAGCATAATTTCACTCTTCTCAATGCTTAATCTGTTGTATTACACAACCTTTGAGTATTTAGCTTTATCAATGACATGTACTTTAAAAATGTTTTAGAGATCCTACCAGTCTTTGAAAACATCCTTGTTCCTTGTTTCATTTCCAGATTTATGTATATATTCTGCCTTGCACCTGATTATTCCAACAATTGATGGATGGCCTTGGGAATCTAATTCTGGTATTGATAGTCTTTACTGATTGTCTCCCCTCGTAGCTGATTTCTTCATTATTGTGTAAATTTAGATCATGAGCTCATGTTTAGCTAAACAGCTGACCTTGTAAGACGCTTAGGTGTGAACGCTCGTAAGCTTCCGCAGAAAGACGGCAAAGATTTATTTGTGTCCCTCCAATGAGTTGTCCACAAGGACACCGTTTTCTACAAGTGTTCATCCAATACTCCCTCTAGAGGAAGGGGACTGCGATAGGGCTGATTGGCGGCCCCCGATCTGGGGCAGGGGCAGTGGGCAGCCTGTGGCCCGGCAGGAGCCTCTTTGCATGTGTCCCTGGGACACATCTGCCTGCGAACTTCGGTCACCTGGCAGGAAGCTACGATGCCCAGACCTATGGTTAGCTGTGCAGCGAGGTGTACTGTGAGGACAGGTTCCACACATACTTCAAGTAAGAGGTCGGCCTGAGTGGAAAGGTGAGAGTTTGGGCAGCTGTGCAGACAAAGAAGGCGCCCTTTGGCCTTGGCCTAAATGCTTGTGACACCCCACTGGACCTGCCGTGCTCTGAGGGCCCTGCCCTGGGCCCCTTGCTCCCCTGCCCTTTGTTCAGTCACAGTAGAGTTGGCCACACCCACTCCTTCAGTGAGGGCAGAGTTCCAACCACCCTCAGCCCCGCACCCTCTCCGCAGGTTACCATGGACTACAGAGGCTGCATCCTGAGGCCAGGGTGTTCCGAGTATGCCAAGGGCAGACATGATGACCTTAAATGATTTCCTCTTGTGTCAGGTTTGGTAAACTTTAGGAGCTAGGAAATGGTCCCCTTTACAGAAATGTTCAAATTTACTGGCATTTCATATATTCTCTGCTATAACATTGTCCTGATTCTTTCTGTATATTCTTTACTTATGTTTTTGTTTTCCTTAATCAAAGTGTGTCTTTTCAATCTTTTCAAAGAAGATTCTTTGGACTTACTAAATCACCTGAATTTTATACGTTTTCTGTTGTATTAAGTTCTGCTCATATCTTTATTTATCTTTTTTCTATGTTCTCAGGGTTTATTGTTTTGATCTTCTGATGTCAATTAAAACACTTGGTTATTCATTTTAATAAATATTTTACTTATAAAGATTTGAACTTTTGAAGATTCCAGCTTACTTGTAAGTTTCTAAGGGTCAGGTCCTCTCCATTGTTGCTGGCCTAAGGTTTAGTTCACCATATAGCAATGTATATATTGACCTATTTTCCCCTCGACTTTCTGTGATTCCCTACATCTCACCTTTCTTTGCAGACAAGCCATTTGAAATACCCTTAACTTATTTCACAGCCAATAAGTCATTGAAATAATGTGTATTTTTTAGAGAAATCTTCTTATATAATTAGGCAGAAAATCTCACCTGCCATAGTTTTCAAAACAGCATAATTTCACTCTTCTCAATGCTTAATCTGTTGTATTACACAACCTTTGAGTGTTTAGCTTTATCAATGACATGTACTTTAAAAATGTTTTAGAGATCCTACCAGTCTTTGAAAACATCCTTGTTCCTTGTTTCAGTTCCAGTTTTATGTATATATTCTGCCTTGCACCTGATTATTCCAACAATTGCTGGATGGCCTTGGGAATCTAATTCTGGTATTGATAGTCTTTACTGATTGTCTCCCCTCGTAGATGATTTCTTCATTATTGTGTAAATTTAGATCATGAGCTCATGTTTAGCTAAACAGCTGACCTTGTAAGACGCTTAGGTGTGAACGCTCGTAAGCTTCAGGAGAAAGTCGGCAAAATTTATTAGTGTCCCTCCAATGAGTTGCCCACGAGGACAACGTTTTCTACAAGTGTTGGTCCAATACTCCCTCTAGAGGAAGGGGACTCTGACAGGGCTGATTGGCGGCCCCCGATCTGGGGCAGGGGCAGTGTGCAGCCTGTGGCCCGGCTGGAGCCTCTTTGCATGTGTCCGTGGGACACATCTGCCTGCGAATTTCGGTCACCTGGCAGAAAGCTACGATGCCCAGACCTATGGTTAGCTGTGCAGCGAGGTGTACTGTGAGGACAGGTCCCACACACACTTCAAGTAAGAGGTCGGCCTGAGTGGAAAGGTGAGAGTTTGGGCAGCTGTGCAGACAAAGAAGGCGCCCTTTGGCCTGGGCCTAAATGCTTGTGACACACCACTGGACCTGCCGTGCTCTGAGGGCCCTGCCCTGGGCCCCCTGCTCCCCTGCCCTTTGTTCAGTCACAGCAGAGATGGCCACACCCACTCCTTCAGTGAGGGCAGAGTTCCAACCACCCTCAGCCCCGCCCCCTCTCCGCAGGTTACCATGGACTACAGAGGCTGCATCCTGAGGCAAGGGCGTTCCGAGAATGCCAAGGGCAGACATGATGACCTTAAATGATTTCCTCTTGTGTCAGGTTTGGTAAACTTTAGGAGCTAGGGAATGGTCCACTTTACAGAAATGTTCGAATTTACTGGCATTTCTTATATTCTCTGCTATAACATTGTCCTGATTCTTTCTGTATATTCTTTACTTATGTTTTTGTTTTCCTTAATCAAAGTGTTTTTTTTTCAATCTTTTCAAAGAAGATTCTTTGGACTTACTAAATCACCTCAATTTTATACGTTTTCTGTTGTATTAAGTTCTGCTCATATCTTTATTTATCTTTTTTCTATGTTCTCAGGGTTTATTGTTTTGATCTTCTGATGTCAATTAAATCACTTGGTTATTCATTTTAATAAATATTTTACTTATAAAGATTTGAACTTTTGAAGATTCCAGCTTACTTGTAAGTTTCTAAGGGTCAGGTCCTCTCCATTGTTGCTGGCCTAAGGTTTAGTTCACCATATAGCAATGTATATATTGACCTATTTTCCCCTTGACTTTCTGTGATTCCCTACATCTCACCTTTCTTGGCAGACAAGCCATTTGAAATACCCTTAACTTATTTCACAGCCAATAAGTCATTGAAATAATGTGTATTTTTAGAGAAATCTTCTTATATAATTAGGCAGAAAATCTCACCTGCCATAGTTTTCAAAACAGCATAATTTCACTCTTAGCAATGCTTAATCTGTTGTATTACACAACCTTTGAGTATTTAGCTTTATCAATGACATGTACTTTAAAAATGTTTTAGAGATCCTACCAGTCTTTGAAAACATCCTTGTTCCTTGTTTCAGTTCCAGTTTTATGTATATATTCTGCCTTGCACCAGATTATTCCAACAATTGATGGATGGCCTTGGGAATCTATTTCTGGTATTGATAGTCTTTACTGATTGTCTCCCCTCGTAGCTGATTTCTTCATTATTGTGTAAATTTAGATCATGAGCTCATGTTTAGCTAAACAGCTGACCTTGTAAGACGCTTCGGTGTGAACGCTCGTAAGCTTCCACAGAAAGACGGCAAAGATTTATTTGTTTCCCTCCAATGATTTGCCCACGAGGACACCGTTTTCTACAAGTGTTGGTCCAATACTCCCTCTAGAGGAAGGGGACTCCGACAGGGCTGATTGGCGGCCCCCGATCTGGGGCAGGGGCAGTGGGCAGCCTGTTGCCCGGGCAGGAGCCTCTCTGCATGTGTCCCTGGGACCAACCTGCCTGCGAATTTCGGTCACCTGGCAGGAAGCTATGATGCCCAGACCTATGGTTAGCTGTGCAGCGAGGTGTACTGCGCGGACAGGTTCCACACACACTTCAAGTAAGAGGTCGGCCTGAGTGGAAAGGTGAGAGTTTGGGCAGCTGTGCAGAAAAAGAAGGCGACCTTTGACCTGGGCCTAAATGCTTGTGACACACCACTGGACCTGCCGGGCTCTGAGGGCCCTGCCCTGGGCCCCCTGCTCCCCTGCCCTTTGTTCAGTCACAGCAGAGATGGCCACACCCACTCCTTCAGTGGCGGCAGAGTTCCAACCACCCTCAGCCCCGCCCCCTCTCCGCAGGTTACCATGGACTACAGAGGCTGCATCCTGAGGCCAGGGCATTCCGAGAATGCCAAGGGCAGACATGATGACCTTAAATGATTTCCTCTTGTGTCAGGTTTGGTAAACTTTAGGAGCTAGGAAATGGTCCACTTTACAGAAATGTTCAAATTTACTGGCATTTCATATATTCTCTGCTATAACATTGTCCTGATTCTTTCTGTATATTCTTTACTTATGTTTTTGTTTTCCTTAATCAAAGTGTGTCTTTTCAATATTTTCAAAGAAGATTCTTTGGACTTACTAAATCACCTCAATTTTATTCGTTTTCTGTTGTATTAAGTTCTGCTCATATCTTTATTTATCTTTTTTCTATGTTCTCAGGGTTTATTGTTTTGATCTTCTGATGTCAATTAAAACACTTGGTTATTCATTTTAATAAATATTTTACTTATAAAGATTTGAACTTTTGAAGATTCCAGCTTACTTGTAAGTTTCTAAGGGTCAGGTCCTCTCCATTGTTGCTGGCCTAAGGTTTAGTTCACCATATAGCAATGTATATATTGACCTATTTTCCCCTCGATTTTCTGTGATTCCCTATATCTCACCTTTCTTTGCAGACAAGCCATTTGAAATACCCTTAACTTAGTTCACAGCCAATAAGTCATTGAAATAATGTGTATTTTTTAGAGAAATCTTCTTATATAATTAGGCAGAAAATCTCACCTGCCATAGTTTTCAAAACAGCATAATTTCACTCTTCTCAATGCTTAATCTGTTGTATTACACAACCTTTGAGTGTTTAGCTTTATCAATGACATGTACTTTAAAAATGTTTTAGAGATCCTACCAGTCTTTGAAAACATCCTTGTTCCTTGTTTCAGTTCCAGTTTTATGTATATTTTCTGCCTTGCACCTGATTATTCCAACAATTGCTGGATGGCCTTGGGAATCTAATTCTGGTATTGATAGTCTTTACTGATTGTCTCCCCTCGTAGCTGATTTCTTCATTATTGTGTAAATTAAGATCATGAGCTCATGTTTAGCTAAACAGCTGACCTTGTAAGACGCTTAGGTGTGAACGCTCATAAGTTTCAGCAGAAAGACGGCAAAGATTTATTTGTGTCCCTCCAATGAGTTGCCCACGAGGACACCGTTTTCTACAAGTGTTGGTCCAATACTCCCTCTAGAGGAAGGGGACTCTGAAAGGGCTGAGTGGCGGCACCCGATCTGGGGCAGGGGCAGTGGGCAGCCTGTGGCCCGGGCTGGAGCCTCTTTTCATGTGTCCCTGGGACACATCTGCCTTCGAACCTCGGTCACCTGGCAGGAAGCTACGATGCCCAGACCTATGGTTAGCTGTGCAGCGAGGTGTACTGTGAGGGCAGGTTCCACACACACTTCAAGTAAGAGGTCGGCCTGAGTGGAAAGGTGAGAGTTTGGGCAGATGTGCAGACAAAGAAGGCGCCCTTTGGCCTGGGGCTAAATGCTTGTGAAACCCCACTGGACCTGCCGTGCTGTGACGGCCCTGCCCTGGGCCCTCTGCTCCCCTGCCCTTTGTTCAGTCACAGCAGAGATGGCCACACCCACTCCTTCAGTGAGGGCAGATTTCCAACCACCCTCAGCCCCGCCCCCTCTCCGCAGGTTACCATGGACTACAGATGCTGCATCCTGAGGCCAGGTCGTTCCGAGAATGCCAAGGGCAGACATTATGACCTTAAATGATTTCCTCTTGTGTCAGTGTTGGTAAACTTTAGGAGCTAGGAAATGGTCCACTTGACAGAAATGTTCAAATTTACTGGCATTTCATATATTGTCTGCTCTAACATTGTCCTGACTCTTTCTGTATATTCTTTACTTATGTTTTGGTTTTCCTTAATCAAAGTGTGTCTTTTCAATCTTTTCACAGAAGATTCTTTGGTCTTACTAAATCACCTGAATTTTATACGTTTTCTGTTGTATTAAGTTCTGCTCATATCTTTATTTATCTTTTTTCTATGTTCTCAGTGTTTATTGTTTTGATCTTCTGATGTCAATTAAAACACTTGGTTATTCATTTTAATAAATATTTTACTTATAAAGATTTTAACTTTTGAAGATTCCAGCTAACTTGTAAGTTTCTAAGTGTCAGGTGCTCTCCATTGTTGCTGGCCTAAGGTTTAGTTCAACATATAGCAATGTATATATTGACCTATTTTCCCCTCGACTTTCTGTGATTCCCTACATCTCACCTTTCTTTGAAGACAAGCCATTTGAAATACCCCTATCTTATTTCACAGCCAATAAGTCATTGAAATAATGTGTATTTTTTAGAGAAATCTTCTTATATAATTAGGCAGAAAATCTGACCTGCCATAGTTTTCAAAACAGCATAATTTCACTCTTCTCAATGATTAATGTGTTGTATTACACAACCTTTGTGTATTTAGCTTTATCAATGACATGTCCTTTAAAAATGTTTTAGAGATCCTACCAGTCTTTGAAAACATCCTCGTGCCTTGTTTCAGTTCCAGTTTTATGTATATTTTCTTCCTTGCACCCGATTATTCCTACAACTGATGGATGGCCTTGGGAAACTAATACTGGTATTGATTGTTTTGGCTGATTGTCTCCCCTTGTAGCTGCTTTCTTCATTATTGTGTAAATTTAGATCATGAGCTCATGTTTAGCTAAACAGCTGACCTTGTAAGAGGCTTAGGTGTGAACGCTCGTAAGTTTCAGCAGAAAGTCGGCAAAGATTTATTTGTGTCCCTCCAATGAGTGGCCCACAAGGACCCCGTTTTCTACAAGTGTTGGTCCAATACTCCCTCTAGAGGCAGGGGACTCAGACAGGGCTGCTTTGCGGCCCCCGATCTGCGGCAGGGCCAGTGAGGGGCCTGTGGCCCGGGCAGGAGCCTCTCCGCGTGTGTCCCAGGGACACATCTGCCTGCGAGCCTCGGTCACCTGCCAGAAAGCTACGATGCCCAGACCTATGCTTAGCTGTGCCGCGAGGTGTACTGCGCCGACAGGTTCCACACACACTTCATGTAAGAGGGCGGCCTGAGTGGAAAGGTGAGAGTTTGGGCAGTTGTGCAGACAAAGAAAGCGCCCTTTGGCCTGGGCCTAAATGCTTGTGACACTCCACTGGGCCTGCCGGGCTCTGAGGGCCCTGCCCTGGGCCCCCTGCTCCCCTGCCCTTTGTTCAGTCACAGCAGAGATGGCCACACCCACTCCCTCAGTGAGGGCAGTGTTCCAACCTCCCTCAGCCCCGCCCCCTCTCCGCAGGTTACCAAGGACTACAGAGGCTGCATTCTGAGGCAAGGGCTTTCCGAGAATGCCAAGGGCAGACATGATGACCTTAAATGATTTCCTCTTGTGTCAGTTTTGGTAAACTTTAGGAGCTAGGAAATGGTCCAATTGACAGAAATGTTCAAATTTACTGGCATTTCATATATTCTCTGCTCTAACATTGTCCTGACTCTTTCTGTATATTCTTTACTTATGTTTTGGTTTTCCTTAATCAAAGTGTGTCTTTTAAATCTTTTCAAAGAAGATTCTTTGGACTTACTAAATCACCTGGATTTTATACGTTTTCTGTTGTATTAAATTCTGCTCATATCTTTATTTAACTTTTTTCTATGTTCTCAGGGTTTATTGTTTTCATCTTCTGATGTCAATTAAAACACTTGGTTATTCATTTTAATAAATCTTTTTACTTATAAAGATTTGAACTTTTGAAGATTCCAGCTTACTTGTACGTTTCTAAGGGTCAGGTCCTCTCCATTGTTGCTGGCCTAAGGCTTAGTTCACCATATAGCAATGTATATATTAACCTATTTTCCCCTAGACTTTCTGTGATCCCCTACATCTCAGCTTTCTTTGCAGACAAGCCATTTGAAATACCCTTAACTTATTTCACAGCCAGTAAGGCTTTGAAATAATGTGTATTTTTTAGAGAAATCTTCTTATACAATTAGGCAGTAAATCTGACCTGCCATAGTTTTCAAAACAGCATAATTTCACACTTCTCAATGATTAAACTGTTGTATTACACAACCCTTGTGTATTTAGCTTTATCAATGACATGTCCTTTAAAAATGTTTTAGAGATCCTACCAGTCTTTGAAAACATCCTTGTGCCTTGTTTCATTTCCAGTTTGATGTATATTTTCTGCCTTGCACCCGATTATTCCTACATCTGATGGATGGCCTTGGGAATCTAATACTGGTATTGATTGTTTTGGCTGATTGTCTCCCCTTGTAGATGCTTTCTTCATTATTGTGTAAATTTAGATCATGAGCTCATGTTTAGCTAAACAGCTGACCTTGTAAGAGGCTTAGGTGTGAACGCTCGTAAGTTTCAGCAGAAAGTCGGCAAAGATTTATTTGTGTCCCTCCAATGAGTGGCCCGCAAGGACCCCGTTTTCTACAAGTGTTGGTCCAATACTCCCTCTAGAGGCAGGGGACTCAGACAGGGCTGCTTTGCGGCCCCCGATCTGGGGCAGGGGAAGTGGGCGGCCTGTGGCCCGGGCAGGAGCCTCTCCGCGTGTGTCCCAGGGACACATCTGCCTGCGAGCCTCGGTCACCTGCCAGAAAGCTACGATGCCCAGACCTATGGTTATCTGTTCCGCGAGGTGTACTGCGCCGACAGGTTCCACACACACTTCAAGTAAGAGGGCGGCCTGAGTGGAAAGGTGAGAGTTTGGGCAGTTGTGCAGACAAAGAAAGCGCCCTTTGGCCTGGGACTAAATGCTTGTGACACTCCACTGGGCCTGCCGGGCTCTGAGGGCCCTGCCCTGGGCCCCCTGCTCCCCTGCCCTTTGTTCAGTCACAGCAGAGATGGCCACACCCACTCCCTCAGTGAGGGCAGTGTTCCAACCTCCCTCAGCCCCGCCCCCTCTCCGCAGGTTACCATGGACTACAGAGGCTCCATTTTGAGGCAAGGGCTTTCTGAGAATGCCAAGGGCAGACATGATGACCTTAAATGATTTCCTCTTGTGTCAGTTTTGGTAAACTTTAGGAGCTAGGAAATGGTCCACTTGACAGAAATGTTCAAATTTACTGGCATTTCATATATTCTCTGCTCTAACATTGTCCTGACTCTTTCTGTATATTCTTTACTTATGTTTTGATTTTCCTTAATCAAAGTGTGTCTTTTAAATCTTTTCAAAGAAGATTCTTTGGACTTACTAAATCACCTGGATTTTATACGTTTTCTGTTGTATTAAATTCTGCTCATATCTTTATTTAACTTTTTTCTATGTTCTCAGGGTTTATTGTTTTCATCTTCTGATGTCAATTAAAACACTTGGTTATTCATTTTAATAAATCTTTTTCCTTATAAAGATTTGAACTTTTGAAGATTCCAGCTTACTTGTACGTTTCTAAGGGTCAGGTCCTCTCCATTGTTGCTGGCCTAAGGCTTAGTTCACCATATAGCAATGTATATATTGACCTATTTTCCCCTAGACTTTCTGTGATCCCCTACATCTCACATTTCTTTGCAGACAAGCCATTTGAAATACCCTTAACTTATTTCACAGCCAATAAGGCTTTGAAATAATGTGTATTTTTTAGAGAAATCTTCTTATATAATTAGGCAGAAAATCTGACCTGCCATAGTTTTCAAGACAGCATAATTTCACTCTTCTCAATGATTAATCTGTTGTATTACACAACCTTTGTGTATTTAGCTTTATCAATGACATGATCTTTAAAAATGTTTTAGAGATCCTACCAGTCTTTGAATACATCCTCGTGCCTTGTTTCAATTCCAGTTTTATGTATATTTTCTGCCTTGCACCCGATTATTCCTACATCTGATGGATGGCCTTGGGAATCTAATTCTGTTATTGATTGTTTTGGCTGATTGTCTCCCCTTGTAGCTGCTTTCTTCATTATTGTGTAAATTTAGATCATGAGCTCATGTTTAGCTAAACAGCTGACCTTGTAAGAGGCTTAGGTGTGAACGCTCGTAAGTTTCAGCAGAAAGTCGGCAAAGATTTATTTGTGTCCCTCCAATGAGTGGCCCGCAAGGACCCCGTTTTCTACAAGTGTTGGTCCAATACTCCCTCTAGAGGCAGGGGACTCAGACAGGGCTGCTTTGCGGCTCCCGATCTGGGGCAGGGGCAGTGGGCGGCCTGTGGCCCGGGCAGGAGCCTCTCCGCGTGTGTCCCACGGACCCATCTGCCTGCGAGCCTCGGTCACCTGGCAGGAAGCTATGATGCCCAGACCTATGCTTAGCTGTGCAGCGAGGTGTACTGCGCAGACAGGTTCCACACACACTTCAAGTAAGAGGGCGGCCTGAGTGGAAAGGTGAGAGTTTGGGCAGCTGTGCAGACAAAGAAAGCGCCCTTTGGCCTGGGCCTAAATGCTTGTGACACTCCACTGGGCCTGCCGGGCTCTGAGGGCCCTGCCCTGGGCCCCCTGCTCCCCTGCCCTTTGTTCAGTCACAGCAGAGATGGCCACACCCACTCCCTCAGTGAGGGCAGTGTTCCAACCTCCCTCAGCCCCGCCCCCTCTCCGCAGGTTACCATGGATGACAGAGGCTGCATTCTGAGGCCAGGGCGTTCCGAGAATGCCAAGGGCAGACATGATGACCTTAAATGATTTCCTCTTGTGTCAGTTTTGGTAAACTTTAGGAGCTAGGAAATGGTCCACTTTCCAGAAATGTTCAAATTTACTGGCATTTCATATATTCTCTGCTCTAACATTGTCCTGAGTCTTTCTGTATATTCTTTACTTATGTTTTTGTTTTCCTTAATCAAAGTGTGTCTTTTAAATCTTTTCAAAGAAGATTCTTTGGACTTACTAAATCATCTGAATTTTATACGTTTTCTGTTGTATTAACTTCTGCTCATATCTTTATTTAACTTTTTTCTATGTTCTCAGGGTTTATTGTCTTCATCTTCTGATGTCAATTAAAACACTTGGTTATTCATTTTAATAAATCTTTTTACTTATAAAGATTTGAACTTTTGAAGATTCCAGCTTACTTGTACGTTTCTAAGGGTCAGGTCCTCTCCACTGTTGCCGGCCTAAGGCTTAGTTCACCATATAGCAATGTATATACTGACGTATTTTCCCCTCGACTTTCTGTGATCCACTACATCTCACCTTTCTCTGCAGACAAGCCATTTGAAATACCCTTAACTTATTTCACAGCCAATAAGGCTTTGAAATAATGTTTATTTTTTAGAGAAATCTTCTTATATAATTAGGCAGAAAATCTGACCTGCCATAGTTTTCAAAACAGCATAATTTCACTCTTCTCAATGATTAAACTGTTGTATTACACAACCTTTGTGTATTTAGCTTTATCAATGACATGTCCTTTAAAAATGTTTTAGAGATCCTACCAGTCTTTGAAAACATCCTCGTGCCTTGTTTCAGTTCCAGTTTTATGTATATTTTCTGCCTTGCACCCGATTATTCCTACATCTGATGGATGGCCTTGGGAATCTAATACTGGTATTGATTGTTTTGGCTGATTGTCTACCCTTGTAGCTGCTTTCTTCATTATTGTGTAAATTTAGATCATGAGCTCATGTTTAGCTAAACAGCTGACCTTGTAAGAGGCTTAGGTGTGAACGCTTGTAAGTTTCAGCAGAAAGTCGGCAAAGATTTATTTGTGTCCCTCCAATGAGTGGCCCACAAGGACCCCGTTTTCTACAAGTGTTGGTCCAATACTCCCTCTAGAGGCAGGGGACTCAGACAGGGCTGCTTTGCGGCCCCCGATCTGGGGCAGGGGCAGTGGGGGGCCTGTGGCCCGGGCAGGAGCCTCTCCGCCTGTGTCCCAGGGACTCATCTGCCTGCGAGCCTCGGTCACCTGCCAGGAAGCTACGATGCCCAGACCTATGCTTAGCTGTGCCGCGAGGTGTACTGCGCCGACAGGTTCCACACACACTTCATGTAAGAGGGCGGCCTGAGTGGAAAGGTGAGAGTTTGGGCAGTTGTGCAGACAAAGAAAGCGCCCTTTGGCCTGGGCCTAAATGCTTGTGACACTCCACTGGGCCTGCCGGGCTCTGAGGGCCCTGCCCTGGGCCCCCTGCTCCCCTGCCCTTTGTTCAGTCACAGCAGAGATGGCCACACCCACTCCCTCAGTGAGGGCAGTGTTCCAACCTCCCTCAGCCCCGCCCCCTCTCCGCAGGTTACCAAGGACTACAGAGGCTGCATTCTGAGGCAAGGGCTTTCCGAGAATGCCAAGGGCAGACATGATGACCTTAAATGATTTCCTCTTGTGTCAGTTTTGGTAAACTTTAGGAGCTAGGAAATGGTCCAATTGACAGAAATGTTCAAATTTACTGGCATTTCATATATTCTCTGCTCTAACATTGTCCTGACTCTTTCTGTATATTCTTTACTTATGTTTTGGTTTTCCTTAATCAAAGTGTGTCTTTTAAATCTTTTCAAAGAAGATTCTTTGGACTTACTAAATCACCTGGATTTTATACGTTTTCTGTTGTATTAAATTCTGCTCATATCTTTATTTAACTTTTTTCTATGTTCTCAGGGTTTATTGTTTTCATCTTCTGATGTCAATTAAAACACTTGGTTATTCATTTTAATAAATCTTTTTACTTATAAAGATTTGAACTTTTGAAGATTCCAGCTTACTTGTACGTTTCTAAGGGTCAGGTCCTCTCCATTGTTGCTGGCCTAAGGCTTAGTTCACCATATAGCAATGTATATATTAACCTTTTTTCCCCTAGACTTTCTGTGATCCCCTACATCTCACCTTTCTTTGCAGACAAGCCATTTGAAATACCCTTAACTTATTTCACAGCCAGTAAGGCTTTGAAATAATGTGTATTTTTTAGAGAAATCTTCTTATATAATTAGGCAGTAAATCTGACCTGCCATAGTTTTCAAAACAGCATAATTTCACACTTCTCAATGATTAAACTGTTGTATTACACAACCCTTGTGTATTTAGCTTTATCAATGACATGTCCTTTAAAAATGTTTTAGAGATCCTACCAGTCTTTGAAAACATCCTTGTGCCTTGTTTCATTTCCAGTTTGATGTATATTTTCTGCCTTGCACCCGATTATTCCTACATCTGATGGATGGCCTTGGGAATCTAATACTGGTATTGATTGTTTTGGCTGATTGTCTCCCCTTGTAGCTGCTTTCTTCATTATTGTGTAAATTTAGATCATGAGCTCATGTTTAGCTAAACAGCTGACCTTGTAAGAGGCTTAGGTGTGAACGCTCGTAAGTTTCAGCAGAAAGTCGGCAAAGATTTCTTTGTGTCCCTCCAATGAGTGGCCCGCAAGGACCCCGTTTTCTACAAGTGTTGGTCCAATACTCCCTCTAGAGGCAGGGGACTCAGACAGGGCTGCTTTGCGGCCCCCGATCTGGGGCAGGGGAAGTGGGCGGCCTGTGGCCTGGGCAGGAGCCTCTCCGCGTGTGTCCCAGGGACCCATCTGCCTGCGAGCCTCGGTCACCTGGCAGGAAGCTATGATGCCCAGACCTATGCTTAGCTGTGCAGCGAGGTGTACTGCGCAGACAGGTTCCACACACACTTCAAGTAAGAGGGCGGCCTGAGTGGAAAGGTGAGAGTTTGGGCAGCTGTGCAGACAAAGAAAGCGCCCTTTGGCCTGGGTCTAAATGCTTGTGACACTCCACTGGGCCTGCCGGGCTCTGAGGGCCCTGCCCTGGGCCCCCTGCTCCCCTGCCCTTTGTTCAGTCACAGCAGTGATGGCCACACCCACTCCCTCAGTGAGGGCAGTGTTCCAACCTCCCTCAGCCCCGCCCCCTCTCCGCAGGTTACCATGGACGACAGAGGCTGCATTCTGAGGCCAGGGCGTTCCGAGAATGCCAAGGGCAGACATGATGACCTTAAATGATTTCCTCTTGTGTCAGTTTTGGTAAACTTTAGGAGCTAGGAAATGGTCCACTTTCCAGAAATGTTCAAATTTACTGGCATTTCATATATTCTCTGCTCTAACATTGTCCTGAGTCTTTCTGTATATTCTTTACTTATGTTTTTGTTTTCCTTAATCAAAGTGTGTCTTTTAAATCTTTTCAAAGAAGATTCTTTGGACTTACTAAATCATCTGAATTTTATACGTTTTCTGTTGTATTAACTTCTGCTCATATCTTTATTTAACTTTTTTCTATGTTCTCAGGTTTTATTGTTTTCATCTTCTGATGTCAATTAAAACACTTGGTTATTCATTTTAATAAATCTTTTTACTTATAAAGATTTGAACTTTTGAAGATTCCAGCTTACTTGTACGTTTCTAAGGGTCAGGTCCTCTCCACTGTTGCCGGCCTAAGGCTTAGTTCACCATATAGCAATGTATATACTGACCTATTTTCCCCTCGACTTTCTGTGATCCACTACATCTCACCTTTCTTTGCAGACAAGCCATTTGAAATACCCTTAACTTATTTCACAGCCAATAAGGCTTTGAAATAATGTTTATTTTTTAGAGAAATCTTCTTATATAATTAGGCAGAAAATCTGACCTGCCATAGTTTTCAAAACAGCATAATTTCACTCTTCTCAATGATTAATCTGTTGTATTACACAACCTTTGTGTATTTACCTTTATCAATGACATGTCCTTTAAAAATGTTTTAGAGATCCTACCAGTCTTTGAATACATCCTCGTGCCTTGTTTCAGTTCCAGTTTTATGTATATTTTCTGCCTTGCACCCGATTATTCCTACATCTGATGGATGGCCTTGGGAATCTAATTCTGGTATTGATTGTTTTGGCTGATTGTCTCCCCTTGTAGCTGCTTTCTTCATTATTGTGTAAATTTAGATCATGAGCTCATGTTTAGCTAAATAGCTGACCTTGTAAGAGGCTTAGTTGTGAATGCTCGTAAGTTTCAGCAGAAAGTCGGCAAAGATTTATTTGTGTCCCTCCAATGAGTGGCCCGCAAGTACCCCGTTTTCTACAACTGTTGGTCCAATACTCCCTCTAGAGGCAGGGGATTCAGACAGGGCTGCTTTGCGGCCCCCGATCTGGGGCAGGGGCAGTGGGCGGCCTGTGGCCCGGGCAGGAGCCTCTCCGCGTGTGTCCCAGGGACCCAACTGCCTGCGAGCCTCGGTCACCTGGAAGGAAGCTACGATGCCCAGACCTATGCTTAGCTGTGCAGCGAGGTGTACTGCGTGGACAGGTTCCACACACACTTCAAGTAAGAGGGCGGCCTGAGAGGAAAGGTGAGGGTTTGGGCAGCTGTGCAGACAAAGAATGTGCCCTTTGTCCTGGGCCTAAATGCTTGTGACACTCCACTGGGCCTGCCGGGCTCTGAGGGCCCTGCCCTGGGCCCCCTGCTCCCCTGCCCTTTGTTCAGTCACAGCAGAGATGGCCACACCCACTCCCTCAGTGAGGGCAGTGTTCCAACCTCCCTCAGCCCCGCCCCCTCTCCGCAGGTTACCATGGACTACAGAGGCTGCATTCTGAGGCCAGGGCGTTCCGAGAATGCCAAGGGCAGACATGATGACCTTAAATGATTTCCTCTTGTGTCAGTTTTGGTAAACTTTAGGAGCTAGGAAATGGTCCACTTGACAGAAATGTTCAAATTTACTGGCATTTCATATATTCTCTGCTCTAACATTGTCCTGACTCTTTCTGTATATTCTTTACTTATGTTTTGGTTTTCCTTAATCAAAGTGTGTCTTTTAAATCTTTTCAAAGAAGATTCTTTGGACTTACTAAATCACCTGGATTTTATACGTTTTCTGTTGTATTAAATTCTGCTCATATCTTTATTTAACTTTTTTCTATGTTCTCAGGGTTTATTGTTTTCATCTTCTGATGTCAATTAAAACACTTGGTTATTCATTTTAATAAATCTTTTTACTTATAAAGATTTGAACTTTTGAAGATTCCAGCTTACTTGTACGTTTCTAAGGGTCAGGTCCTCTCCATTGTTGCTGGCCTAAGGCTTAGTTCACCATATAGCAATGTATATATTGACCTATTTTCCCCTAGACTTTCTGTGATCCCCTACATCTCACCTTTCTTTGCAGACAAGCCATTTGAAATACCCTTAACTTATTTCACAGCCAATAAGGCTTTGAAATAATGTGTATTTTTTAGAGAAATCTTCTTATATAATTAGGCAGTAAATCTGACCTGCCATAGTTTTCAAAACAGCATAATTTCACACTTCTCAATGATTAAACTGTTGTATTACACAACCCTTGTGTATTTAGCTTTATCAATGACATGTCCTTTAAAAATGTTTTAGAGATCCTACCAGTCTTTGAAAACATCCTTGTGCCTTGTTTCAGTTCCAGATTGATGTATATTTTCTGCCTTGCACCCGATTATTCCTACATCTGATGGATGGCCTTGGGAATGTAATACTGGTATTGATTATTTTGGCTGATTGTCTCCCCTTGTAGCTGCTTTCTTCATTATTGTGTAAATTTAGATCATGAGCTCATGTTTAGCTAAATAGCTGACCTTGTAAGAGGCTTAGTTGTGAATGCTCGTAAGTTTCAGCAGAAAGTCGGCAAAGATTTATTTGTGTCCCTCCAATGAGTGGCCCGCAAGTACCCCGTTTTCTACAACTGTTGGTCCAAAACTCCCTCTAGAGGCAGGGGATTCAGACAGGGCTGCTTTGCGGCCCCCGATCTGGGGCAGGGGCAGTGGGCGGCCTGTGGCCCAGGCAGGAGCCTCTCCGCGTGTCTCCCAGGGACCCATCTGCCTGTGAGCCTCAGTCACCTGGCAGGAGGCCACAATGCCCTGACCTATGGTTAGCTGTGCAGCGAGGTGTACTGCGCGGACAGGTTCCACACACACTTCAAGTAAGAGGGCGGCCTGAGTGGAAAGGTGAGAGTTTGGGCAGCTGTGCAGACAAAGAAAGCGCCCTTTGGCCTGGGCCTAAATGCTTGTGACACTCCACTGGGGCTGCCGGGCTCTGAGGGCCCTGCCCTGGGCCCCCTGCTCCCCTGCCCTTTGTTCAGTCACAGCAGAGATGGCCACACCCACTCCCTCAGTGAGGGCAGTGTTCCAACCTCCCTCAGCCCCGCCCCCTCTCCGCAGGTTACCATGGACTACAGAGGCTGCATTCTGAGGCCAGGGCGTTCCGAGAATGCCAAGGGCAGACATGATGACCTTAAATGATTTCCTCTTGTGTCAGTTTTGGTAAACTTTAGGAGCTAGGAAATGGTCCACTTGACAGAAATGTTCAAATTTACTGGCATTTCATATATTCTCTGCTCTAACATTGTCCTGACTCTTTCTGTATATTCTTTACTTATGTTTTGGTTTTCCTTAATCAAAGTGTGTCTTTTAAATCTTTTCAAAGAAGATTCTTTGGACTTACTAAATCACCTGAATTTTATACGTTTTCTGTTGTATTAAGTTCTGCTCATATCTTTATTTAACTTTTTTCTATGTTCTCAGGGTTTATTGTTTTCATCTTCTGATGTCAATTAAAACACTTGGTTATTCATTTTAATAAATCTTTTTACTTATAAAGATTTGAACTTTTGAAGATTCCAGCTTACTTGTACGTTTCTAAGGGTCAGGTCCTCTCCACTGTTGCCGGCCTAAGGCTTAGTTCACCATATAGCAATGTATATATTGACCTATTTTCCCCTCGACTTTCTGTGATCCACTACATCTCACCTTTCTTTGCAGACAAGCCATTTGAAATACACTTAACTTATTTCACAGCCAATAAGGCTTTGAAATAATGTGTATTTTTTAGAGAAATCTTCTTATATAATTAGGCAGAAAATCTGACCTGCCATAGTTTTCAAAACAGCATAATTTCACTCTTCTCAATGATTAATCTGTTGTATTACACAACCTTTGTGTATTTATCTTTATCAATGACATGTCCTTTAAAAATGTTTTAGAGATCCTACCAGTCTTTGAATACATCCTCGTGCCTTGTTTCAGTTCTTGTTTTATGTATATTTTCTGCCTTGCACCCGATTATTCCTACATCTGATGGATGGCCTTGGGAATCTAATTCTGGTATTGATTGTTTTGGCTGATTGTCTCCCCTTGTAGCTGCTTTCTTCATTATTGTGTAAATTTAGATCATGAGCTCATGTTTAGCTAAATAGCTGACCTTGTAAGAGGCTTAGTTGTGAATGCTCGTAAGTTTCAGCAGAAAGTCGGCAAAGATTTATTTGTGTCCCTCCAATGAGTGGCCCGCAAGTACCCCGTTTTCTACAACTGTTGGTCCAATACTCCCTCTAGAGGCAGGGGATTCAGACAGGGCTGCTTTGCGGCCCCCGATCTGGGGCAGGGGCAGTGGGCGGCCTGTGGCCCGGGCAGGAGCCTCTCCGCGTGTGTCCCAGGGACCCATCTGCCTGCGAGCCTCGGTCACCTGGAAGGAAGCTACGATGCCCAGACCTATGCTTAGCTGTGCAGCGAGGTGTACTGCGTGGACAGGTTCCACACACACTTCAAGTAAGAGGGCGGCCTGAGAGGAAAGGTGAGGGTTTGGGCAGCTGTGCAGACAAAGTATGTGCCCTTTGTCCTGGGCCTAAATGCTTGTGACACTCCACTGGGCCTGCCGGGCTCTGAGGGCCCTGCCCTGGGCCCCCTGCTCCCCTGCCCTTTGTTCAGTCACAGCAGAGATGGCCACACCCACTCCCTCAGTGAGGGCAGTGTTCCAACCTCCCTCAGCCCCGCCCCCTCTCCGCAGGTTACCATGGACTACAGAGGCTGCATTCTGAGGCCAGGGCGTTCCGAGAATGCCAAGGGCAGACATGATGACCTTAAATGATTTCCTCTTGTGTCAGTTTTGGTAAACTTTAGGAGCTAGGAAATGGTCCACTTTCCAGAAATGTTCAAATTTACTGGCATTTCATATATTCTCTGCTCTAACATTGTCCTGACTCTTTCTGTATATTCTTTACTTATGTTTTGGTTTTCCTTAATCAAAGTGTGTCTTTTAAATCTTTTCAAAGAAGATTCTTTGGACTTACTAAATCACCTGGATTTTATACGTTTTCTGTTGTATTAAATTCTGCTCATATCTTTATTTAACTTTTTTCTATGTTCTCAGGGTTTATTGTTTTCATCTTCTGATGTCAATTAAAACACTTGGTTATTCATTTTAATAAATCTTTTTACTTATAAAGATTTGAACTTTTGAAGATTCCAGCTTACTTGTACGTTTCTAAGGGTCAGGTCCTCTCCATTGTTGCTGGCCTAAGGCTTAGTTCACCATATAGCAATGTATATATTGACCTATTTTCCCCTAGACTTTCTGTGATCCCCTACATCTCAGCTTTCTTTGCAGACAAGCCATTTGAAATACCCTTAACTTATTTCACAGCCAATAAGGCTTTGAAATAATGTGTATTTATTAGAGAAATCTTCTTATATAATTAGGCAGTAAATCTGACCTGCCATAGTTTTCAAAACAGCATAATTTCACACTTCTCAATGATTAAACTGTTGTATTACACAACCCTTGTGTATTTAGCTTTATCAATGACATGTCCTTTAAAAATGTTTTAGAGATCCTACCAGTCTTTGAAAACATCCTTGTGCCTTGTTTCAGTTCCAGATTGATGTATATTTTCTGCCTTGCACCCGATTATTCCTACATCTGATGGATGGCCTTGGGAATCTAATACTGGTATTGATTATTTTGGCTGATTGTCTCCCCTTGTAGCTGCTTTCTTCATTATTGTGTAAATTTAGATCATGAGCTCATGTTTAGCTAAACAGCTGACCTTGTAAGAGGCTTAGGTGTGAACGCTCGTAAGTTTCAGCAGAAAGTCGGCAAAGATTTCTTTGTGTCCCTCCAATGAGTGGCCCGCAAGGACCCCGTTTTCTACAAGTGTTGGTCCAATACTCCCTCTAGAGGCAGGGGACTCAGACAGGGCTGCTTTGCGGCCCCCGATCTGGGGCAGGGGCAGTGGGCGGCCTGTGGCCCGGGCAGGAGCCTCTCCGCGTGTGTCCCAGGGACCCATCTGCCTGCGAGCCTCGGTCACCTGGCAGGAAGCTATGATGCCCAGACCTATGCTTAGCTGTGCAGCGAGGTGTACTGCGCAGACAGGTTCCACACACACTTCAAGTAAGAGGGCGGCCTGAGTGGAAAGGTGAGAGTTTGGGCAGCTGTGCAGACAAAGAAAGCGCCCTTTGTCCTGGGCCTAAATGCTTGTGACACTCCACTGGGCCTGCCGGGCTCTGAGGGCCCTGCCCTGGGCCCCCTGCTCCCCTGCCCTTTGTTCAGTCACAGCAGAGATGGCCACACCCACTCCCTCAGTGAGGGCAGTGTTCCAACCTCCCTCAGCCCCGCCCCCTCTCCGCAGGTTAACATGGAGGACAGAGGCTGCATTCTGAGGCCAGGGCGTTCCGAGAATGCCAAGGGCACACATGATGACCTTAAATGATTTCCTCTTGTGTCAGTTTTGGTAAACTTTAGGAGCTAGGAAATGGTCCACTTTCCAGAAATGTTCAAATTTACTGGCATTTCATATATTCTCTGCTCTAACATTGTCCTGACTCTTTCTGTATATTCTTTACTTATGTTTTGGTTTTCCTTAATCAAAGTGTGTCTTTTAAATCTTTTCAAAGAAGATTCTTTGGACTTACTAAATCATCTGAATTTTATACGTTTTCTGTTGTATTAACTTCTGCTCATATCTTTATTTAACTTTTTTCTATGTTCTCAGGGTTTATTGTTTTCATCTTCTGATGTCAATTAAAACACTTGGTTATTCATTTTAATAAATCTTTTTACTTATAAAGATTTGAACTTTTGAAGATTCCAGCTTACTTGTATGTTTCTAAGGGTCAGGTCCTCTCCACTGTTGCCGGCCTAAGGCTTAGTTCAGCATATAGCAATGTATATACTGACCTATTTTCCCCTCGACTTTCTGTGATCCACTACATCTCACCTTTCTTTGCAGACAAGCCATTTGAAATACCCTTAACTTATTTTACAGCCAATAAGGCTTTGAAATAATGTTTATTTTTTAGAGAAATCTTCTTATATAATTAGGCAGAAAATCTGACCTGCCATAGTTTTCAAAACAGCATAATTTCACTCTTCTCAATGATTAATCTGTTGTATTACACAACCTTTGTGTATTTAGCTTTATCAATGACATGTCCTTTCAAAATGTTTTAGAGAACCTACCAGTCTTTGAATACATCCTCGTGCCTTGTTTCAGTTCCAGTTTTATGTATATTTTCTGCCTTGCACCCGATTATTCCTACATCTGAAGGATGGCCTTGGGAATCTAATTCTGGTATTGATTGTTTTGGCTGATTGTCTCCCCTTGTAGCTGCTTTCTTCATTATTGTGTAAATTTAGATCATGAGCTCATGTTTAGCTAAATAGCTGACCTTGTAAGAGGCTTAGTTGTGAATGCTCGTAAGTTTCAGCAGAAAGTCGGCAAAGATTTATTTGTGTCCCTCCAATGAGTGGCCCGCAAGTACCCCGTTTTCTACAACTGTTGGTCCAATACTCCCTCTAGAGGCAGGGGATTCAGACAGGGCTGCTTTGCGGCCCCCGATCTGGGGCAGGGGCAGTGGGCGGCCTGTGGCCCAGGCAGGAGCCTCTCCGCGTGTCTCCCAGGGACCCATCTGCCTGTGAGCCTCAGTCACCTGGCAGGAGGCCACAATGCCCTGACCTATGGTTAGCTGTGCAGAGAGGTGTACTGCGCGGACAGGTTCCACACACACTTCAAGTAAGAGGGCGGCCTGAGTGGAAAGGTGAGAGTTTGGGCAGCTGTGCAGACAAAGAAAGCGCCCTTTGGCCTGGGCCTAAATGCTTGTGACACTCCACTGGGCCTGCCGGGATCTGAGGGCCCTGCCCTGGGACCCCTGCTCCCCTGCCCTTTGTTCAGTCACAGCAGAGATGGCCACACCCACTCCCTCAGTGAGGGCAGTGTTCCAACCTCCCTCAGCCCCGCCCCCTCTCCGCAGGTTACCATGGACTACAGAGGCTGCAATCTGAGGCCACGGCGTTCCGAGAATGCCAAGGGCAGACATGATGACCTTAAATGATTTCCTCTTGTGTCAGTTTTGGTAAACTTTAGGAGCTAGGAAATGGTCCACTTGACAGAAATGTTCAAATTTACTGGCATTTCATATATTCTCTGCTCTAACATTGTCCTGACTCTTTCTGTATATTCTTTACTTATGTTTTGGTTTTCCTTAATCAAAGTGTGTCTTTTAAATCTTTTCAAAGAAGATTCTTTGGACTTACTAAATCACCTGAATTTTATACGTTTTCTGTTGTACTAAGTTCTGCTCATATCTTTATGTAACTTTTTTCTATGTTCTCAGGGTTTATTGTTTTCATCTTCTGATGTCAATTAAAACACTTGGTTATTCATTTTAATAAATCTTTTTACTTATAAGGATTTGAACTTTTGAAGATTCCAGCTTACTTGTACGTTTCTAAGGGTCAGGTCCTCTCCACAGTTGCCGGCCTAAGGCTTAGTTCACCATATAGCAATGTATATATTGACCTATTTTCCCCTCGACTTTCTGTGATCCACTACATCTCACCTTTCTTTGCAGACAAGCCATTTGAAATACACTTAACTTATTTCACAGCCAATAAGGCTTTGAAATAATGTGTATTTTTTAGAGAAATCTTCTTATATAATTAGGCAGAAAATCTGACCTGCCATAGTTTTCAAAACAGCATAATTTCACTCTTCTCAATGATTAAACTGTTGTATTACACAACCTTTGTGTATTTAGCTTTATCAATGACATGTCCTTTAAAAATGTTTTAGAGATCCTACCAGTCTTTGAAAACATCCTCGTGCCTTGTTTCAGTTCCAGTTTTATGTATATTTTCTGCCTTGCACCCGATTATTCCTACATCTGATGGATGGCCTTGGGAATCTAATTCTGGTATGGATTGTTTTGGCTGATTGTCTCCCCTTGTAGCTGCTTTCTTCATTATTGTGTAAATTTAGATCATGAGCTCATGTTTAGCTAAACAGCTGACCTTGTAAGAGGCTTAGTTGTGAATGCTCGTAAGTTTCAGCAGAAAGTCGGCAAAGATTTATTTGTGTCCCTCCAATGAGTGGCCTGCAAGGACCCCGTTTTCTACAAGTGTTGGTCCAATAATCCCTCTAGAGGCAGGGGACTCAGACAGGGCTGCTTTGCAGCCCCCGATCTGGGGCAGGGGCAGTGGGCGGCCTGTGGCCCGGGCAGGAGCCTCTCCGCGTGTGTCCCAGGGACCCATCTGCCTGCGAGCCTCGGTCACCTGGAAGGAAGCTACGATGCCCAGACCTATGCTTAGCTGTGCAGCGAGGTGTACTGCGTGGACAGGTTCCACACACACTTCAAGTAAGAGGGCGGCCTGAGTGGAAAGGTGAGGGTTTGGGCAGCTGTGCAGACAAAGAAAGTGCCCTTTGGCCTGGGCCTAAATGCTTGTGACACTCCACTGGGCCTGCCGGGCTCTGAGGGCCCTGCCCTGGGCCCCCTGCTCCCCTGCCCTTTGTTCAGTCACAGCAGAGATGGCCACACCCACTCCCTCAGTGAGGGCAGTGTTCCAACCTCCCTCAGCCCCGCCCCCTCTCCGCAGGTTACCATGGACTACAGAGGCTGCATTCTGAGGCCAGGGCGTTCCGAGAATGCCAAGGGCAGACATGATGACCTTAAATGATTTCCTCTTGTGTCAGTTTTGGTAAACTTTAGGAGCTAGGAAATGGTCCACTTGACAGAAATGTTCAAATTTACTGGCATTTCATATATTCTCTGCTCTAACATTGTCCTGACTCTTTCTGTATATTCTTTACTTATGTTTTGGTTTTCCTTAATCAAAGTGTGTCTTTTAAATCTTTTCAAAGAAGATTCTTTGGACTTACTAAATCACCTGAATTTTATCCGTTTTCTGTTGTATTAAGTTCTGCTCATATCTTTATTTAACTTTTTTCTATGTTCTCAGGGTTTATTGTTTTCATCTTCTGATGTCAATTAAAACACTTGGTTATTCATTTTAATAAATCTTTTTACTTATAAAGATTTGAACTTTTGAAGATTCCAGCTTACATGTACGTTTCTAAGGTTCAGGTCCTCTCCACTGTTGCCGGCCTAAGGCTTAGTTCACCATATAAAAATGTATATATTGACCTATTTTCCCCTGGACTTTCTGTGATCCACTACATCTCACCTTTCTTTGCAGACAAGCCATTTGAAATACACTTAACTTATTTCACAGCCAATAAGGCTTTGAAATAATGTGTATTTTTTAGAGAAATCTTCTTATATAATTAGGCAGAAAATCTGACCTGCCATAGTTTTCAAAACAGCATAATTTCACTCTTCTCAATGATTAATCTGTTGTATTACACAACCTTTGTGTATTTAGCTTTATCAATGACATGTCCTTTAAAAATGTTTTAGAGATCCTACCAGTCTTTGAAAACATCCTTGTGCCTTGTTTCATTTCCAGTTTGATGTATATTTTCTGCCTTGCACCCGATTATTCCTACATCTGATGGATGGCCTTGGGAATCTTATACTGGTATTGATTGTTTTGGCTGATTGTCTCCCCTTGTAGCTGCTTTCTTCATTATTGTGTAAATTTAGATCATGAGCTCATGTTTAGCTAAACAGCTGACCTTGTAAGAGGCTTAGGTGTGAACGCTCGTAAGTTTCAGCAGAAAGTCGGCAAAGATTTCTTTGTGTCCCTCCAATGAGTGGCCCGCAAGGACCCCGTTTTCTACAAGTGTTGGTCCAATACTCCCTCTAGAGGCAGGGGACTCAGACAGGGCTGCTTTGCGGCCCCCGATCTGGGGCAGGGGAAGTGGGCGGCCTGTGGCCCGGGCAGGAGCCTCTCCGCGTGTGTCCCAGGGACCCATCTGCCTGCGAGCCTCGGTCACCTGGCAGGAAGCTATGATGCCCAGACCTATGCTTAGCTGTGCAGCGAGGTGTACTGCGCAGACAGGTTCCACACACACTTCAAGTAAGAGGGCGGCCTGAGTGGAAAGGTGAGAGTTTGGGCAGCTGTGCAGACAAAGAAAGCGCCCTTTGGCCTGGGCCTAAATGCTTGTGACACTCCACTGGGCCTGCCGAGCTCTGAGGGCCCTGCCCTGGGCCCCCTGCTCCCCTGCCCTTTGTTCAGTCACAGCAGAGATGGCCACACCCACTCCCTCAGTGAGGGCAGTGTTCGAACCTCCCTCAGCCCCGCCCCCTCTCCGCAGGTTACCATGGACGACAGAGGCTGCATTCTGAGGCCAGGGCGTTCCGAGAATGCCAAGGGCAGACATGATGACCTTAAATGATTTCCTCTTGTGTCAGTTTTGGTAAACTTTAGGAGCTAGGAAATGGTCCACTTTCCAGAAATGTTCAAATTTACTGGCATTTCATATATTCTCTGCTCTAACATTGTCCTGACTCTTTCTGTATATTCTTTACTTACGTTTTTGTTTTCCTTAATCAAAGTGTGTCTTTTAAATCTTTTCAAAGAAGATTCTTTGGACTTACTAAATCATCTGAATTTTATACGTTTTCTGTTGTATTAACTTCTGCTCATATCTTTATTTAACTTTATTCTATGTTCTCAGGTTTTATTGTTTTCATCTTCTGATGTCAATTAAAACACTTGGTTATTCATTTTAATAAATCTTTTTACTTATAAAGATTTGAACTTTTGAAGATTCCAGCTTACTTGTACGTTTCTAAGGTTCAGGTCCTCTCCACTGTTGCCGGCCTAAGGCTTAGTTCAGCATATAGCAATGTATATACTGACCTATTTTCCCCTCGACTTTCTGTGATCCACTACATCTCACCTTTCTTTGCAGACAAGCCATTTGAAATACCCTTAACTTATTTCACAGCCAATAAGGCTTTGAAATAATGTTTATTTTTTAGAGAAATCTTCTTATATAATTAGGCAGAAAATCTGACCTGCCATAGTTTTCAAAACAGCATAATTTCACTCTTCTCAATGATTAATCTGTTGTATTACACAACCTTTGTGTATTTACCTTTATCAATGACATGTCCTTTAAATATGTTTTAGAGATCCTACCAGTCTTTGAATACATCCTCGTGCCTTGTTTCAGTTCCAGTTTTTTGTATATTTTCTGCCTTGCACCCGATTATTCCTACATCTGATGGATGGCCTTGGGAATCTAATTCTGGTATTGATTGTTTTGGCTGATTGTCTCCCCTTGTAGCTGCTTTCTTCATTATTGTGTAAATTTAGATCATGAGCTCATGTTTAGCTAAATAGCTGACCTTGTAAGAGGCTTAGTTGTGAATGCTCGTAAGTTTCAGCAGAAAGTCGGCAAAGATTTATTTGTGTCCCTCCAATGAGTGGCCCGCAAGTACCCCGTTTTCTACAACTGTTGGTCCAATACTCCCTCTAGAGGCAGGGGATTCAGACAGGGCTGCTTTGCGGCCCCCGATCTGGGGCAGGGGCAGTGGGCGGCCTGTGGCCCAGGCAGGAGCCTCTCCGCGTGTCTCCCAGGGACCCATCTGCCTGTGAGCCTCAGTCACCTGGCAGGAGGCCACAATGCCCTGACCTATGGTTAGCTGTGCAGCGAGGTGTACTGCGCGGACAGGTTCCACACACACTTCAAGTAAGAGGGCGGCCTGAGTGGAAAGGTGAGAGTTTGGGCAGCTGTGCAGACAAAGAAAGCGCCCTTTGGCCTGGGCCTAAATGCTTGTGACACTCCACTGGGCCTGCCGGGCTCTGAGGGCCCTGCCCTGGGCCCCCTGCTCCCCTGCCCTTTGTTCAGTCACAGCAGAGATGGCCACACCCACTCCCTCAGTGAGGGCAGTGTTCCAACCTCCCTCAGCCCCGCCCCCTCTCCACAGGTTACCATGGACTACAGAGGCTGCATTCTGAGGCCAGGGCGTTCCGAGAATGCCAAGGGCAGACATGATGACCTTAAATGATTTCCTCTTGTGTCAGTTTTGGTAAACTTTAGGAGCTAGGAAATGGTCCACTTGACAGAAATGTTCAAATTTACTGGCATTTCATATATTCTCTGCTCTAACATTGTCCTGACTCTTTCTGTATATTCTTTACTTATGTTTTGGTTTTCCTTAATCAAAGTGTGTCTTTTAAATCTTTTCAAAGAAGATTCTTTGGACTTACTAAATCACCTGAATTTTATCCGTTTTCTGTTGTATTAAGTTCTGCTCATATCTTTATTTAACTTTTTTCTATGTTCTCAGGGTTTATTGTTTTCATCTTCTGATGTCAATTAAAACACTTGGTTATTCATTTTAATAAATCTTTTTACTTATAAAGATTTGAACTTTTGAAGATTCCAGCTTACTTGTACGTTTCTAAGGGTCAGGTCCTCTCCACTGTTGCCGGCCTAAGGCTTAGTTCACCATATAGCAATGTATATATTGACCTATTTTCCCCTCGACTTTCTGTGATCCACTACATCTCACCTTTCTTTGCAGACAAGCCATTTGAAATACACTTAACTTATTTCACAGCCAATAAGGCTTTGAAATAATGTGTATTTTTTAGAGAAATCTTCTTATATAATTAGGCAGAAAATCTGACCTGCCATAGTTTTCAAAACAGCATAATTTCACTCTTCTCAATGATTAAACTGTTGTATTACACAACCTTTGTGTATTTAGCTTTATCAATGACATGTCCTTTAAAAATGTTTTAGAGATCCTACCAGTCTTTGAAAACATCCTCGTGCCTTGTTTCAGTTCCAGTTTTATGTATATTTTCTGCCTTGCACCCGATTATTCCTACATCTGATGGATGGCCTTGGGAATCTAATACTGGTATTGATTGTTTTGGCTGATTGTCTCCCCTTGTAGCTGCTTTCTTCATTATTGTGTAAATTTAGATCATGAGCTCATGTTTAGCTAAACAGCTGACCTTGTAAGAGGCTTAGTTGTGAATGCTCGTAAGTTTCAGCAGAAAGTCGGCAAAGATTTATTTGTGTCCCTCCAATGAGTGGCCCGCAAGAACCCCGTTTTCTACAAGTGTTGGTCCAATACTCCCTCTAGAGTCAGGGGACTCAGACAGGGCTGCTTTGCAGCCCCCGATCTGGGGCAGGGGCAGTGGGCGGCCTGTGGCCCGGGCAGGAGCCTCTCCGCGTGTGTCCCAGGGACCCATCTGCCTGTGAGCCTCGGTCACCTGGAAGGAAGCTACGATGCCCAGACCTATGCTTAGCTGTGCAGCGAGGTGTACTGCGCAGACAGGTTCCACACACACTTCAAGTAAGAGGGCGGCCTGAGTGGAAAGGTGAGAGTTTGGGCAGCTGTGCAGACAAAGAAAGCGCCCTTTGGCCTGGGCCTAAATGCTTGTGACACTCCACTGGGCCTGCCGGGCTCTGAGGGCCCTTCCCTGGGCCCCCTGCTCCCCTGCCCTTTGTTCAGTCACAGCAGAGATGGCCACACCCACTCCCTCAGTGAGGGCAGTGTTCCAACCTCCCTCAGCCCCGCCCCCTCTCCGCAGTTTACCATGGACGACAGAGGCTGCATTCTGAGGCCAGGGCGTTCCGAGAATGCCAAGGGCAGACATGATGACCTTAAATGATTTCCTCTTGTGTCAGTTTTGGTAAACTTTAGGAGCTAGGAAATGGTCCACTTTCCAAAAATGTTCAAATTTACTGGCATTTCATATATTCTCTGCTCTAACATTGTCCTGACTCTTTCTGTATATTCTTTACTTATGTTTTTGTTTTCCTTAATCAAAGTGTGTCTTTTAAATCTTTTCAAAGAAGATTCTTTGGACTTACTAAATCACCTGGATTTTATACGTTTTCTGTTGTATTAAATTCTGCTCATATCTTTATTTAACTTTTTTCTATGTTCTCAGGGTTTATTGTTTTCATCTTCTGATGTCAATTAAAACACTTGGTTATTCATTTTAATAAATCTTTTTACTTATAAAGATTTGAACTTTTGAAGATTCCAGCTTACTTGTATGTTTCTAAGGGTCAGGTCCTCTCCATTGTTGCCGGCCTAATGCTTAGTTCACCATATAGCAATGTATATATTGACCTATTTTCCCCTAGACTTTCTGTGATCCCCTACATCTCACCTTTCTTTGCAGACAAGCCATTTGAAATACACTTAACTTATTTCACAGCCAATAAGGCTTTGAAATAATGTGTATTTTTTAGAGACATCTTCTTATAGAATTAGGCAGAAAATCTGACCTGCCATAGTTTTCAAAACAGCATAATTTCACACTTCTCAATGATTAAACTGTTGTATTACACAACCTTTGTGTATTTAGCTTTATCAATGACATGTACTTTAAAAATGTTTTAGAGATCCTACCAGTCTTTGAAAACATCCTTGTGCCTTGTTTCAGTTCCAGTTTTATGTATATTTTCTGCCTTGCACCTGATTATTCCTACATCTGATGGATGGCCTTGGGAATCTAATACTGGTATTGATTGTTTTGGCTGATTGTCTCCCCTTGTAGCTGCTTTCTTCATTATTGTGTAAATTTAGATCATGAGCTCATGTTTAGCTAAATAGCTGACCTTGTAAGAGGCTTAGTTGTGAACGCTCGTAAGTTTCAGCAGAAAGTCGGCAAAGATTTATTTGTGTCCCTCCAATGAGTGGCCCGCAAGGACCCCGTTTTCTACAAGTGTTGGCCAATACTCCCTCTAGAGGCAGGGGACTCAGACAGGGCTGCTTTGCGGCCCCCGATCTGGGGCAGGGGCAGTGGGCGGCCTGTGGCCCGGGCAGGAGCCTCTCCCCGTGTTTCCCAGGGACCCATCTGCCTGCGAGCCTCGGTCACCTGGCAGGAAGCTACGATGCCCAGACCTATGCTTAGCTGTGCAGCGAGGTGTACTGCGCGGACAGGTTCCACACACACTTCAAGTAAGAGGGCGGCCTGAGTGGAAAGGTGAGAGTTTGGGCAGCTGTGCAGACAAAGAAAGCGCCCTTTGGCCTGGGCCTAAATGCTTGTGACACTCCACTGGGCCTGCCGGGCTCTGAGGGCCCTGCCCTGGGCCCCCTGCTCCCCTGCCCTTTGTTCAGTCACAGCAGAGATGGCCACACCCACTCCCTCAGTGAGGGCAGTGTTCCAACCTCCCTCAGCCCCGCCCCCTCTCCGCAGGTTACCATGGACTACAGAGGCTGCATTCTGAGGCCAGGGTGTTCCGAGAATGCCAAGGGCAGACATGATGACCTTAAATGATTTCCTCTTGTGTCAGTTTTGGTAAACTTTAGGAGCTAGGAAATGGTCCACTTGACAGAAATGTTCAAATTTACTGGCATTTCATATATTCTCTGCTATAACATTGTCCTGACTCTTTCTGTATATTCTTTACTTATGTTTTTGTTTTCCTTAATCAAAGTGTGTCTTTTAAATCTTTTCAAAGAAGATTCTTTGGACTTACTAAATCACCTGGATTTTATACGTTTTCTGTTGTATTAAATTCTGCTCATATCTTTATTTAACTTTTTTCTATGTTCTCAGGGTTTATTGTTTTCATCTTCTGATGTCAATTAAAACACTTGGTTATTCATTTTAATAAATCTTTTTACTTATAAAGATTTGAACTTTTGAAGATTCCAGCTTACTTGTACGTTTCTAAGGGTCAGGTCCTCTCCATTGTTGCCGGCCTAAGGCTTAGTTCACCATATAGCAATGTATATATTGACCTATTTTCCCCTCGACTTTCTGTGATCCCCTACATCTCACCTTTCTTTGCAGACAAGCCATTTGAAATACCCTTAACTTATTTCACAGCCAATAAGGCTTTGAAATAATGTGTATTTTTTAGAGAAATCTTCTTATATAATTAGGCAGAAAATCTGACCTGCCATAGTTTTCAAAACAGCATAATTTCACTCTTCTCAATGATTAATCTGTTGTATTACACAACCTTTGTGTATTTAGCTTTATCAATGACATGATCTTTAAAAATGTTTTAGAGATCCTACCAATCTTTGAAAACATCCTCGTGCCTTGTTTCAGTTCCAGTTTTATATATATTTTCTGCCTTGCACCCGATTATTCCTACATCTGATGGATGGCCTTGGGAATCTAATTCTGGTATGGATTGTTTTGGCTGATTGTTTCCCCTTATAGCTGCTTTCTTCATTATTGTGTAAATTTAGATCATGAGCTCATGTTTAGCTAAACAGCTGACCTTGTAAGAGGCTTAGGTGTGAACGCTCGTAAGTTTCAGCAGAAAGTCGGCAAAGATTTATTTGTATCCCTCCAATGAGTGGCCCGCAAGGACACCGTTTTCTACAAGTGTTGGTCCAATACTCCCTCTAGAGGCAGGGGACTCAGACAGGGCTGCTTTGCGGCCCCCGATCTGGGGCAGGGGAAGTGGGCGGCCTGTGGCCCGGACAGGATCCTCTCCGCGTGTGTCCCAGGGACCCATCTGCCTGCGAGCCTCGGTCACCTGGCAGGAAGCTATGATGCCCAGACCTATGCTTAGCTGTGCAGCGAGGTGTACTGCGCAGACAGGTTCCACACACACTTCAAGTAAGAGGGCGGCCTGAGTGGAAAGGTGAGAGTTTGGGCAGCTGTGCAGACAAAGAAAGCGCCCTTTGGCCTGGGCCTAAATGCTTGTGACACTCCACTGGGCCTGCCGGTCTCTGAGGGCCCTTCCCTGGGCCCCCTGCTCCCCTGCCCTTTGTTCAGTCACAGCAGAGATGGCCACACCCACTCCCTCAGTGAGGGCAGTGTTCCAACCTCCCTCAGCCCCGCCCCCTCTCCGCAGTTTACCATGGACGACAGAGGCTGCATTCTGAGGCCAGGGCGTTCCGAGAATGCCAAGGGCAGACATGATGACCTTAAATGATTTCCTCTAGTGTCAGTTTTGGTAAAGTTTAGGAGCTAGGAAATGGTCCACTTTCCAGAAATGTTCAAATTTACTGGCATTTCATATATTCTCTGCTCTAACATTGTCCTGACTCTTTCTGTATATTCTTTACTTATGTTTTTGTTTTCCTTAATCAAAGTGTGTCTTTTAAATCTTTTCAAAGAAGATTCTTTGGACTTACTAAATCACCTGGATTTTATACGTTTTCTGTTGTATTAAATTCTGCTCATATCTTTATTTAACTTTTTTCTATGTTCTCAGGGTTTATTGTTTTCATCTTCTGATGTCAATTAAAACACTTGGTTATTCATTTTAATAAATCTTTTTACTTATAAAGATTTGAACTTTTGAAGATTCCAGCTTACTTGTATGTTTCTAAGGGTCAGGTCCTCTCCATTGTTGCCGGCCTAATGCTTAGTTCACCATATAGCAATGTATATATTGACCTATTTTCCCCTAGACTTTCTGTGATCCCCTACATCTCACCTTTCTTTGCAGACAAGCCATTTGAAATACACTTAACTTATTTCACAGCCAATAAGGCTTTGAAATAATGTGTATTTTTTAGAGACATCTTCTTATAGAATTAGGCAGAAAATCTGACCTGCCATAGTTTTCAAAACAGCATAATTTCACACTTCTCAATGATTAAACTGTTGTATTACACAACCTTTGTGTATTTAGCTTTATCAATGACATGTACTTTAAAAATGTTTTAGAGATCCTACCAGTCTTTGAAAACATCCTTGTGCCTTGTTTCAGTTCCAGTTTTATGTATATTTTCTGCCTTGCACCTGATTATTCCTACATCTGATGAATGGCCTTGGGAATCTAATACTGGTATTGATTGTTTTGGCTGATTGTCTCCCCTTGTAGCTGCTTTCTTCATTATTGTGTAAATTTAGATCATGAGCTCATGTTTAGCTAAATAGCTGACCTTGTAAGAGGCTTAGTTGTGAACGCTCGTAAGTTTCAGCAGAAAGTCGGCAAAGATTTATTTGTGTCCCTCCAATGAGTGGCCCGCAAGGACCCCGTTTTCTACAAGTGTTGGCCAATACTCCCTCTAGAGGCAGGGGACTCAGACAGGGCTGCTTTGCGGCCCCCGATCTGGGGCAGGGGCAGTGGGCGGCCTGTGGCCCGGGCAGGAGCCTCTCCCCGTGTTTCCCAGGGACCCATCTGCCTGCGAGCCTCGGTCACCTGGCAGGAAGCTACGATGCCCAGAACTATGCTTAGCTGTGCAGCGAGGTGTACTGCGCGGACAGGTTCCACACACACTTCAAGTAAGAGGGCGGCCTGAGTGGAAAGGTGAGAGTTTGGGCAGCTGTGCAGACAAAGAAAGCGCCCTTTGGCCTGGGCCTAAATGCTTGTGACACTCCACTGGGCCTGCCGGGCTCTGAGGGCCCTTCCCTGGGCCCCCTGCTCCCCTGCCCTTTGTTCAGTCACAGCAGAGATGGCCACACCCACTCCCTCAGTGAGGGCAGTGTTCCAACCTCCCTCAGCCCCGCCCCCTCTCCGCAGGTTACCATGGACGACAGAGGCTGCATTCTGAGGCCAGGGCGTTCCGAGAATGCCAAGGGCAGACATGATGACCTTAAATGATTTCCTCTTGTGTCAGTTTTGGTAAACTTTAGGAGCTAGGAAATGGTCCACTTTCCAGAAATGTTCAAATTTACTGGCATTTCATATATTCTCTGCTCTAACATTGTCCTGACTCTTTCTGTATATTCTTTACTTATGTTTTTGTTTTCCTTAATCAAAGTGTGTCTTTTAAATCTTTTCAAAGAAGATTCTTTGGACTTACTAAATCATCTGAATTTTATCCGTTTTCTGTTGTATTAAGTTCTGCTCATATCTTTATTTAACTTTTTTCTATGTTCTCAGGGTTTATTGTTTTCATCTTCTGATGTCAATTAAAACACTTGGTTATTCATTTTAATAAATCTTTTTACTTATAAAGATTTGAACTTTTGAAGATTCCAGCTTACTTGTACGTTTCTAAGGGTCAGGTCCTCTCCACTGTTGCCGGCCTAAGGCTTAGTTCAGCATATAGCAATGTATATACTGACCTATTTTCCCCTCGACTTTCTGTGATCCACTACATCTCACCTTTCTTTGCAGACAAGCCATTTGAAATACCCTTAACTTATTTCACAGCCAATAAGGCTTTGAAATAATGTGTATTTTTTAGAGAAATCTTCTTATATAATTAGGCAGAAAATCTGACCTGCCATAGTTTTCAAAACAGCATAATTTCACTCTTCTCAATGATTAATCTGTTGTATTACACAACCTTTGTGTATTTAGCTTTATCAATGACATGATCTTTAAAAATGTTTTAGAGATCCTACCAATCTTTGAAAACATCCTCGTGCCTTGTTTCAGTTCCAGTTTTATGTATATTTTCTGCCTTGCACCTGATTATTCCTACATCTGATGGATGGCCTTGGGAATCTAATTCTGGTATGGATTGTTTTGGCTGATTGTTTCCCCTTATAGCTGCTTTCTTCATTATTGTGTAAATTTAGATCATGAGCTCATGTTTAGCTAAATAGCTGACCTTGTAAGAGGCTTAGTTGTGAACGCTCGTAAGTTTCAGCAGAAAGTCTGCAAAGATTTATTTGTGTCCCTCCAATGAGTGGCCCGCAAGGACCCCGTTTTCTACAAGTGTTGGCCAATACTCCCTCTAGAGGCAGGGGACTCAGACAGGGCTGCTTTGCGGCCCCCGATCTGGGGCAGGGGCAGTGGGCGGCCTGTGGCCCGGGCAGGAGCCTCTCCCCGTGTTTCCCAGGGACCCATCTGCCTGCGAGCCTCGGTCACCTGGCAGGAAGCTACGATGCCCAGACCTATGCTTAGCTGTGCAGCGAGGTGTACTGCGCGGACAGGTTCCACACACACTTCAAGTAAGAGGGCGGCCTGAGTGGAAAGGTGAGAGTTTGGGCAGCTGTGCAGACAAAGAAAGCGCCCTTTGGCCTGGGCCTAAATGCTTGTGACACTCCACTGGGCCTGCCGGGCTCTGAGGGCCCTGCCCTGGGCCCCCTGCTCCCCTGCCCTTTGTTCAGTCACAGCAGAGATGGCCACACCCACTCCCTCAGTGAGGGCAGTGTTCCAACCTCCCTCAGCCCCGCCCCCTCTCCGCAGGTTACCATGGACTACAGAGGCTGCATTCTGAGGCCAGGGTGTTCCGAGAATGCCAAGGGCAGACATGATGACCTTAAATGATTTCCTCTTGTGTCAGTTTTGGTAAACTTTAGGAGCTAGGAAATGGTCCACTTGACAGAAATGTTCAAATTTACTGGCATTTCATATATTCTCTGCTATAACATTGTCCTGACTCTTTCTGTATATTCTTTACTTATGTTTTTGTTTTCCTTAATCAAAGTGTGTCTTTTAAATCTTTTCAAAGAAGATTCTTTGGACTTACTAAATCACCTGGATTTTATACGTTTTCTGTTGTATTAAATTCTGCTCATATCTTTATTTAACTTTTTTCTATGTTCTCAGGGTTTATTGTTTTCATCTTCTGATGTCAATTAAAACACTTGGTTATTCATTTTAATAAATCTTTTTACTTATAAAGATTTGAACTTTTGAAGATTCCAGCTTACTTGTACGTTTCTAAGGGTCAGGTCCTCTCCATTGTTGCCGGCCTAAGGCTTAGTTCACCATATAGCAATGTATATATTGACCTATTTTCCCCTCGACTTTCTGTGATCCCCTACATCTCACCTTTCTTTGCAGACAAGCCATTTGAAATACCCTTAACTTATTTCACAGCCAATAAGGCTTTGAAATAATGTGTATTTTTTAGAGAAATCTTCTTATATAATTAGGCAGAAAATCTGACCTGCCATAGTTTTCAAAACAGCATAATTTCACTCTTCTCAATGATTAATCTGTTGTATTACACAACCTTTGTGTATTTAGCTTTATCAATGACATGATCTTTAAAAATGTTTTAGAGATCCTACCAATCTTTGAAAACATCCTCGTGCCTTGTTTCAGTTCCAGTTTTATATATATTTTCTGCCTTGCACCCGATTATTCCTACATCTGATGGATGGCCTTGGGAATCTAATTCTGGTATGGATTGTTTTGGCTGATTGTTTCCCCTTATAGCTGCTTTCTTCATTATTGTGTAAATTTAGATCATGAGCTCATGTTTAGCTAAACAGCTGACCTTGTAAGAGGCTTAGGTGTGAACGCTCGTAAGTTTCAGCAGAAAGTCGGCAAAGATTTATTTGTGTCCCTCCAATGAGTGGCCCGCAAGGACACCGTTTTCTACAAGTGTTGGTCCAATACTCCCTCTAGAGGCAGGGGACTCAGACAGGGCTGCTTTGCGGCCCCCGATCTGGGGCAGGGGAAGTGGGCGGCCTGTGGCCCGGACAGGATCCTCTCCGCGTGTGTCCCAGGGACCCATCTGCCTGCGAGCCTCGGTCACCTGGCAGGAAGCTATGATGCCCAGACCTATGCTTAGCTGTGCAGCGAGGTGTACTGCGCAGACAGGTTCCACACACACTTCAAGTAAGAGGGCGGCCTGAGTGGAAAGGTGAGAGTTTGGGCAGCTGTGCAGACAAAGAAAGCGCCCTTTGGCCTGGGCCTAAATGCTTGTGACACTCCACTGGGCCTGCCGGTCTCTGAGGGCCCTTCCCTGGGCCCCCTGCTCCCCTGCCCTTTGTTCAGTCACAGCAGAGATGGCCACACCCACTCCCTCAGTGAGGGCAGTGTTCCAACCTCCCTCAGCCCCGCCCCCTCTCCGCAGTTTACCATGGACGACAGAGGCTGCATTCTGAGGCCAGGGCGTTCCGAGAATGCCAAGGGCAGACATGATGACCTTAAATGATTTCCTCTAGTGTCAGTTTTGGTAAAGTTTAGGAGCTAGGAAATGGTCCACTTTCCAGAAATGTTCAAATTTACTGGCATTTCATATATTCTCTGCTCTAACATTGTCCTGACTCTTTCTGTATATTCTTTACTTATGTTTTTGTTTTCCTTAATCAAAGTGTGTCTTTTAAATCTTTTCAAAGAAGATTCTTTGGACTTACTAAATCACCTGGATTTTATACGTTTTCTGTTGTATTAAATTCTGCTCATATCTTTATTTAACTTTTTTCTATGTTCTCAGGGTTTATTGTTTTCATCTTCTGATGTCAATTAAAACACTTGGTTATTCATTTTAATAAATCTTTTTACTTATAAAGATTTGAACTTTTGAAGATTCCAGCTTACTTGTATGTTTCTAAGGGTCAGGTCCTCTCCATTGTTGCCGGCCTAATGCTTAGTTCACCATATAGCAATGTATATATTGACCTATTTTCCCCTAGACTTTCTGTGATCCCCTACATCTCACCTTTCTTTGCAGACAAGCCATTTGAAATACACTTAACTTATTTCACAGCCAATAAGGCTTTGAAATAATGTGTATTTTTTAGAGACATCTTCTTATAGAATTAGGCAGAAAATCTGACCTGCCATAGTTTTCAAAACAGCATAATTTCACACTTCTCAATGATTAAACTGTTGTATTACACAACCTTTGTGTATTTAGCTTTATCAATGACATGTACTTTAAAAATGTTTTAGAGATCCTACCAGTCTTTGAAAACATCCTTGTGCCTTGTTTCAGTTCCAGTTTTATGTATATTTTCTGCCTTGCACCTGATTATTCCTACATCTGATGGATGGCCTTGGGAATCTAATACTGGTATTGATTGTTTTGGCTGATTGTCTCCCCTTGTAGCTGCTTTCTTCATTATTGTGTAAATTTAGATCATGAGCTCATGTTTAGCTAAATAGCTGACCTTGTAAGAGGCTTAGTTGTGAACGCTCGTAAGTTTCAGCAGAAAGTCGGCAAAGATTTATTTGTGTCCCTCCAATGAGTGGCCCGCAAGGACCCCGTTTTCTACAAGTGTTGGCCAATACTCCCTCTAGAGGCAGGGGACTCAGACAGGGCTGCTTTGCGGCCCCCGATCTGGGGCAGGGGCAGTGGGCGGCCTGTGGCCCGGGCAGGAGCCTCTCCCCGTGTTTCCCAGGGACCCATCTGCCTGCGAGCCTCGGTCACCTGGCAGGAAGCTACGATGCCCAGAACTATGCTTAGCTGTGCAGCGAGGTGTACTGCGCGGACAGGTTCCACACACACTTCAAGTAAGAGGGCGGCCTGAGTGGAAAGGTGAGAGTTTGGGCAGCTGTGCAGACAAAGAAAGCGCCCTTTGGCCTGGGCCTAAATGCTTGTGACACTCCACTGGGCCTGCCGGGCTCTGAGGGCCCTTCCCTGGGCCCCCTGCTCCCCTGCCCTTTGTTCAGTCACAGCAGAGATGGCCACACCCACTCCCTCAGTGAGGGCAGTGTTCCAACCTCCCTCAGCCCCGCCCCCTCTCCGCAGGTTACCATGGACGACAGAGGCTGCATTCTGAGGCCAGGGCGTTCCGAGAATGCCAAGGGCAGACATGATGACCTTAAATGATTTCCTCTTGTGTCAGTTTTGGTAAACTTTAGGAGCTAGGAAATGGTCCACTTTCCAGAAATGTTCAAATTTACTGGCATTTCATATATTCTCTGCTCTAACATTGTCCTGACTCTTTCTGTATATTCTTTACTTATGTTTTTGTTTTCCTTAATCAAAGTGTGTCTTTTAAATCTTTTCAAAGAAGATTCTTTGGACTTACTAAATCATCTGAATTTTATACGTTTTCTGTTGTATTAACTTCTGCTCATATCTTTATTTAACTTTTTTCTATGTTCTCAGGGTTTATTGTTTTCATCTTCTGATGTCAATTAAAACACTTGGTTATTCATTTTAATAAATCTTTTTACTTATAAAGATTTGAACTTTTGAAGATTCCAGCTTACTTGTACGTTTCTAAGGGTCAGGTCCTCTCCACTGTTGCCGGCCTAAGGCTTAGTTCAGCATATAGCAATGTATATACTGACCTATTTTCCCCTCGACTTTCTGTGATCCACTACATCTCACCTTTCTTTGCAGACAAGCCATTTGAAATACCCTTAACTTATTTCACAGCCAATAAGGCTTTGAAATAATGTGTATTTTTTAGAGAAATCTTCTTATATAATTAGGCAGAAAATCTGACCTGCCATAGTTTTCAAAACAGCATAATTTCACTCTTCTCAATGATTAATCTGTTGTATTACACAACCTTTGTGTATTTAGCTTTATCAATGACATGATCTTTAAAAATGTTTTAGAGATCCTACCAATCTTTGAAAACATCCTCGTGCCTTGTTTCAGTTCCAGTTTTATGTATATTTTCTGCCTTGCACCTGATTATTCCTACATCTGATGGATGGCCTTGGGAATCTAATTCTGGTATGGATTGTTTTGGCTGATTGTTTCCCCTTATAGCTGCTTTCTTCATTATTGTGTAAATTTAGATCATGAGCTCATGTTTAGCTAAATAGCTGACCTTGTAAGAGGCTTAGTTGTGAACGCTCGTAAGTTTCAGCAGAAAGTCTGCAAAGATTTATTTGTGTCCCTCCAATGAGTGGCCCGCAAGGACCCCGTTTTCTACAAGTGTTGGCCAATACTCCCTCTAGAGGCAGGGGACTCAGACAGGGCTGCTTTGCGGCCCCCGATCTGGGGCAGGGGCAGTGGGCGGCCTGTGGCCCGGGCAGGAGCCTCTCCCCGTGTTTCCCAGGGACCCATCTGCCTGCGAGCCTCGGTCACCTGGCAGGAAGCTACGATGCCCAGACCTATGCTTAGCTGTGCAGCGAGGTGTACTGCGCGGACAGGTTCCACACACACTTCAAGTAAGAGGGCGGCCTGAGTGGAAAGGTGAGAGTTTGGGCAGCTGTGCAGACAAAGAAAGCGCCCTTTGGCCTGGGCCTAAATGCTTGTGACACTCCACTGGGCCTGCCGGGCTCTGAGGGCCCTGCCCTGGGCCCCCTGCTCCCCTGCCCTTTGTTCAGTCACAGCAGAGATGGCCACACCCACTCCCTCAGTGAGGGCAGTGTTCCAACCTCCCTCAGCCCCGCCCCCTCTCCGCAGGTTACCATGGACTACAGAGGCTGCATTCTGAGGCCAGGGTGTTCCGAGAATGCCAAGGGCAGACATGATGACCTTACATGATTTCCTCTTGTGTCAGTTTTGGTAAACTTTAGGAGCTAGGAAATGGTCCACTTGACAGAAATGTTCAAATTTACTGGCATTTCATATATTCTCTGCTCTAACATTGTCCTGACTCTTTCTGTATATTCTTTACTTATGTTTTTGTTTTCCTTAATCAAAGTGTGTCTTTTAAATCTTTTCAAAGAAGATTCTTTGGACTTACTAAATCACCTGGATTTTATACGTTTTCTGTTGTATTAAATTCTGCTCATATCTTTATTTAACTTTTTTCTATGTTCTCAGGGTTTATTGTTTTCATCTTCTGATGTCAATTAAAACACTTGGTTATTCATTTTAATAAATCTTTTTACTTATAAAGATTTGAACTTTTGAAGATTCCAGCTTACTTGTACGTTTCTAAGGGTCAGGTCCTCTCCATTGTTGCTGGCCTAAGGCTTAGTTCACCATATAGCAATGTATATATTGACCTATTTTCCCCTCGACTTTCTGTGATCCCCTACATCTCACCTTTCTTTGCAGACAAGCCATTTGAAATACCCTTAACTTATTTCACAGCCAATAAGGCTTTGAAATAATGTGTATTTTTTAGAGAAATCTTCTTATATAATTAGGCAGAAAATCTGACCTGCCATAGTTTTCAAAACAGCATAATTTCACTCTTCTCAATGATTAATCTGTTGTATTACACAACCTTTTTGTATTTAGCTTTATCAATGACATGATCTTTAAAAATGTTTTAGAGATCCTACCAATCTTTGAAAACATCCTCGTGCCTTGTTTCAGTTCCAGTTTTATATATATTTTCTGCCTTGCACCCGATTATTCCTACATCTGATGGATGGCCTTGGGAATCTAATACTGGTATGGATTGTTTTGGCTGATTGTTTCCCCTTATAGCTGCTTTCTTCATTATTGTGTAAATTTAGATCATGAGCTCATGTTTAGCTAAACAGCTGACCTTGTAAGAGGCTTAGGTGTGAACGCTCGTAAGTTTCAGCAGAAAGTCGGCAAAGATTTATTTGTGTCCCTCCAATGAGTGGCCCGCAAGGACCCCGTTTTCTACAAGTGTTGGTCCAATACTCCCTCTAGAGGCAGGGGACTCAGACAGGGCTGCTTTGCGGCCCCCGATCTGGGGCAGGGGAAGTGGGCGGCCTGTGGCCCGGGCAGGAGCCTCTCCGCGTGTGTCCCAGGGACCCATCTGCCTGCGAGCCTCGGTCACCTGGCAGGAAGCTATGATGCCCAGACCTATGCTTAGCTGTGCAGCGAGGTGTACTGCGCAGACAGGTTCCACACACACTTCAAGTAAGAGGGCGGCCTGAGTGGAAAGGTGAGAGTTTGGGCAGCTGTGCAGACAAAGAAAGCGCCCTTTGGCCTGGGCCTAAATGCTTGTGACACTCCACTGGGCCTGCCGGGCTCTGAGGGCCCTTCCCTGGGCCCCCTGCTCCCCTGCCCCTTGTTCAGTCACAGCAGAGATGGCCACACCCACTCCCTCAGTGAGGGCAGTGTTCCAACCTCCCTCAGCCCCGCCCCCTCTCCGCAGTTTACCATGGACGACAGAGGCTGCATTCTGAGGCCAGGGCGTTCCGAGAATGCCAAGGGCAGACATGATGACCTTAAATGATTTCCTCTAGTGTCAGTTTTGGTAAACTTTAGGAGCTAGGAAATGGTCCACTTTCCAGAAATGTTCAAATTTACTGGCATTTCATATATTCTCTGCTCTAACATTGTCCTGACTCTTTCTGTATATTCTTTACTTATGTTTTTGTTTTCCTTAATCAAAGTGTGTCTTTTAAATCTTTTCAAAGAAGATTCTTTGGACTTACTAAATCATCTGAATTTTATACGTTTTCTGTTGTATTAACTTCTGCTCATATCTTTATTTAACTTTTTTCTATGTTCTCAGGGTTTATTGTTTTCATCTTCTGATGTCAATTAAAACACTTGGTTATTCATTTTAATAAATCTTTTTACTTATAAAGATTTGAACTTTTGAAGATTCCAGCTTACTTGTACGTTTCTAAGGGTCAGGTCCTCTCCACTGTTGCCGGCCTAAGGCTTAGTTCACCATATAGCAATGTATATACTGACCTATTTTCCCCTCGACTTTCTGTGATCCACTACATCTCACCTTTCTTTGCAGACAAGCCATTTGAAATACCCTTAACTTATTTCACAGCCAATAAGGCTTTGAAATAATGTTTATTTTTTAGAGAAATCTTCTTATATAATTAGGCAGAAAATCTGACCTGCCATAGTTTTCCAAACAGCATAATTTCACTCTTCTCAATGATTAATCTGTTGTATTACACAACCTTTGTGTATTTAGCTTTATCAATGACATGTCCTTTAAAAATGTTTTAGAGATCCTACCAGTCTTTGAATACATCCTCGTGCCTTGTTTCAGTTCCAGTTTTATGTATATTTTCTGCCTTGCACCCGATTATTCCTACATCTGATGGATGGCCTTGGGAATCTAATTCTGGTATTGATTGTTTTGGCTGATTGTCTCCCCTTGTAGCTCCTTTCTTCATTATTGTGTAAATTTAGATCATGAGCTCATGTTTAGCTAAATAGCTGACCTTGTAAGAGGCTTAGTTGTGAATGCTCGTAAGTTTCAGCAGAAAGTCGGCAAAGATTTATTTGTGTCCCTCCAATGAGTGGCCCGCAAGTACCCCGTTTTCTACAACTGTTGGTCCAATACTCCCTCTAGAGGCAGGGGATTCAGACAGGGCTGCTTTGCGGCCCCCGATCTGGGGCAGGGGCAGTGGGCGGCCTGTGCCCCAGGCAGGAGCCTCTCTGCATGTCTCCCAGGGTCCCATCTGCCTGTGAGCCTCAGTCACCTGGCAGGAGGCCACAATGCCCTGACCTATGGTTAGCTGTGCAGCGAGGTGTACTGCGCGGACAGGTTCCACACACACTTCAAGTAAGAGGGCGGCCTGAGTGGAAAGGTGAGAGTTTGGGCAGCTGTGCAGACAAAGAAAGCGCCCTTTGGCCTGGGCCTAAATGCTTGTGACACTCCACTGGGCCTGCCGGGCTCTGAGGGCCCTGCCCTGGGCCCCCTGCTCCCCTGCCCTTTGTTCAGTCACAGCAGAGATGGCCACACCCACTCCCTCAGTGAGGGCAGTGTTCCAACCTCCCTCAGCCCCGCCCCCTCTCCACAGGTTACCATGGACTACAGAGGCTGCATTCTGAGGCCAGGGCGTTCCGAGAATGCCAAGGGCAGACATGATGACCTTAAATGATTTCCTCTTGTGTCAGTTTTGGTAAACTTTAGGAGCTAGGAAATGGTCCACTTGACAGAAATGTTCAAATTTACTGGCATTTCATATATTCTCTGCTCTAACATTGTCCTGACTCTTTCTGTATATTCTTTACTTATGTTTTGGTTTTCCTTAATCAAAGTGTGTCTTTTAAATCTTTTCAAAGAAGATTCTTTGGACTTACTAAATCACCTGAATTTTATCCGTTTTCTGTTGTATTAAGTTCTGCTCATATCTTTATTTAACTTTTTTCTATGTTCTCAGGGTTTATTGTTTTCATCTTCTGATGTCAATTAAAACACTTGGTTATTCATTTTAATAAATCTTTTTACTTATAAAGATTTGAACTTTTGAAGATTCCAGCTTACTTGTACGTTTCTAAGGGTCAGGTCCTCTCCACTGTTGCCGGCCTAAGGCTTAGTTCACCATATAGCAATGTATATATTGACCTATTTTCCCCTCGACTTTCTGTGATCCACTACATCTCACCTTTCTTTGCAGACAAGCCATTTGAAATACACTTAACTTATTTCACAGCCAATAAGGCTTTGAAATAATGTGTATTTTTTAGAGAAATCTTCTTATATAATTAGGCAGAAAATCTGACCTGCCATAGTTTTCAAAACAGCATAATTTCACTCTTCTCAATGATTAAACTGTTGTATTACACAACCTTTGTGTATTTAGCTTTATCAATGGCATGTCCTTTAAAAATGTTTTAGAGATCCTACCAGTCTTTGAAAACATCCTCGTGCCTTGTTTCAGTTCCAGATTTATGTATATTTTCTGCCTTGCACCCGATTATTCCTACATCTGATGGATGGCCTTGGGAATCTAATACTGGTATTGATTGTTTTGGCTGATTGTCTCCCCTTGTAGCTGCTTTCTTCATTATTGTGTAAATTTAGATCATGAGCTCATGTTTAGCTAAACAGCTGACCTTGTAAGAGGCTTAGTTGTGAATGCTCGTAAGTTTCAGCAGAAAGTCGGCAAAGATTTATTTGTGTCCCTCCAATGAGTGGCCCGCAAGAACCCCGTTTTCTACAAGTGTTGGTCCAATAATCCCTCTAGAGGCAGGGGACTCAGACAGGGCTGCTTTGCAGCCCCCGATCTGGGGCAGGGGAAGTGGGCGGCCTGTGGCCCGGGCAGGAGCCTCTCCGCGTGTGTCCCAGGGACCCATCTGCCTGCGAGCCTCGGTCACCTGGAAGGAAGCTACGATGCCCAGACCTATGCTTAGCTGTGCAGCGAGGTGTACTGCGTGGACAGGTTCCACACACACTTCAAGTAAGAGGGCGGCCTGAGTGGAAAAGTGAGGGTTTGGGCAGCTGTGCAGACAAAGAAAGTGCCCTTGGTCCTGGGCCTAAATGCTTGTGACACTCCACTGGGCCTGCCGGGCTCTGAGGGCCCTGCCCTGGGCCCCCTGCTCCCCTGCCCTTTGTTCAGTCACAGCAGAGATGGCCACACCCACTCCCTCAGTGAGGGCAGTGTTCCAACCTCCCTCAGCCCCGCCCCCTCTCCGCAGTTTACCATGGACGACAGAGGCTGCATTCTGAGGCCAGGGCGTTCCGAGAATGCCAAGGGCAGACATGATGACCTTAAATGATTTCCTCTTGTGTCAGTTTTGGTAAACTTTAGGAGCTAGGAAATGGTCCACTTTCCAGAAATGTTCAAATTTACTGGCATTTCATATATTCTCTGCTCTAACATTGTCCTGACTCTTTCTGTATATTCTTTACTTATGTTTTTGTTTTCCTTAATCAAAGTGTGTCTTTTAAATCTTTTCAAAGAAGATTCTTTGGACTTACTAAATCATCTGAATTTTATACGTTTTCTGTTGTATTAACTTCTGCTCATATCTTTATTTAACTTTTTTCTATGTTCTCAGGGTTTATTGTTTTCATCTTCTGATGTCAATTAAAACACTTGGTTATTCATTTTAATAAATCTTTTTACTTATAAAGATTTGAACTTTTGAAGATTCCAGCTTACTTGTACGTTTCTAAGGGTCAGGTCCTCTCCACTGTTGCCGGCCTAAGGCTTAGTTCAGCATATAGCAATGTATATACTTACCTATTTTCCCCTCGACTTTCTGTGATCCATTACATCTCACCTTTCTTTGCAGACAAGCCATTTGAAATACCCTTAACTTATTTTACAGCCAATAAGGCTTTGAAATAATGTTTATTTTTTAGAGAAATCTTCTTATATAATTAGGCAGAAAATCTGACCTGCCATAGTTTTCAAAACAGCATAATTTCACTCTTCTCAATGATTAAACTGTTGTATTACACAACCTTGGAGTATTTAGCTTTATCAATGACATGTCCTTTAAAAATGTTTTAGAGATCCTACCAGTCTTTGAAAACATCCTCGTGCCTTGTTTCAGTTCCAGTTTTATGTATATTTTCTGCCTTGCACCCGATTATTCCTACATCTGATGGATGGCCTTGGGAATCTAATTCTGGTATGGATTGTTTTGGCTGATTGTCTACCCTTGTAGCTGCTTTCTTCATTATTGTGTAAATTTAGATCATGAGCTCATGTTTAGCTAAACAGCTGACCTTGTAAGAGGCTTAGTTGTGAATGCTCGTAAGTTTCAGCAGAAAGTCGGCAAAGATTTATTTGTGTCCCTCCAATGAGTGGCCCGCAAGAACCCCGTTTTCTACAAGTGTTGGTCCAATAATCCCTCTAGAGGCAGGGGACTCAGACAGGGCTGCTTTGCAGCCCCCGATCTGGGGCAGGGGAAGTGGGCGGCCTGTGGCCCGGGCAGGAGCCTCTCCGCGTGTGTCCCAGGGACCCATCTGCCTGCGAGCCTCGGTCACCTGGAAGGAAGCTACGATGCCCAGACCTATGCTTAGCTGTGCAGCGAGGTGTACTGCGTGGACAGGTTCCACACACACTTCAAGTAAGAGGGCGGCCTGAGTGGAAAAGTGAGGGTTTGGGCAGCTGTGCAGACAAAGAAAGTGCCCTTGGTCCTGGGCCTAAATGCTTGTGACACTCCACTGGGCCTGCCGGGCTCTGAGGGCCCTGCCCTGGGCCCCCTGCTCCCCTGCCCTTTGTTCAGTCACAGCAGAGATGGCCACACCCACTCCCTCAGTGAGGGCAGTGTTCCAACCTCCCTCAGCCCCGCCCCCTCTCCGCAGTTTACCATGGACCACAGAGGCTGCATTCTGAGGCCAGGGCGTTCCGAGAATGCCAAGGGCAGACATGATGACCTTAAATGATTTCCTCTTGTGTCAGTTTTGGTAAACTTTAGGAGCTAGGAAATGGTCCACTTTCCAGAAATGTTCAAATTTACTGGCATTTCATATATTCTCTGCTCTAACATTGTCCTGACTCTTTCTGTATATTCTTTACTTATGTTTTTGTTTTCCTTAATCAAAGTGTGTCTTTTAAATCTTTTCAAAGAAGATTCTTTGGACTTACTAAATCATCTGAATTTTATACGTTTTCTGTTGTATTAACTTCTGCTCATATCTTTATTTAACTTTTTTCTATGTTCTCAGGGTTTATTGTTTTCATCTTCTGATGTCAATTAAAACACTTGGTTATTCATTTTAATAAATCTTTTTACTTATAAAGATTTGAACTTTTGAAGATTCCAGCTTACTTGTACGGTTCTAAGGGTCAGGTCCTCTCCACTGTTGCCGGCCTAAGGCTTAGTTCAGCATATAGCAATGTATATACTGACCTATTTTCCCCTCGACTTTCTGTGATCCACTACATCTCACCTTTCTTTGCAGACAAGCCATTTGAAATACCCTTAACTTATTTTACAGCCAATAAGGCTTTGAAATAATGTTTATTTTTTAGAGAAATCTTCTTATATAATTAGGCAGAAAATCTGACCTGCCATAGTTTTCAAAACAGCATAATTTCACTCTTCTCAATGATTAAACTGTTGTATTACACAACCTTGGAGTATTTAGCTTTATCAATGACATGTCCTTTAAAAATGTTTTAGAGATCCTACCAGTCTTTGAAAACATCCTCGTGCCTTGTTTCAGTTCCAGTTTTATGTATATTTTCTGCCTTGCACCCGATTATTCCTACATCTGATGGATGGCCTTGGGAATCTAATTCTGGTATGGATTGTTTTGGCTGATTGTCTACCCTTGTAGCTGCTTTCTTCATTATTGTGTAAATTTAGATCATGAGCTCATGTTTAGCTAAACAGCTGACCTTGTAAGAGGCTTAGTTGTGAATGCTCGTAAGTTTCAGCAGAAAGTCGGCAAAGATTTATTTGTGTCCCTCCAATGAGTGGCCCGCAAGGACCCCGTTTTCTACAAGTGTTGGTCCAATAATCCCTCTAGAGGCAGGGGACTCAGACAGGGCTGCTTTGCAGCCCCCGATCTGGGGCAGTGGCAGTGGGCGGCCTGTGGCCCGGGCAGGAGCCTCTCCGCGTGTGTCCCAGGGACCCATCTGCCTGCGAGCCTCGGTCACCTGGAAGGAAGCTACGATGCCCAGACCTATGCTTAGCTGTGCAGCGAGGTGTACTGCGTGGACAGGTTCCACACACACTTCAAGTAAGAGGGCGGCCTGAGTGGAAAAGTGAGGGTTTGGGCAGCTGTGCAGACAAAGAAAGTGCCCTTGGTCCTGGGCCTAAATGCTTGTGACACTCCACTGGGCCTGCCGGGCTCTGAGGGCCCTGCCCTGGGCCCCCTGCTCCCCTGCCCTTTGTTCAGTCACAGCAGAGATGGCCACACCCACTCCCTCAGTGAGGGCTGTGTTCCCACCTCCCTCAGCCCCGCCCCCTCTCCGCAGGTTACCATGGACTACAGAGGCTGCATTCTGAGGCCAGGGCGTTCCGAGAATGCCAAGGGCAGACATGATGACCTTAAATGATTTCCTCTTGTGTCAGTTTTGGTAAACTTTAGGAGCTAGGAAATGGTCCACTTGACAGAAATGTTCAAACTTACTGGCATTTCATATATTCTCTGCTCTAACATTGTCCTGACTCTTTCTGTATATTCTTTACTTATGTTTTGGTTTTCCTTAATCAAAGTGTGTCTTTTAAATCTTTTCAAAGAAGATTCTTTGGACTTACTAAATCACCTGAATTTTATACGTTTTCTGTTGTATTAAGTTCTGCTCATATCTTTATTTAACTTTTTTCTATGTTCTCAGGGTTTATTGTTTTCATCTTCTGATGTCAATTAAAACACTTGGTTATTCATTTTAATAAATCTTTTTACTTATAAAGATTTGAACTTTTGAAGATTCCAGCTTACTTGTACGTTTCTAAGGGTCAGGTCCTCTCCACAGTTGCCGGCCTAAGGCTTAGTTCACCATATAGCAATGTATATATTGACCTATTTTCCCCTCGACTTTCTGTGATCCACTACATCTCACCTTTCTTTGCAGACAAGCCATTTGAAATACACTTAACTTATTTCACAGCCAATAAGGCTTTGAAATAATGTGTATTTTTTAGAGAAATATTCTTATATAATTAGGCAGAAAATCTGACCTGCCATAGTTTTCAAAACAGCATAATTTCACTCTTCTCAATGATTAAACTGTTGTATTACACAACCTTTGTGTATTTAGCTTTATCAATGACATGTCCTTTAAAAATGTTTTAGAGATCCTACCAGTCTTTGAAAACATCCTCGTGCCTTGTTTCAGTTCCAGTTTTATGTATATTTTCTGCCTTGCACCCGGTTATTCCTACATCTGATGGATGGCCTTGGGAATCTAATTCTGGTATTGATTGTTTTGGCTGATTGTCTCCCCTTGTAGCTGCTTTCTTCATTATTGTGTAAATTTAGATCATGAGCTCATGTTTAGCTAAATAGCTGACCTTGTAAGAGGCTTAGTTGTGAATGCTCGTAAGTTTCAGCAGAAAGTCGGCAAAGATTTATTTGTGTCCCTCCAATGAGTGGCCCGCAAGTACCCCGTTTTCTACAACTGTTGGTCCAATACTCCCTCTAGAGGCAGGGGATTCAGACAGGGCTGCTTTGCGGCCCCCGATCTGGGGCAGGGGCAGTGGGCGGCCTGTGGCCCAGGCAGGAGCCTCTCCGCGTGTCTCCCAGGGACCCATCTGCCTGTGAGCCTCAGTCACCTGGCAGGAGGCCACAATGCCCTGACCTATGGTTAGCTGTGCAGCGAGGTGTACTGCGCAGACAGGTTCCACACACACTTCAAGTAAGAGGGCGGCCTGAGTGGAAAGGTGAGAGTTTGGGCAGCTGTGCAGACAAAGAAAGCGCCCTTTGGCCTGGGCCTAAATGCTTGTGACACTCCACTGGGCCTGCCGGGCTCTGAGGGCCCTGCCCTGGGCCCCCTGCTCCCCTGCCCTTTGTTCAGTCACAGCAGAGATGGCCACACCCACTCCCTCAGTGAGGGCAGTGTTCCAACCTCCCTCAGCCCCGCCCCCTCTCCGCAGGTTACCATGGACTACAGAGGCTGCATTCTGAGGCCACGGCGTTCCGAGAATGCCAAGGGCAGACATGATGACCTTAAATGATTTCCTCTTGTGTCAGTTTTGGTAAACTTTAGGAGCTAGGAAGTGGTCCACTTGACAGAAATGTTCAAATTTACTGGCATTTCATATATTCTCTGCTCTAACATTGTCCTGACTCTTTCTGTATATTCTTTACTTATGTTTTGGTTTTCCTTAATCAAAGTGTGTCTTTTAAATCTTTTCAAAGAAGATTCTTTGGACTTACTAAATCACCTGAATTTTATCCGTTTTCTGTTGTATTAAGTTCTGCTCATATCTTTATTTAACTTTTTTCTATGTTCTCAGGGTTTATTGTTTTCATCTTCTGATGTCAATTAAAACACTTGGTTATTCATTTTAATAAATCTTTTTACTTATAAAGATTTGAACTTTTGAAGATTCCAGCTTACTTGTACGTTTCTAAGGGTCAGGTACTCTCCACTGTTGCCGGCCTAAGGCTTAGTTCACCATATAGCAATGTATATATTGACCTATTTTCCCCTCGACTTTCTGTGATCCACTACATCTCACCTTTCTTTGCAGACAAGCCATTTGAAATACACTTAACTTATTTCACAGCCAATAAGGCTTTGAAATAATGTGTATTTTTTAGAGAAATCTTCTTATATAATTAGGCAGAAAATCTGACCTGCCATAGTTTTCAAAACAGCATAATTTCACTCTTCTCAATGATTAAACTGTTGTATTACACAACCTTTGTGTATTTAGCTTTATCAATGACATGTCCTTTAAAAATGTTTTAGAGATCCTACCAGTCTTTGAAAACATCCTCGTGCCTTGTTTCAGTTCCAGTTTTATGTATATTTTCTGCCTTGCACCCGATTATTCCTACATCTGATGGATGGCCTTGGGAATCTAATACTGGTATTGATTGTTTTGGCTGATTGTCTCCCCTTGTAGCTGCTTTCTTCATTATTGTGTAAATTTAGATCATGAGCTCATGTTTAGCTAAACAGCTGACCTTGTAAGAGGCTTAGTTGTGAATGCTCGTAAGTTTCAGCAGAAAGTCGGCAAAGATTTATTTGTGTCCCTCCAATGAGTGGCCCACAAGAACCCCGTTTTCTACAAGTGTTGGTCCAATACTCCCTCTAGAGGCAGGGGACTCAGACAGGGCTGCTTTGCAGCCCCCGATCTGGGGCAGGGGCAGTGGGCGGCCTGTGGCCCGGGCAGGAGCCTCTCCGCGTGTGTCCCAGGGACCCATCTGCCTGCGAGCCTCGGTCACCTGGAAGGAAGCTACGATGCCCAGACCTATGCTTAGCTGTGCAGCGAGGTGTACTGCGTGGACAGGTTCCACACACACTTCAAGTAAGAGGGCGGCCTGAGTGGAAAGGTGAGGGTTTGGGCAGCTGTGCAGACAAAGAAAGTGCCCTTTGGCCTGGGCCTAAATGCTTGTGACACTCCACTGGGCCTGCCGGGCTCTGAGGGCCCTGCCCTGGGCCCCCTGCTCCCCTGCCCTTTGTTCAGTCACAGCAGAGATGGCCACACCCACTCCCTCAGTGAGGGCAGTGTTCCAACCTCCCTCAGCCCCGCCCCCTCTCCGCAGGTTACCATGGACTACAGAGGCTGCATTCTGAGGCCAGGGCGTTCCGAGAATGCCAAGGGCAGACATGATGACCTTAAATGATTTCCTCTTGTGTCAGTTTTGGTAAACTTTAGGAGCTAGGAAATGGTCCACTTTCCAGAAATGTTCAAATTTACTGGCATTTCATATATTCTCTGCTCTAACATTGTCCTGACTCTTTCTGTATATTCTTTACTTATGTTTTTGTTTTCCTTAATCAAAGTGTGTCTTTTAAATCTTTTCAAAGAAGATTCTTTGGACTTACTAAATCACCTGGATTTTATACGTTTTCTGTTGTATTAAATTCTGCTCATATCTTTATTTAACTTTTTTCTATGTTCTCAGGGTTTATTGTTTTCATCTTCTGATGTCAATTAAAACACTTGGTTATTCATTTTAATAAATCTTTTTACTTATAAAGATTTGAACTTTTGAAGATTCCAGCTTACTTGTATGTTTCTAAGGGTCAGGTCCTCTCCATTGTTGCCGGCCTAATGCTTAGTTCACCATATAGCAATGTATATATTGACCTATTTTCCCCTAGACTTTCTGTGATCCCCTACATCTCACCTTTCTTTGCAGACAAGCCATTTGAAATACACTTAACTTATTTCACAGCCAATAAGGCTTTGAAATAATGTGTATTTTTTAGAGACATCTTCTTATAGAATTAGGCAGAAAATCTGACCTGCCATAGTTTTCAAAACAGCATAATTTCACACTTCTCAATGATTAAACTGTTGTATTACACAACCTTTGTGTATTTAGCTTTATCAATGACATGTCCTTTAAAAATGTTTTAGAGATCCTACCAGTCTTTGAAAACATCCTCGTGCCTTGTTTCAGTTCCAGTTTTATGTATATTTTCTGCCTTGCACCCGATTATTCCTACATCTGATGGATGGCCTTGGGAATCTAATACTGGTATTGATTGTTTTGGCTGATTGTCTACCCTTGTAGCTGCTTTCTTCATTATTGTGTAAATTTAGATCATGAGCTCATGTTTAGCTAAACAGCTGACCTTGTACGAGGCTTAGTTGGGAATGCTCGTAAGTTTCAGCAGAAAGTCGGCAAAGATTTATTTGTGTCCCTCCAATGAGTGGCCCGCAAGGACCCCGTTTTCTACAAGTGTTGGTCCAATAATCCCTCTAGAGGCAGGGGACTCAGACAGGGCTGCTTTGCAGCCCCCGATCTGGGGCAGGGGCAGTGGGCGGCCTGTGGCCCGGGCAGGAGCCTCTCCGCGTGTGTCCCAGGGACCCATCTGCCTGCGAGCCTCGGTCACCTGGAAGGAAGCTACGATGCCCAGACCTATGCTTAGCTGTGCAGCGAGGTGTACTGCGTGGACAGGTTCCACACACACTTCAAGTAAGAGGGCGGCCTGAGTGGAAAGGTGAGGGTTTGGGCAGCTGTGCAGACAAAGAAAGTGCCCTTTGGCCTGGGCCTAAATGCTTGTGACACTCCACTGGGCCTGCCGGGTTCTGAGGGCCCTGCCCTGGGCCCCCTGCTCCCCTGCCCTTTGTTCAGTCACAGCAGAGATGGCCACACCCACTCCCTCAGTGAGGGCAGTGTTCCAACCTCCCTCAGCCCCGCCCCCTCTCCGCAGGTTACCATGGACTACAGAGGCTGCATTCTGAGGCCAGGGCGTTCCGAGAATGCCAAGGGCAGACATGATGACCTTAAATGATTTCCTCTTGTGTCAGTTTTGGTAAACTTTAGGAGCTAGGAAATGGTCCACTTGACAGAAATGTTCAAATTTACTGGCATTTCATATATTCTCTGCTCTAACATTGTCCTGACTCTTTCTGTATATTCTTTACTTATGTTTTGGTTTTCCTTAATCAAAGTGTGTCTTTTAAATCTTTTCAAAGAAGATTCTTTGGACTTACTAAATCACCTGAATTTTATCCGTTTTCTGTTGTATTAAGTTCTGCTCATATCTTTATTTAACTTTTTTCTATGTTCTCAGGGTTTATTGTTTTCATCTTCTGATGTCAATTAAAACACTTGGTTATTCATTTTAATAAATCTTTTTACTTATAAAGATTTGAACTTTTGAAGATTCCAGCTTACATGTACGTTTCTAAGGTTCAGGTCCTCTCCACTGTTGCCGGCCTAAGGCTTAGTTCACCATATAAAAATGTATATATTGACCTATTTTCCCCTGGACTTTCTGTGATCCACTACATCTCACCTTTCTTTGCAGACAAGCCATTTGAAATACACTTAACTTATTTCACAGCCAATAAGGCTTTGAAATAATGTGTATTTTTTAGAGAAATCTTCTTATATAATTAGGCAGAAAATCTGACCTGCCATAGTTTTCAAAACAGCATAATTTCACTCTTCTCAATGATTAATCTGTTGTATTACACAACCTTTGTGTATTTAGCTTTATCAATGACATGTCCTTTAAAAATGTTTTAGAGATCCTACCAGTCTTTGAAAACATCCTTGTGCCTTGTTTCATTTCCAGTTTGATGTATATTTTCTGCCTTGCACCCGATTATTCCTACATCTGATGGATGGCCTTGGGAATCTAATACTGGTATTGATTGTTTTGGCTGATTGTCTCCCCTTGTAGCTGCTTTCTTCATTATTGTGTAAATTTAGATCATGAGCTCATGTTTAGCTAAACAGCTGACCTTGTAAGAGGCTTAGTTGTGAACGCTCGTAAGTTTCAGCAGAAAGTCGGCAAAGATTTCTTTGTGTCCCTCCAATGAGTGGCCCGCAAGGACCCCGTTTTCTACAAGTGTTGGTCCAATACTCCCTCTAGAGGCAGGGGACTCAGACAGGGCTGCTTTGCGGCCCCCGATCTGGGGCAGGGGAAGTGTGCGGCCTGTGGCCCGGGCAGGAGCCTCTCCGCGTGTGTCCCAGGGACCCATCTGCCTGCGAGCCACGGTCACCTGGCAGGAAGCTATGATGCCCAGACCTATGCTTAGCTGTGCAGCGAGGTGTACTGCGCAGACAGGTTCCACACACACTTCAAGTAAGAGGGCGGCCTGAGTGGAAAGGTGAGAGTTTGGGCAGCTGTGCAGACAAAGAAAGCGCCCTTTGGCCTGGGCCTAAATGCTTGTGACACTCCACTGGGCCTGCCGAGCTCTGAGGGCCCTGCCCTGGGCCCCCTGCTCCCCTGCCCTTTGTTCAGTCACAGCAGAGATGGCCACACCCACTCCCTCAGTGAGGGCAGTGTTCGAACCTCCCTCAGCCCCGCCCCCTCTCCGCAGGTTACCATGGACGACAGAGGCTGCATTCTGAGGCCAGGGCGTTCCGAGAATGCCAAGGGCAGACATGATGACCTTAAATGATTTCCTCTTGTGTCAGTTTTGGTAAAATTTAGGAGCTAGGAAATGGTCCACTTTCCAGAAATGTTCAAATTTACTGGCATTTCATATATTCTCTGCTCTAACATTGTCCTGACTCTTTCTGTATATTCTTTACTTACGTTTTTGTTTTCCTTAATCAAAGTGTGTCTTTTAAATCTTTTCAAAGAAGATTCTTTGGACTTACTAAATCATCTGAATTTTATACGTTTTCTGTTGTATTAACTTCTGCTCATATCTTTATTTAACTTTATTCTATGTTCTCAGGTTTTATTGTTTTCATCTTCTGATGTCAATTAAAACACTTGGTTATTCATTTTAATAAATCTTTTTACTTATAAAGATTTGAACTTTTGAAGATTCCAGCTTACTTGTACGTTTCTAAGGTTCAGGTCCTCTCCACTGTTGCCGGCCTAAGGCTTAGTTCAGCATATAGCAATGTATATACTGACCTATTTTCCCCTCGACTTTCTGTGATCCACTACATCTCACCTTTCTTTGCAGACAAGCCATTTGAAATACCCTTAACTTATTTCACAGCCAATAAGGCTTTGAAATAATGTTTATTTTTTAGAGAAATCTTCTTATATAATTAGGCAGAAAATCTGACCTGCCATAGTTTTCAAAACAGCATAATTTCACTCTTCTCAATGATTAATCTGTTGTATTACACAACCTTTGTGTATTTACCTTTATCAATGACATGTCCTTTAAAAATGTTTTAGAGATCCTACCAGTCTTTGAATACATCCTCGTGCCTTGTTTCAGTTCCAGTTTTTTGTATATTTTCCGCCTTGCACCCGATTATTCCTACATCTGATGGATGGCCTTGGGAATCTAATTCTGGTATTGATTGTTTTGGCTGATTGTCTCCCCTTGTAGCTGCTTTCTTCATTATTGTGTAAATTTAGATCATGAGCTCATGTTTAGCTAAATAGCTGACCTTGTAAGAGGCTTAGTTGTGAATGCTCGTAAGTTTCAGCAGAAAGTCGGCAAAGATTTATTTGTGTCCCTCCAATGAGTGGCCCGCAAGTACCCCGTTTTCTACAACTGTTGGTCCAATACTCCCTCTAGAGGCAGGGGATTCAGACAGGGCTGCTTTGCGGCCCCCGATCTGGGGCAGGGGCAGTGGGCGGCCTGTGGCCCAGGCAGGAGCCTCTCCGCGTGTCTCCCAGGGACCCATCTGCCTGTGAGCCTCAGTCACCTGGCAGGAGGCCACAATGCCCTGACCTATGGTTAGCTGTGCAGCGAGGTGTACTGCGCGGACAGGTTCCACACACACTTCTAGTAAGAGGGCGGCCTGAGTGGAAAGGTGAGAGTTTGGGCAGCTGTGCAGACAAAGAAAGCGCCCTTTGGCCTGGGCCTAAATGCTTGTGACACTCCACTGGGCCTGCCGGGCTCTGAGGGCCCTGCCCTGGGCCCCCTGCTCCCCTGCCCTTTGTTCAGTCACAGCAGAGATGGCCACACCCACTCCCTCAGTGAGGGCAGTGTTCCAACCTCCCTCAGCCCCGCCCCCTCTCCGCAGGTTACCATGGACTACAGAGGCTGCATTCTGAGGCCACGGCGTTCCGAGAATGCCAAGGGCAGACATGATGACCTTAAATGATTTCCTCTTGTGTCAGTTTTGGTAAACTTTAGGAGCTAGGAAATGGTCCACTTTCCAGAAATGTTCAAATTTACTGGCATTTCATATATTCTCTGCTCTAACATTGTCCTGACTCTTTCTGTATATTCTTTACTTATGTTTTGGTTTTCCTTAATCAAAGTGTGTCTTTTAAATCTTTTCAAAGAAGATTCTTTGGACTTACTAAATCACCTGAATTTTATCCGTTTTCTGTTGTATTAAGTTCTGCTCATATCTTTATTTAACTTTTTTCTATGTTCTCAGGGTTTATTGTTTTCATCTTCTGATGTCAATTAAAACACTTGGTTATTCATTTTAATAAATCTTTTTACTTATAAAGATTTGAACTTTTGAAGATTCCAGCTTACTTGTACGTTTCTAAGGGTCAGGTACTCTCCACTGTTGCCGGCCTAAGGCTTAGTTCACCATATAGCAATGTATATATTGACCTATTTTCCCCTCGACTTTCTGTGATCCACTACATCTCACCTTTCTTTGCAGACAAGCCATTTGAAATACACTTAACTTATTTCACAGCCAATAAGGCTTTGAAATAATGTGTATTTTTTAGAGAAATCTTCTTATATAATTAGGCAGAAAATCTGACCTGCCATAGTTTTCAAAACAGCATAATTTCACTCTTCTCAATGATTAAACTGTTGTATTACACAACCTTTGTGTATTTAGCTTTATCAATGACATGTCCTTTAAAAATGTTTTAGAGATCCTACCAGTCTTTGAAAACATCCTCGTGCCTTGTTTCAGTTCCAGTTTTATGTATATTTTCTGCCTTGCACCCGATTATTCCTACATCTGATGGATGGCCTTGGGAATCTAATACTGGTATTGATTGTTTTGGCTGATTGTCTCCCCTTGTAGCTGCTTTCTTCATTATTGTGTAAATTTAGATCATGAGCTCATGTTTAGCTAAACAGCTGACCTTGTAAGAGGCTTAGTTGTGAATGCTCGTAAGTTGCAGCAGAAAGTCGGCAAAGATTTATTTGTGTCCCTCCAATGAGTGGCCCGCAAGAACCCCGTTTTCTACAAGTGTTGGTCCAATACTCCCTCTAGAGGCAGGGGACTCAGACAGGGCTGCTTTGCAGCCCCCGATCTGGGGCAGGGGCAGTGGGCGGCCTGTGGCCCGGGCAGGAGCCTCTCCGCGTGTGTCCCAGGGACCCATCTGCCTGCGAGCCTCGGTCACCTGGAAGGAAGCTACGATGCCCAGACCTATGCTTAGCTGTGCAGCGAGGTGTACTGCGTGGACAGGTTCCACACACACTTCAAGTAAGAGGGCGGCCTGAGTGGAAAGGTGAGGGTTTGGGCAGCTGTGCAGACAAAGAAAGTGCCCTTTGGCCTGGGCCTAAATGCTTGTGACACTCCACTGGGCCTGCCGGGCTCTGAGGGCCCTGCCCTGGGCCCCCTGCTCCCCTGCCCTTTGTTCAGTCACAGCAGAGATGGCCACACCCACTCCCTCAGTGAGGGCAGTGTTCCAACCTCCCTCAGCCCCGCCCCCTCTCCGCAGGTTACCATGGACTACAGAGGCTGCATTCTGAGGCCAGGGCGTTCCGAGAATGCCAAGGGCAGACATGATGACCTTAAATGATTTCCTCTTGTGTCAGTTTTGGTAAACTTTAGGAGCTAGGAAATGGTCCACTTGACAGAAATGTTCAAATTTACTGGCATTTCATATATTCTCTGCTCTAACATTGTCCTGACTCTTTCTGTATATTCTTTACTTATGTTTTGGTTTTCCTTAATCAAAGTGTGTCTTTTAAATCTTTTCAAAGAAGATTCTTTGGACTTACTAAATCACCTGGATTTTATACGTTTTCTGTTGTATTAAATTCTG